>NC_091710.1:24325621-24950621 GCF_041296265.1 Equus caballus | reverse complement strand
GGTCAATCATCAAGTAATATTTCCTTCAATTCGGTTTTTCTGACGTTTTCTCGTGGTTAGATTCAGGTTATGTATTTTGGGTGGAAAGACACTGAGAGGATGCTGCGGGCTCCTCGTTGCACTGGATCAGAAACACATGAGATTGATTTGTTCCAACATGGGTGAT
Organism: Equus caballus; assembly: GCF_041296265.1. Taxonomy (NCBI): domain Eukaryota; kingdom Metazoa; phylum Chordata; class Mammalia; order Perissodactyla; family Equidae; genus Equus; species Equus caballus. The sequence continues at coordinate 24,950,455 of NC_091710.1, read as the reverse complement.
AACTTTGACCATTTGTTAGGGTGGTGGCCTCCAGGTTTCATCACTATAGTTACTATTTTTTCCCATTTGTAATCAATAAGTAATCTGTGGGGAGATATCTTGAGACTTTGTAAATATCCTGTTTCTCATCAAACTTTCACCCACTAGTTTCAGCATCCGTTGATGAATGGATGCTAACTTCATTACTGTGAACTTTTCTAACTTCATTATTCCTTCCAGTTAACATTTACTGTATAGAAGAGTTTTCCTTTTCCTTCTCTTGGATGGATGGATGGATGGAGAATGGATTTCTGTATGAACTCATGGATTATTATTTTATTCCTGGATTATTTTCCATTACTATCATCATTTATTTTTATGTTCAAATTGTCACAGATTTGACTGATGGCTGTGGTATGATTTTTCAGCCTACTATTTTCTCCCTTATTTCTTCATAGAGACACCCATAAACTTTTTCCAAGTTGTAAGCCTGACCCGGAGTCAAAATTTTAAAGCTGGAGATAACTGTGGTGTCATTTGCCCTGGCCCCTTTATTCTACGTGGGAGAACTCTCACCTCGGAGAACTTAGGGCATTTGTTCCAGGTCACATGGCTTGTTAGAGGGAGAGCTTAAGCTGGAAGCCTGGTACCTGGCTTTTAGTCCAGAGCTCTTCCCAGGACATTCCCAGCCTCCTTGCCATCAAGAACCTTCTGTCATCACAGCAACTGGTATTCCCCACAGCCTGTGCAGGGCATCAGGAACTGACGGTTCCAGTGTTACTGACAAGATTTCTCTGGAAATTCTTGGGCATTTCCCCTGTGCTCTTAACCTTGGCAATGAGGGAGGAGGGTCGTTAGAGTCTTCAGAACTTCTATCATTGAGTTGAGCAATTTCCAAGCGCCTTATGGTTGCCAAGAGATGACAGTTAAAAATAACCAACACCTACCAGTCTTTCACAGTTTACAATTTGCTGGTAGGTTTTCTATATGACATGGTGATGGACATCTGTGGCCTGCTTGCCCAGCATCCCTCCCTTCTTCCTTTGGTACTGTCCTTCTAATTTTGGATGAAGAGACCACTCCCCCAATCCTAGTCCACGCGATCTGGGAAGGACTGACTCAGCCTGGTCAATCAAGTCACCACGGTAATTATTTCAGGAATGGATATGTGACCCTAGTTGGACCCATGAGAGTCATCCCTGGCACTTTTGCTGACACTGTTGGGAAACAAGTGCTTTCTTTTCATTGGAATGGCTAGTTGTAAGGAACCAAGTAACATGGAATTTCTGGGACTATTTTTGCTGCTATGTCAAGAGAGCCTGCCTGCAAAATGAAGCCAACACAGAGGAAAACAGAGCTGAGAAAATCAGAGACAGAATGAGTCCTGATCGACATGAGTTGAATCCTGATCCCACTGAGCCATCTACTCATGGACATTTTTAGTTATGAGAGCCAAATAATTCAATGTTTTACCTAAGCTGGTTTGAGTTAGGTTTTAGTCACTTGCTATGAAAAGAGTCCTGACTAATACAACTTCCTTTCAAGCTTGGGCCCCATCCCCCAGAGGTTCAGACCGTCAAGGGGGATCAAGTGGACTGAGGGAAGGTCAAGGTAGCCAGTCTCCTGGCCACCGTGTTCAAGGGACCCCCAGAATTACTGCCCTTTTGGCCTCATGAGCAGCCTGCCTGGTGCCCACTGTGAGGCCAAAGGGGTTTTGCTTCCCTGAGGCTCAGGCTCTCCCTTGGTTGGCCTCCTCCTCTTGCCTTGTTCTGTAGTTTCTAGTGCATTCTTGAACACATGTGTGTGCACACCTGCATGCATGTCTGTCCCCTTTCCTCCTGCCTTGCTGGATTATTCTACGGACCAAAAGGCGTGATATAGGTGCAGGGCCCAGCCCAGTGTCTGGCACACACGGCCAACCGTCTCTCCCTCCCCTTTCCTCCTCCTGGTTCAGGATGAGATTTAAGAATCTGTGACATATTCCAATTTTCAATGCCCTGGATAAATAATGGAGAATTGGAGTACAGGTGCCAGAAACTTGCACTAATTTTAATTAATTTTATCTGTTTAGAGTGAAATGTCTCAAAGTCATTGAGTAAATTTATGTCACACATGTTTATGCAAATCAGTATTTTTCTTTTGAGCTGACAGCCCAAGTCCTTGTTTTGTTCCGTGATGCTGCAGCAGAGGCCAAATGTGCCATGTTTTCTCAAGTGATGGCTGCCAGCTCTCCAAATGTCATAATAAGTGAGGTATTTCACATGGAGGCAAGCTCCAAGGTTGAGTGTGGCCAGTAGGCACCTACAAGCCTGTTTGTATTCTCTTTATTTTTGCAATACATTTTATTCTTCTTTATTAAAGTTATGAAATTAATTCATCTTATAAGTCAAATAATTCAGACTATATAAAAAATTAATTTTCTTACCCATTCTAACCGCACCCTCTGAAGTAAACAATGTAACCAGATTCATGTACATCCTTCCAGATTTTTTTCTAAATAGAGTCATGTGCCACATAACAACGTTTTGGTCAGTGACGGACTGCATACACAACGGTGGTCCCATGAGATTAGTACCGTATAGTCTCGGTGTGCAGTAGGCTAGACCATCTAGGTTTGTGGAAGTACAGTCCATAATGTTCGCCCAATGATGAAGACGTCTAATGACGCATTTCTCAGAACGTGTCCCTCTTGTTAAGTGGCGCATCACTGTATATAGTTTTCCACATGTACAGATTTTCCTCACTTTTTTTTTACATATACAAACATATATAAACATATATATCTACTTATAGGCTACCTCTTTTAATTTTTTAATACAAAATAAGATCATATTCTGTAACACTTTTTCTTAAACTAATAATCATAGATCTGTTTTCAGGTCAATGTATGTAAATATAACTCAGTCTTCACAGCTGCATTGTTTTCCATTGTATGGATGTACCATGATTTATTTCACTAATCTCCTATTAATGGATTTTTAAGGTTGTTTACAGCTTTTTGCTATTACATATAATGCTGAAATAAATGCGAAATATATTTATTTATACTCAGAGAAACATTTGGTTATTCTCCTTTGGCCCATGTGCTGCCTGCGAGGGACACTACTGTATCAAAATTTGCTTGGTCTGTCAGTCCATCCACCACACAAGAAGACATCCTAATTCCCTTTCCCAAGACATGTGTGTAGCAGAGCCCTGTTTGGAAGATACCATTCTGGGAATGCAGAACCTGGACCCAGATGTAAGACCAGCTTCACTCCAGATGCCACCTGGAGCAGTGGTTTCTCTGTCCCTTTCATTCATTCCACTCTGCTGTGCCCTCAGCATCCCAGCCGCCTCCACAGTCAGTGACAAGATGCTATTGGAGTTAAAGGGCTTTGAAGTCTGGATAAATGAGATGATCAATCTCTGTTCTCCAGAGACGCAGGACAGAGAATGTGCCTACTGAATGGCCTCAGCAGTGCTGTGTACATAATAAGCACTTAATTAATATGAAATAAGAACAATAAATCCAGTGGCTGAAGTGATCCCTTTGAAGTTCAGGTCAACTCTGAGCCATCTGAGAAGAATGAATGGAATGGATAGTTGAAACTCATAGATAATCCCAAACCTTATCTTAATAGTTAATAGATTCAGGCTCTTTACCTACCAAACTCTTCCTCAGCACTGCTAAAATAAATCGCCTACAGTGTTTATTTTTGTGGGGTAAGCGAGATTGAGCAGTGAAACGGCCACCAGAAAGGTGAAAGGAGAAAGAATCAGGACTCTTGAGCAAGACATTCATAGATGCCTCACAAGCAACTTCTGAATCACACAGCGTCAAGTCTGCCAAAGGACCTGGCCGGTTATGGACACAGAAGCCCCAGAATGGCTCTCCCAGAGGGCTCCTCCTGACTAGGAGAAGAGGTCGAATGACTCAGAGTCCATGGCTAGCTGGCCGGGATGTCCCAGCTTTGCCTTTGAGGTTATTCATCGACTCCAGCCTTTAGGATATGACATGTTTCATTCCATGAGAGAGTCTGAGTGCATTTTAGTAAAAAGAAGTGATCTTATCCCCGAGGAAGAAGGACCCACTCTGTGTGGGTAGACTGAGGACTGAGGGGGGAAATGGGGTGGGGGGCGGTCAGGACACTCCAGTGGCACCTGGCTCTGCTACGAGGCAGCTTTGCGACTCTGGGATCACAGTGTCGGCTTTCTCTGCCACAGTCCCTCTCTCTGTAAAACGAAGGAGTTGAGATTTAGGATTCTGAGACTGTGGCCATCTCTAACTCTGAAAACAACTCCGCAAGCCTGAAGAATTTAACACCGCACCTCCATGGGGCTGTTTCGGCAGGAAGGAGGGACAGATGGCTTTCTCTGGACTGGGTTCAGAAATGTGGTGTGTGATGTACGGTGTGAATGAAGCGTGGTGCCCTTTAAACACAGCTTCACCCCAGGAGTGCTCTGCCCTCCGCTGCGTTGTCTGGCTTTCATTCACATTCCAGTGTCACTCCGGCCCGGGCAGCCTCACGGACTTGTGCACTGGAACGAACACACACACACACACACACACACACACACACACACACACACGCCCCCTGGCTCTGACACACACTGAATGATTCATGAGCCGACAGGATCATTACACACATGGGATGATTCATCGGGGACGTTTACACACACAGGCTCACACTCACTGTGACGTGCAGACGTGCCTGAGCCCACAGTGACAGGCACTCCCACAGGAGTCTTGGCGGAGCATCGCACCGGCGTCTGCAAGTGATTTGCGTTCTTGGCTCTCTGGAACTGCCTGTTCTTTGTCTTTCTGTTCACTCTTCAGCCCTTTCCTTCTCTTCCGTCCCCAACTTGGCTGGTTTCGGTCTCTTGCTCCAAGGCTCCTCAGCCAGTTTCCTGGACTGAACCCTGCAATGTTCAAGGCCCTTTCCAAGTTCAAGCTCTTTGTTTCTAATAAATTCCTCAGCCGTGAGGGGTCCTTGCTCCATGGGGTCTCCTCCCTCCCTGACTTGGGCATCTCTTCCTGGCTTCCTCAGAGGGTCTTGCAAGAGAGGCCGCAGTATCTGCCGTGTGAGCCAGTCCCCCTCACACGACAAAGGGAGCCGACGCTTGGTCACACCACAGAATGTGCCAGCGCCTCCTGGAGTATGGTCTTCAGCGCCTCTGAGAGCAACCTTCCCTTCCCAGCAGCCCAGGCAGATGGAAGTGTTGGGGCATCTGGGGACTCCACCTCTGGTTGTTGAGCTGGACCGGTTGTTTCTGAAGCTGCAGAGAAAAGAAAGTGCTGCTCTCCCGAAGGCAGATCACGGGCTGCGGGCCGGGGCTCTTCCAGGCGCCTAGGCCAGAGTGGGAACAGACAAGGGGTGAGGGTGACTGCAGAAGAAGGAGGGGCTCACTGAGCACCATCGTCTGCGTGTGGTTGTCACTGACCTGCCTTCAACTGAACGTGGCCCTGGTTCTACAGGGAAGACTGGGCACCATGTCCTGGTGCTCACACGAGGAGCAGAGCACTTGTTTTTCATCTTTCCCTTGGGGATCCCTCAGAAAAGAGACGGAGTGTAGCAGCGTCTGGTGAACGGCATCCGGGATCTGGATGCTCAGGCATTTGTCTAAGCCGTTAGTAGCTATGTGGCCCTGGGTGTGGCATTAGTCACCGTGAGTGTCTGCTTCCTCTGCTGTCAAATGCTCTAAAGGCATCCTCTGTTGGCACCAGACATCTGGTTGTGGGGATCCAGGGAGATTATAGGTGTGGCTGTGCCTTCCCTGTAGATCGCGGTCCACGGCTGTGCTCCCAGGGAGTACCTATTAGAAGGTGCTAAGCACCTAAGTACTAAGTAGTACCTAAGTAACCAGGACCTAAGTAGGTTCAGTGATGCTGGGAACCCAGGGGCCTGCTGCCTAGAAACACGGAAACTCTTAGGTCCTGGCTAGCTGCTCATAGCTGAGGGTTGAAACACCCCTTTTCAACTCTGAAGTTTTGAGTCTAGTTAGTCTTGAGAGCATGTTTCCTGCTACTTATGTGAGAAGCTGATCTCTGACCACGTTCTATCCATCTGAAGGACTAGGATCTGGAAGGAACTACCCCGCCTTAGCCGACTGTGTCTGCCTCAAGCCTGCTTCCTCTGAGTACCCTCTGCTCCTCTCCCCACTTCAAACCTGGAACAGGCTCCCTTGGCAAACAGAGAGACTTCCACTCAACTCCTTTCTTGCAACTGATCTGCTGACTTGGATTTGAGGTTCCTCTGCCTAGAATAGCTAAGGTTTTCTTGGAGATACCCTGGCAGGCTCAGCAGGTCCCAGCCTGCTTCTGCCAAGACCCCAGTCCCTAAAGGGGGAGAAGCTCCAAGATGAAGATGAAGACAGGGTTGATCTTAACATGCCGGGTTGGGCTTTCAATAAAAGTACACAGAAGTTTTCTCACAAATTCTTTTTTTTCCTTATTGAAGTAATATTGGTTTATAACTATGTAAATTTCAGGTGTACATCATTATATTTTGATTTCTGTGTAGGTTACATCATGTTCACCACCCAAAGACTAATTACCATCCATCACCACACACATGTGCCTAGTCACCCCTTTCCCCCGCCTTCCTGCCCCCTTCCCCTCTGGTAACCACCAACCCAATATGTGTCTCTATGTGCGTGTTTGTTGTTGTTTTTATCTTCTATTTATCATCCTCACAAGTTCTTATCCTGGGCATATAATCTTTTGGAGGATGCACTGCAGAGACTAGAAAGACTACACTGTATTTAAATATGCATCGATGTGAAGGAGGACCAATTCACTGGAACGCTGCAAACGATCCACAAGCAAGGTGTTGGTTGCACCTCTGTTCCAGATCAACTTGATATCTGGAAACCTAACACAATGTTTATTTAACTCTCAGTTAAATATTTAATTTATATAGCACTTACTATATGCCAGTCATGGTTCTAAGCATTTTTCTACATGCTAATTTATTTAATTTTCATGAAACCCTTGTGAAGTAGGTCCCTTTATCCCCAGTATGCTGAGAAGGACCTCGAGGAAAGGTTAAATTACATGCCTAAGCTTTAATAGCTGCAGAGCTCACGAGCGGGTGGCTGTGGAATTCCAACCGGGCCAATGCCTTGAGAGACCAGCCCAGGACCTCAGCCCTCGGCCCGTCATCTGGTTGCCAGTTATTCCTACAGTGTCATAATTCTCCGGTTGGTTTTCTTGAGGGCAGCAGGAATTCTTGACCTATTGACGGTGCAGAAAAACAAAACGTGGGCTGGATAGGGCCCTGCAGACACCTTCGTTCAGGCCCAGGCCCACGACCTGACAGTAGCCTTCGTTGTCACCCCCAGGTCTGTCTCTTCCCCGGGCCCCGTAGGAGCCGTGCCTACAGAGAAGAGCCCAAGCCGCTGGCTTACCCTACTGCCTTTCACCCCCTCCAGGGGAGCCCCGCGGAACCATTGTTCTTACAGCCCTGGTTCTTGGGCCTCTCTTGGCAAGGACCGTGTGGCTCCTCTTATTTACCCATTAACAATTAAGCTCTAGGCATTTAACATATAAACACAGAAAACATCAGCATAATTACAGCAAAGATTTCAAAAGCTCTTTGGCAAGGAAGGGCCTGAATATTTACTTAACAAAAGAATTCCTTACTTCAGTCTTTAATAAAGAGTTCACAATAAGATTTAACTAGCCAGGTCCTCCAGTAAATTAAAAACATTCTTTTATTCACTAGGAATATGATTTGTGTTTTTTAAAAATGTGACTCACGCACAACTCTTCAAAGAACATTCACAACTTTTTCCCTGAGAGCTCTGTTCCCACATTACCTTCCAATATGTCTCACTTGCTGAGATAATCCCTCTGAGCAGAGATAGATGGTGTGTGTGCGTGTGCACACGTGCGTGCCTTAGAATCTTAGATTCTACCATTAGAGACTCTTTCCTTTGTGTTAACCTTGCCTTCTACATATGGGTTTCTTTTACAACCCCGAAAGAGTGTTTGTTTAGAGTAATGACTCTTGGTCAAGTATTTCTTCTGTGATTGGAGGGACTTAAGCCAGTCTAATAGTCCAGGGCGCCTGGAAAGAGGAGGGGGGATGGGAGAAAACACTAGTGGATGCACTGGAGACAGGAGGGACGTTCACTTGTTCATTTTTTTGTTTGTTCTTTCAGTCATCCACAATGATTCTTACATTCCTATCATTGCCAGACATCAGGGACACAAAGATAAATAAGAGAGCAGTATAGTCAGGCAGACAGACAGACAAATAGTTATGCTACACAATTAAGCAAGGTGGAAGTCAGGATGGAGCGCCCAGTTCTCCTTGGCCCAGTCTTGATAGATGGATTAGACATGGGGACAGTGTCCTGGAAAGTTTCACAGAGATGACAGCTGAGTGTCACAGGTTGAGAAATAGGAAGAAAAATCTGATGCTTATGTTGTACTCGTTGTGTGCCCAGCATTACACTAAGCACCTTACATTTTAACTCATGTAAGCCTCACAAAAATACTCTAAGGAAAGTCCTATTATTATCCTTATTTTACAGATGAGGACACTGAGGCTTGAGAAGCGAAGAAACTTTTCCAAGTGCCATAGCTCCAGAGCAGTAGAGATGGGACCAGAGCTGGGGAGCCAAGCTGCATGCTCACTGCCACGGGCTCTGCCCACTGCGATGGATACTGTGGGTGGCGGTAATTCTTATCGTGATCATGAAACACTTCAAATATCTAAAAAAATACAAAGAATAACGTAATGAAATCCCGTGAATCCACCATCCAACCATCCATCTCCACTGAATTCCGTTATTTTGACTTGCTGGCTTTGTTTTTCTTAAAAAAAAAAAAAAAGGAAATTACAGATACAGTTGATGTCCCCTAGTGTATTCCACCCTGAGCACATTCCTGCATTTCCCTGAGGTAGCACCCATGGTGGATTGTGTTTACATCTCAGCTGTGTTTTTATACTATCAGAGCATTTGTGTATATCCATCAACAATATATAGCATTGTTTTGTGTGTTTTCAAACTTTATTTAAATAGTGTCATTTTTACACCTTGCTCTTGCAGTCAACATCCTGTCCTTGGGATTTTATCTGTGTTGATGCCATAAGTTCATTTATTCAAAATAGCATATCATGAAATAGAGCTTAAAATATTGTATGGTATTCCATTGTATGAATAATACACCATGTATTAATTCTCTAGCCTTTAAAAATGTTTTGCTCATACAGACAATGCTGCAGTGCACTTTCTTGGGCATGTTGTTTTTTGTGTTCCTACGAGAATTTTAGAAGGTGCATTGCTGGGGGGAAGGGCAGGCCCATTTTTAGCTTCATCTTGGGAAATTCCACTCCAAGGGATTGGCCAGCTGTACTGCTACCAGCAGTGATTGAGAGTCCTATTGGTCTGCATCGTCCCAATACACTCATGCACTGCAAAATGATGTTTCAGTCATCAGCGGACTGCAACACGATGGTGGTCCCGTAAGATTAGTACCATGTGGCCTAGATGTGCAGTAGGCTAGACCATCTAGGTTTGCGTAAGTACTGTAGGCAAGGAAGAAATTTTCCTCTACTCTTCTAGGTTCTTCTGGCTGGTCTAAGAATTAAATTGACATGAGACAGAGTAACAGGAGAAAAGCAAACACAAGTTTAAGAACATGTATACATGGGAGAAACCCAGGAAAACCAAGTAACTCACCAAAATGGCAGAAGCCCTCACCTTAAACACCCTCCTCAGCTAAAGACAAAAGAAGGTGTGGGGGTGGGGAGAGTCAGGGACTTCAAAGGCAATTCACAGGTAGGTGAAAAGGAGCAAACGTTTGCAAAACAAGTGTTTGGCCACACAGAAAGAGAAGAACACAGAGGGGAGCCCAGCAAACAGGCTTTTCTAGGTCCCTCCCTGTTCAACACATGGTTGACGTTATACTAAGGTGATATCTCATTTCCTGAGACAGGTTTTTTTTAACCTAAAATTTTTTAGGCAGTTAAGGAGGAGATAACAAGAAAAACTTTCTGAGTCTTTTGTTTCTTAAACAAATTAGCCTAAAATAATCCTCATGTTAAAGAGACACATTTTGGGGTGGCAAATTATGTTCCCCTGCAGTACACTCTATGATGTTTGCACAACCACAAAATCACCTAACAATGCATTTCTCAGAAAGTATTCCTGTTGTCACTTGATGCACGACTGTACTTGCTATATGATCAAACTGTGGATACCAAACGGCTTCTCATTGTTATTTTAATTGCATCTCCTGATTACTAGGGAAGCTGAACATCTTCACAGTTTTGTTTGTTTCTTCTGTGAGTTTGCTATTTACTTTCATCCACTTTGCTATTTGTTTATTTGGCTTTTTCTGAATTGATTTTTTAATTTTAAGAATTAGAGTAAAATTGACTTTTTGAGGAGAGGGATAGCAGTTCTGAGTTTAAACACATGTAAAGATTTATGTAACCCCCACAGCAATTGGGATACAGAACAGTTTCATTATCCCAAGAAACTATCAGAATACTTTAAACTATGAATCCAATTTCTTTAATAGCTGTGGGACTATCTGGATTATCTATCTCTTTTTAGGTAAGCTTTAGTAATCTGTGGCTTTCAAGAATTGGTTCATTTATTTAGTTAAATTTATTTGTGTAACGTCGTTAGCAGTCTTCTCTTACTCTTTCAACATCTGTCGGGTATAGGGTGAGATCCTCTCCTTTGTTCCAGATATTGGTAACTTCCGTCCTCTCTCCCACCACCTTCCCGCTTTTTTTGTTAGCCTGCGTAGATTTATTAACTTTATTGAAATTTTCAAAGAATCAGCTTTTAGTTTCATCACGATGTTTCCTTTTGTTTTTTTTCTTTAATTTCAAGGGTTTTGTCTTTAATTCCATGGGTTTCTTTCTTGTTTTTATTCTTTCTTGCCTTCTGATTGTCTTGGGTTTACTTTGCTCTTCTTTTTTGAGTTTCTTAGAGTGAGAGCTTAGGATATTGACTTGAGATCTTTCTTCACTTCAAATATAAACATTTAATAGTGTACATTACCCTCTAAGCACTGCTTCATCTGCAACCCACACATTCTGATACGTTGTATTTTTATTCAGTTCAAAGTATTTTCTAGTTTCCCTTGAGACTTCCTCTTTGACCCAAGGATTATTATGTTGTTTAATTTCCAAGTGTTTGGAGGTTTCCCAGTTATGTTTCTGTTATTGATTGCTGGTTCAATTCCATTATGGTCAGAGAATATACTTTGTATAATTGCAAGTCTATTACATTTATTAAGGTTTGTTTTATGACTCCAGAGATAATCTATCATAGTGAATGTTCTGTGTGCACTTGAGAACGTATACTCTGTTCTTGTTGGGTGGAGTATTCTGAAAAGATCACTTGGATCCAGTTGGTGGATAGAATAGTTGTTTTTCTTTACCTTTGCCTATCTTCTGTTGGCTTGTCCTATCAGTTACTGAGAGAGTAATGTTGAAGCCTCCATATATAATTGTGGATTTGTCTAGTTCTCCTTTTAGTTCTATCAGTGTGTGCTGCATGTATTTTGATACTCTTTTGTTAGGTGCATATATGTTTAAAATAGTTAAGTCTTCTTGGTGAATTGACTCTTTTATTATTATGTATTCCCCTCCTTATTCCTGGAAATTATCCTTGCTATGCAGTCTCTATTAATACAGCCACTCAAGGTCAGCGCTGTGGTGTAGTGATTAAATTCATGCACTCTGTTTTGGTGGTCTGGGGTTTGCAGATTTGGATCCCGGGTGTGGACCTAGCACTGCTCCTCAAGCCACGCTGGCATCTCACATGAAATAGAGAGAGATTGGCACAGATGTTAGCTCAGCGACAATCTTCCTCACACAAAATAAAACAAAAACAAAGAACATACAGCCACTCCAGCTTTCTCTTAATTAGTGTTTGCACAGGATATCTTTTTCCATTCTTTTACTTTTAACTTACCTATATTATAAAGTTGTAGACAGCAAATAGTTGGGTCTTGTTGTTTGTTCTAAAATCTAATCTGACAATCTCTGTCTTTTAGACCACTTTCATTTCATATAAATATTGATATGTTTGAAATTAGGTATACTTTTTTTAGTATTTTGTATCTCATTTTATTTTATCTGTTGAGTTTTTAACTATACCTCTTTGTATAATTTGTTACAAAAAGTTTTAGTGTTTGCTCCAGGGACTACAATATGTACACTTAATGTTTCACAGTCTATTTAAAGTTAATAGTTTACCACTTCGTATAGAATGTAGAAAGCTTACCACCATTTAGGTCCCTCTACCCTTCCCGCTTCTTCTTGTAGTTGTCATATGTATACATCTATACACACCAAAAATTCACTGAACTATGTTATAATTTTTGCTGTCAAGTGTCATACATATTTTGAAGAACTCAAGAGAAGAATATATTTCTGTTACATATATATATATATATATATATATATTTTTTTTTTTTTTTTTCCCCTGAGGAAGATTTGCCCTGAGCTAACATCTGTTGGAAATCTTCCTCTTTTTGCTTGAGGAAGGTTCTCCCTGAGCTAATGTCTGTGCCAATCTTCCTTTATTTTGTATCTGGGTCACTGCCACAGCATGACTGCTGATGACTGATGTAACACCTGGGAACCAAGCCTGGGCTGCTGAGACAGAGTGTGCCGAACATAACCACTGTGCCACGGGGCCAGCCCCTCTGTATTATATTTGATCAGATTTTATATTATATGATATTTATATTTAACCAGATTTTTACCATTTCTGTTTTTCTTTCTTCATTCCTGATGTTCTAAGTTTCTTTCAGGTATCATTTTCCTTCCATCTGAAGAACTTTCTTTAACATTTATTTTAGAACAAGTCTGCCGATGACAAATTCTCTTAGTTTTCCTTTATTTGAGAATATCTTTATTTCACTCTGATTCTTGAAGAATATTTTCACTGGATACAGAAATTCTTTTTTTTTGGAGACAAAATTCGCATAACATATAATTCACCATTTTAACGTGTGCAATTCAGTGGCTTTTAGTACATTCATAATATTATGCAACCATCACCTAACTTCACAACATTTTCATCACACCAAAAAGAAGCAAAAAGAAATGCTCCCCATTTCCCAATCCCCCAGCCCCTGGCAACCACTAGTCAGCTCTCTGTCTGTACGGATTTGCCTATTCTGGACATTTCGTATAAATGGAATCATACAACACGTCACCTTTTATGTTTGGCTTCTTTCACTTGGTGTAATGTTTTCAAGGTTTATCTGCATTGTAGCATGTATCAATACTTCATTCTTTTCTATGATTGAATAACGTTCCATTGTATAGATAAATCACATTTTGTTTATCCATTCATCAGTTGATGGATATTTGGGTTGTTTTCACTTTTTTAGTTATTATGAATAGTGCTGCTGTGAACATTCGTGTAAAAGTTTTTGTTTGGACACCTGTTTTCAATTCTCTTGGATATATATCTAGGAATGGAATTGCTAGGTCATGTAATAACTCCATGTTTAACATTTTGAAGAACTGCCAAACTGTTTTTCACGGCGGCTGCACCATTTTACATTCCCACCAGCAATGTATGAGGGTTCCAGTTTTTCCCCATTCTTACCAACACTTGCTATTTTCTGTTTATTTTATTTTATTATAGCCACCCTAATGGGTGTGAAGTGGTATCTCATTGTGATTTTGACTTGCATTCCCCTAATGGTTAGTGATGTTGAGCATCTTTTCATGTGTTTATTGGCCATTTGTTTATCTTCTTTGGAGAAATAGCTATTCAAATCTTTTGCTCATTTTTGAATTGGGTTATTTGTCTTTTTGTTGTTGAGTTGCACCAGTTCTTTCTATATTTTTGTTTCTAGATAAATGATATATAAATATTTTCTCCCAATCTGTAGTTGTCTTTTCATTGTCTTGATAGTGTCTTTTGATGGACAAAAGTTTTTCATTTTGATAAAGTCTAATTTATTTTTTATTTTGTTGCTTGTACCTTTTGCGTCATATCTTAGACTCCATTACCAAATCTAAGACCATGAGATTTATGCCTATGTTTTATTCTAAGAGATTTATTGTTTTAGCACTTATATTTGGGTCTCTGGTCCATTTTGACTTAATTTTTGCATGTGATGTGAGGTAAAGGCCCAACTTCATTCTTTTGCATCTGGCTATCTGTTGTCCCAGTGCCACTTGTTGAAGGCTATTCTTTCCCTATTGAATGGTCTTGACACCCTTGTCAAAAATCAATTGACTATGGATATATGGGTTTATTTCTGGACTCTCAGTTCTATTCCTTTGATCTATATGTTTATCCTTATGCTAGTATCACACTGTTTTGATTACTATAGCTTTGCAGTAAGTTTTGAAATCTGCAAGTAGGAGTCCTCGAACTTTGTTCCTCTTTTTCAAAATTTGTTTGGCTATTAAAGGTCCCTTGCAATTCCATATGAATTTTAGGATCAGCCTGTCCATTTCTGACAAAAAACACAGCTGGAATTTTGATTGAGATTGCATTGACTTGAATATAGAATTCTTGGTGCACCGTTTTTTTCCTTTGAGCACTTTGACTATGTCGTTCCTCCTCCTTCTGGCCTCCATGATATCTGATAAGAAATCTGCAATCATTCAAATCAGAGAGTAATAATGGGAATTTGCCCCACACTCTGGAGACCCCAGCCCCTCTGTGTCCCTCAGAGTTTTGGCACCTGCCAACATCATGCCTCCACTTCAGTATTGCCTGGGGACTGGAGTGGGAGAGAGCAAACAAAGCGAACAAAATAAAAAACAAAATAAGAACTCTTTCTGACCCTCAACAGTCCCCTTTCTCCACCCTTGGACCAGAAAAAGAAGGTTTCTCTTGGAGCTCTTTCCGTCCTCATGTGGTGTGTACTTCTGGGTTTTGGGCGTCCTTCAGGCCAGGTGATACTGAAGGAAAAAACCTGGTAACCTCACCCGTGATTGGGTAGAACTTTGAACTCTGGTATCCGTCTCCAGTCAGCCTATTACCATTGACTTTTCAGTGTCCTCAGATAGCCTGCTGCTCCGTGCAGTCTGTGTGGGGTTTGTAGTTGGATTCAATGAGAGAGACAAGTCAGGGCAAGCTCGCTCTCTCTTGCTGGAACTGGAACCTCTCTTAGGTTGATCTTTAAGAAGTCCTTATAAAACATAGATGCTAATCTCTGCGTCACAGTGTGTGCTGCACACATCTTCTCCTGGTCCTTGTCTTGCTTTTAAATTTTTAGAAATTTTCTCTCATTTAAACCGTAGTTTTACATTTTATTATAGTCAAATTTATCAAGCTTTTTTCTTTATGGATCAGGCTCTTGTGTTTTATTTAAGTAATCCTTTTCAATCCTGAGGCCATAATGGTATCCTCCTATATTTACTCTCTTTTTTTCCTCTTATATTTTCTTCTAAACGTTTTCAGGGTTTTTTTTTTATATTTATAATGTCTTTTGAACACCTGGAATTTATGTTTTCTGTATAGTGTGAAGTTAACATTTAATTTTTTTTTCCAGGTGAATCACCAGTGTCCTAGTACATTTACCAAATAATTCATTCTTTCTCTACTGATGTTTAGGGATCTCTCCTCTATCATATATCAAGTTTCCAAAGATATGGGGTTTCTGGGCTGTTTATTCTGTTTCATTGGTCTGTTTGTCTATTCCTCCTCAGTTATCTTATTGGATTAACTCCCAAGGATTTAGAAGAAGTTTTGACACCTGGTAGGGCAAGTTCTCTCACCTTGCTCTTCAAAATTGTTTAGTTTTTCTTGACACTGGATCTTTCACATGAGTTTTAGGATAAGCTTGTCAAGTTACAAGAAATATCTAGTGGGATTTTGATTGGAATTGCATTGTATCAATGTATTAATTTTGGTATAATTGATATCTTTACAAGAATGAATCTTTCTACCCATAAACATGATGTATCTATCCATTTATTCAAGTATTTTTTTAGGTCCTTTAATAATGTTTGTAATTTTCTTCAGAAAACGCATCTTTTATTAGAATCACTCCTGGATATGGATCATTTTTGTTACTGTGAATATCAATTTTTTAAAACTAGATTTCCTTGCTGAGCTCTACTATTAATTTTAATAGTTTGTCAGGTTTTTTGGATTTTCTATATACTATCGTATTATCTGTACATAAGGATAGTTTCGTTTCTCCGTCAACCTCCAACTCTCATATGTCTTCTTTCTTTTCTTCTTTTATCGTTTTGGCTAGGACTTCTAGTACCACATTGAGTAGAAGCAGTTATAACAACATCTTCGTCTGGTTCTTGACTTTAATGGCAATGCTTTTAAGTTTCACAACAAAAGTGATTTTTACTCTCATTTTGATAGATGACTTTTGTCAGGTTAAAGACTTTGACTTGTGTTCCTATTTTCTTTTAAAGTCATGCTTGAGTGTGAATTTTCTTAACTCTTCATTAAAGGAAAATTAAAACACTCACAAAAGTAGGCAGACTGGTATAATAAACCTCTGTCTGCCAATTACACAGCCTCAATAACTTAGCTTATGGGCAATCTTCTTCTATCTATACCTCTGCTAACTTCTCCCCTTTCTGTGTTATTTGAAACAAACGCCAGACATTACATCACATTATCTGTAAATATTTCAGTATGTATTCCTAGAAGAATTCTTTAAAAAAAGAAAAATAAACAACCCTAGTATCATTATCAAACAGATTTAGCAATAATTCCTTCACATCATTAATTATACACTCCATGTTTACACACCCAATTGTATGAGTGTTGAATTTTAGCAAATATTTTTTCTGATTGATTGAATCACTATTCTGTTGATTAAGTGGGTTTTTTCCCTTTAATCTGTTAAAGTAGTGTACTTTAATAGATTTTATGTTGAGCCATTCCATTCTTGAATTATTGAGATAAACACAACTAGGTCATGCTTGATTTTATAAATTTAGTTCCCTGAATTTAATTTGCTAGTATTTTATTTAGAAGCCCTGCATTTATGATCATAAATGATATTGCTCTACAATTTTTTTGGCATACTGTGTGCTTATTGAGTTTTGGTATTAAAGTTAAGATTCTCATAAAGTGAGTTGGGTAGCTGTATTTGTTAGAGTAAAAACTAAGCTCCGATAACAACAACAACAACCACAAAAAAAACCAAAAAAACCCACCCAAATACAGTTGCTTAAATAAGATGGAAGCATATTTCTCACTCATAGTCTGGAAATGAATGGTCCAGACTGGCAGGGCAGATGTCCACCATGTCATCTTATGGAGACCCAGGGCTTTTCCATTTTGTGTCTCTGCCATCTTCTAAGGTGTCTTCATCTACGTGGCCAAAGGTGGCTCAGCTCCACATCTGTGTTCCAGCCCGTAGGAAGGGGAAAATAGAGAAAGTGGAGGGCAATCAACTTCCTTTCAAGCAAGTATTGTGTTCCCCCAAATTCATATGCTGAAGTCCTAACCCTCAGTACTGCAGGATGTGACTTTATTTGGAAATAGTGTCATTGCAGATATGCTTAGTTAAGATGAAGTGGTACTCGAGTAGGTAGACCCCTAATCCAATGTGACCAGTGTCCTTATAAAAAGGAGAAATTTGGATACAGATACACCACAGAGAGAATGCCACATGAACATGAAGACAGAGATCAGCCAAGGAAGAGCAAAGATTGCTAGCAAACTAGGAGAGAGGGGTGGAACAAATTTTCCCTTACAACCCTTGGAAGGAACCAACCCTGATATCTTGATCTCAGACTTCTAGCCTCCAGAACTGTGAGAGAATAAATTTCTGTTGTTTAAGTCACCCTGCTTGTGGTGTCGTACTTCTTTCCAGCAGCCCTAGGGAATTAATATAGCAAGTGATGGAGCAGTAGCACCCCTTCTGCTGATAGTTAAAGGTGAGGATTAGTCCTTTGGCCACACCTATTTGCAAGGGAGGTTGGGGATGTGGCCTGTAGCTGGGTGATCCTGTGTGCCTGAAAAATCTTATCAGAGGAAGGATTTGGGAGGACAACTGCCGCAGGAACTGAAAACGTTCTTTTAAGAGAGAGTTTATTTGTGCCTTACAGGTTCAAGAAAACAAGTTTCTAAAACCATCTGGGCCAAATATCTTTTAGGGTGAGAGACCTTTGATTATCAATTCAAGCCTGGACACCTACTGCCTCCACCGCAGGAAGAAAACGACTCCAGTATCTAATCTGCTTTCTAAATCTCTGGTACCAGAAGAGTTTAGAAGGAGGTGGTAAGAACACTGATAGAAACAAAAACAAAAGAACAAAAAACAAAACATATGACCACTTTCTCCCCTCTCTTCTAGATCACCCCTGGACAGGCTAGAGTGCCTCAACTGACTTCATGTCTTCACTTGCCTTTTATTATTTTTCCCTCTTTGCCTCTTTCTACTGCGTTTTGGATGATTTTACTTACTATCTTCCAATTCATCATTTTTTCTCTTTGACTGCACTCAATTTTGAGTTTAACCTGAATCTCAAGGCTTAAAAAAAAAATCCAATAACTGTTTTTTATTTCTAAGAGTTCCAATCAATTTTTTTCCCCTAATTGGTTTTTATGCCCATTTGTTCTTGTTCCATTTCTACCTGTTTTCATCTAATACTTCTTGCTTCTTTTTTAAAAAATTGTTCCATCTTCATGATTTCTTTGAGCAATGTAAATACCTTTGACCGTCTTTTCCATATTACTCTATAGATTGATATCAGCTGGAACGAATTCATGTTGTTTGTTGATTATACTATCTTTCTTAGCCTTGGACTTCAGTTTTTAAGATGTGTTTTGGAATTTTGGTTGCAGATCCATTTTGAATGGCAGTCTTTTCCCCTCCTGATTTGTTTTGTTTTTGTCTTTTTCCCCCTCTTCCTGTTGTGCGATTTACAGATTTGTGGTTTTCTCCTAAGCCCAAATTGTTCCAGAACAAGGTCTTCTGTGTTGGCTCATGGTTTCTGCTCCTGTACTAGGATAATGCCACTGCAGATGTGCAGCCAGCAGGCAGCTTGGCATGGCTCCTTATTGCAAGGCTGTCCTCTATTCTCACCCTCCTGCCTCACCTATCCTGGCCCAGAGCATCTGAAAGCTGAACCTCTGGTAGCTGGCTGGCAGCTCTACTCTTTTCCCGGCCTCTTTTCATGCATAAGGAAGCAAAAATCTGGTCCTTGGTTTCAAGCCATAATCTGGCTCTAGTCCCGTCTCCCAGGAAAACATTTTTTAAAGTCAACCTTTTTATTGAAGTATAACATATGTAGAGAAAGCACACAAATCATAAGTGAACACCTGGATGAGTTTTCACGAGTGAGCGCCCCTGCATAATGAGCACCCAGATCAGGAGAGAGAACATTCTGAGCCTCCGGAAGCCCCTGCTGCTCCTGCCAGTCACTACCCTTTCAAAGGTAACCACACTTGACCTTTGTAACAACAAAAGAGAAGTTTCAGTCCCCAGTACCCTACAGGAGCCTAGCTTATGGCTACCACTGGGACCCAGAACCCAGCAGCACCTGTCACAGCCCGATTCAGTGATTTCTGTCTCTGTTCTACTTATGGTTCGCAGAGATAGTAGTCTTGTTTTTGAGCCGAGCTATGTGTGTTGGATTATCTTTTAAAATGGGTTTTATTCATCATGGCTTTGTGGTTGGAATAGAGAACTCAACACACCATTTTTTTTCATTGAGACGTAATTGACATATAATCTTATATTAGTTTCAGGTATACAACAGAATGATATGATATATGTATATATTGTGAAATGATCACCATAAGTCTAGCTAACATCCATTGCCATACATAGATAAAGATTTTTTTATTGTGGTAAGAACTTTTAAGGTCTACTTGCTTAGCAAAGTTCAAACATACAATACACTATTGTTAACTATCGTCACCATGCTGTACATGACATCCCCAGGACTTATTTATCTTGTAACTGGAAGTTTGTACCTTTTGACGGCCTTCACCAATTTCGCTACTCCCCACCCCCACCTCTGGCAACCACCAGTCTGTTCTCTGAATCTATGAGTTTGAAATTTTTAGGTTCCACATGTAAGTGAGATTGTACGGTATTTGCCTTTTTCTGTCTGGCTTATTTCACTTATCTAATGTCTTCAAGGTCCACCTATGTTGTCACAAATGGTAGGATTTCCTTTTCTTTTTTTTCCCAAATAATATTCCATTCTGTGTGTGTGTGTGTGTATATATACACACACACCACATGTGTACATAAACATATATATGTACACACACACACCACATTTTCTTTATCCATTCATCTGCCAGTGAAAACTTAGTTTAGTTCCATGTCTTGGCTATTATAAATATTGCTGCAATGACCATGAAGGGTGCAGAAATCTTTTTGAGATATAACTTCGTTTCCTTCGGATAAATATACAGAAGTGGAATTTCTGGATCATATAGTGGTTTCATTTTTAATTTTTTGAGGAATCTCCATATAGTTTTCCATAGTGGCTACACCAATTTTAGCACTCTGTCTTGACTGGAATCTTCCAGCAGGACCTGTTGAGGGAACTGTCACCAGTCCTGGCTGGAGACCAGGAAAATGGTGGTAGACAAGCTGGGTTCAGCTGATGGAAAGCTTTGTGCTTGCAAACAAACTCAGACTTTGTCCTCTAGTTAGCGGATGGACGACAAAAAATTGCATACAGCAAGTGGAATTATTTTCTATATATGCATTTTAGAAATATTTCTCTAGCTAAACTACAGAGGATGGAATGAAGAAGAGTTGCACAAAACCAGGGTTACCAGCTAGGAGAGAATTTCAGTAATCTGAGTGAGACATGGCAAGGCCCCACAAGGGCAGTGATAGTGGGGGTGGCAAGATTGTAGGAATATATTTGGGAGATAAATAGGAGGTGGCAGATTGAATGGATGTTAAAGATGATTTTTGGTTTCTGGAAAACTGGTGGAAGGTGGTGCAATTTACTGAGCTTAAGGAATGCAAGAGAAGCAGATTTGTGGGAATTCATTTGATTTCACAATTTTGTCAGTGGCTGGCTCTGCACATCCTTTCCTAAGGTTGTGATCCCAGGACTTGTCTGACAAATACGTGTTTTTGAATCCCTGCTGATGAGGCATGGAAGCTGGGCAGACAGGGAGGGATTGGGGATAACCCAGTAGACAGGGCGACCCTTGCGCTGGAGCTCTTTGGGGTGGACATTCATCAGCATACAGGAAATGCTAGTCCTCAGGTCGGCATCTCTAGCTCACAGAGTGTGCGGGTGCCCAGAAGCTTGGCCCCTTTGAGAAAACTAGGAGGTGGGAAGCAGAGAGAGTCAAGCATATGAGAAATAAATACAGACTCATAGAGAAAGACAGACAGGCCTGGGAGTAAGGAATTGCAGTCTTTCCTTTCTTCTGGTTGGTCAGATTTCAGTTCTTTACCCCCTGACTAGCAATTTCTGCCTTAGAGATCTTTTATTACCTTTTATTACCAGCCTTCCAAGGTAGATCTTTCCCTCGGGAGAGATCCACAGGAGGGGTAACAAGTAGATAATTCAGTGGCTGGACACAAATGAGTCCTGGAGTCAGGAGGGTGAGCTTTGCCTTCTCTGAGATCCCACAGAAGATGTTCGGGAGGTCTTCGATGTCTCCTCCTTCTGCCCTTTCTCTCTCTCCACCTCCTCTCTACTTCTTCTTGAACTTCCAGTCCTCTTCAGCTTTCTGGTCAGCCAGGCTGGGTGTTGCAACCCACCCACTGCCCAGGCTCTTACCTAACTTTGTCTGAGCAGGTTCCAGAAGCACGTCACTGGAGTCTGGGGTTTCCAGGGGAGTCAGCTCAGGCCTAGCAGTCTTCTCTGTGGAGGGCTGAGGCACAGAAAGCTGAGGGGGAGAACGAGCTGAAGCACATGGCTTTATCTCTCCAGGCCTCACCTTCAACGCTCACAGTAACAGATGGGTACTGCTGTCATAACCTTGCTCACACTCTTATTTGTTTTAGGCAGACACAGAATAACAGGATGTTACACCTGTGAAACCATAATCCAACCCCTGCACTCCATACATGAGGCCCAGGGAGATTAAATCACTTATTCAAGGTCAAACCAGGAACCTTTCACTTTGCTCCTCCTCCCCATCCCACCTCTGGCTCCCAAAGGCTTTAGGACCAACCAACGTAGTGAGCTCTGGGGTACTCTTGCCAGTAGAGATATCGACAGCCTTTGGGCTGAGGGCTGAGAGTCCCTTGGCCCCTTGGGGACAGGCAATGCAGGATCTGAGTTTGGGGTCTCATCAAAGTCCGGGTCTGCATGCTCCTTGTGTCTCCACAGCCATGAGCACAGGAGGGGCTACGTACATTCGGCAGGTCTCACCCCTGCAGGCCCCTGCACCTGGGACTGGAAGAATGAATAGGGACCTTGTTTGGTAGGAATTTCTTTCCTCTGCTGTTTGCTTTGGGTTTTTTCCCTCTCCATTCCTGGCTGCTAACCCAATATTTGGCTTTCTGTGAGCACTAAATATAATTCTTCATTTAACCCCCAGAATCATGGTTTCCTACCTGCTTCCCACGACCGGATCCACAGCCT
This sequence comes from Equus caballus, assembly GCF_041296265.1. Lineage (NCBI taxonomy): Eukaryota > Metazoa > Chordata > Mammalia > Perissodactyla > Equidae > Equus > Equus caballus. The sequence goes on along the minus strand of NC_091710.1, from coordinate 24,927,992 downwards.
GGAATGAAAACAGAACCCAGAGGGCATCAGCCACTCAGGCGGAGGAGGCGGCAGTTCCGGGGAGGAGGAGGAGCGGAGGCAGGGGGGAGGGAGCACCCACCCACGCTGGGCATCTCTCAGACATCCTGAGAAAGGGAGGGACACGGGGAGGGGGAGACTTATCGCCTTCTGTCCCCACTCCCTGCAACCAGGGCCTTGATTCTCTCCTCCCTACTCAAAAGGTGGCCTGGTTCCCACTCACAGCACCTCCACACACCCAGCGTTCCAGGTTCAGAGAATAGTGAGGTAGGGCCAGGGCACAGGAAACAAACAACACCTACTCCTCTGTCCCACCCGCCTCCCACGGACACCTCTGGCCGGTGGCAGCCCCTTTGGATGGGGAGACTCTGTGCCGGTCCCCACCTTCCTGCTCTCACTGGGAAGAGTCAAGGCAGCAGCACAGGCAGGCAGAGCTAAATGGAACTGGGCAGTGGAAAATTCCCCTCCGGAGCCTCCTGGGGAGGAGCTGGAGCAGCTGCTATTGAACACCAGGGTTTGTTAGGCACCTGGCTTTCAGGTCCCCCGCCGGCTAAGCCCCCCAGCTGGGAGGAGGTGGCTGGGCCAGGGAGGGAGAGCTGGGAGCCCTGCTCCCCAGCACTGGCCCCTGTTAATGCCTGTTAAAAACCTCCTCTGAAATCAGATGTGGTTTTCCAGATCTGGGAGCCCGTGGCAGTACAGTCTGTCTCCCTTTGGTTGAGCAGCAAAACAGGAGACAGAGCTTCCTACCACCTGATTTACAGTCTTGGCGTATTTTTGACACACAAATCACTCTAGAGAGAGAGGCTCAATTATGGCCGTGCAGATGCAATGGCTGCAGGAGTGCTTCCCACCTGGGCGGAGGCCTGAGGCGAGGCCAGACCTCGAGGAGCCCAGCGGGCCTCCGCTCTGCCTGAAACCCAGCCTGCTGCCCACCTTGCACATGGTCTGGTGCCCTGGTGGGCCATCGTGGGGCCTGGAGTTGGCGGTGGATGGCAGGGCAGGGGGCAATTGGTGAAGCAGGCCATTCTGACCTTCCTCTGTCCTCTTGTCCCCTTCCTCTCCTGTACCCGCCTTCATTTCTTCGTGTGTCTGTGGAGCACATGCCAGGCACTGGGCGCTGTGGGAGCTGCTGAGAGGGACGCAGAATAATAAGGCCCCCCCCACCCCACATTGGTTCCTTAAGGAAGAGGAGACAGGAGTGCAAATGCCTGCAACCAAAGGCAGAAAGCCGTTAGAGCCATAAAATGCTTACAGACAAGGTGCCCTGGGGATTCAAAGAGCTCTCTCGGCAGGGGGCAGAGGAGGCCTCCCCAGGAGGTGACAGGAATGTCTGTGCCTGGGGCAGGAGACTCCCTCCCTGCGAGGCTGATGTGGTGGGTCTGCGGGGATTTCCTGAGAGACCCCAAATCTAGAACTTCCTCCCCTGTTTTCTCTCCATCCTCTCCCCACCCCCAAACTGAAACCTGCCCAGAGCACCTGCTCTTTTTTGCTCTTAGTCAAACCCAGGTATCAGGTTCTGCCCTTCTGTCAGGAGCCACGGGGTTTCTTCAAGGCTGGCACCAGGCAGGCATCACCCCTCTGCCTGCCCCACTCCCAACTTGTGGGGGCTCAGCTCTCCGGGGAGTGTGCCGGGCATCAGTTCAACTCTTACCTCTTGTGAGAGGGTCACAAGGTTCTTCCAGTATGGCTTCAGTGGATTTGGCTGACCTGACAGACTAGCCTTGTGGCAGAGGGGCGGGGTTCCCTTATCTGCACCACTCCCCGCAACTGTGTGCTCATTCTTTGGTCAGGTGGTCTGCTCTGTGATGTCTGGCTTCCCTGTCACTCCTCCCAGTCCATACCCTACCCCGTCCAGACCTCCGGGAGGTCTCCTCACTGCTCTCCTTGGGACGTGGTATGGGCATGGCTTCATTCCACTCCAGCGTCAGCAGAGGGCTGATTCTGTCTCAGGCACTGATCTGGGTGCTGGGGACACAAAGATAAAGTAGAAGACCCCACTGCCCTTGAGGAAGTCACAGCCCATTAACATTTGGATATTGCTTTCCTGCTTACAAAGCACTTAGACTCACATGCTGCACTTGGTTTCCCCTCCACAGGGCTGGGAGATGGAGAGGGGAGGGACCAGTGCTACTCTCAGTGTAGAGACAGGTGACCCGAAGCGCAGATTCTTAGTGGTCTCCCCACAGTCTTGCCATCAGCTGGTGGGAGTTGCTTTCAAGCCCTTCTCTTGCCACTGTGACCTTGGGCAATTTTCTCCTCTATAAAACAACAACCTCACTGGGTTGTTGTAAAGATCAAATGTGTGACATAGCACACCTCTGGCACGTAGAAGGAGACTATAAGGTTAGTTTTCCTTTCTTGGGCGTAGGAGCACATCGTTTGTTTATGCCATTCTCCGTGAATGTTGATTGAGATGGAAATTCCTGCGTCCACCCCTCTCCCCTTGCCTCGATTCTTGATGAGAGCCAGGCGGGCTGGGACAAGATGGTGGGGAGGCTGGAGGGTGCCACCCACAGGATAGGAGAGAATCTGGGGCTTTACGAACACAGGAACTGCATCCTTGGCTCATCCCAGTGGGCGGAGGTTGGGCAAGTTGGTATCCTGCCCCGCCTGCTGGCGGAGGCAGCTTATGGATTTGGTGACAGATTCCTCTGAAGAGATGAATGAAGCAATTGTGCACTTGGTGTAGAAAAGATTCCAGATAGAAGAGATGTTTTCAATGGCAATAACCCTGAGATGGAGTATTTCACCGAGTCAACAAACAGAGCTATCGGTGCCGGCTTGCCTTTGATGGTCCTGTGAGCACTTGTAAGCCTCTGAAGCTGTTCTTGGCACGGCCGGGCCATGTCTAAAAGCTTTTATTCTCTTCTTTGTTTTAATCACCCTCCTACCTCCTGGAGAGATTCCTAACTCAAATTCTTGGACAACAAAGGCGGCTAACGGAATCCTGGTGGGTAAGGTCCCAAACCAGAAAAATGATTTTCACAAGGCTCCGTAGATGTTCCTCCTGGCTCAGCAATGGTTTTCAGAAACATCTGATGACCAGACTAGAAGGGGTTTCTGAGCCGTTTAGGGGGCTTTGTGGGGAGAAGGGCTCTCCTCACCTGCTTCTTAGAATTTAAGAGGATAGGTAAGGGCTGGTGGAGGGCAGAGTTGGACTTGAAGAATGTTTGCTTGGTGAATATTGGATTTGTAAAAATTTTCTTCCGGAAGCTGGAGGTGAGGCTCAGAGTGGTGGAGGACCCAGAGATGTTGTGTGCCCCTGGCTTATCAACGGTGAAGGGCAGGCCGCACACATGAGGCCCCATCTGATGCTGCTGAGAACTGGGTGTGGAAAGCAGTCAGCATGAAGCAGTGCTAGTGGACAGCCACAGAGCAGCAAGAATGTGGTGGGGGTGGGGCTAGGGGACAGGGTCATTGGTGAGATCTGGAAATTGCAGGAGATGACAATGCTGGCCTGGAGATATCCAAGGGAAAAATTACTTTCTCTTCAGAGACTTAGAAGCCTCTTCCATCTTGCCTTAGGAGTCTTAAGAAGGTACCCCAAGACCACATTTTCTGGTATTACCAGAGATTGCTCAGGACTTGCTGTGAGAATGAGTGAGCTTAGCCTTGGAGAGAACCCTCCAGCCCTGAGGCTCTCTCTGGGTGGCACCTTGGCCTGTGGTAGTGTCAGCCAGGACGGTGCCCTTTCATTGACACCACCACAGCCAGGCAGGGCAACATGGCGGCTCCCGGGGGTGGGAGAGTGAGGTCAGAAACAGAAACTGTAATTAAATCTTTTTTTACCCACCCTCACCCCCAGCAGGAAGTTATTCTTGGTGCTCAGTGAGGGGGAAGAAAGGGCGGAGTGTGAGCAAAAAGGCCACTTTTGACCTTGTGGCCTTCCTGGTGATTGGGTGGAGAGGTTTTTAGATTGAAGAAGAGATTTCCTTGAGCATCTTCTGAAAATAGTGACCACGACTTCTAGTTGGCCTCTTTGCAGATTCTACTGCTTCTTCAGGGCCGAGAGAAGGCCAATGTGTTGAGCATTGGCGTTCTCCAGCTAACTCCAGCTCCCTGATCCTCTTTTCTTGGACATCAGGGTTGAAAGTGGACAGTATCCTGGAGAGACAAATGGAGTCGCCTCGCTTGTGTGGGCGGAGGCAGGTGGCTGTGGTCAGCCAAGGGCTTGTGTTTTCCAGATTGGTGGCCTGTATTTTGGCTGAGCAGGTCCTGGAAACAAGCTCCATCAGCAACTCCTCCTCCCCTTCCCCTGGAGTCAGATAAGGGTCGAAACTCCAGGCTGTGGATGCTGAGCGAGAAACCAGAGGCAGAGGATTAGCTGTTTTGCCAGGACTCCCTTCCCGTCCTTCCATCCAGGGGCTGTTGGGAAGGGTGTTCCATTCCTCCTCCCTCATCCCCCTGTGAGTTCTCCACTCCATCCGTCTCCCAGCCCTTTCCTCTCCCCTCAAAACTGGAGCCAGAGCCAGGGAAGCGAGGCCAAGAGTGCAACTTGGTCTGGTCTCCTGCGGAAAGGATTCCAGCATCTCCCATTTGACAAAAGCCAAAAGTCTGCAAGAAATAGGACGTGGGGTCCAAGTTCTTGGAGCAGGGACTGCAAACATTTCACCTTCAAGAAGAAAAATTACTGGCCACTCAGGGAGCTGCCTCCAAAATGAAGACTTAGGATCCTGTTCTTCTGCTCCAGCTGCTCCTTGGGGCAAAATTCTCTTCCACTTGCATTTTTATGTGAAAGAAATCTCCATTTAATTGGGAGCATCTCTCCCCTTTAGTTCCTTCCTGTCTGAGCTCAACAACCCCCCCTCCCCCGTCCCCCCACCTGTGGAGCCAGCTGGAGCCTGAAGCATTTCCCACATGTGTATATGCAATTTCCTTTCTGCAATTAGTAGTTAGTCACCCTGATGGTGGCAGCATGGGTGACATTGCTGGCATCTCAGCAGAAGATGAATGGGTTGGGGAGTGGAGGAGAGTTATGGTAGGGTCCTACATCTTGACGGTGGCCAGGGATGTCCAGCCCTGCCCTCATGTCCAGGCTGTCTCCCCTCCTCACCCTGCACTTACAACCACTCCCCAGTCCTGCTGTCCTATCCTCTCTAATATCCTCACTCTGTCCTCCTTTCTCCATCCCTTGCCACCACCACCTTGGCTGAGGCCTCCCAGATACCTGCGACAGCCTCTCCCCTGTTCTTGCAGCCTGCTCCCTTGCTCCTTCATTGCATCCCCACGCCAGAGTGATTTTTCTAAACTTCAAGGTGGCCGTGCCAGCCCCTGCTTGGAGCCCTCCATTGGTTCCCATATCTTCGCAATGATGTCCAAGTGGCTCAGTGTGGCCCTTCTGAAAACTGCTAGGATGTGGCCTTGGTTCACAGCTCCTCCTCTCTTGCCACTTCCACTGAATTCCTGCTCTTCCCTGTCAGGGTGTGCTCTCAGTCTTGCCTGCAGATCTCTGCAAGACTCTCCCTTGGCCGGGCACACCACCCCCTTCCTAATGTGTGCAAAGTGTGCCAGCACACATACATACATACACACACACACACACACACACACACCCATATACTATCATGGTTCCACTCCCTTCTGGGAATTCACATGGCCTATGCGTGGTTCAATTCCCTTCTGGGACTACGATTTCCAGGAAGAATTTATAATTGGACTCTCCACCCCTCGCTTCCCCCCTACCCCCGCCCCCACCACTACTATACAAAACACACCCACTCAACTTAGGTGTCCCTTAATCTCTCTGTTTTTACTGCTCTTGACCACTTTCTCCCCCTTGAAAACTCTCATCTGTGATACTTTACATCGTGATTGCCTCCTGAACACCCATTCTTTCTACTTTTTGGTAATATGATAATTATCCTGCTTTTAATTTAGGGAATCTACTCCTCTGTCTATGTGCTTTGTGGAAAATCAGCTCCATTTTCTGCTTCTAAGTCTGGGGAAAATAGTTTTGGCATAATCTAATCAAAACCACTGAAATTGGTTCACGGGTAGGGATGTGACCACATTCAAGCCAGTGAGCTTGGGGAAAATTTGGTAGTTTTCTGGGCATGAAATGTCCTCACTCCTCTAGGAAGTCTCTGGGTATGTTGGTCTTTTCCCCCTGGACTTGGAAGGGGCAGTATGAAATGTAGGATCAGACGGATTAGAAGAAAGCTAATTCTACAGAAGGCAGAGCCAAGAGACGAAAAGAAACTGGATCCTTGATGCCATTGTTGAACGGCTGAATCCAGCTGAACCTGAAGCCAGTCTTGGTCCTGGATTTCCAGTTACATGTGCCTTTAAATTGCTTTTATTATTTAGGCCAATTTGAGTTGTTTTTTTGTTACAGGCAGAAAAGTCCTAATGTACTCCCTTTCTTTCCCCTCCGACTTTTCTTCTATCTCTTTGGTCACTCTTTTCAACTTTTCCCAGGTTCCTCTTCCTTTCCCTTTCTGTTAAGGGATGGTGTTCCTTGGGGGGATGGGGTATCTCCTTGTTGTCATTGACAAACTGGATGACTTCATTGGCCATTGCCTTCCAACCTGTAACACCTGAGGTCCAGGCAGGACCGTCTAACAGCTTTCCAGTGTCTCTTATTTGTCCCACAAACACCTCAAACTCAACAAGTTCTAAATTGAACTTTTTATCGTTCCTCACAATCTTGCTCCTTGTCCATATTCCCTACCTTTGTTAGTGATGCAACGACCCTCCCTGCTGATCAAGCCAGAAGCAGGGTGTCATCTTCCTTCTTGCATACTCCCCACATCCAGTGAGTCACCACTCCCTCCTTAAATCCGTCAAATCTGCCCCTTCCGTCCTACCCTCACGCCTGTTGCCTTGGTTCACTTGTTCATCATCTCTCACTAGACAAAGGCAGGATCCTCTGAGACAGCGTCCTCCAACTCTGGACAGCCACTTTCTGAAACATCAGTCCGACCGTGCCTGGGCTCTGCCTAAAGCAGAGGGGTTCTCCTGTCCTGTCTAAGGTCCAGCTCCCAGAGCTATTGCTGTTCCAGGCCTTCCAATCTTCTGGAAGGTTCTAGGTCTTCAGGGCCTTTGCCTATGCCCCTTCCCCTATTGTTAGCATTCTGTTTTCTCCAATCTCTTCCTGTTCTTCAGGCTTAGGTGCTCCCCCACCCCCAGGGTTAGGCCCTCTTCCCCCACCCTGGGTTAGCTGCTCACTTCTGTGTCCAGTAGCCCACCAGGCTGACCCCTCTCCCAGCCTTATCACATTGTGTCAGCTTTGATGCTGTAAGCTCCTCAAGGGCAAGGACAGGGAACTCCCAGCCCCTCCTCCCCACAGCCCCTCACAGGTACCTCCCACTAATGGTGACCTTTATCCCACTGTCTGCTCCTTATCTCCGCGAGGATGAATGTGTCTGGTGTCCTCAGTCACCAGCAAGTACTTGGCCTTTAGTGAGTGCTCAGTAGATGTCCAGCCAAGGAAAGGAATGAGTAGGGTGCCCGGGAACTGGAGCCTTGAAGCTCAGCCCGGGAGCCCATGCCTGCAGTACCATCCTTGTTTGTGTGAGCGGCAGCCCCAGCCAGCCCTGAGGTGAGCCTCTCCTGGAGGGAAGGAGACCGTGAAATATCTAAGGGGCTCCCTTGGGCTGAATCGTCCCCCATGGCCCTCTGACAGGTGGCAGCAGTAGGTGTGAAGAGGAACTGAGATGCGACATCCTCAACACCAGGTCTATTAAGACCACTGTGATCTCCAGAATTCCCAGGAAAATGCTTTTTGCTGCTTTGGTGGCAGACACAGGGAAACTGCCAGGCTAGTAAGGAGTGCCAGGCAGGGGAGCAGAGGCCTGTGGTGAAGGAGGAAGGAGGCTCTGGCTGCCTTCACTGCTCTTCCGCCTTCAGGTGCCCCTGCCTCCATTCTGCTGGGCCCAGCTCCGGCCCCTCCTCCCTCGAGAGGTCTTCCGGCACCACCAGCACATGGATCCCTCTTTTCTGGGGGAGGGGAGGCTCCCTCTCACTTTTAGGCAGGTCTAGAGGCCTGAGGCCTTGATGAAGCCAAGTGCTTGTGGATTCAAAGTTGGAATGTAGGTTTGGGGGAGCCTGGCCCTGATCAGCCGATCCCAGGGCAGCTGCAGCCAGCGAGAGGGCACTGTCCTGACTTATGAGTCTTGAATCATGATGAAAACTACTGATAATAACAATCACATGATGGGAACTCGCTGTGATCCCTAATCCTCTTTCCAGCAGGCCCTCTTAACGAGGTCACGTTCTGTGGAGCAGGATGAGATTTCCAGTGAGCACCTGAGAGCGCCCCCTCCTCCTCTCCCCCTCCTGCTCCCTCTGCTGTGGGATGTGGCAGGAGAGCCTTTCAGCACAGCCTCAGCAGGGTGCTCGGTGACCCGGCAGGGCTGACATCCACATGGGCTACCGGCGCTGGGAGGAGAGGCTGGAAGGCAGGCCTCTGACTGCAGCAGCCCCGCTCCTCCATTCGCGCCCCCGCCCACTGTGGAACTTCGGTTAGTCCAGTCCGTGAGGGGAGACCCCGCTCTTTGATTGCAGAGGAAGTGATGGGGATGCAGGGCCCAGGACAGCAGGGAGCCGGGGTAGGAAGGTGTTTAGGACAAGCAGAACACAGCAGGCAGCTGCTCAGAAGCCACCTGGAGCAGCGTCCATCTGCTCTGTGGCCACAAGTGGACGCACAGGCCTCTCCCACTCTGGCCGTTGGTGTGCTCCTACCCAGGGCCCAGGAGTACTGGGGCTGTTGTGTTTGTCACTGCTGCCATTACCCCTCCCACCTGCTTTCCTCCACCTTCGCCAGACTCCAAGCACACCCTTTGTCTCCCTGGAAGAAAGCTCCAAGAACTACCATTTCCAGAGATAGTTGAATTTTATTGGTGCTTTTCAAGGCCAAAAGGTCTTTGAGAAATGTGGCAATATTGGTAGAATCTGACAGACTGTTTTGGAGGAGATTAGCAGACAGGAGGCTCTCTGAGGCTCCACTCTGAATAGTCAGGCCTGGGGAATCCCTTCTCTCCTCCCTCCCTCCCTGGGCTCACTCTGGGCTTGGCCCTGGCTTGACACCGGGATGCAAAGGGGACTGAGACCTGGCTGTTACTGACTCTCCACATCCCTGCCCTAATGAAGTGCTGGTTTCCCCAGAGGAGGGGGCAGGGCTTCTGCTGGAGATGAGCTTGTGAGTGAATTCTCTGCTCCCTCTTGGGCTCTGGATCACACAGAGCCTTAAATGGATTCTCCCTGGAGTGGGCTCCGCCTTGGTGACCTGGGGGCTGAAGGCATCCATCCAATAGCAGCAGTTTCCTCAGGGTTGACCTGGTGACAACTCTAGATCTGCAGCTGGCACCAGCCCAGGGCCTGGTGAATGGACAGAAGTGAGTAAGCATGGGGATGAGACACCATTGCACGCCCTGTGCACACCCAGAGCTGGGAGACAGGGGGACACTTTCTGACGTCCTCTCTGGAACACAGTGAGACCCAGAAGCTCTCAGCTCAGTGCTCGCCTGGCTTTGGTGACTTGGGAAAGGCTGATGAGGGAGGGGCAAGAAACAGAGATTGGCCCAGCTTGAGGAGGTTCCCTGAGCTGCTGGGGGCTGTGGCATCTTGTGCTCTGTGTCCTGAGTGGGGTGGGGAAGCTAGCCCTACTCTCAGGGACAGCCCTGTTAGTCCTCACCAGTCCCCTCCCACCTGTCCCCATCAAGAGTCTATCCTGTCCTGCACCCTGTTCCTGAAGAACCTTGCTCACCACTGACCCACACATCCACCCGTATAGTTGGCAGGGCCCAGCACACACTGAAAACGCAGGGCGTCTCGTTAAAAACTTATTAAGAATCTCCAGATGGCCACAGCAGAGCATTAAACCAAGAGTGGGGCCCTTTAAGGGCCATGAAGCCCCTGGCTGCCCAGTATTGACTTCTCAGATGGAGACTTTTGGGTCATCTCAGAAAATGACTCGAAATGAGCATTTTCAGTCATGGTGACAGGTGCCGGAGGAATTAGTCCTACCTGATACTCTCAAATTGCACCGTGGGGAACGGGGACCACCTACTCCAGTCCCCTCGTGAAAAGTAGTTTTGTGGGCTTTTCTTCTCACCTGGGTTCTCCTTTGAGTTTTCATGTAAGGGGCCAGGGAAGGAGGAGGTGTCTTTATGTGTAGGGGTGTGTGTGTGTGTGTGAGTGTGTGTGTTGGAGACAGAGGAGCAACCTGAAGGAGGAAAGGTGGTATACAATCAGGGTCTGGTTTTCTATTAACCTCTGCCCCAACCCTGTTCCTCAGGAGGGGGGCCATGACACTGGGTGCAGTTCCTGTGGTTTGGGTGACCCGGGGCTCCAGGTACGGTCTCTTTCCTACTTTCCCCAAGCAGAGATAGACCCTGTCATCCACCCAGCTGCTCGGGAGGGAAGACAAACACTGCAGAGTGCCTGGGAGCTCGTGCTGAGAGCAGAGATGGGGCTTTAATGGGCTTGTTATCAGGCACCTGCTGGGCTGCACGTCCCTTTCCCGAGAAGACAGGACACAGAGATAAATTACCTGGCCGGAGCTGCCTTCCTGGTGGGAAGAGAAATGCCTCAGAGCAGGAAGGGGTGAATTTGCAGAACAGGCAGGTCACGGGGTACAGACAGAGACTCATTGGCACTGATTTGGGGGCTAAAAGCAGCCCTCCCTCTGCACTATCGTCGACTGTCCAATTCACCAAGTAACCCAGAAATATTTGCTGCAGGCCTCCTGAACTGCTGCTGCCATGGGGGATGCAGAGAGGTATCCGTTGCCTCCCGCCTCCGGTGACTTCAACACTTGCTTCACCTCCCTGGGGCCGGGGCCAGGGCTGGGCAGCTGACGGGGCCTGGCACATGAAAGGAGATGAAGAGAGGCTGACTGAATGAATGAATTAAACTGAGAATGTGGGGGCAAACTGTAGCAAGGACAAAAAGAATTCAGAATGATGAAAGATAACTTCCATTTGGTCGAAGGTGGGGGCTGTCAGAAGAGACAGGATTTGAGCTGCATCTTGAAGGACTTAGATTGTTGGGAGCTGGAAAGAGTGGGGGTGTCAGGCATGCAGGGTAGAGATTGAGAGCAGGATGCTGGAATGAGGATGGCATGGTTTCCAGTGCTGGCTCGACTTTGAACAGCTCTGTGGCTTTGGGCAAGTCACTTAACCTTTCTGAGCTTGATTTTGCTGTATTTAAAATGGGGAGAAATATGTCTACCTCTTAGAAATGCAGTAAGGACTTCAAAACATACTACAAAGCTACAGTAATTAAAACAGCATGGTACTGGTACAAAAACAGGTGCACAGATCAATGGAACAGAATTGAAAGCCCGGAAATAAAACCACACATCTATGGACAGCTTATCTTCGGCAAAGGAGCTGAGGGCATACAATGGAGAAACGAAAGTCTTTTCAACAAATGGTGCTGGGAAAACTGGAAAGCCACATGTAAAAGAATGAAAATTGACCATTCTTTTTCACCATTCACCAAAATAAACTCAAAATGGATCAAAGACCTAAAGGTGAGACCTGAAACCATAAGGCTTCTAGAAGAAAACGTAGGCAGTACACTCTTTGACATCAGTATTAAAAGGATCTTTTCAGACACCATGTCTTCTCAGAGAAGGGAAACAATAGAAAGAATAAACAAATGGGACCTCATCAGACTAAAGAGCTCTTCAAGGCAAATGAAAACAGGATTGAAACAAAAAAAACCCCACTAACTGGGACAAAATATTTGCAAGTCATATATCTGACAAAGGCTTAATATCCTTAATATATAAAGAACTCTCACAACTCAACAACAAAAAATCAAACAACCCAATCAAAAAATGAGCTGGAGACATGAACAGACATTTCTCCAAAGAAGATATACGGATGGCCAATAGGCACATGAAAAGATGCTCATCATCGCTGATCATCAGGGAAATGCAAATCAAAACTACACTAAGATATCACCTTACACCCATTAGAATGACAAAAATATCTAAAACTAATAGTAAGAAATGTTGGAGAGGTTGTGGAGAAAAAGGAACCCTCATACACTGCTGGTGGGAATGCAAACTGGTGCAGCCACTATGGAAACTGGTATGGAGATTCCTCAGAAAATTAAAAATAGAACTACCATACGATCCAGCCATCCCACTACTGGGTATCTATCCAAAGAGCTTGAAGTCAGCAATCCCAAAAGCCCTATGTACCCCAATGTTCATTGCAGCATTATTTACAATAGCCAAGACACAGAAGCAACCTAAGTGCCCATCCACAGATGAATGGATCAAGAAGATGTGGTACATATACACAATGGAATACTACTCAGCTGCAAAACAGAACAACATCATTCCATTTGCAATAACATGGATGGACCTTGAGGGAATTATGTTAAGTGAAATAAGCTAGCTAGAGAAGGATAATCTGTGTATGACTCCACTCATATGAGGAATTTAAAAATGTGGACTAAGAGAACAGTTTAGTAGATACCAGGGGAAAGGTGGGGTGGGGGGTGGGCACAAAGGGTGAAGTGGTGCACCTACAACACGAATGACATACATTAATGTACAACTGAAATTTCATAAGATTGTAACCCATCATTAACTCAATAAAAAAAAAAAAAGAAATGCAGTTAAGGATTACCTAAAATATTCCCTATGAAGCACTTTGCAGGGTGCCTGGCATATACGAGATACTCCAGAAATGGGGGCAGCTTATTGTTGTTAACTGCAAAGACACAAAGAGGGAAAGGACAACATGTTCGAGCGAGAGGCAAACACTTCTGTTTCACTAGAGAAAAACGGGGTTTATTTAGGGTGCATAAGGCTTTAAATTTTATGATGGAGCTAGACTGTGTAGGGTCTTGAATGCCAGGTTCAGAAAGAGAGCTTTTTTGGAGAAGATAAAATTAAGTAATCCTTTGGGACCTCAGAGAGTCATTCCTCTCCCTCTAACTAGTTCTGTTGAGTCATTCTTATGTTGGTACTAACATATTGTCTACTCTATGTGTGTATCATACACTTTCTTCCAATTATTTTCAGACGCGATGAATTTTGTCTAAATTTGGAAATAACCATGAAATCTTTGGACTGTATGAGCAAAGGGATTATCAGAAATTGAAAGAGGAAACACTTGGAATCTTAGAATTAAAAAAAAATATTCATATGCAAGGATTTGCCTGGTTTCCACCTGTGGTCATGCACAGGAAGGCATGAGAAGACGTGATGTTCCCCACTCTGCCTCCCAGTGGGAAGTGACTGGACAGCCAATGGCACCCTTTGTCATTCCCTGAGCTCTTGATTCTCAGATAGGAAAGATAATTCTTTACATAAGATCTTCACAACAGGCCTCCTTTCTAGAAGGTGATCTAGGAATATACTTCAAAATGTAAAATATGCAACTCCTTTGGTTCAGCATTTCCATTTCTGGGAATTTATCTCAAGGAATTTATCTCAAGGAATGTCCATTGAAGGCTTGTTTAGAATAGCAAAAACATGAAAACAGCTTAAATATCCATTAACGTGGTGTTGACTAGTAAAATTGGGAGTTTATCCAACAGAAAATTAAGCAGTTCTTAAAAATTATGGTGTACTGTACATCTATACGTATGGTCATCGAAAGCTGTCTATAATAGAAGCTAGAAGAAAAAAGCAGGTTTCAGAACAGTATATTTGGATGATCAAGTTCATGCAAATTACATTCATATTTATATATGCATTAAACCCCTGGAATGCTATAAACCAGCCTATTACAGTGGTAATCTTTGGGAAAGAGGTTATGAGTAGATGTTTGATGTTTACTATAATATTTCTGTATTATATGAATTTTAACAATGTATCACTTTTATCATAAGAAAAAATATATTGCAGATTTTTAAAAAATCCTTCTGCTTTTTTTTCTGAACTTGAAAGGGAAAAAAAGAATCAGTACATGTCCTTGAAAAGTAGCTGATCTGAGAGTAAACAATATGAAAACAAGCGACCATAGAAGAGAAGAGGTCTCAATGGTTGGCATAATTAAAGTCAATATCAGTTGTAAGAAAAAATTATCTTCACCGTAAATTATTTTTAAAGATTGTTTTGGTCAAACCTACAGCTCGTGATTGACGCTGAACCCTTAAATTCACACGACTGTTGTGAGGGTGACATCCGCGCTCCTCCTCCAGGTTCCTCAGGTTCCGGGGTCCCCTGTGAAGTCAGAGTTGAGCGGGATCCGGGACAGGTGGTGCTCAGCGGCGCTGTCTGCCAGGGACAGATTGCAGGAGGGCGGGCTCCCACGGTGAACACAGAGGTTAGTGGGCAACGTGGTTACTTCAGTCCTTCACACCCAGTCCTTGTCTTGGCCATACATCAGCAAGTGAGGATTTGACTGGGCACTTAGTACATGCCCCACTGGCTGAGGAGATAGATCTGAAGAGAGAAAAGGAATCTTGCTCTCAAGGAGCCCGTAACCATCCCCTTCTAGGGCATCAGCAATATTAGAGCAGCAATTCACTTAGAAGGCTGTTGACCAACCTACACATTAAGGAATCAAGGGGAGCGGGTGAGGGGAAGGGAATAGATGAGCGGGCAGGGAGCTCTGTCCTGGAGATGAGTAAGACTGGGCCGTATACGCTCCTTGCTTGAGATGCAGTGGCCGTGATTTCCGAGGCGAGGACGTGGTGCCCTAGAATGAGGTCTGAGGTAGAGTGTGAGGCAGCACGACGTGGGGGCTAACGAGAGCAGGGGTGGTGGGAGCAGGCCAGCTTGGGTTTGCATCCTGGCTCTGCTGTTTACTAGCTGTGTGGCTTTGGGCAAGTTTCTTAATCCTCAAGCTCTAATTTCTTCACTTGTTGAAGAAAAAAAAGGAATAATAACAATGTGAGATCGTATAAGTAAAGCACCAGGCATAAAGTGGCTCCTTTTAATAACTTTTCCAGTCAGGTGTTACGGTACCCATTTTACAGAAAAGGAATCTGAAGCTTAGGAAAGAAAGTGAAGTCTAACTTCAAAGCTTAAGCTCCTGCTTCATGTCAGCCTCGCTCCCAACTTCCTCGACACCTGCCCGCCTCCTCCAGCCCCCCTGAGCTCTTCTCCAATCTGCCCCTCCATCCTTTGTATAAAACTATACACGGTCTTGTCGTGCTCACCCTTCTGTCACGTTTTGTGTGAAAGACTGGACTCTCATGTGCTTGAATGGGGCCTGACTGTGAGACTGGAGAGAGAAGTGAGAGGAGTCAGAGAGGAAGGGTGAAGACGAAGAGATGACTCAGGCGTGCTGACTTCCAAAAGGCAGCGGAAGAGCAGCATCTCCAGGACTGAAGGCTCAGGAGAAATGGGGCTAAAGGCCTTGTTTTCCGACACGGCTGGAATCTGGAGAACCCAAGTCTGAAGAACTTCCTGTTGCCTTGGCTTGGGAGAGAATCCGTGGGCTGGAATTAGAGAAGAGAAATCAGCCTGCAGGTGAGGGAAACATGCTGAGAAGGGAAGACTCACAGATTCATGGACAGCTGGAGGCAGTGAAGTAAGGGGACAAGGCCAGAGTCTGAGGACATCATGTCCCCATCATTGGGGGACCCCAAACTCCAGGGTTACATGGGGATATTTGCACATGAATTAAGCTGTTATGAATTTATTATTTTCACTTCATAAACTTGTAAGCATTTAATTTCCAAACCTGATTCTTTTATTTTCTTCTGTTTTTTCTGTCACATCTTCATTTTCTCCGATGTCATGTGAGCAAGGACCTCTCTAGGAAAAGAATACACAAATGTGCCACCTCCTCGAGGATCCATACATTATTTTCAATCAAGGAAGACTGCTGGAAAGTTTGCAAACACCTGCTCTGAAGCTCTGAAGCCTCCATGTGCTGGTGCTGGAGCCGGTGTGCAGGACGGAAGGATTGCAGCCCAGGAAGAAGGCCCCTCCACACCCAGCGCCCGGGGTGGTGGCAAAGGGGGTAGCTAGAGTCCTTGCTGGCTGGAGGAGGGTTGGCTGTCTCCAGGAAAGAGAAGGGAGGGTGGATGTGTGTGCGTGGGGTTGGTGTCGGCTCAGTGTTGTGCTTGACTTCACCCCTTCCAACTGTGGCACTGTGAGTTTCCTCTTTACAGAGATAAGAGTAACATGCACGAAGCAGCTGACCTGTGGTCTGATGGAGAGTAGATACGCAATAAATGCTCCCTCTCCTCCCCTTTTGAGGGTTCCCTGAGGCCAGTGTCTCCATGTGGCAAGACGCCCTCGCCTCCTGGTATGCTTGGAATCCAGCGGATAGTTATTCAACCTGCAAAGCTGCCACAGTCCTTCTCTGCCAACTCCTGCTTTCTGACGAGGCCCACCTGGCTAACTTCTGTCTGGGCAGGTGAGATGGCAGGCAGCAGAAGAGTCAGCTATTTCTAGCATCCCACGTAGGATGACGTACATGACTTCCAAGGCCACATACCTGTACTGGTGCTCATCAGACATATGCACATAGACGCAGCATGCAGTGAAGAAGAAATCTCAGTAGGATAGCGCCAGCAAAGGGGCCTCCTCCTGGACCAGGCAGAGCACAAGCATTCCATAGTTTGCCCTAGCCAGGCATGCGGGATGAGGTCCCAGCCTTTGGAATTTTCTTCTGGAAGGTGCCACCTTTTCACACAGCCCTGTAGCTTTGCATCCACCTTCCCTCCCTACACTTCTTCTTAGGCCCTGGTGAATTCCTACCAATCTTCCCACACCTTCTCCTGACTCCCCAGGCAGTGATAGGCACCCCATGGGGGCTGCCATACCACCTCTGTTGCCTCCGTTCACACACACTGTCATTCATACACACTATTGCTAACAGGCACCATTGTTAACAAACACTGTGACAATCATCTGCCTCTTAAACCAAACCAGACCTTGCTGAGGCCAGGGCCCTGCCTGATCCTTGTTTGCAGTTCCTGGATATTGCATGGTACTTGGCACATGGTGGGTGTTTGTTGAATGAATGAATTATATGGACTTGTCAATTCTATGACATCTTTCCTTCCTCTCGGCTCCCACAAAGTACTCTACAATTTTGCATTAATTTTTTTAAAAAATGAGTTCAAATTGCTTTTGTTTTGAGAATTTCACAGCCCCCCACTGAAGCCACTGGAGATCTGGGGACTCCAAAAGAGAAGGATGAGAATTCCTGTCCCTCATCCTGACATTAGAACATGCTTGTCTCAGGGTTGGCTGCTGTCAGCAGGGTGGGCGTAACCCCGGCAACACAGTGAGGAACACAGAAGCTGGTCAGCTGTGTGCCTGGGGCTGAGCTGCGCCTGACAGAAGCTCCTGTGCTGGGTCACTGGTGGGCTGGCTGGACCTGCCTGTCACCAAAGAGCTGCCTTCACAGTGGGTTAAAGCAGCCTGGAAAAGCTGCTGCTCTAGGAAGTCAGGGCCAACCCAGGGTCTCCCCTCAGAGTTCAGGTGTGCATTTGGCATGTGGGCCACCTCCACCCTGGGCTTGATGAACACAGATTGGATATGAATGCCCAAAAGCTGGGACTGGTGTGTACCCTGCTTCCCTCAAAAGGCTCAGACTGGTATGTACCTCAAATTCCCTGGGGGCGTCCTCATGGGGATGCCCTCCCGATCTCCAAGGGGTCAGGGCAGAATGGAGTGGCTGAGGGGCTCTGCTCTGCTTGGAGCTCTCTGCTCTGGATACAGGTGGCTCTTCTGCTCTGGTGGCTGAGCTAGAGGGCCATCCTATGGTCTCACGGATAAACTGACTCAGTCTCCATCATCTCTGAGGGGTCAGGATTCAGTGGGGTTAGAGTTTAAAGATGCTCCAGAGAAGATGCCTGGAAAAACTATGAGCATTTTAAGGGGAGGGCATGCAGATTACAAATATGGCAAGAAAAAGAAGAATTAAGCCCAAACTTGGACTCGGAGAGAGCCTCCTGGTAAAATCTTGGAGGCTGGTTGTGAAGAGCCTAGTCATGGTGGGGGCACTAGCAGCCGGGGAGTTGGGGCGGAGTGGGGCGGGGACTTGCCTTGAGTCCTGTCCCTGGATTTTCCCTATTGCATCAACAAAATGAGATACCAGAGCTCTGAGAACATGCTACTTCAGAGGCTGAAATTACAGACTCATAGCAGCCCAAACGGCTATTTGCGGTAATAACTATTCTAGCGCAGGTTGGAAAAGCCTCGTAAATGTTGCCCTTGTTTGAAATCTTCCCCTGATCCCCACCCACCCCACCGCCTTCCCGGTGCTGGACAGGTTGGGAGGCAGAGTGGCTATTTTCTGTTTGTTTGTGTTTCAGAGCCACGCTGTCTGGAACTCCTGTCTGGAAGAGCCTCTTCCCCATCCGGCAAGTGTACCCAGCAATCTGGGGCCATTGCCGGACCCCGGGCTGCCGGAGAAACATTCAGACCCTCCTGGGGATCATTAGCAGGGGCAGAGGAGGTCTCTGAACCTCTGACAGTCACCATCAGTCCAAAGTGACCTCGGTCATTGCTCTTCATCTCATAGGAATTCAAATGTCGTCTTGGGAAGGAGAGAGAACAATTTAGTCAATTCAACCTTGCCTGCACTTTAGAATCACCAAGAAGTCTGAATATTCCAGATGCCCAGGCTGCCTCCAGAGGGTTAAATCAGAACCTCAGGGGTTGGGACCCAGGTGTCTGTAGTTAATGCTTGCCAGGTGATTCCAATATGCAGCCCAGGCTGAGAACCTCTGACTTCCACGGTCCTTGGGTTTCCGCCAGCCGTTCTACCTGTAGAGTGAGTATGCGATGGGAGCTGTGGCTCGTCTACTCCCGTGGGGGGCCTGCTTCCTTGGGTTTCTCACGCGATGAGCGTATCTCCATGCTGCGTATGATTCTGGGGTTTAAAGGTCGTGTACTACAAGGCCCTGGAACTTTATGTAATTCAACCAAAGCAACTGGACTTTGTGGGTAACCTAAGGGATTTTCAAGTAAGATGTTGACCAAATGAGAGTTTATGTACATCCACACTTACAGCCCTGAGCCCCGCCTGACTCCCCTGCATTCTCTTTCTCAGTGGATAGTTCACCATTCACCAGTGGTCCTGCCAGAATCCAGGCATCGTCTTCATCCTCCTGCATTCCCTCAGCCCTACGTGGGTCCCCAGGTCTCAGAGATGCTACTCCCCAATCTTTCTCTGCACCTGCTGTGGGTCAGTCCTTCACCTCCCATCTATCACCATCACCTCCTAACCGGCCGCCCTGTCTCTGGTTTCATTCCCTTCTGCTCCATCATATCTGCCACCCGTCAGAACAAACAATCCAGATACAAACCGCCCACATGGTCCTCTGCTTAAAATCCATCAGTAGCTCCTCATTGTATTCCCAATAAAGCTTAAACTTCTTGGCATGGCGTTTAGTGCTCTGATTGCCAAGAACCTTTCCATTCTCATCTCCTGTTACATCACCCTAAGGACCCGATGCCCCAACCACATAGAACTTTGCTTTTTCATGAGCCTTTGCTTAGGCTGTTCCCTCTGCTGGGCATTCCTTTCCCTCTCCTCCTAGACTACCTCTTACTGGTCTCTCAGTAGTCAGTCAGCCCACATACCCGATCCTCCTTCATCCCCCAAGCTGCATCAGGTGCGCGTTCATGCCCCTCCTCTCCGTGCATCACTCATTGAAGCACTTTCAAACTGCATCATGTGCATCAACTCCCTTGTGTTTCTCCGCACTGGACTGTGAGCTCCTTGCAGACAGGAGCTGGGTCTTTTCTTTGCATCCTTGGTGCCTCCACAGTCCCGGACTGCAGAAGGCCTTTGGGTTCAACGCCTGAACTTGCTCCAGGGCATCGCTCCTCTCTCCCCTCTTGCTGATTTGAGACCTGGCTCAGACTCACTTGGTCTCTGCAAAGCTCTGAGACAGGGAAAGTGTGGCATAGGGCCCTTCCATCTTTCTATGCTACAGTTGTTTCTCCTTTCTTTGAGGCTTCTCTTAACTGTTCTCAATTCCCTTATTCTCTAATTCTTTCTCTCTCTATCAAAGTATGCTCTCAGAATAAGTACATTTTCTCTGAAACACAAGTAACTGCTGTTACCCTTTCCCCTGCTTATTAGCATTTTAATGGAAAAAAGTTGAAGGAAGTAATTTCTAACTGTGGAAATATCTGGCCATAGGAGAAGCCAGAGAAAAAAACTGAGGGTGAGAGCCTTCCATGGGGACTTTCTTCAAAGAGTGTCATGCATTCTCATGTACCACACTATGGACTGGAAAAGGGTGAAGTTGACCCA
Organism: Equus caballus; assembly: GCF_041296265.1. NCBI lineage: Eukaryota > Metazoa > Chordata > Mammalia > Perissodactyla > Equidae > Equus > Equus caballus. The sequence continues at coordinate 24,907,833 of NC_091710.1, read as the reverse complement.
TCTTCTGTGGCAGAAAGAAGAACAGAGAGAGCAGAGATCTTTTTCAAGACTGGTTTCTCTCTCTTGGTTCACCCCACACACCTCCCTGTCGGGACGCTACATGGGGGTGGTGTGTCCTAGGGCTTGCAAAAGGTGCGGTTCTTGAGGCTTAGATCTGTCTGTGGAAGTACCACAGCTCAAGGCAAGAAAGGAGAGAGCTGAGAGGATGGAATCCAAACACGAGACAGGAAGGTACCAGTCAGGGCCCAGCTGGAGGGTACTGCAGGCAGAGCAGAAGCTGGACAATGGTCGTCAGGGAGAAGAGTGAAGTGAGCACGGAGGAGGTGGCTGCTCATGACTGAGACCACCAACACTGGGCAGCTTGGAGGGTGACTTTTAGGTAGGTGGGTCCTGGTGGGACTCGCCCGGCTGGGCGAGACCATGTTCTGGGCAGGGTTCAGGGCTCATGTTCTGCAGTTAAGCCGTAGGAGAGCTCCGCTTCCACTGTCTGGGGCTGAGGTGTGACCCGTGTGCCCAGAGGCTATGACTCCCGTGACATGAAGACCATCACCAGTGGGCAGTTTGGCGTCCAGTGGGCCGAGTATTTTCTGTGAGGTCAGCACTGTGCGGGTTTCTGGTGGGCAGGGTTCGTGTTTTCCCCGGGGCAGAAGTGCAAAAATATATGGAATTCACCTGCAGACTTGCAACCAGCACCCAGTGGTCTTTGGCCAGGTCATCAAGGTGCTTATCCCTGCCGCATGGCCCCTCCTTCAGCAGTGTGTGTGGCCGCTGGGCAGAGTGTCCAGCTTTGGCCACTCACTGAGAGATGCTCACATCTCTATGTGATACCGGCTCTCTCCTTTGACCGTGGCAGCTGCAGTTTCCACCACCCTGTTCAGAGGCAGGAGACTGTGGCAAATGCAGGAGCAGGGAGCTGCCACTCGGCTTCGAGGGGCTCCGCAGAGACCCCTCACTCTCCTTTCCCCCATGTTTTATTACACTTTGCTTAAACACCCTAATTCCTTATTGGGATTTCACTTCTTGGTCTTAAGACACTACTTCTTGTGAGGATACAAATAGCCTGACTTCTTCTTCAGCCCCTTAGCTCCCGTGTGTGCTCGCCAGATCCTAACTGGGGCTGATTTCATCAAAGGGGAGGCAGAGGGAGGATGGAGTGGGGTGGGTAGCAGGCAGCACTGTGTGAGGGGAGAGCAGGTAGCTGACAGAGGCCATGGGACATTCGGAAGACCAAATACACCTACTTTCCCATCAGCCTCTAGCTGCAATGATCATAGTTTCCAAAACCCAGCTGGGACATTTGGGCCAATGAAATATTTTGATACCAACTCCAAATGTGAGGGGGTAGTTTTGAAATTGTAGTTTGGACACTGAAATGTTATAATTTCCAGGCCACTAGGATAGTTTATGAGGTCAACATTTGAAACTGGAACTACCCTAGGAAATCTAGGCTGCCCGGTGGCCTTCACTGTGGTGAGAGATAGTGGGTCTCACTGGAGACCACCGTCTGCTGACCTCTGTCTAATCCTTTGTCCATAAGCATTTAGAGGATGGGGCGAACGTGCCCACCCTGAGGTCCTGTCCTGTCAATGGGACCCTCCTCCCAGCACAGGCTCTGGCTCTGGCTCAGCCCTGACATGAACCACTGTGGCCCCAAGAGTTCAGAGAAATGGGGGAGAACCCAAGAGATTCTCTGCTCTTCTTGTCTCGAGGTCTAATCATGAGTTTTTCTTCTGTGGGAATGGAAAGAAGAAAACAGGGAGCGGAAAAAAGGACTGGGTGGGGTGAGAAACCAGCAAAACACAAACAGAATGGGAACATGCTAACCAAAACCCCTTCTGAACTTCTTGGAGGACACCGCAAGTGTCTGGTTTTTGGCAAACAGCTTGGAGCCAGCATTGAGCATGCTTTGCATTTCAAGGGGGAAAGGCAGGGGTCTCTAGTTCTCTGGTGGAGAAAGAAGGCAGGGTGTGAAATGCTCCACGTTTCTATCTAAACCCCTCTTACCCTTGGAGGGCCAGAGGAGAGTCTCTATACTCCCTCACCCTCACTGACAGATCCTGTCTCTTTGCAAAGAGAGTCTTGTCTTTTAACTTAGTCTCCTGCTTGCTGGCAGGCTCTGGGTCTTGTCCATCTTCATTCTTCCCCATGGTGCCTAATGGCACTGTGCGTGTAGCAGGCGCTCGGTAAACTTGGCCATGTCCCCGCTGGCTTCTCTTCAGCTCTGGTCCTGAAGCTGTGGGGGACCTCTCCTAGCACGATCCACGCTCCCTTAGGAGCAGAGAGGCTGCGTGATTGTAATCGGGTGGGAACAGCGCTATCACATCCACCTGCATTTCCCTGTGACCTTGGTGGAGGCACCTTGACTCTCTGTCACGCCCCTTCCTGGCCCCCACGGGCTCTCCCATCTGTGCACAAAATGCTCCAGATTCTGGGATGAAGCCTGGTCTGTCCAGGTGCAAATGATTGCTGCGTTACTACTTCAGACATCCTCCCTCTTTCCTTTTAAGTAGTCTTTGAAATTAAACTAAAAAAGAAATATTTGCACAGAGATTTCCCCCAAGGCCATTTTTAATACAGCTGGTAATCAGCACTGGCTTTCAAAAGTATGGTTATTATTGCCTTAAAATTATTGCATCATTTGACTAAAATCCTTTTGCGAATGTTTCTGATAAAATTTTTTATTAAAAAAAGTTTTCTAATGAGGCTATTTTCCTCCCTTTTCATCTGAGGGGCAGAGCAAATTCACTGTCACTATTTATTTAAATGGTAGAATACTTCCCCGACTATATCCCACGCTTTTTCTTCTAAGGGCCTTAAGAAGATTTCCGTATCCAGGAGAAACTAGTCTTGCCTCTAGGGTGAAATTGAGGCCCGGAGGATGGGGTGGCAGTGGCTGTAAAGGGCTTTGCCCCAAATCACACAGTGATCAGTCCTGAGCATGGAAAAGGATCTTCTGAATCTCCCTTTGTTTTTTGGGAAAGTGCCTTTGGAAAAATTATGATGGAAGAGATTTATCTTTATCACTCACCTTTCCTGTTCTAAAATTTTTCTCCTTATCCAGTCCACACCGTTCTGGTAAAGGATGTTTGGTGCTCAGTAGACCTTGTTAACTTCTGACTTAGCAGTATTTTTCAATTTATATATATATATAATTTTTTTTTTTTTTTTTTGAGTAGCATTGCAGTGTCCTTTGGGAGAATTAGCTCTCCTCCTCTGGATCACTTGTGATGGTTAATCAGATGCTAACTTCCTCTAGCCAAGGAGCGAGCACATGAGCTTTCCTAGCCCAGCTGGATGCTTATATTTATTGGTAATATTTTAACACTTTCATAGAACTCAACTGGATTCTTTGGTGTATTCTTAGTGTTGTCAAATTTAGCAAATAAAAATACAGCACACTCAGTTAAATAAGAATTTTCGATAAACGACCAATACTTTTTAAAGTATAAATATGTCCTCAATATTGCATGGGATACATTTATACTACAGAAGTATTCATTGTTTATCTGAAATTCAAATTTAACTGGGCATCCTATATTCTATCTGCCAACCCTGTCGGTATGCTGAGATGCATTCACTCCTGTGAAAAGTTTAGTTGTTGGTCCAGCAGTTGAATGGAGCCCAAGCAACTGAATGTTGCTATCATGGTTTTCTTATAAGCAGATATTGGGGGGAACAGGTTCTACATGGAAGTACAGCCTCTCTGAATTTCTAGCTGAGCAAACTCAAAACAGTGCCCCTTCTCTTTGTAAAGATGAGGCAGGCCAAGAACTCTGCATATTTTGTCGAGTTTCACAACTAGAGGTGGAAATAATATAGAGGTTTAGAGATGCGTTCCTGGGTATGAGGCAAGAGACCTTTAAAAGCAAAAGAACCATTAGATAGCGATTATAATATTGGTCATTGGGCCAGAACATCATGAATTTTCCATTTTAGGGCAGCGGTGAATGGGGCTGGGAGAAATTCAGCAGAGACTTAGGGAGGGACAAGCTCTGAAGAGAGGAGACCGGGGTGGACAGAGGGTGCTGGGGTGGGCTGGTCCAGATTCTGGGAGAAACCAGAGATGGAGCTCTTCAGCTGCTGGAGCCTCGTCACTATCTCCAGGGAGCTGGGACTCTCCAGCAAGGCCCATCACAGATGGGAGGGATGGCTATTTGCGCCACAGGTAGAGCTCCAACGTTAGATTGTGGATGTTCTCTGCAGATAGGGTTTCACTACGGGCACCGAGCTACCTGACAGGCATGGAGTAGGGTCCTCACACGACCCTCAGATGGCAGACCTTTCCCCCACCACACCACACGGCCGGAGCACGCTGAATTCACAGGGGTTTCAGTAAATCCTGCAATCAATCATCTTGTGAATTTCACAATTATACTGCACTGTATATTTATCGGGGGGGGGGGGTTAAATGTATCTGTTTGCTTAAGGTGAACACTTATAATGGGCCCCTCTTTTGGGTGGAACTTCAAAAGCTGAAGGTGGCCCAGACCGACCATGACTTCCAGGAGGACCCACCATCTAGGGGAGAGTCCTTGAGAACCTTGTGCTCCCAGCTTTCCCCCCTCACCTAAGTCATTGGAAAACAGTCAAGACCCTAAAGTCAGGTTTACATCCATGGCCAGCTGGGTATGCCTAGAATGGTCTTAGGCCCTCCCCACTGACTCTCTCAAGTCTCTCTGCTTCCAGTGCCTGAAATTACATTCTTAGACAAGGAGACTAGCTTCAAGGTGAGTGCGGGTGGTGAGGAGGGGGTGGAAGACCTGAAAACTGGCACCCAACTGGGGGAAAAAGTTTCAGCAGAAAGAGGAGGCTGAACCCAGAACACAGATTTCAAAGTCTGTACAAGTCACCCCAGGCCGTGCGGTACAGTAGGGAGTGCAGACTCCAGAGCCCCACTCCAGGGGTTGATCCTGGCCCTGTCATGTTCTAGCTATGTGACCTAAAGCAAGTCACCTGACCTCTCTGTGCCCTGGTTGTCCCATCAGTGTAATGAGGATAATAATAATGTCTTCTTATAGGCTTCTTATGTGGAATGAAACAACAAACATATGCAAACTGCTTATGACAGAGCCTGGCACAAAATAAGAGTTATCTTAGAATTAGCTATTTGGCCCCCACTGTTTGCCTTCAGTTGTTTGCTCAGCCATTCCAGTACTGCAGGTTTAAGGCCAACAGCTGGGTCTCACCTGATTTAGGAAGATTTGGGAAAGATAGGTGTTTTTTTTTTAATACGCTCACTCTCAAGGACAGAGCACATTTCCCATAGGATTTTTAATTAATTATCTCTATAAAACTATGGCAAAATACCTTCTGATGCACTTTCATTTTAACAGATCAAGAAAGTCTGGGTTTCTGGAATGCAGTGCGGGGGAATTTTAGGCATCCCTCTGTTGATAGCATCCAAAGACGCCACTGGTACAGGAGGGATGGCTGGGGCTGCAATGGCTCAGGAGGTAGAAGTAGGATTTCACAGGGCTGAGTTAGACTGAGGGTTCTTGTGAGGGTAGAGCTGTGCCATAGTCTGGAGCAGTGGTTCTCAAAGCACGGCCCCTGGACCAGCAGCATCAGTGTCACCGGGAACTTGTTAGAAATGCAAATTCTTGGATCCATCCCAGACCTATTTAATTAGAAGCTCTGGGGATAGAGACCAACAATCTGTGTTTTAACAAGTCCTCTTGGTGATTCTGATGCTAGCTAACGTTTGAAAACCTCTCTGGTCTATAGGATAAGTAAAGCCAAGGTTCAAATAACTGAGGTGAAGTCAGAGCCAAAAGACTGGAGGAGGGTGAGATGGAATCTGAGCCAAATCAGAGAATGGAGGTTCTGGGAAATTGCTCTGAACACCCATGGCTATTTTCAGCTAGTCTTTATCTTTTGCAGGTGCAGCCTGCAGATGGGTTGGGCTAACTTAAAGGGCCAGAAGCAAGGTGGCTAGGTAGAGAAGTATTTACAGGTGTTTTTGTAGATCATTCTGACCCCTTTGGAATGAGAAGTTGTGGTCTGTCACCTTTTCGGCATTCAAAAGGATGAGATCTTGTCAGCGCTTTTCTGAGAGAGTTGACCTGGCTTGAACACCATATTATGGAACCAGAATTTTGTCATCAGATGGGCCTTGCAGGTTGGAGTCTAGCCCTTTTCCCCAATACAGGAATCAACTCTGCAGTATTCCTGATAAGAGGTCAGGGATCTTCCTCTGACAGTACAGCGAGATGGAATTACTTCTGTTTGTTGGAAAGTCCCTCCTTTGGATGGCCCAAAGCACCTATCACCTTGCGTATAGCAAGTGCTCATGCATATTAATTGAAACACTAATGCCTTGTATTGAACAGACATCTAATCCATGCAACTCACCTCTCTAGCTGTAATACTCCCGCCTGGAGCAACACAGGACAGGTCTACTTCTGCTTTCATTTGGAGATGCCCGTTATGCTTGCCACAGTCTCTTCTCCAGGGGAAATGTTTCCTGAGTTTCTTCAAAGTTCCTAGTATGAGCTGGTTTTCAGAGACCCAAAACCTACAAGTAGGATGAGTAAGGAGCAGAGATATGAAAAAAAGGTCTAGGAAACCAATTGTGCATAAAATGAGAGGGGTTAGGTTGGGGTACAGAAGAGAACAGGCAGAGGTTGGAGTCAGTGTGGGGCCGATGAAGCAGGGTAATTTAGGATCTAAGTCCATGGGTGCTGGGCGACCACTGGGGAGTTCTTTTTCTGTGGGCCCCATGTATCTCACCAAAGCCAGGAGGATTTGGGTAGGAGCTGAGCAGGACCAGCCAGGGTCAGGTTGAATTTACGGTCACTAAAACCCCCAGGTCCTTTGTCCGTGAATTGCTGCCAAACCAGGGCACAACAATCCTGTGATTCACAATTGGTATTTTGGACCCAACTTCAGGGCTTTACCTAATCCTTATTAAATTTAATCTTGTTTATTCTAATCAGTTGGAACCATTTGAACCTCATTTCTGGAATGTGTTATCTGTCCCTTTCAACTTTGTGTCGTGCATCAAATTTATAAACTGGCTTTGATCTCAATGTCTAAAATGTTGACAAAAATGTTGACCAGCAGCCCATTAGAGACTGCCTTTCAAATTGAACCTACGTTAACCATCACAATGGGCTATGAGCTGTTCAACTAGCCATTTGTTCATTTGTCCGTTTGTTCACGAGTAAAATGCTATTCAGATGATAAGGTACCTTGTTCTGATGGTGCTGGGAGGAAGACTGTGTTAGAAATGTCTCCGTCGGTGCCTGCTGCATCCACAGGCCCTTCTAAGGAAATCATCCTCCTTGAAGTAGCATTCAGTCACAATATTTTATACCATGAGACCCCACTCCTCCTCCAGCTGCATCCCATTGGACCCGACTCAAAAGCAGCCGATGCATGGGCTGCCCACAGCCTGTGTGAGTCTTGGAGTGAAGAGCTCTGCCTAGACATGGTGAGCTGGTCTGATCAAGTGTCTAGTCCCAGGGATTGGAACTAAGAAAGGTGGCGAGGCCAGGTCTTTAATGGGAGGAGCTGAGGCTGACACAATGCCCAGAGAGGCAACATAATTATTAATATGAGAGTTATGAAGAATCTGAGTAAGCAAACTATGAGAAAGCAACAATTATGGAGGATCAGACTTTACTTTGTCAATACAGTGAACTAATATAATTTGGGAACTCTTTTGCTACAAAATACCGAGAAATCTTGAATACACTATAACAAATTCCCTTTTAAACATATAGCTGAGCTTATAAAAAAGTAAAAGAAATCCCCAGGGCCAAAAATGAAGAGCAAACTGAAAACCAAAGCTGGTAAAGATATGGTCAGAGACAATGGCAGCCCTAGGAGAGGACCAGCTTGTTATCAGACCTGGTAATGGCTAGGGGTTGGGTCTGAACCTCCTAGGAGACAAACTGTGCACTTGCATCAGGCAGAGGAGTTGGAACTGAGGCTCTTGCTTAAAGCTAGGATCATTTATGGGCTACATGGTCAGTAAAATAATAGACTAAAAAATATCCACCCACCTACAGCAAGAGCCAGCAAGGACACTTGTCTGCTTTGGCTCGGGTCTGGATGGGAAAAAGTATCCCCCGAGAATCTGTAGTCACAGCCTGTATCTTGCCTGAGGTTGGTTCTAATTTACGCTCTGGGTGGTCCAGGAATCTTCAAACTAAGATGTTATCATTCAAGTGGCCCAAGGCCGGTGATACCTCTGGGGAGACTGGCAATAAGCAAACACAAAATCCCACTGGAAGGACACACCCTGATCCCAGGCCTTACAGGATTCGCACAGATGGAGTTCTGCTGAATGTGGGCTCACAATTGAAAACTCACAAGGAAACAATCCATCATGAGCGTGTGTCGGTGGACATGACTAAGAATTGTGGAAAATGTGACTATTAGATAGGAATTCTTAAAAATATATGCTTAAAATGATTAAAGACCTAATGAAGTAATAAAAAATAGAAGACAAAGATATGAAAAAATAGTAGGCATATGGAATGAAAAATATAGGCACTAAAATGAAAACATAATAATTGTATGAAACAGCAAGTTTATATAAAACAAGAGAATAAAATAAAAGCTAGAGCTGAAGAAATTGTCCAGAATTCATTGCAAAGGGTTAAAGAGACATGAAATATTAAAGAGATGTTAAAAGACATGGGGGATAGACTAAAAAGCTACCATATCTATCTAACCAAAGTTCCAGAAAGAAAAATAAATACAAGAATGAGGGAGAGTCAATGTTTCAAGGAGTAATGGCTGATAACTTTTCAGACTTGATGAGACACAAATCATAGATTCTTAAATTACATGGGTTCCAGGAAAAATAAATTAAACTAAATCCACAACTAGACATGTTGGGGTAAAAATGCAGAGTCTCAGAGACTAGAAGGAAGACTTAAAAGCAACGAGAGCAATCCACAAAGATTAGACTATTGTCGGATTTCTCGACAGTAATAACAGAAGCCTGAAAATCACGCAGCAAAACTTCAGAATGTTGGTAAAAATGTTTATGCCTGGCTAAACTATCATTCAAGAGTGAGGGGGGAAAAAGACCACTTCAGAATGAAGACTGAGAGACACTAAGACACTCTCACTGAAGGAATTAGGAGAGGAACTTTAGGAAGAATAAAATTGAAAACAGAAGGAAGGATTAAGGTGCAAGAAGAAATGATGAACAGAGAAATTAGTAAATGTGTGTAAAAATCTGAACAAGCATTGATTTTATAGAACAATAATAGCAATGATGATTAATTTGCGGATGTAACAAAAGGTAGGTACTGGACACCTATGGAAAGATGGGCAGAAAGCATTGGAATTAGAATGCTAAAATCCTAGTATTATTTAGGAAGAAGATAGAGATGTTGATGAAGCCAAATATACATGCTATGGCAGACATGCAAATGTACGAGCTAACTCTTCCTTTGGGAAAGGACTTGCTGCCCAGTTGGGAGGATACCTGACAGGCTTCAGTTCCTAGCTTCATCAGCATCTGCCTCAGCTTTCAAGCTAAGGTCACACCATTATTGGAGCAGCCTCTGGCCAATGACTGAGCAAGATGATAGCAGCTAAGGTGGTGGGAAAAGGGCCTGGCTATTTCTGCCTGATGTGGGGCTCCACAGGCCCCCATTGGACTGCCAGATACTTTGTTGAACATGTGATGCGGTCTGAACGCTCCACCTTGTCCAATTCTTCCTTTTCTCTTTCACAGTGTTACTCCCCAAAAATCCTCTTGCACACTTAATTCCATCTCATCATTTGTTTCTCAGAGAACAGAAACTTGTGATACATGTTAAAATTTTTATGGAAGCACTCAAAAAAATAGAAATATAAAGTATAATTTCTAAAACAGTAGAGAGGAAGAAAATGGAATTGGTATGGAGAACAAAACCCCAGTCAAATAGAAACACAATATAACATGATAGAAATAAATCTAAATATATCAGTAATTATAATGAATGTCATTGTATTAGCTTGGCAATTAAAAAAACCCAGAGATTTCCAGATTGTTTTAAGGAAAAAAAAAACAGGCAAAATCCACTGATATGTTGTTAACAAGCACACCTAAAATATTAATCTACAGGAAAAGTTGAATATAAAAGACAATTCCAGCTAAAAGAAACCTGATGTAGCTCTATTGATAACTGACAAAATAGGGTTCTGTACAAAAAACATTATTAGGGTGAAGACACCTAACAATAACGTACAAATCCTCAGAGAAACATCAATTATGAACATGCCTATGTCAATAGAATAGCCTCAAAATATACAAACAAAAAAGGACAGGCTTGTCAGAAGAAATTGGTAATGTTATAATCATAGTGGTGGATTTTTACAGTTCTTTCTTGGTAATTAATAGATCGACCAGACCAAAAAAATTAGAGTATAGAAGATTTTAATAGTACTATTTTTAAGCTTGATCTAATGAATGCTTTCTTTTTTGAGTACACATAAAATCTTTACAAAAATTGATATGCACGTGCATAGAAGGCAAGGAAGTCAGCCAGCATCAGGAAGAGAGCATCTATGTTCAGGGAGAAATAAGCATGTGACGAGTAACTGAGTTTCATTATTGACACAAAACTTGAGGGGAGATCTGTGAATACTTGCTGGATTTTTTTTTTTTTTTTTTGAGATCTTATCTCCCTTACTTGACTCATGTGCCCTTACAATAAAGCCTCATTATTTGATATAGTCAGAGTAAATTTCTGTTCCTTGGAGCTGAAAGAGACCAGCTAAATCAGGACATTCCAAAGGGACTCAAGAACATCTCCCAGGAAGCTGAGAAATCGTTGTCTCACCCTGGACACCAAGCAAGAGAATGTATGTTGCAACTTGGCAAAGAGAAAATCCAGTTTCTCAGATATATTCCTCCAAATCCCCTACTATTTATTAATCCCACACTGGCAATTAACTGTCTGACAAAGAAGTATGTACTGGAATATATTTTCTTATGGGGCTGCTACAACAATATCACTTCTCTCTCTTCATTTACTATCACTCCTGTGTTAACCACTTTGCTTTTATCTTAGAATCACAGATTTCCAAAATAGGTTAGACTTTCTTGACCCAAATTGATGAACTACCCTTTGACTTACAAAAAGATCTATTTCTTTTGAACAGGTGTGTGTTCCTCTTTTGCCATGCTGCAAATCTGGGTCCAATCTACCCTCTTCTTGACTTAAATTGCAGATTCCCTTGTTATTGCTTATATCCCATCCATGGACATGTGGACATCTTGGACCATAAAGTAGGGTATTCCTTGGGATAGTAGGATTCAATTTACGTTTCCAGTCTTACCCTCCACTGCTGCACTTCCCTACATGCAACATGTTTACTTCCCATTTCTGATCATGCCTATTTCCACGTCTTTGTTTATTTATGTTCTTTTTCCTGGACCATTCTCCCCACCCCTCTTCACCTGTCAATTATAATAGTCATTTAGTCAGAAAGACCCTTCTAAGCATGACACAAAGTCCAGAAGACATAATAGAAAAGATGGAAAAATTAATTTACATAAAGGCTAACACTTACTATATGGTCCAAAATACCATCAACCAAATCAAAATACAAACAACAAACAGAGAAAGGTATTTACACCATAAACAACAGACAAAGGGCTGTTTCCTCAATATATACAGAGCTTCTACAAATCAACAGGCCACAACACAACATAAAGGAAATGCACAGACAATTCACAGAAAGGACAAATAGCTTTTTAAATCATATGAGAAGATACTCAATGGCACTTGTAAAAGAAATACAAAATTAAAACCCATTGAGATGTTACTTCTCACCTCTGAGACTGGCAAAAACCCAAAAGTTTGATTTCTGGTTTTTTAGTAGAGATGTGAGGAAATTGGCCCTCTAATGTATTGTTGGTGAGAGCATAAACTGGTATGAGCTCTACGGCGGGTAATTGACAATGTCTATGAAAATAGCACATGCCCTTTGATCCAGGGATGTTTCTTCTAGGAATACTCCTAGGGATCGTAGGTCCCTCATGCAAAGATAAACATGCAAGAGTATTAATTGCAACATTGTTCATAATGACATAGGAAATAACAAATGTGTCAATTACCTACCTCTGTGTAACAAACCATTTCAAACTTAGTGGCTTTAAATAAACATTTATTGTTGCTCTTCAGCCTACAGATCAGCTGAGTGGTTCTTTTGTGTCACCTGGGTTCCCTTGAGCAACTGGCCAGCTGCGGTCAGTTAGGAACCTCTGCTTCTGGGGTTGCCTGGCTCTTGGCTGGGGTGACAAGGATGACTGGGCATGCATCTCTTACTACCCAACAGGCTAGCCTGGGGTTGTTGGCATGGTGTTATCAGGGTTCCAAAAGAGCGAGTTCAAACGTGCAGGGCCTCTTGAGTCCTAGTCTTAGAAGTAGCACCGTGTCATTTCTGCTGCATTCAACTAACCAAAGCAAGCCACAGCGCCACCGAGACTCAAGAGGTGAGGTAAAAACTCTCTCTCTTAATTTGAGGAACTCAAATCATATTGCCAAGGCACGTGGATGGAGTGATGAGTGAAGGATTGTGGCCATTTTTGTGTCTATAACGAACACAAACGTTCATCAAATAGACAGTCTAGTTAAAATAAACAAATAAGGAAATGGCCGTAGAGAAATTCTATTCAATCTTTTAAAAGAATAAGGCAAACCTGCATGCATGAGATGAAAAGTTCTTCAAGATTTACTGTTAAATGAAAAAAGCAAGGTGCAGAACTGTCTACAGTATTCTACTTTTTGTAGGTATTTTTAAATGGACATAGACATTTTTGTTTGTAATATGTATAAATCTGTGGAAGGTTACAGAAGTGGTTGCCTTAGGAGAGGGGAATTTGGGGGCTGGGTCATGGGTGGGAGGAAATTACATTTCATTACATAGTCCATTGACTTAAAAGTTTTTTCTCCAGTTTTCAAAATTATCATACAATAAATTTACTTATTTTTTCCTTTGGTGTACAATACTATGCATTTTAACACATGTAAAATTTGTGTAATCAGCACTGTAATTAAGCTACAGAGCAGTTCTATCGTCTCCAAAAACCTCCCTTGTGCTGTTCCTTTATATTTCCCTGCTCCCCCAACCCTAACCCCTGGCAACCACTGATCTGTTCTCTGTCACTATATTTTGTCTTTTTCACTTTGACCTTTGTTCTTCCGGAATTTTTTAAGACAATTTTTTTTTTTAGCAGTTTTAGGTTCACAGCAAAATTGAGGGGAAGGTACAGAGATTTCCAACATACCTCCTGCCTCCACACATGCATAGCTTTCCCATTATAAACATCCCCCACCACAGTGCAACATTTGTCATGGTTGATGAGCCCACACTGATGCATCATAATCATGCAAAGTCTATACATTACGGTTCATTCTCGGTGTTGTACATTCTTTTGGTTTGGACAAATGTATCTATTTTTACAGTATCATACAGAGTATTTTCACATCCCTAAAAATTCTCTGTGCTCCACCTATTCAACTCCCTGCCCCCAAGGCCTGGCAACCACTGATCTTTTCACTGTATTCATAGTTTTGCCTTTTCCAGAACGTTGGAATGTTCCATTTGGTTGGAATCATATGATATGTAGCCTTTACAGATTGGTTTCTTTCACTTAGTAATATGCATTTAAGGTTCCCCCACATCTTTTCATGACTTGATAGCTCATTTCTTTTTAGCACTGACTAATATTCCATTGTCTGAATGTACCACAGTTTATTTATCTATTCACCCACTGAAGGACATTTTGGTTGCTTTCAAGTTTTGGAAATTATCAATAAAGATGCTAGGACATCTGTGTGCAGGTTTTTGTGTGGACATAAGTTCTCAGCATCTTTGAGTAAATACCAAGGAGCATGATTACTGAATCATATTGTAAGAGTATGTTTAATTTTGAAAGAAACTGCCAAAACTGTCTTCCAAAATGGCTGTACCATTTTGCATTCCCACCAGCAATAAATGGGAGTTCCTGTTGCTCCACGTTCTCGCCAGCATTTGCTCTTGTCATTGTTCTGGATTTTGGTCATTCTAATCAGTGTGTAGCGGTATCTTATTGTTGTTTTAATTTGCCTTTCCCTAATGAGGTATGAGGTGAAGCACCTTTTCAAATGCTTATTTGCCATCTGTACATCTTTTTTGGTGAGTTATCTGTTAAGGTCTTTTGCCCATTTCTTAAATCAGGTTGTTCGTTTTCTTATTGTTGGGTTTAAAAGTTCTTTGCATATTTTGGGTAATAGTCCTTTAGCAGATGTGTCTTTGCAAATACTTTCTCCCTGTCTGTGGCTTGTCTTCTCTTTATCTTGACAGTGCCTTTTAAGGGCAAAAATTTTAATTTTAATGAGTCCAGCTTACTCATTCTTTCTTGTATGGATCATGCCTTTGGCATTGTATCTAAAAGTCATTGTCACACTCAAAGTCATCTAGATTTTCTCCTATATTATTTCTAGGAGTTTTATAGTTTTGTATTTTACATTTAAGTCTGTGATCCATTTTGAGTTAATTCTGTGAAGGGTGTAAGGTCTGTGTCTAGATTCATTTTTTTTTTTTTCATGTGGCTGTCCAGTTGTTCCAGCTCCATTTGTTGGAAAGACTACCTTTGCTCCATTGTATTGCCTTTGCTCCTTTGTCAAAGATCAATTGACTGTATTTATTTAGATCTATTTTAGGCTCTCTGTTCTGTTCCATTGATCTATTCTTTTGCCAATACCACATCATCTTGATTACTGTAGCTTTATAGTAAGACTTGAAGTTGGGTAGTGTCAGTCCTTCGGCTTAGTTCTTCTCCAATATTGTGTTAGCTATTCTGGGTCTTTTGCCTCTTCATATAAACTGTAGAATAAGTTTATGATTCAAAAAAACTTGCTGGAATTTTCATGGGGATCACATTGAATCTATGTTTGGGAAGAACTGATATCTTGACAATATTGCATCTTCTTATTCATGAACATGGACTATCCTCCATGTATTTAGTTCTTCTTTGATTTTGTTCATCAGAGTTTTGTAATTTTCCTCATATAGATCCTGTATATATTTTGTTAAATTTATACCTAAGTATTTCATTTTAGGGGGTAAAAATGTAAATGGTGTTGTGTTTTTAAGTTCAAGTTCCACTTGTTCATTGCTGGTATATAGGCAAGCAATTGACTTTTGTATATTAACCTCATGTCCTCCATTCTTGCTATAATCACTTACTAATTCCAGGAGTTTTTTGTTGATTCTTTCAGATTTTCCACAGGGACAGTCATGCCATCTGTGAACAAAGACAGTTTTATTCTTCCTTCCCAATCTGTATTCCTTTTATTTCCTTTTCTTGTCTCCTTGCATTAGCTAGAAATTCCAGTACGATGTTGAAATGGAGTGATGAGAGGGGCCATCCTTGCCTTGTACCTGATCTTAGAGGGAAAGCTTTGAGCTTCTCACCATTAAGTATGATTCTTTTGGAATTAAAAAAGATCATGAGCATGTATCATCAATTAAAAAATAAATTTTGTTGTCCATTGTCCAAATATACCTCTGCCCTAAAGCATTTCCTGATTCTCTCAACCAGATGATTTCTCCTTCCCTTGAAAATCCCATGCCATTAATCTTGATCTTTTATGGCATGTATTATATTCTGTCTTGTTTTATAGTTACTTGTAGACTTTTCCTAAGTCCTTCCTCCTGGATTTTAAACTTGAGAGGAGGCACCCTGCCCTACTCATCTTTATATTCCCAACTGTCCTTAACTCTATGCCTTACATCACTGAGTTCTTAATAAATATTTGTTTCTTTTTTTTTTTTTTAAAGATTGGCCCTGAGCTAATATCTGTTGCCAAAATTTTTTTTCTTCTTCTTCTCCCCAAAGTCCCCCAGTACATAGTTGTATATGCTAGTTGTAGGTCCTTCTGGTTCTGCTATGTGGGATGCCACCTTGGCATGGCTTGATGAGTGGCGCCAGGTCTGTGTCCAGGATCTGAACCTGCAAAACCCTGGGCTGCCAAAGTGGAGCGTGTGAACTTAACCACTCAGCCATGGGGCCGGCCCCCTTAAGTATTTGATGAATTGATTCCAATTGAGTCATTTGACCACACACTCTTACAACTTTTATTTTGCTGTTGTTGACTATTAGCCGTAAGCATGCTTCTCCTACTTCTTGTAATATATTTCCATAGTGCAGCATCTATCAGAACGCTTTCTTCACTTCTTGTCGTGGAGCAGGAACAAGCTCAAGACGTTGTTTGCTCATAGCATTTTTCTGCCTGGTCTGTGTCACTCTATAAGGGTTTGTTCTGTGAAATACATGGTGGAGCTGACTTCTTGGTAGCCTGACAGCCCTTACTTAGCCATGCCTCCTTGGAGAAAGTTTCTTGATTTCTGACACTTACAGTCTGAGGGGAGGAGTATTGAAATCCTCTGAAGATGAATGCTGACAAAGACCTCTTTGTGCTGCTGCCAGTGTTGTTCAGTGTCTGGCTTTGGAGTGATAAGGGCTGGGACCTGTTCTCACCTGGGCATGTCTCTGTTGACGGAAGATAGCTGTCTGAGCTCAGGTCCCAATGTGCACAATGGAGGGCACAGCCTATCTGGTGGGGGCAGCAGTCTGTATGCGACACTTTTACAAATCAGGTTCAGAGAAACTCGCTGCAGCTGGTAGATGGAGGACTCTCAATTTTTTTGGAGTGTGATCTTGAAACAGCATGATTTTTTTCCCAATTGCTGCTTTTATTTGTACAGTGTAGACACTTTGTCCCTCTGGTTAGTGCATTCCTTAATGACTCCTCAGCTGGGTGCTGACTTTCCTGTCACCTTGAATCATTTGCACAATCTTATTCCAACCTTTAAGACTTGATCCTGTTAACTTTTCAAAATTTCAGTCTTAAGCACAATGCAACACTTTTCTTCTCCCTCCTCCTAGGTGGCAAGAGCATTGGCTCCCATCTGCCTAGAGGGCAGGAGGAGGGGTGGAATCTACTTTGGAGACCCTTCCTCCTTTTCTCTCTCCTAGAAGGGGCTGGCGGGTAGAGGAGGCAGAATTCCGTTACCCTGCCGGCCCCATGTCAACGTGGGGAGATGCCCTGGGCTGGCTTTCTTAGGGGCAATATTTAGATTCACCCTGGCCTCCTTCAAGGTGAGGAACACCCTTCAGGGTGGAAGCAGAGAGTCTCCCTTTGGACCTGCCATGGAGCATGCCCCACTCTGGTTTGGATGTACTATTACCCAGCTCTGTGGCTGCCCCGGAGGCCCTGGTTCCTGTCTCCCTGCTAACCACAGGCTCCTCCTTGTGCAACCACAGGAATCCCTGGTCCTCTTTATATCCTCCGGAAGTCATGCAACTGGAATAGATGGGAATCACCCCTCCTTCTTTTTAGGCAGTCTGTGCTACAGTCCCTTCAAGTCCAGCTAACAATGGCCAGTCCAGTGAGCCTCCCACCTTTATAAATCTGTGATCCAGGAACAGTACATAATAGTAGCTGTTATGGGTGGAATTGTGCCCGATCCCCCTGAAAGGTATGTTGAAGTCCTAACCTCTAGTACCTCAGCATGTGATCTTATTTGGAAATAGGGTCATTGCAGATGTAATTAGTAAAGATGATGCCATACTGGAGTAGGGTGGACCACTCTCCAGTATGACTAATGTCCTTATAAGAAGAAACCATGTGAAGACAGGCACAAGTTTTCAAGACCCAGGTTGCCTCAGAATGAAGCTTATCTAGGTTTCAAGCCATCTCCAGGGAGAGCTGGGTCTCAGACAATCCCTGAGGGCAAGTGGGGATCTCATTACATTTCTCTCCCCGGATCAGTACTCTTCAGTGGGGGTATCCCACTGTGAACATCCAGGGCAGCCCTGCAAGTGGAAATGGTCACAGTTTGCTGACGTCCGAGATGGCTGTGGAGATGGGGAGAGTCAGGCCTCACGCCTTGCCCACGTTCTAGCAAAAGAGGAGGGAAATGTCCTCAGTGGAATCAGTTTCCCACCCATGCCTTCTCCAGGTGCCTCTCTGAGGGGCTGCCTCTGCATAGGGCTAATGCTGAGCCCCAGATAGCTATCTTGCCTGGGTCACCCTGAAGACCAAGGGGACAGATGCTGACTTCCTATGGGGGCTGGAGAAGGCCAAGCTGGCTGCTCTGAGGTGATGGGATCGGGGGTAGCCTTGACCACATGTCTGCCCCATTCCACATCTGGAGCCCCATCTGGAAAGCAATTAAGCTAAGATTTGCTTTGCTTGGCTCTGTCATCTACAAGGAACCGACGCTCCCCAGACCACCTGGAGAACAAGGGACTTGTGATGCCTCAGAGCTAGAACCAGAGAGTTGCTAGTTGCTAAGGCAGCTCTGGGAGCTGGATCCCCACAAGCTCCCTTGGGCCATGGGGGCTCCCTGTCCTGGCACACTCGCTTGTCTCTGTGGGTCTCATTTTTGACTAGCTTCCCAATCTACTCTTTTTGTCTATGTCTAACATGGAGGAAGCTAGTCAGATGGGCCAAATTCTTCATTTTCAGGCCACCTCAAGGGTTGCCAGCTGGCCTGTGGGCGGGATGCCCTTGGGTCAGGCACCTAACTCTGGTCTCATTATAGGCCAGCCCTGGGCAAAGAGCAGCTGAGCACTGCACCCTGAGCGGAGGCTGTGGGCAGGGCAGAATGAGGTAACAGGCCAAGGTGGGCTTGGCAGCTCTGAGACTAACATGTCTACAGCTCTCCCTCAGCTTACGATCGGGTTATGCCCCAATAAACCTATCATAAGTTAAAAATATCAAAAGTCGAAACTGTATCTAATATACTTAAGCTACTGAACATTGTAGCTTAGCCCAGCCTACCTTAAACATGCTCAGAACACTCACATTACCCTACATTTGGGCACAGTCATCTAATGCAAAGCCTATTTGATAATAAAACGTTGAATATCTCATGTAATTGATGGCTACTGTACTGAAAGTGACAAACAGAATGGTTGTCTGGGGACAGAGTGATTGTAAGTGTATCAGTTGTTCACCCTCATGATCATGCGGCTGAGGGAAGCTGTGCTCGCTGCCACTGCCCAGCATCATGAGAGAGGATCAGACAGCACATCGTTAGCCTGGGAAAAGATCAAAATTAAAAATTCAAAGTAGTTTCTACTGAGTGCGTATCACTTTCACACCTTTGTAGAGTTGAAAAATCGTAAGTTGAACCAAGGTAAGTCAGGGACTGTCTTACTGTGGTTTGAGCACTTGCTTCACAGTGATCTGTCTGTCCCTCCCTGACTTCTCCTTTCCTTCCTAAATCAACCCTCTGGATGGCCTAAGGCTGTAATTTTCCCCACTGTAAATTCCTCAGGGACAAGAGAGGCAACAAGAGGGCAGTGGGTGCTGGTGGCAGGTGGAAGGGTGCTGAAAGTTGGGAGAAAGGGTGGTGAGGCCCTTGTAGTGACCAATGCAGCTCTTTTTGTCCCGCCTGAAGGGGTGAGACCACGGGCACCTTCAAGGTGACAAAGTCTCAGAAATCCCCCTTCCATCCCTGCCCGATGAGATGAGTAACTCGATGCTGTCTACCAATGGTGAAGCATGGAGGCCAGCCCTCGGATCCTCCCCTTCTTCCACCCTTCTGAAAAGAGGCACCAGGTAGAAAAATCCAGCAGTGCCAGAGCTGACACTGAGCCTACTCTTAGACCTGGAGACACCAGGACATGATAGCACAGGCTGGGACAGGGGTGAAGGAGAGCTTCCAGGAAGGAGTCAGACCACGGGCAATTCTCACCTGGAGCTAGGGAGGATTAGGGTTAGTATCAGAAACACCTGGAGATTTTAAAAATGACACACGGTTTCCATCTCTTCTTCTCCTGAGATTCTGATGGTTCCTGGCAGGGGGCTGGGCAGACATATTTTGAAAAGGTTCTCTCCAGGCATTCTGATTCTCTTAGCTACTTCCCACTGACTGCTTGCAGAACCACTGCTCTGCACCTGTTGTCTCTCAACTTTTCCCATCAGGCACCCCAGGGATAAAGTTTTTAAGTATGTACCCTCAATATTGAGATATTTATTTATTTAAAAATAACACCCAGGAACTTCCATATTCACACAGTATTGTTATCATAAAGGAAACACAAAATAGAAATTAACAGAGGGCAAGCTTAAAAATAAATAGAATAGAACTTCCAATATTTCTTACTGACCCCCAACTCGCCTGGCGCCCCTCCCAGGGTGCATGTAGCCCTATGGAGACCACACTCTCCAATCGTATTTGTGCCCCCCATGCATAGCTCAGGTCCTAGCATGCAGTTGGTGTTCAATAAACAATTTTGTGGGATAGATAAATAACAAATGAAAGAATTAGAGCTAGATCTTAAAGAATATGAATATTTTGAAAATATATGAGTAGCAAGAGGGAGCAAACTGAGAGCCTCCTTTGCAGATGGACGCTATGATTTATTGACCTTTCTTAATAGAAACATTAAGATTAGACCTTATGGGAGTACATTATGTTTGAGTAATGATTGATTTTTTAGTTAATTAAATTAAATGTATTTATTTATCCCTCATCTCCATTAGCATAGTGGCCACAATAGTCCCACATTCTAAGTGCTTGACCGTCTCCTGGCGGCCAGTCACCCTGTGAGACGCGCTCTATCAGCAAGACACCCAAGGGGCCCAGGAAGAGCTCTGGGGGAGGGATTCAGGGAGGAGTCGCCCAGGAGAAAAAAGCCCCAAATCTCAGCTATTAGTTAATTGGGTGCTGTGTAGAACAGGCTTGAAGGGCTGAGTGAAAGAGACTATTGCAGGCTTCTATGGCTGGGAGTGGATTTATTAGCCCGGCACCACATTTGCATGCAAGACAGAAAGTGGGTAATAACCCAGAGTGGAGCCTTGCACGCAGAGGGGTGAACGGTTCAGGGCCACTGGGGTAGCCTCTCGGGGGATTTCTTTGAACTTCTCCCTGCCCACCCACTTCGGGAGCCTTTGTTGGGGGGAGCAAAGAGGTGCTGACTTTCCAAGCAGGACACCATTCTCAAAGACTGCCTTTAGGAGTACCACCCACTTATCAACAGAATGCCAAGACTGTCCGGTCTTCTTCCCTCATTCTGTAGATAATAATAGTAACACTTATATGGTACTTACTTACAGCTTGTGTGCCAGGCTTTGTTCTCAAAATGCTTTACAGATCCATTGACTAATTTAATCATTACAACAACACGGGAGGATGGAGCTAAGAGTTTCCCTCTTTTACAGCCGGGGAAACTGAGGCACACAGTGGTTAAGTAACTTGCCCAACCTAGTTAGTAGCTAATAAGTGGCAGCTCTAGGCTTCAGATCCCAGCAATCTGTCCTCAGTAACTTGCCCTCGACCACTGTGTCATTGATGAAGGAGCAGAACTTTCCCTGACTTGAAATGACTTAGCTTATCTTTGGCTCAGTTCAGTACTTCCCTTCCCCTCAGAACCCTGGTACCCTAGACTCCCGCCTCCTAACTTTCTAAATTAATCTGGTCTCAGATCCTTCATTCACGCTAAAGTGTAAATGACTGAGAATCTGTTAAAAGGCCACCCCACCCTGGGAAAACATTTTAGCAGGATCTGGAGTGTTAAACACCAGGGATGAAGCTTTGAAAATGGAATCTGAAGCAACTCCTGGAATGTGTGTTGTGGGTGGGTATTTGGATACTTCAAGGTCACACTCTGCAGACTGGCGGGCAGGCAAGTGCTTTTTCCTCTGCCAGGAGGCCGGAGCTGGACAGAGCCTCAGCCTTGCCCCCCTCTGCAGGCCCATGCTCGTGGTCTCTGCTGGAGCCACTGGGGAGCATCGCAGAGCAGAGCAGCTGCCAGCCATGACCAGCTCCATCGTTAGAAAACCTGGTTCAAAGTATATAGCACATTTCACAGGTTTAAAAGTGTGTGTTTGATGTAAATCTTCTCAAACTACTCATTCTCATGGGGCAGGTTGGCTTGGTCCTTGTGCCAACCCTGCAGCCGTCCTGGACACGTGGGACTTTGAATGGCAGTCCCTGCAGCTGGGATCAAAGGCGGGATGTGTGTGTGTGTGTGTGTGTGCATGTGAGTGCGTGCAGTATGCTGGTGATAGGATTGGCCTCTTAGAAGGCATGGGGAGAGAACAGAGACCCCACTGAGTGGACAGTAGAGGTCCAGGTCCTCATCAGGTGTCATTACACATGTGGCCTACAGAGAGGAGTCCTTTGATGGAATCCTGGGGAGACCAGGGTTGCAGGCGGAGATCACAGAGACTTCTGAGGCTCCCCTACAAGGGAAGCAAGCCCCGCCCTGACTCCATGACTCGTGTGTGGCCTTTATGGGCCGTGACCAATGGCTCAAGGCCTGGGCTGGCAGCCGTAAGCCTTCATCTTGGGCAGGAATTCTAATTAAACTGGGGCTCCCGGGTCTCACTTACAAAGAGCTCAGCACCAGACTCTGCCTTTCAGGCCCCAGGCGGATGGTCGTACTCTGGAACGCCACCTGCAGAGAGCCCAGCTCCGGGATTCCTTGCTTGCCTCTGCATTGGGCTGCAGAGGACCAGGGCCCAATGTTGATCCTTGGGCCCTGTGCTTTGATTCAAGCACATCTCTAGAGAAAGCACTTTATGGCCTTTCAGATCATTCTAGTGCTTCTCTTGCCAGACACTCTTCTTGCTATTTGTGCCACTCTTCTGTATGTGTTACATTCATCTCTTTTCTTCACAATGAATGGGTTGGTTTAGGTATTCAGGGATCCGGGGAAATTTGGGGGGATAGAATCCTCTCATCCAGGTTTCTCCAAGGGATCAACAGGTGGAGTTCATTTGGAAATACCCAAATGATTACTAGCCCTGGTGGTCTAGAGGTTAAGATCCAGCGCCCTTACCGCCATAGCCAGAGTTTCTCACCCAGCCAGGGAACCTCACTACCTGTCTGCCAGTTGTCACACTGTGGCAGCTGTGTGTTGCTGTGATGCCGGAAGCTATGCCACCAAGATTCCAAATACCAGCAGGGTCACCCATTGTGGACAGGTCTCAGCAGAGCCAGACTAGGAAGAGAGACCTAGCCACTTACTTCCAAAAATTGGCCATGAAAACCCTCTGAATAGCAGCAGAGCATTGTCTGAGAAAGCACTGGAAGGTGAGAGGATGGAGCAAACAGATGAGCAGGGTTCCTCTGCTGTACACAGTGTTGCTAGGAGTCAGAATCGACTCAACAGCACTGAGTACCAGATGGACCATGAATTATGAGCATTAAGGTCCCTGGCTCATGAGGGATGGATGAGCAATAGAGGGTTTCTAGAGAAGCTGTACCTGGAGCTGAACCCCGAGGGGTTGGTAGGATTTGTGTAGGCAGAGAGGAAGCCCACAGGATGAGGAAACAGCTACCTTGCACATTTTAAATAAAATTGGAGGTTCATCTGCACATTAGAAATCCTTACTTTCCAAACTCACCTCCTGATAATTCCTAAAGCAAAGAGCTGGTGCAACCCTGCTCCCTTTCCCTATTTGACATTCAGATTGTTCTGTTGCTGCTTATTTTTCCCTTTAAATAATGTCCATTAGCCTGATCTCAGCAGCATAAAATGAGAATGTGTGTAGGTATGGCTGATGATGCCATAATGGGGGGTGGGGAGGCAACATCCCCCCAGGGCTTTGAGTGAAGTGTGTCAGCAACTGTATCACTGCCCCCGACACCCTCCCCAGGGCCACCTGTCCTCTTCACAACCCCCACCACCCCCACTGAGCCCTGGCCTCCAACCCATTTCCATGTCCTCCTCTGAGTCCCATTCCTTGCTGAACAAAGTGCTCAGTGAAAAAAAGGTGGAGGGTCTAGGGTGAAAGAAGAGATCCAGGGTGTACCTGGTGCAGCCTTTTGGGAACAGAAACTTGCAAGTCTCTGTGGGCCTGCGCAAGCTAAGGCCTGGGCTCCTGGCCGACTTTTCTGCTGGTCCAGAAGACACCCACACGCCCAAACCTCGGGGAATGCGGCTTGCTGACCTTGGCAGGAAGGAGGGCTGAGTCGGCCTTTTGCATAACATAAATACTCAGCACAGCTGCCTCCGACCTGCCCACTTCTTGTCAAATCCAAGAAGGAAGGGACCTCCTGGCCAAACCCTTTACCCCACTGCACCTCAGACCCCAAGGAACTTGGACTCTGCTCAAGTCAGTAAGTTGGAGCTCCCCACGTCCCCAAACTGGCCGCTCATGGAGGAAAAACCTGGGGAGGAAGGACAGAGAGAAAACCCGAGGAGCTGCCTGTTATAATGGAAAAATAAAACGTCTTCTTGGGAAGCTCCCTACAAACTCTGTTAGGGAAGCTCTGGTCCTTTCTGCCTTGGCTGATCCAGAGGAGAAAAGGAAAGAAGAAAGAACAAAATAATTTAACTTGGCAAAAGAGCTCTTTCCCGGTGCTTTTCTCACCCATCCTCACCATGAACGCTGGACCCTGCATCACCTTCCCAACCCCATCCCTGGGGCTGATCTTGACTCAGTCCTTTGTTCAAAATGTACTGTCACCACCCCCATCCTTACCACCATTGGTAATGCCCTCCCTTCCTCCCTTCTGTCTGTCTACGTCCCACACATCCTTCTAGACCTGACTCGAGTCCCAGGACTTCCACGAAGCTTTCTCCCACTCACTCTGATTTCTCTCTTCTTGGAACTCTTGACATCCTGGAGTCAGTCCCACACACACTGTTAGCACTTAATTTTTCTCTAATACTTTCATGAAAATTAGCTCTGTCTTACCAGCTTCTTGTCATCGCTTAGAGAGCACAGCCCAGTTGCATACTGGGATGGGCTCAGTAAGTACAGGTTGATGGGTGGGTTCCTGGAAAAATGGCAAGTTCTTCCAGCGTATGAGGATTGGCCACCATGCTCATCTTCCAGGGTCTACCACACCATAGGGTAAATTGGAAGGAGGGTCTTTGGTCCTGGAATTTGGAGATGAGGCTCCAACAGGAAGGAGAACTGAGCTGCTATGAGTGTAAGCATTTTTGGTGGAGCCTACATCAATTCCAAGGTGTCATTGGTAGCCCTTACGTGAGGGCTTGTCAGGAGGTGAGTGGGCAAGATGTTGCCTCAGCATTTCAGGGCCACACTTTCCTTACCTGTATGAATGGTTTCAGTAGGTTATCTCCAATGTCCTACTGCTATGGGCTGAATTGTGTCCCCCCAAATTTCATATGTTGAAGCTGCAATCTCCAGTTTGGACATAGGGCTTTTGGGAGGTAGTTAAGGTTAACTGAGGTCATAAGGGTGGGCTCCTAACCTGTTAGAAGTGGTAGCCTTTTAAGAAGAGCGAAAGAGTGAAAGAGATCTCCACACACATGCACCGAGTAACGGCCACGTGAGGACACAGCGCGAAGGCAGCCATCTCCAGGAAAACAGTCCTCACTAGAAGTTGAACCCTGCTGGATGTTGATCTTGGACTTTGCAGCTTCCAGAACCGTGAGAAATAAATTTCTGTTGTCTGAGCCACCCAGTCTATGATATTTGTCATGGCAACCAAAGCTGACTAATACACCTACATTTGATTCACTTACTGACACAACCAATATTTATTGAGTGCTTACTGTGTGCCAGGAACTCTTATCTCTAGTGAGGTGGTAGTAGTGAATGAATAGATAAAAAGCCCTCTCCTTATGGAGCTTAAATTCTAATGGGGGAAAACAGATAAAAAAAAGAATAAATAAGTACAATAAATAGTATGTCAAATGGCGATAAATGCCATAGAGAAAAATAAAGCAGAGAAGGGGATAGGCAGCACTAGAGAAGTGTACGTAGGCAAAGCCTGAGCTCCTGGTGGGCTTGTCCAGAAGGCCTCAGCAAGAAGATGACATGTATGCAAACACCTTGAGGAGGCGAGCAAGTAATCCACATGAATATCTGAGATTTTAGAAAATATCCATTGTACAAGTAAAAGTTTGGGAGACCCTAGTCTAACAGTGGTTCATAATTTAGGGCTTTAGTTGATGGCAAGTTCACCAAGAGTCCCTAGTGTCCAGTGGCAGCTCAAGAGTTAATACAGTCTCAATAGAAGTATAGTGGCCAGATGACGGTGGCGATACTACAACTGTGCCTCATCTAGAATATTGTATTTAGTTCTGAGCATCACATGTTGGAGCATTCTAGAAGACCACAGCAAAGGTGTTCAGAGATTTGGAAACTATGTCCTTGGGGAGCAGTTGGGGAACTGGCAATGTTTAGTCCACAGAAGAAAAGATTTATATGGCTATGAGAGGGATCTTTTCAAGTATGTGGACAGTTGCTAGCTGGAAGAAGGGCGTATTGCCTGGAGATACTGAATGCAGAACAAGGACCAACAGGTAACGATCCCAAATCCAACAAATCAGTGTCAACAACAGAACAGAAACCAAACAAGTATATTTGATAACCAGGCTTTAGAGTTTCTCCTAGGATTGTTGGAGGACGGTGAGAGCCAGCACAAGGGTTGGAGGGAAGGGGATAAATGTCGTATGTATTAGACATGCTATAGAAGAGATGTCTGGGAGGAAAGAAGGACTGATGGCTTTTTGGTCCAGTCACTCTAAGAGGTCAATCAGACTGTACATGAAACACTACGGCATAATGGGAAGTTACTGAACTGGGAGAGGGGAGCCTCCTCTCTGCCATTAACTTCTCTGGGTCTCAGTCGTTGCCTGTGAAAAATGTGGATAACACCTGCCCTATTCAAAGGAAGGGGCCAGCCAGACGATTGCATAGGGTCCTTTCAGCTCAAAGATCCACTAATCTAAGTTATGAGACAGGAAACGGCTGTCTCTCATATAAAAGGATATTTCTAATCCTAAGTGCCATTTGACAATGGAAGGGTTATCTTGACAATGGATGTGTTTCAACGGGAGCTGGGAGACATCAAAGGGGATGCACTAGAGGCTAGATGACTTTTGAGGTCTATTCGAGAAGTCATGGTCTTCTATGAGGCTATGACTCATGCCTCTTTATGCTCCGTGCCCTTTGCTCAGCCAGCATTAGCCACTTATAGTCAGATATAACCACATATTATACCTGAGTGTGAAAACCAGAGCCAAGTTCAAATGTAAGGTTCTCCAGCTCCCCAAATTGATAGTTATTACCATTTGCCTCTTGAGTGGGGAGATGCTTTGTGTCTCCTAGTCTCAGGACCTGGGACTTCCAGTCATGGAAACTTAAACAGAATAAGACATATCCTGGCAAAGACATCTAGTGAGATGGGGCTTTGAGGGTAAGGATATATGATGGATATGGAGCAAATAGGCACAGAGGACCCTTCCCAAGAGTGACAAGGGACTCACTGCCCTACTTGGGTTCTTGCAGAACTGCCCAAGCCTCTCTCATCTCTCTACTAACTGCCCACCTGTCTTCCTTTAGAGCCTCACCTGTATTCTATTCTAGTGGACATTTCTACGGATCCATAGAACCCCAGCATTTCCCATCTGGAAGGATCCTTTGAGAATATATAATTCAGTGTTTCCCCAAATGTCAGTCTTTCACACACCACTTTCACAGTTATTGCTATGTACATATGCCAACTGCTCTATTATTTACTCATAGCTTTATTTAAATTGAGGTTTTTCCAAAACCTGCATGTTTTTATAATACCAGTATAAATGGAAAACCAGCCTTATTTGCTGTGTATTTAAGATAAGCATGATTAATATTAACCATTAAAATTAAAAAATATTTGCCCATGTACCCATGTAAAATTATCCCAAGTACCCCATCACGGAAACCTGGTTTGGAAACATGGGCCTACTGCAACCCTGTTTCTGAACAGATATGGAAACTAAGGCTCAGAGAGGTTTAGCGACTTGCTCAAGTTCCACAGATGGTGAGTGGTCCGCACTCTTGATTCTCAAACACTTTTGGTTCATCCCACCTCATGCCTCCTCAGATGAAGCTGATGGGGGTTAAAGATATTTACTGTCTGTATTTGTTTCCTAGGACAGCGCTAACAATGTATCACAAACTGGGTGGCTTAAATTTTTTTGTCTCACAGTTCTGGGGGATTGAAATCCAAAATCGAGGTATTGAGGGAAACTTACTCCCTCTGAGCCCTCCAGGGGGTTCTTTCTTTGACCCTTCCAGCTGCTGGTAGCCCCAGATGTTCCTTGGCCTCTGGTAGCATAACTCTAACCTCCACCTTTGTCTTTACATGGTGTCCTCTGTGTATTTCTGAGTCTTTACACGACCATCTTCTTATTAGGACTTCTTACAAGGACCAGTAATACTGGACTAAGTGCCCACCTTACTCCAGTATAACCTCATCTTAACTTAACTAATTACATCTGCAATGACCCTCGTTTTAATTATTTGGTCATGGTCTGAGGTACTGGGGTTAAAACTTCAACATATCTTTTTTGGGGAATACAATTTAACCAATAACACCATCCCTTGAACTTGAATTTCAGAGGGAACATTAAAAGACCCAGATACATCATAAATAAAATTTAAATGATGGAATTACATACATTGATAAGATAATAACTTACATTGTACATGGCGGTGTGCAAGCACCATCTCATTTGATCCTCACCATAGTGCTCTGGAGTAATGGTCCCCAATGAATCATTCTTCCTATATCCATGTCTTTGACAATGATTCTGGGCTTGGCCTTGTGACTTGCTCTGGCCAATGGAGTATTAGTAAATGTGTTGCAAGTGTAGGCTTGAAAAGTGCTTTTATACAGCGGTTTTGCCTTCTTTTGTTGCTGGGAACTCTTCTGCTATCATGTAAAGAAGCCTGGACTAGCCCATGGAGGATGAGACTTCATGGAGCAGAGATGGGCCATCCCAGTTGAGGGCCCCTAAAGCAATCAACCTCGAGCTGATCTGCCAGCTGACTGCAGCTGCATGAGTGACCCCAGGCAAGACCAGCAGAAGAACTGCCAACTGAACCCAACCCAGCTGGCTGACTCAGAATCATGAGGAAATAAAAGGGTTGTTTTAAGCCACTAACTTTTTGGGTGGTTTGTTACTCAGCAATCCATAATTAGCACAGCGGATATTGCTGCTATTTTATAGAAGAAGAAATTGACTCTCCAAGGATTTGATTGACTTGCTCATCAGGACAAGGACTGGAAAGAGAGAGAGCCTTGTCCTTCTTTGATTTAAGAACCTAGCAGTGGAATGCAGTGCTATGGGCATTTCTGATCTTGTCTGACCAGCAATACATGATAGAGTTTGAGAAATTCCAGAAGAAAGGAATAAAGTATACTAGGGGCTGAAGTCTGGCCAAGTATAAAGAGACTACAGAGATGAGGCCCCTTTCGACTGGAAAGTCAAATGTGTGTGAGCTAGGAGAAGTGAAGGCTGTAAAAGCATGATAGGAAGTTAGACACAGGCATGGATACCAAACCTGAAAATTACAAAACTGGGGAGCAGGGGGAGAGCCTCTAAAGCTTGAAAGAGGCAATTTTAGGACAAACAAAGGAAAGGGCTGCTTTTCACAGTGGGCATTCAATTAATAGGACTCATTACTTACAAGTGTGGTATAGGTTTAAAATACAAATAATTTTATTTATTTATTAATATATCTGATCACATTTGTTGAGGGCCTATTATACACTAGGCACCACACTGGGAGATGGGGATTCAGAATTAATAGCATCCAGTCAGTTCACTCATATGCCAGCAGGAGACAGACATGTTGATTACTCAATCAACAGATGCTGATGGAGCATTGCCCATGCCAGATCCTGGGCTGGTACTGCAGACGGAGTGGCGAGCAAAACAGAAATCGCTCCTGCCCTCCTTGAGCCCACAGTTTCCTACAGAAGACAGATGTTAGAGAAATAACTAAGTCACAACACAAGATTAATTCATCACTAGTGAACATGGTGTTGTAAGAGAGGTACAGGGAACTTTAGGAATATATAAAAAGGAGTTATTATTTAGCCTGGGGAGTCATAAAAGACCTTGCTGAGGAATTTAGGCGTAAGCTGACAACAGGAAGCTGAACAGCAGTGAGATTGGCAAAGAGAGGGGAGAAGAACATCTGTAGAGGGAAGATCATGTGGCAAAGGGGAGGAGAGAGTTATTTGAGGAACAGAAAGATGTCTAATACGGCTGTGTTGGAGGGAACAATAGGGGCAAAACTGGGCCACAGTAGGTCCTTC
Organism: Equus caballus; assembly: GCF_041296265.1. Classification (NCBI taxonomy): domain Eukaryota; kingdom Metazoa; phylum Chordata; class Mammalia; order Perissodactyla; family Equidae; genus Equus; species Equus caballus. The sequence continues at coordinate 24,877,806 of NC_091710.1, read as the reverse complement.
TCTCTCTGCTCTGCACCCCAGGAGGCTGAACTCCAAAAGCTGTATCACCTGGGCCCCCTTGCCCTCTGGCTTCCAGTTGGGTCCAGGTAATGGAGGCATGAGTAGATCAGAGAACATAGGGGAGAAAAGGTAGGGCATTTCCTCTCCTGCTTGTTCTCTGCTTGGGTGCTGAGGTTCTAACAGTGGCTGTATCTATAACAACAGCATATGTTGGGTGGCCTCACTCCATGGCCTCAGCTTTATTGGTTCTGGCAGCACCCTCTGTTCACTCTGCCCATTAGGGCCGAGCAGTCACAATGGCTTCCCACCTTTGCTAGTCCCAATGCCTTAACCTCCCTTTCTGTTTCCTCTAACTTCTGTAAACAGTCTCTTTATTGAACTCTGTTTAAAATCCCGGTTGAGAATGCCCTCTGTTTCCTGCTCAGGAACCAAACTGAAGGTCACACTAAGGATTCTGCACTTTATTCTAAGGGCAATGATAAGACGTTTATGAGATTTTAGCAGGGGAGTGACATAAAATTTGCTTTTCAAAATACCCTGGGATTTCTGCTTCCAGTAAGGACAGAGTAAGTTCTCACCAGACTGACTGTCCTGTGAAAATCAACTAAAAGTCTGGACAAATAGCAAAACAGCAGCTACATGAGACACTGGAGAGGGAACAGAAGCAGACAGACTCTTCAGGAAAGTACACACTCAGATTAGAGGAGTTTTACCAAAGTGAATTCTCATTTTTGTGGCTTTTTTCCTGGGGCCAAGTGCAGTGATGCGATGTGGAGGTGGCAGGATGCTGGTGGAAAAACTGGAATCTTTCTGGATTTGGAAACCAGGAAATTGAAACCAGAGAAATTGTGGCTGCTGAAGAGAGTGGAGGAATCATGGAAGAGAAGGAGCTGAAAAGAGGATCCTAAATTCTAATTACCCATATCGCCCCACAACTTCCTGAACCATACACATGCAGAACAGAGTGAAAGTGATTCAATTAAAGAGAAAATACTTGAACAGATATAGGAACTGCCATCCAAGAAACAGAGTTTGTAGATCTCATCAGAGAAAAAACACAGAATCAAGATTTTCTCCAACTTAACATTTACAATGATCAAGATACGATCCCAATTTATCTGACATGCAAAGAGCCATGAAAATGGAACATATACTCAAGAGAAAAGAAAATCAACTAAAAATGACCCTGAGATGACTCAGATATTAGAACTAGCACACAAGGATTTAAAAATGACTATTAAAACTATCCTCAATGAAGTAAAATAAAATACGCTCATGATGAATGAAAAGCAGGTAATCTCAGCAGAAAAAGAGAAATGATTTAAAAAAAACCTAAACAGAAATTTTAGAACTAAAAAATACAGTATCAGAAATGAATAGACTTAATATCCAGTGGAGATGACAGAGGAAATAGTAAATGAACTTGAAAATGAATCAATAGGAATTGACCAAGGTGAAGAACAGAGCAAAAAGATGCATCATAGTTAAACTGTTGAAAGTCAAAGATAAAGAGAAAATCTTGAAGGCAGTAAAAGAATATGATACTTTACTTGCGAGGGAACAACTGTTTAGTTCAGGGCTGATTTCTCATCAGAAACCATGGAGGCCAGAAGAGGAGAATATCTTTAAAGTATGGAAAGAAAAAACTGTCAGCCCAGAATTCTGTCCAGTGAAAATATCCTACAAGAACCAAGGTTAAATACAGATATTTTCAGATGAAAGATAATTCACTGCCAGAAAACCTGTACTACAAGAAATACTAAGGGAAATTTCTCTCTCTTTTTCTCAACTACAACTTAAAGGATGGGGTGGGGTGAAGGAAGATGCATCAACACAATTACAAGGTTTTCATAATTTGTGTGAAATGGTACCATGTTTACTCTAAGTATTCTGTAAAAAATTAAAGTGTATTATAGTCTCTAGAGCAACCACTACACATAATACGAAGAAGGATAGCTGAAAAGCCAATAGGAAAATTAAAGTTGAATCTTTAAAAAATGTTCAAACAATAAAAAAAATAGGAAAGGAGGAACAGAGGAACAATAACAACAACAACAACAAAAAGCGAGAGGAAAAAATAGAAAACAGACTTACATGGGAGCTTCAAACCCAACCATACCAATAATTACATTAAACACTAATGGATTAAAACACTCCATTTAAAAGACAGAGATTGCCATATTGGAAGAAAACAAGATCCAATGGTATGCTGTCTACAAGAGACATACTTTTAATATAAAGACACAGATATGTTGAAAGTAATTGGATGAAGAAAGGAGATACCACATGAACTGTAAACATAGGAAGACTGAAGCAGCTATATTAATATAATGAAAAAATAGAATGCATGACAAAGAGTATTACTTGAGGAAAAGAGAGACATTTCATAATGATAAAAGGGTCCATTTCATCATGAAGACATTGCTTATAAATGTGTATATGCCTAATAAAGCTTCAAAATATATAAAGCAAAATTAATGGAAGTAAGGAGAGAAATAGACAATTCTACAATCATAGATGATTTTTATCATCTCTCCCCCAGAACTAATAACACTAGACAAAAAAAATCAGCAAAACACTGAAGATTTAAAGAACAGTATCAACCACTTCGATTTAATTGGTACTTATAGACCCTTATACCCAACAATGACAGAATACACATTCTTTTCAAGGGCACATGGTATGTTTACCAGGATAGATCATAAGTTAGGCCATAAAGCAAGTCTTAAATTTAAAAAGATTGACATCGTAGAGAATATGTTCTCTGATCATGGTGGAGTTAAATTAGAAATCAATAAGATGGGGGCCAGCCCCGTGGCTGAGTGGTTAAGTTGGCGCGCTCAGCTTTGGCGGTCCAGGGTTTCACCAGTTCGAATCCTGGGTACGGACATGACACTGCTCATTGAGCCATGCTGAAGCGGGATCCCACATGCCACAACTAGAAGGATGCACAACTAAAAATACACGACTAAGTACCAGTGGGGCTTTGGGAGAAAAAGGAAAAATAAAATCTTAAAAAAAAATCAATAAGATAACTAGAAAAACTCCATATATTTGGAAATTGAGTAACACACTTCTAAACAGCCCATCAATCAAACAAGAATAACACATCAAAATTTGTGGGCTGTAGCTAAAGCAGTGCTGATTCTAGGACTGGGACAAGGAATATACAAGATGAGCCTGGAAGATTCTGTTCCAGAGACTAAGGAAACAATCAAGAATCAAAAGGATGGGGCATATTGAAGGGATACAGGAGCAACCTAAAAATCACCAAAGCTGGGACAATTTGAGCTACAAAACCAATAATGGAGTATTGGATGATAGGCCAAAATATAAAATAAATATCGATGAATCTATACTGATATAAATAAATGGTTGAATAAATAAATGTGGGAGAAAAGACAAGTCTTCTGTACCAAAGAATTCCAGATAATTTATGTAGATGCTATACCCTCACCTTGAGTAGAGGCTGTACTTAGTGATTTGCTTCTGAAAAGAGAAGTAACTTTACAGTGGAGAAACGTGACAAACACAACCTCAGCCAAATTTTCCAAGTTAACATTGGCATTGATAAGCCATGCTGATATATACCCTTGATATGATGTGATGAGAAGAGAGCTTCACCTTTTTGGTCTTCCTTCCCAAAACCCATAGCACCAATCTAACCATGAGAAAAACAAACTGACAGAGAGTCCACAGAACACCACACTGGTACTCTTCAAAACAGTCAAGGCCATCAAAACAAAGAGCCTGAGAGAGAGACCGTCACAGCCAAGAAGGCACTATGGAGACCTGACGCCTAAACATAAGGGAATACTCGGGATGGGATAGGGGGAAGTAAAAAGGACATTAGGAAAAAACTAGTGAAATCCATAAAACCTGTGGGGTTTAGTCAGTAGTAATGTACTAATGTTGGTACCTCAGGTGTGACATGGACAGCAGCAACATAACATGTCGACATTAGGGAAATGGGGTCAGGGGCATACGAAAACTCTCTGTACTATCTTTGCAACTTTTCTGTAAATCTAAAAATATTCTAGAATAAAAAGCTTATTTAAAAAATTATGTAATGGACCTAGAGTCATGCTTAGAGGGAAATTTATAGCTTTAATGCATATATCAGAAAAGAAATGGGGCGAGCCCTGTGGTGTAGTGATTAAGTTTGGCATGCTCCACTTCAGCAGTCTGGGTTTGTGGGTTCAGATCCCAGGCACAGACCTATACCACTCGTCAGCCATGCTGTGGTGGCAACCCACATACAAAGTAGAGGAAGATTGTCACAGATGTTAACTCAAGGCAACTCCTCTTCAGCCAAAAAAAGAAAGAAGAAGAAAAAAAAGAACTAAAATCAACAACCTGAGTTTACAACTTTAGATGTTAGAAAAGGAGAAATTAAACCCAGTATAAGTAGAAGGAAGGAAATAATAAAGCCCAGAGGTAAGTGAAACAGAAAATGAACAAACAATGAAGAAAATCAAAATAAAAAAGCATGTTGTTTGAAATGATCAATAAAATTTATAAGATTCTCATCAAACCGATCAAGATAAAAAGAGACAAGACAGAAATTAAGAATATGAGGAATGAAAGAGAAGACACCGCTATAGAGCATACAGACATTAAATGGGTCATAAGGGAATACTGTGGACAACTTTATGCCCAAGGATGTGAATACCTAGATGAAATGGACACATTCCTTGAAAGAGTAAAATTGCCAAAATTGATTAAGAAAGAAACAGAAAATTTTAACCGGGCTATATAAAATAAAAAACTTGAATTCATAGTTAAAACTCTTCCCACAAAGATAACTTCAGGTCCAGGTGGCTTCACTGGTGAATTCTATTAAACATTTAAGGAAAAAAATAATACCAATCCCACAAAAATTCTTTAAGAAAATAGAGGAAGAGGGAACACTTTCCAACTTATTTTATGAGCCTAGTATAACCTTGATTCCAAAACCAGGTAAAGACATCACAGATAAAGAGGACTACAGACCAATTCCCCTTGTGAATATAGACACAAAAATCCTCAATAAAATATTACCAAACAGAATCTAATGACATATAAAAAAGATAACACATCATGACCAAGTGAGGTTTAATCCAGGAACGCAAGATCCGCTCAACATTTGAAAACAATCAGGGTAACTCAACAAGTTAATAGAATAAAGAAGGAAAACAATATACTCATTCTAATAGATGCAGAAAAGCATTTGTCAAAATTAGGCACCCTTTCATGATTGGAAAAAAAAAAAACTCAGCAAACTAGGAACAGAAGAAAACTTCCTCAATCTGATGCAAGGCATCTTCCTAAAACCTACATTTTCCTCTACGGCGAAAGGCCCAGTGACTTCTCCCTTAGATTAGCAACAAGACAAAGATGTCTGCTCTCACTAATTCTACTCAACACTGTACCAGGGGTTGTAGCCAGTGCAAAACATGTCACTCAGAGGAAATAAAATGCATAAGCATTGGACAGGAAGAAGTAAAACTGTCTTTATTGGCAGATGACGTGCTTACGTATGAGGAAAATCCCGAAGATTCTACAAAAGAGCTACCAGAACTGATAAATGAAGTTAGCAAGGTCTCAGGATATAAGGTCAATGTGCAGAAATTAATCTTATTGGTATATATCAGCAGTTAACACTTAGAAAATATTTTTTAAAAGTCTCCATTTTACAACAGCATCAAAAAATACTTGGGAAAGATTTAGCAAAAGATGTGAGAGATCTGTGCACTGAAAGCTAGAAAACATTGCAGAGGAAGACACACTTAAACGGATCCACGGTAACGCGCCGGAAGAGTCGATGGCATTAGGATGCTATTCTCCTGAATTGACCTGTGGATTCAATGCACTCCTGACAAAAATCCTAGCAAGCATTTTTGAAGAAACTGAAAAACTGACTCTAAAATTTACATGAAAAGACAAAATACATAGACTAGCCAAAATAATTTTCCAAAAGAAGGAAAAGATGGATGACTTACCTTACCTGATTTTAAAATTTATAAGTAATAGTGATTAAGACAGTATGGTATTAAAATACAGGTAGATCAATGGAACAGACTAGAGAGTCAGAAATAGACCCACCTTTATAGTCAATTGATTTTAAAAAAAGACTTTATATTTTTTTCTTTTCTTTTTTTAAATAGACTTTATTGTTTAGAGTTTTAGGTTCACAGCAAGATTGACTGGACAGTGAAGCGAGTTCCCATATACATCAGTCCCCCCTTATCTGTGGGGAATATGTTCCAAGATTCCCAGTGGATGCCTGAAACCGTGGATAGTACCAAACCCTATATATACTACGTTTTTTCCTATACGTACTTACCTATGATAAACTTTAATTTATAAATTAGGTATGGTAAGAGATTAACAACAATCACTTCTCTTTGGCATTTCCAAATTGTCAGCATCACTACTCTTGTGTTTTGGGGCCATTATTAAGTAAAATAAGGGTAGCCTGAACACAAGCACGGCAATACTGGGGCAGTCCATCAGATAACCGAGAGGGCTACTAAACGACCAGTTGGCGGCTAGTGGATACAGCGTGCATACACTGGACAAAGGATGGTTCATGTCCCCAGCGAACATTTCATCATGCTACCCAGAATGGTGCGCAATTTAAAACTTATGAATTGTTTATTTCTGAAATTTTCCTCTTAATATTTTTGGACCTCAGTTGACTGCAGGTAACCAAAAGTGCAGAAAGTGAAACCGTGGATAAGGGGGGACTACTGTATTTTCTACTCCTACACACACAGCCTAACCTACCATCAACATCCTGTAACAGAGGGGTATGTTTGTTACAACTGAGGAACCTACAGTGACCATCACCGTCAAACGTGTGACAGGTATCCAACATATGGTATCACATAGAACGATTTCACTGTTTTAAGAATCATCAATTGATTTTTGACAAGGATACCAAGGCAACTCACTGGGAAACAAGATAATCTTTTCAACATATGGTGCTGGGACCACTGAAATATCTGTATGAAGAAAACGAAACCTTGTTCTTTACCTTAAACCATGCAGAAAAATTAACTCAAAATGAATCATAGACTTAAATGTGAGAACTAAAACCAGAAGAAAATATAAAAGAAGAATCTTTGTTACATTGAGTTAAGCCATTATTTCATAAAGATACAGAAGGTACAAACCAGTTGATAAAATTAGCTTGATCAAATTAAAGACTTTTGCTCTTCAAAAGACAGTTAAGGGCCGGCCCCATGGCCGAGTGGTTAAGTTCGTGTGCTCTGGTTTGGCGGCCGGGGGTCCACCAGTTTGGATCCTGGGTGAGGACCTACACACCTCTCATCAAGCCATGCTGTGGCAGCGTCCCACATAGAAGAGCTAGAATGACCTACAACTAGGATATACAACTATGTGCTGGGGCTTTGGGGAGGGGGAAAAGAAAAAGAGGAAGATTGGCAACAGATGTTAGCTCAGAGGTAATCTTCCTAAAACAAACAAACAAAAAAAGGAAGTCAGCACCTTAAAAAAAAAAAAAAAAAGACAGTTAAGAAAACAAAGAGCAAGTCACTGACTGAGAAAAAAATATTTGCAAAGCATACATATGACTTAGGATTTGTATTCAGCATATAGAGAGAACTCTTACAACTTGATAATAAGACAAGCAACCAGTAAAAAATGGGCAAACAATTTGAATAGATACTTTCAAAAAGAAGATATGAGAATAGCCAGCAAACATATGAAAAGATGCCGACATCACTAGGTATGAGGTAAATGCGTACTAAACTCCCACTGAGATATATTACACACCCACTAAAATGGGTAAAGTTAAAAAGACTGATAAAACCAAGTGCTGGTGAGGATGTGGAGCAACCAGTATGCTCCCACATTGCTAGAGGGAATGCAAATTGTGCAGCCATTTTAGAAACAGTTGGGCAGGGGCCAGCCCCATGGCCAGGTGGTTAAGTTCACATGCTCCACTTCGGCAGCCCAGGGTTTCACCAGTTTGGATCCTGGGCGCAGACATAGCACTGCTCATCAAGCCATGCTGAGGCGGCGTCCCACATAGCACAACTAGAAGGATCTACAACTAGAATCTACATACTGGGGAGCTTTGGGGAGAAGAAGAAGAAGAAAAGAAAAAAAAGATTGGCCACAGATGTTAGCTCAGGTGCCAATCTTAAAAAAAAAAAAAAGAAGTAGTTGGGCAGCGTGTTACAAAATTAAACACATACTCACCCTATGACCAGCAATCCCACTCTTAGATATTTACCTAAGAGAAATGAAAACATATGTCCACACAAAGACTTGTACACGAATGTTCACAGACGCTTTATTCAAAATAGCTAAAAATGAGGAAGAACTCAAATGTCTACTGCTGAGTGGATGAACGGATTGTAGAATATCCATACACTACTCAGCAACAAAAAGGAATGAACGAACCTCAAAAACATCACGCTAAATGAAAGAAGTCAAAACAAAAGACTGCCTGCTGCCTGATCCCATTTATATGAAATTTTAGAAAAGGCAAAGCCATAGAGACAGCAAATAGATCAGTGGTTGTCGGGGGAGGGTATCAACAGCAATGGCTGCATAAGAAAAGTGTTCACGGCGGTGGAAACGTCTACATCTTGAGCGTGCTCATGTTTACAGGACTATATATAGTTGCTAAAATTTCATCAAAACTTGACACTTAAAATGGATGAATTTTTTTTTTATTTAATTTTTTTAAAGGTATGCTTTCTGGTGAGGAAGCTTGGCCCTCAGCTGACATCTGTTGCCAATCTTCCTCTTTTTTTTTTTTTTCTCCCAAAGCCCCCAGTACATAGTTGTATATTCTAGTTGTAAGTCCTTCTGGTTCTTCTATGTGGGATGTCGCCACAGCATGGCTTGATGAGTGGTGTGTAGGTCCATGCCAGGATCCAAACCCTTGAACCCTGGGCCACTGAAATGGAGAATGCAAACTTAACCACTACGCCACTGGGCTGGCCCCAAAATGGATGAATTTTATTGTGTAAAATTATACCTGGCTGCAAAGTGCCGAATAGTTTGGAAGGGAGCAAGGGTGGATGCTGGGAGGCCAGTGGGAGGCTGAGGTCTCTTCTCATCCCCACCTTTCATCCAGCGCCCCTCCCCGATTGCTTTGCAGCTGGGGAGTCTGACAGAGCAGAACTGGGGGACCTGGCTCTTTTCCAGCTTGCTATAATACAAAGGATCAAATCACCACCACTGCTCTGGTCACTATCTCCGTCTCTGGCTGGTTCCCAAGGATGTTATTGGGTTAACTGAGATCTTGTCTACAAAGCAATCCCACTTCCATGGAGACCAATATCCACTAAGCCCAAAGAGGTTAAGCAGCTCATCCATTGCAACTCGATTTCTCTAGGCCTCTGCTTTGTCTGCAAAGGGAAGGGCTGAACCACATGGCTTCCAAGGCCCCTAACAGCTTGTGATGTTAAGTACAATGCAGATTTGATACGGGTTTTTATTTATAGTCTTCGTATGTCCGCTCCGCAGCAGGAATGCCCTCTCTTCCTTGGCACCTGATTGCGTCTTACCCTTCAAGGGCCAGCTGAAGTCCCCTTCATACCCCATGAAGCCCCTTCTTACTATTCTAAGTCCCACTGATTGGCCTCCTGTGGCAGTTGTGGTCTGGACTGAATAACTTGGCACTTACAGACATACGCTTGCTCACATACAGTGTAATGCAAACCACTTTGGGCTGTTCTTTTATATATAACATTGGTCGTTTCTCCTCAACCAGTTTGCAAGCAGCTTGAGGGCCTGTGCTTCTCAGGTGCTCCCCCTCTGCACCTTCCCTGCCCCAACACACGCACATGCGCACACACGCACACGCACACACGTGCACACATACACACGCACACATACAAAACTGCTGAGAGTTTTGAACACTAGGTACACACTCAGTACAGTCCTGTTAGATGCTGTCGTCTTTGCTCTGCTTCCACAACTTGCTTTTCTTTATTCTGCTTCGCTCTCAGCCTTCCAGTCCCAGCACCGGCTGCTCTTGAGCAGGGGTCAAGCAGGAGACCTGCAGCTGGTTCTCAGAAATCATTAGGAAGCAGAAATCCTATCTGGCTGCCCAATGCCACCCACTGTCCTTATTGCTCCTAATTTCACTAGAAGTTGACAGTATTTGTACTCACAAATCTGCCCACCAAACAGACGCGTGGCTGAAGACGGGGAAGAGGAAAGCTAATGAGAGGACATTTTCCATGTTCTCTCAGAGATGATCACTGGCCCCAGAGCATGACCAGTTTTTAGGCATAGACCAATCTCTATTTGGTCCTGAGCACATGGATCCCAAATACACGTATTTATTATTATTTCCAGGCTTTTATAGAAATAAAACCAACTTGCCATATGTTCAAATGGGTGGTCTTGGAAGTCAGCTAGACTTAGGATCAAATCTTAGATCTGCCACCTACTAGCTGTGTGACCTTGGTCTAATTACAGAACCTCTCTCTGTCCCAGTTTCTGTATCTTTAAAAGTCTGTGAGAGAAATAGAGAAAGCAACTCATGTGCAGTTCTTAGCACTGGGGCTGGCACACAATTAATTACTCAACAAATGGTACTTGTTATGGTCTTCCCGTCGCGCCCAAAATGCAGGGTGCAAAGCAAAACTGTTCCCTTTTTCCAAGGGGGAGGCCCAGGCTGGGTGTGCTGTAGAGGGGTGGCTGGTGGGACACTCTGATTCCCATTCCAAGCGAGGAGCTCTCCAGCGCCCGCCGCCCGCCGGGAATGCTGCCTGCGGCTGGAGGCTGTGCTGTTCTGGGCGGTCCTTGCAGGCTTCAAAGGCTCAGCCCTTCCTTTTGAAGGGGAGTATTTGCAGTTCATTAGCTCTGTGGCGGGGACCACCAACCAAATCAAATAAGGTTCTGGTTTAGCCTCTGCAAGGTCCCAGAAGGCCTCTGCAGCTTTTCTGGAGAAGAGAAGTTTGCTTCCCCTCCATCTTTAGGCTAACACAGCAAGGAGAGGCGGGGCGTAGAATACAATTGTATGAGTGTGTAATTAGAGAAAGCTTCAGACACTGCAGAAAGACCCAGCTTAACCAGCCCATCACCGTGTCGTGAACATCTGGACACTTTGAAAGATAATGTCATTTGACGATGACGTTGGTGCGATGACATTGCTCCCCAAAGAACTCTCTGGCGAGATGCACATCAAAATCCAAGACAAATGTCCTCCTGCTGTGCCACCCACACACCAGGCGGTGCCGCATTTTGATCGGAGCCCTAGAGAGAAGGGGTGGGGCTTCTTGTTTCCAGCTCGGCAGAAACCAGGGGCTGGGCCGCAGAGAGCCCCACAGGCACAGGGCTCGCAGAAGCTCCAGCCCAGGGTTCTGTCTGGCAGGACTGTGTCCAGGTTAATCTAATTGTGATGAGTACACTGAGTTCCATCTTTCCAGTCCCTTGAGCGGGAAGATTTCGCAAGTACGCTTGTTCCCCACTGGTGGCATTTCATGGCCATTTCTCCACCCCAGAAGTGAGGACAGGAGGCCTCTTCACTTGGCTTCATGGGATTGGGCCCTCAGCTGACTCGGAGGGAAAGGAGTCCGCAGCTGCCTGTACGGTCTACAGCAGGAACAGGGGAAGAGCACTCGGCCCCTTTAACACTTTCCCCTGGAGTATGCTGCCTGCAGTAATTGTAAGGCCTTTAATTCCACAATTAGGGGAGATTGAAAGGCAAATATCTCCAGGTTAACCTAAGCAGGGTTTTTAATTCACACACGAGTATAAATGATTGAGCTCAAAGACTTTCCTAAGGGCATGTTTTGCTAGGCAGGCAAGGGGTGGGTCGGGTGCTAGGTTTTACAAACCTGGTGGGGCTGGGGCTGCGAGGGAGCAGAACCAGTACCCACTGAGCAGCTCTGCCCAAAGCCTTTACTTAGGGTCGTGGATTAAAGGCTGGTGTGGACCAGAATGGCCCTTCCTTACTGGAAGTCAGTAGAGGGTAGACGTGGATTGATGGGTGCAGGCTGGGTGATGCCATGTGGTGGGCGCTTGATACCGATTCCTGAGGCATTCCTGCCAGCAACGGGCTGACATTCTTGTGAACACTGAAGGACACATCTTTTGTCTTCTCTATTTGTTTAAGATGCTAGATGTCCCCAAGGATGTCAACACTCTACCTCCATTTAATGATAGGGACTTACAGGGAAGGAGAAAGAGACTGCACCCACTAAGAAAGGGACACTGTCTGGGGAAGAGAAGAGTCAGATTTATTCAGGTACTTGTGAGTGTCCACGAAGTGGGTTGGGGTTGAATCTGAGATGGGCAGGGAACTGGGGGTGAAGAATGAAGGGGGTAGGAGGAGGGAAAAGGAAGCACGAAAATGCTTTTATTTCTTTCTTTACATTTTAAATGGAAACGGGTGCATGGAAAAATGGGGAAGGAGCGGGGAGAGAGGCAGGCAGTGCAAGACAGAGACTTTTCAGACACAAAAATGGATCTTTCACTCCCTTTACTCTCCCTGCAGCCAGTAGTCAAGAGGGTTTCTGGAACGTGCTTTCTTGTACAGCTGTGCACGGTACATCCCATGTTACTCCCATGGCCTGGCCCTTCTTCTGAGACTGAGATTATTTTTTGAGGCTTTTTCTCTCTGCCATCTGAGCTTCACAGCTAGCCAGCAAATAGTTAAGGCCCTCTCACTTTTCCCCTCCTCTCCTCACCTCTCCTCACCTCTCCCCTTCCCACCCCGTCCCCTCCCCCAGCTCCTCCTCCAGCGCTGACCTCTCTCTTCTCCTCTCCCAGGCAAGCCTGGCCTCTGCATTAAAGGGCAGACAGGATTGTGCCGAGCAGCCCACAGCTCTGGCAGAAGTGATGGAGACAACTGGCCCAAACTAATGAATTCAAGACCTGCTGGGCTGGCCCAGAGAAAGAGTTGGGCTTCAGCCTTGCAGGAAAAAGCAGAAAACTGCCCCCTTGTTGGCGAGATTTACACCCAGAGTCCCAGCAGGCCCTATTGCATCAGGCAAACAATTACTTGGAAAACGGCATTTTGTTGAAACAAAGAACACATCAAAAAAAGTCCTTGAATTCCTTGTTGCTGCCTCCGCAACTGCAATTCTGCTTTCCCCAGTGCTGGTGCCCTTTCTCATGGGGTCCCGTGCACTCCTGAGAACCGTGGTTTGGGGATTCAGGGACTCAGCTGCTTTGAAATCCAGGGAGAGGCCAGAACACTGTCTCTGGAGGAGAGGGAGCAGGAGGCAGCAGAAAGCCTGCAGCCCAGGCCTTGACTCGTGTCTGCGCCCTGCAGTCCTCTGTGGAAGCGTTTTGGAATTCCCTCTGGCCGGCCGGGTGGGGTGGCATGGTCCAGGACTCTGACAGGGAGTTCCCAGCATGGCAGCCCCGCTACGTGATCAGGAGCACTGAGCTCTGCCTGGCTCCTAGATCCTAACCAGTTAGGGGCAGCCGCAAAACACTGGCAAAACATTGGCTCCCCCAAAGTGCCCACAGGTCTGTGGAGAGCTCTCTGTGGGACTTGATGACTGTTTTCAAAAACTTAAAAGGCTGTCATTTGGAGAAGAGAGAGATTTATTTGGTGGGAGCCAGAGGAGAAATTTAAGACCAAAGGTGGAAGTTATAAGAAAACAGATTTAGAGCTCAATAAAAAGAATAATTTTGCTGCTGGTGTCACTGGGCAGAGTACTCTGTGACCTTGGGAGGTAGTGAGTTCCCCGGCACTGGAGGTGTTCCAAGAGAAGTTGGAGAGGGCTGTCTCAGTATTTGCTATCTTTCCCAAATGCTTCTGGAAGATAGGTACTCTGCTTTTTACGGCCATATACAGAGCCTGGCACACGCATAGCAGGTACTCAACGTTTGTTGAGTGAAATAATGATTAAAAATCATAGGGCAGAAGGTTGTGTGAAGTGATGTCTAAGGACTTTTCCAGCAAGACTCTCTGGGAGTCTCTGAATGTTTTCTCACTTCTCAGAGGCCAGCCGTGGAACAGTTTCGGCTGGGAGAGAGCTGGGCCCACACCCAGCTCATGGGGGCGGAGGCAGGGATGGGCGTGGAGCTGTATCGGTCCTTTCCTAGGGCGCAAAACCAGGCTGGTTTCCAGCAGGATCCAGCACACACACAAGGGGCTGGAGGGGTGATTTCGTTCCCTCTCAGCTTTGGATAGAACTCAGAGCGCTCTGAGAGAAGCCCGGGGATCTGTGAGCCCCTCAAATGCCACCAAAGGGAGTAATGGGATGAGGGGCACAGATGGAGCAGGGCTGTGTGTCCCTACCCCTTGGTTCCAGCAGGGCCACTGTGCTTTCATCTGTCGTATATGTTGCTGTCCCCTACACTCTTTCTTGAAGAAAGGGCCAGACACTGAAAAGTTGAAAGTCACTGTCCTAAAGGATTCGTTCATTTATTGAGCACCTACTGTATACCAGACATTGTTCTAGATACTAGGGCTATAACAGTGAAACAGATGGACAAAAATCCCTGCCCTCAGGAACTTGTATTCTAATGGAGGCAGACAGACAAACAAGAAAATGAATTAGAGTATGTTAGAAGGTGCTAAGTGTTATGGGGAAAAATAAAACTGGAAAAGGAATAGACAGCATGGGGGAGGGGCCATTACAATTTTATTTATTTTCCATATACATATTTTTTATTGAGGTCATATTGGTTACATTATGTAAATTTCAGTTGTATGTCATTATATTTCAACCTCTGTATAAACTGCATTGTGTTCACCACCAAAAGTCTAGTTGCCATCTGTCACCCTACACATGTGCCCCTTTACCCCTTTTGCCCTCCCCCACCCCTTTCTCTCTGGTAACCACCAATCTGCTCTCCGTATCTATGCAGCTGTTTATCTTCTGCATATGAGTGAAGTCATACAGTAATTGTCTTTCTCTGTCTGACTTATTTCCCTTAGTGCAATACCCTCAAGGTCAGAGAAAGCCTCACTGAAGAGGTGACATTTGAGTGAAGACTTGAGGGAGGTGTGCAAGCCTGTGGGAAGTGCATTCCAGGCTGAGGACCAGTGAGGACAAAGGCCCTGAGGTAGGAGTGTGCCTGGTGTGTTGCTGAAGGAACAAGGGAGAGGCCAGCGCAGATGAAGAAGCAGGATGTGCTAGGCAGCTTCTAGGGCGGCTCCCAGGACCCCTGCCTTCTGGGATCCATACTTTTGTGTAATCTCTTGCCCTTGGTTGTTGGCTGGATCTAGTGATTTTCTTCCAATAAATATAACACAGCAAAAACAGTGGGGTGTCCTTTCCAGGAGTAGGTTACCAGGAGACTCTGGCTTCTGCCTTGTGTGCCTCCTCTCGTTGTCTCACTTGCCTGCTCTGATGGAAACCACCTGTCATGTTGTGAGCTGCCTTATGGAGAGGCCGCACAACATGGAAGTGAAGGAGGCCTGTGGCCGACAGCCAGGGAGCAGCCGGAGCCCTCAGTCCAACAGCCTGCAAGGAACAGAGCCCTGCCAACAACCAGGTGAGTGAGCTCAGAAGTGGATTCACCCCCACTTGAGCCTTGAGATGACCACAGTTCCAGCCAACACCTTGATTACAGCCTTGTGAGAGACCCTGAGCCCTAGGGCCCACCTAAGCCACATCCCGCCTCCTGACTGGAAACTGTTAGATAATAACTGTTTGCTGTTTTAAGCCACTAAGTTTTGGGGTAATTTGTTATGCAGTCATAGATAAGTAATACCCAAGGGGAGACTAGTAAGAGATGAGATCACAGAGCTAATGGGAGCCAGATCGTACAGAGTTTGTTGGTCATTAAAGCCCCTTGGCATTTCCCCGAGGGAGTGGGAAGCCATTGGGGGGTTTAAAGGAGAGGAGGGATGTAATCTGACTTAAAAATCTTTAAAAAGATCATTTCATCTGTTGCTTGGAGAATAGAGTTAGCAAAGAGGGCAAGTATGGAAGCAGGCAGACCTGTTAGCAGGCTTTTGCCACAACGCAGGTGCCACATGATGGTGGCTTGGACATGGGTGTAGCAGCAGAGATGACCACGGGAAGTAGTCAGAATCTGGATTTATTTTGAAGTAGAGCCAACAGAATTTCCTCATGGACTAGATATGAAATGTGAGAGAAAGAGAAGTGGGGTCAAGGCGGTTTATTTGTTTTGTTTTAAGATAGGCAAAATAATGGTATGTTTGTATGGTGATGGAAATGATAGAGTAAAGGAGAAACATTAATGATGCGGGAGAGGAAGGGGACATTGCTGGAGTGAATAGGCAAGAGGGGACGGCGCACACATGCGGGAAAATATGGCTCTACCTGAGACCCTGAAGGTTCCACTAATCCTAAACTGTCTTTCCAGATTCTCCTCTCTACCTCTTCATTTCACTCACGTTTTAGAGATACCATCTCTTCCCTGAGTGAGCCACCAACTTTCCTGTCCCTGGACCTTTATGGTGTTTCCCCCACAGGGAGTCCCTGGACCTTTATGGTGTTTCCCCCACAGGGAGTGTCTTTCCCTCACTGTGGCACATCTGCCTCCTGCCCTCTCAAGTCCCGCTGAGGGCTACCTTCCTCTCAAGGGCTTGCCTCCTCACCCCACGGAGAGGGAGTTCTCGCTCCCCGCCCCCCCCCCCCCCCCCCCCCCCGCAGTGCTTCATCACGCCTTCCTGATTTCTTTCTCCACCATCAAATGCTGTCTTATCTCCCTTTCTAGACTGACAGCTACCTGAGGGAGGATTCACACCGGCTCCTTCATCATCACCACTATCTTCGCAGACATTTACTGAGAGCTTCCTCCATGCAGCACTGTGCTAAGTGCACTACCTCTGTTCACGAGATTGACGAGTAATTTTACATAGGCGCACACAGAGGCTGGGATAACTTGTCTGAGTCACAGAGGCAGAGAGTGAGTCATAGGGGATCTGTGTGCTCTTACCTGAGGCTCGATACTGCCTCTGCGTCATCGCTCATTTCCGCTGCTCGGGACCCAGCCCAGAGCAATGCCCAACAAAACTTCTTCATTCCATATACAGATAGACCTAGAGAAACAAAGCCTGCCCTAGGATGAATGGCTCCACACCTGTAACTTATTCCACCTTTTATCTGAACGCTGTCTTTAGAGCCAGGCAAGAACAAGACACCACAGCCTTGCCTGCTGAGTGCAAGGTGTGGGCGGCACAAAACAGTGAAGAGAAACAGGGACTGTCTCTAGGAGGCACCCCGCCTGGCTGAGCCCTAACAGCTTTCCATGAATAAGAAAACTGCCAGAGAAATGCTCTCTGTGGAAGACGAGGAGGATCAGAGGGAAGGAAGAGGAGAAGGAAGAGAGAAGGGGAGAGGGGAGAAAGGAGGGGGATGAATTGGGAAGGAGAGGGCAGAGTGGGGAAGCGGAAAGACAATTCCTTGGGCCCTCTGATGGGGTCCTCTGGTGGGATGTGGTTGGGTTTGCAAGCTGTGGGATGCTCACCCTTACAGAAGAAGTGAGCACCTCCCTCTCTCTCCCTGCTGCCCTGTTCTACAGAAAAGGGACTTGATGACTCTTCCTGGGAAGCAGAAAGGGGCCTTCTCCAGCCTGCGAAGTTCGTCTTGCTGTGTGCAGGCCAGCAAGTTGAGAGGAGCCAGGCAGGGGCAAAGCCTGGGCATCCAGCCTGTGGAGAGCTAGCTCCTAATAGGGGGCTAACCTTGGACTATCCTGTGCCTCACACAGTCCTACTTTCACATGCCTTCATCCAGTATGCGCTCAGTGTAGTCTTAACAGTTATTGTGTCTAGTAGATACCTTAAAAAATTATGAACTGGTGCCATTGTGGAAAATGTGCTCATACGGAACCACTGTTTCTCCTGGAGCCCTACTCCAGTGAGTACTTTAGGCTGGGCACATAGGATTCTCAGGCTCTCTCTTGAGAGCTGCTTATGGCTGGGGAAAGAGCCTCAAGGGCACCAGACTGTAGGGAGTGGGAGAACAGTACAGAGTGTGAGGCCAGAGAGAGCTGCGGGAACGCTGTCCAGCTCCAGAACACATCCATCTTGAAGGCATCGGAGGCTCTGGACAGCTGGGCTGCTCTGGAGGCAGGAGTTCAATCAGTGGACTCCAGGGCCCACGTGAGAGGCCATGAACTTCGTTCTGGTCCAGGAATACTCTGGGGCCTCCTGGAAAGGAGCTAGCTTCCCAAGTTCCTCCTCAGGACTCTGGCCTCTGAGGTGTGGGGTGTTGAGGTGGCCAAGGCCTGCCAGAGTTGGCCCCAGGGGACAACATCCTGTCTCCACTCTACCCTTGAGCCCATGGCCTGAGGCAGTGAAAGGGGTGGGGAGTGTCCCAGGGCAGGGCCTCTACCTTCTACACAGAGGATCTGATCTCAGGCCTGAGCCATTAACGGAATGCCATGGCTAAAAAAGAGTTTGGCAGGATTCAAAGAGAAGATAATTGGCCATCTACGCCAACAGCTCATTAGCTCAAGCTGGATGCTTCTGCCCAGACAGACGGCCTCATACCCTGGGCAGAGGGTGCCCCAATTCCTGCTGCCAGCTGGGAAGGGGTGCCTACAGATGGGCTTGCTTGTCAGCTGGCTCCTCATCCAGCCTAGGAGACGAAGCAGACAACCATTCCTCAGGACGATGGGCAACTCGGCACTGAAATGCCTCCTGCTTTCACACTCTTAGCTTCTAACACCCAGTGGAAAAGCAGAAGAAAGAGAAAGGGGAAGAGGCCTGGTGGGAGGTTGAGATCCTGTGCTCTTAGACAAGATGAGAGCCTTAGAAAGTGGCTTTATTCACAACTGAAGATCTCTATGGGGACCTGGGAGGTCTCCCCATTGGCAAACATGACTGCTAGGTTTAGATTCCTGTCATCCCACCTACCCACAGCAAAAAACTCAGCATTTAGAGTCAGAAGTCCTGTCCTGCCTATTTGCCAGAAGTGTGGCCTTGGGAAGGCCCATTGGCCTTCTGAACCTCAGTTTCCTCATCTCTATCTATATTGGGATTGGTGTGATTTTATGAGATCATGGGAGTGAAAGTGCTTGATAAATAAGGAATCAGTAAATAAGGAGTTTATAAGTTGTGGGTAAAGTTCAAAATCAGTGAGTATCACAGTGGGAGCCTTATAAAATCTGGTTAATCAGGTCTGGCTACCAGGTCTATGTTATGAGTCAGAGATGGAGAGGCCATCTTTGGGGCTAGTGGTTAGGTCTGTCTAGGAGAGTAGGATTGTCCTGTCCCGACCCCGGGACTGTTAGGACATCAGATGGCGTACCCCGAGTTAGAAGTCTCATCGTGGGGGAGGAGACTGTCCAGCGTTTGTTCAATTAACTCCTCCCATTCCAGGGGCCTCCAGCATGTTCCTGGATGAGAACGCTGATCAGAACATCTCAGGTCTGCTCTGGATGAGCTAATTCTGAGCTCAGGCCTCCAGAACCTTCGGCAGCAGAAAGGAAGAGAGCTCACATCTGGGGGTGGGAGCAACCTTCACTGACATTCCAGCACATTCCAGGGAGGGAGAGTTTCAAAACAGGATATAAAGCCAGGTCACTCTCAAGACCGGATGCCCCTGAAAGCCATGGGGCTCATGACCCACTGACTCCTGGGACAGTCCAACCCAGATAGAGTATGCATGGAAATGCTCATGTCCTTCGAAGACGAATCAGAAAGTTAGATTATCTTGTCTTTCATTTTTTAATTGATTACATGTAAATTCCATGAGAGGCAGATTCTGTCCAAGAATGGAGGCTGGTACCAAACTAGGCACTTAGTAAATATTCCTTTAATTGAATGAATGGTATAGTCTTCCAACTTGCTTTTTAATCTCTTCCCCTATGTTCTCTTCTTTTTATTTTATTTTTGCCCATCCCTACTCCAGCATAGGAACCCATAGGATAAATGAATTATATACTGACAAATGAGTTTTTGCCTAGGGATAGACCATTCTTTTTTTTTTTTTTTTTTGCCTATTTTAACTTTTCATTTTAAATTTTTCAAACACACAGAAAATAGAAATAGCACAATAATCATATATCCACCATTTAAATACAATTGTTAACCTTTTGCAATATCACTTCACCAACATATATTTTTATTTGATTACATATAAATTTTAGTATTGTAAAACAATTGATTATGCCTCATGATTCGTGGATCAGCTGGGCGTTTCCTCTGCTGGGCTCACCTGGGCTCAGTCCTGTTGCTGCAGTCCCCTGGGAGGTCAACAGAGCTGGAAGGGCAAGATGGACTCAGTCCCAGGTGCAGTGGTTGGTGCTGGCTGTTGGCTGGGCACTCGGTTCTCCCCTACGACAGTTTCAGAGCAGGTTTCAGGAGGGAGAACGTGAAAGCTTCATGGCCTCTTGACGTGTATGCTCACACAACATCACTTCTGCCATATTTTTTTAATCAGTTTTATTGACATGTAATTTACATACTATAAAATTCAATCATTTTAAGTGCACGAATCAATGATTTTTAATCAATATACAAGGTTGTGTAAATATCACCATAATCCAGTTTTAGAACATTTTTTTCACCCCAAAAAGATCCCTCATGACCATTTGTAGTAAATCTCTCGACCCTCAGCCCCTGACAACCACTAATCTACTTACCATCTCTATAGATTTGCCTTTTCGAGACATTTCATATCAATGGAATCACACAATATGTGATCTCTTGCATCTGGCTTTTTACTTAGCATAATGTTTTTGAGGTTCATCCCTGTTGTAGGACATATCAATAATAATTTGTTCCCTTTTATGGCTCAGCAATATTCCATTGTATGGACAGATGACATTTTGTTTATCCATTCACCAGTTGATGGACATTTGGATTGTTTCCATTTTGAGGCCATTGTAAATAATGTTGCTATGAACATTCATATACAAGTCCTTGTGTCAGTATATATTTTCTCTTGGGTGGATACCTAGGAGTGAAATTACTGGATCACGTAGTAAATTTACATTTCACTGGGATAGACCATTCTTATATTTATTCAACAAAACTGGAACTATACATCAATGTTAGGTGTTTTATAGATACTTCTTTTAAGATTTTATTTTTTTCCTTTTTCTTCCCAAAGCCCCCCGGTACATAGTTATATATTCTTAGTTGCGGGTCCTTCTAGTTGTGGCATTAGATACTTCTTTTAATTCTCTCTTTTTTTTTCTTTTTTCGTGAGGAAGATTCACCCTGAGCTAACATCCATGCCAATCCTCCTTTACTTTGTATGTGGGATGCCTCCACAGAATGGCTGACAAGTGGAGCAGGTCTGTACCTGGGATCCAAACCAGCAAACCCTGGCCACTGAAGCAGAGTGCACAGAACTGTAACCACTCAACCACGGGGCCGGCCCCTTTTAATTCTCACTTTTAAAGTCAATAAAGAGAAACAAAAAGTAAAAGGATTGAAGAGGAAGAAATGAAACTATCATTGCTCACAGGTTACTTGATTGTGTGCTTAGAAAATCTGAAAGAATCCTCAGATGATCTCAGAATTAATCAGTGAGTTTAGCAAGGTCACTAGATACAAGAGCAACATGCAAAAGTCAATTGTATTTCTATATTCCAGCAAAAAACACTTAGTAAATGAAATTTTTTAAATGATACCATTTATAATAATATAAAAAATCAAATATTTAGGAATAAATCTAACAAAAGATATGTAAGATCTCTTCAAGGAAAATTACAAGCATTATTGAGAGATATTAAACAAGAGGTGATTAAATATACTGTGGAATATACCATATCCGGGGATTGAAAAACTCAGTCCTGTAAAGAGTCAATTCTCCTAAAGTTTATCAATGGATTCAACATAATTCCAATAGAAATCCAAGCAGAGTTGTTTTTTTGATGGAAATTGACAAGCTGATTCTAAAATCTACTTGGAAATGGAAGGGGCTGTGCATAGCAAAGACAATCTTGAAGAAAAGGAACAAGGTTGGATGAGTTATATTATCAGATATCAAGACTTATTATAGATCTACAAGGATTAAAACTGCCTGGAATTGGTACAAAAAGAGACACGCAGACCAATAGAACAGAACAGAATTCAGAAATAGATCCACATATGAGCAGTCACCCAGCTTACGGCAAAGGTATCACCGAAATGTAGTGCGATAAGAATGGTGTTAATAAATGGTACCAGACTAACTACATGTCCAACTGGAAGAAATAAATTTGATCCCTACCACATGCTATACACAAAAATCAGTTCCGGGTGGATGATAGACAAGAGCGAAGAGTAAAACAATGAAGCTTCTAGAAAATAACATATGTGAACATTTTCATGACCTTAGGGTACGTAAAGATTTTATAAACAGATCACAAAAATGCTTGTCAGAAAGGAGAAAACGTCATTAAAATTAATCATTTCCACTCATTAAAAAACACCATGAAAAGAGTGAAAAGTCAATATATGTTTTTGTGTTACATATATCTGAGAAAGGAATCATATTCAAAACACACAAAGAATTCCTATGACTCAATAGAAAAGGAAAGACAACCCAATAAAAAGAGAATCTGGCAAATGACCAGAATAGGTACTTCACAAGAGAGGATCTCTGAGTAGATCACAAGCACATGAAAAGGTGCGTGTAGAGGATGCAGCTCAGACCCCCTTTCACGACTAAAGAGCTCATTCCCCTAGCTTCTGGGAGTGCTCTCAGCTGTGTCCCTCTCTGGGAATCGCCTCTGGCAGAAAAGAACTTTTTATCCAAGGTCTTACTCCTCCCCAGGGACAGCCCATATTCAGTGATTGGTCAGGGCTGGGTATGAAGGCCTGGCCCCCCTGCCTCAGGGCAGGACCACTCTGAGGATCGTGCCAGCTCCAGAGCTGCCCATGGGATCAGCCTATTACAATGGGATGTCAATCCTGCTGCCTTCACTCTCGAATGGGGCATTCTCTAATAAACTTCCTGTGCACAAATCTCCATCTCAGCCTGTTTCTCAAGGAACCTGACCTGAGACCTTACTCAACTTCATTAGTTATCAGGGAAATGCAAATTCAAACCACTATGTGGCTGAAATGGCTAAAATGTAAAGATTGACAATACCAAGTGTTGATGAGGATGAGAAGCTGTGGGACTGTAAACTGATATAAGCACTACTTTGGGAATCTGGCATTATCTACTAGAGTTAAAAATACAGATACCCTATGGCCCAGAAATCCCAGTCTTGGGTATATACCCAAATGGAGTATGAGCATATGTTCATGAAAAGACCTGGATGAGAATATTCATCGCAGCAATAATTATAATAGCCCCAAACTGGAAATAACACAAATGCTCACCAACAGCAGAATGGAGAAGTGAATTGTGATCCATTTATACAATGCAATAAAAAAAGAATAAATTACTATGATACCAGATGAACCTAAATATCAAGGAAAAGAAACTAGACACAAAAGAGTACATATTGTTTGATTCTATTTATATGAATTCCAAAGACTGGTTAAATTAATTTATGATGCTAGAAGTCAGAATAGTGGTAACTTTTGGGGGGAGGTAAACCTGGGGCCCTAGGGGATCTAGAGTGCTGGTAATTCACATCATTTATTTGGGTGCTCACTGGAAAAGTTTACTGGGCTTGAATGTATATGTGTTATGCTTCAATAAAAAGTTAGAGAGATTCAATGATAAAGAGAAATTAGCTATCAAGCCATGAAAAGACACAAAAGAACCTTAAATGCTTATTGCTAAATAAAAGAAGCCAATCTGGCAAGGCTACATACTGTGTGATTCCAACTATGTGACATTCTGGAAAAAGCAGGAAAAAGATCACTGGTTGCCAGGGGTTGGGGCTGGAGGAGAGACGAATAGGTGGAGCACGGAGGATTTTTAGGGCAGTGAAAGGATTCTGTATGATATTGCTATGGTGGATACATCTCACCGTACATTTGTCAAAGCCCATAGAATGTACGAGACCAAAAGGGAAGATATTAACAATAGGGTGGTGGATGAAAGAGTATAAGGGAACTCTGTACTTTTCTGCTCAATTTTTCTGTAAACCTAAAACCGCTCACAAAAATATAGTTTATTAATTTAAAAAAAAAATTGAGAAAGTGAGAGAAAGGCACAGGGAAGTGAAGTAATATGCTCCAGTTTCCACTGATAGGAAATGGTAGAATCAAGAGTGAATCCAGTCTGTCTCATTCCCATGCTCTGTGTTCTTGCTGCCAGTCCCTGTTCTGAGTGCTCACCCAGGTCTGCCTTCCCTGGGGAAGGTACCCTGTATTCTGAACCTTCTCTTTTAATATGATTCTTCACCCAATTCCAGTATATGGGTTTTTTCCCCCGGACACCAGCTGGGTGTCCTACAATTCAACTTAATTCTGACTATCTACCTGGCGATAGTGTCAGATCCCACAGGTTAAGGGCTTGGTTCTATAAGAGTGCCCCCGCTTCAGACACCAACTGCAAGTCCAGGCTGTCACCTGTGCTTCTGATTGACCTGCTATAGATTAGAGGTTCCAACAACCCCCTCCTTGGGTTCAATTAATTTCCTACAGTGGCTCACAGAACTCAGAGGAACATTTTACTTACTAGATTACCAGTTTATTATAAAGGATATAACTCAGGAACAGCCGAATGGAAGAGATGTATAGAGCAAGGCATGTGGGAAAGGTCGTGGAGCTTCCATGCTCTCTCTGGGCCCGCCACTCTCCCCACATCTCCACATGTTCATCAACCCAGAAGCTCTGTGAACCCCATCTTTTGGGTTTTTATGGAGGCTTCGTTACATAGGCACGATTGATTAAATCATTGGCCATTGGTGACTGAACTCGATCTCCAGTCCCTCTCTCCTCCTGGAAGATGTTGGTTGGGGGGGGGGGGGGGGTGGCTGGCGATGGGACTGAAAATTCCAGCCCTCTGATCGCAGGATTGGTTCCTCTGATGACCAGCTCCCATCCTTAGGTGACCTGGAGGGCTTTCCAAAAGTCATCTTATTAACATAATAAAAGATGCTTTTAGCACTCTCATCACTTAGGCAACTCCAAGAGTTTAAGAACTCTGTGCCAGGAATGCAACGAAGACCAAATATATATTTTTTATAAATCACAACATCACAAATATTTATCCTTGAGTTGTGGAAAAATTAGAAAGTAATGATAACAGAGTATTGACGAAAAGTAATAGCATTTGAGGATTGTTCCTCTTCAAGGTATTTTCATTGGAGCCCAAAGGAATGGACATACCCATGAGAAAGAGAGGAAGCCGTCTCCGTCCCCCTAGTCCTCCCGTGATCCTAGGGCATCACTAGAAGCTCGCTGACCTACTCATTATCTCTGAATACCAGCCTCCCTCCTTCCCTCGCCATCATAGCAAAAGCTTCTGCCAATTGAAGGGAGGAAAGGAGGGAGGTGTGAGAAGCTACTTTTTGGCCTCAGAATCACAAGCTCTTGAGATGGTAGTCATTTGGGATTGATCCCGGGTCATAGGAAAGTGAGAGCACTCATTTCTGAAGTTTCGAACATTCTCAATGGATAATCAGCCAGGACGTAAAGCATCTGACATTGTACCTGGGACATGAGGAATCTCAATGAATATCACATTTCCTTTTCTCCCTAGGCTGCAGCGTTGTTTGAGGATCCTATGGGGGAATACAAAGAAATATAAGGCACCGTCCGGGCCTTCAAAGAGCTTAGTGACTTAACAATATTCAGCCATGAGTTCAACCCACCAGAACGAAGGAAAAAGCACCGAAGCCCTCCCCACTGAGCCTCAGCCCCCTTGGAGGTGGAAGTCAGAGGCATCTGTCCCAGCCTGCTAAGCCCCCTGCCCCTTTCTTCCCAACCCTTGAGTTTAATCTGTTTAATTATTTCTTCATGTGTGCTCTAGAGAGCCTGTTATTTTTATGGGTCTGTGTCTATTAATTTTTCTTCCTTAACCTTCCCTCTTTCAGCGACCAGAGCAGTGCAGACAGAGGGCTGGAGTCAGGCTGCAGCGAACAGAG
Source organism: Equus caballus (assembly GCF_041296265.1). NCBI lineage: Eukaryota > Metazoa > Chordata > Mammalia > Perissodactyla > Equidae > Equus > Equus caballus. The sequence continues at coordinate 24,851,973 of NC_091710.1, read as the reverse complement.
ATTACATAGATATATATAGAGATGAGAGGAAGCAAGCAAGAAAATGCGGTTACCTCTGAGGCTGCAGAGAAGCTGTTAAGTGCTGGAGATTTAAAGCTTCATTCGCCTTTGTGCTAACTTCAAGCTGTTCTAAGCCCAGACGGCAAAACTCAGAGCAGCTGCGAGAGAAAGGAGATTACTCCCTCTGGAGCCCTGGGTCTGATTTAGAGGGTGCTTAGAGGAGGCAAGTGGAAGGAAGGAGTAGAACACTCAGAGTTTTATTTCTGGGGAAACTTTCTCTGCTGAAGAGAAGGCTAAGGACAGAAAAGAAACACTCATCAGGCATTTGTCACTGATGCAATGGATGAGATGAGAATTGGGGCCTCAGTTAGGGAAGGGAAAAGTCAGGTTTCATCTAAAGAAGAGCTCACCTACAAGAGTCATTGCATAGTACCGGGACAGTCAGAAGGTAGGGTGGAATAATTGCCTCATAAGATTTGGAGATTCACCTTTCCAGGAGCAAGAGGCTGGACCCAATCACCTCATAAGGTTGTTTCCCACTGAGTTTTATTGGTCTTAAGAGCCTGTGGTTGGGGTACCCCGGAGCAAGGCAAATTAGGTTTCCAAATAGGACTGACTTGGTGGGGGTCACAGTAAGGAGGCCAGCTACAGGGTTGAGGGGACTTACCTGCCTAGCTCCCCTACTGGAGCAAGCAGAAATAACTTTGAGGAGGCTGTAGTAGGAAAAGCCTGAATCTGGGAAAGAAGCAGCAGAGAAAAGACTTTTTAAAGTGGCCGTTGTGAAGGAACGTGGAAGCTGAGGAAGAGCAAGAATGAAGAGAGCTCCCCATCCACCGGGAAACCCAGAGAATTTCAGAGATCTGAAACTGAGTAATCTCTCACACAAGGGCAATTGGGGCTGAGCCTGGGCCTGACCCTGAATCCCAAGGGCAGGCTTTGGGAATCTGAGGGGCAGCAGCTAACTGCCGGTGAGGAGGTGCTGTGTTCATCCCTCAGTCAGGGGCAGAAGCTTTATGTAACGAAGGGTTCTCTGAGCCAGCTCTGCAGCTGGTTAAGGCTCAGGCTTAAGGATCTACAGGTAGAGGGTTGCCTTTTTTTCCTTCCAAAGGTATGTGATTGGGTAAAAGAGACAATGCTACATTTTCCTCAAAGAAATATCTGGCCTACAGATCAAGATGGACCTTCCATCCTGGAATGGAACTGCTACAGGGAACGACTGGGCATGCCTCACCTCCTGGAGCCATGCTGGTGGCCTGCATGTATCATGGGAATTTCTCAGAATGGCCTAGCCTTGGCAACGGGTTGAGACAGGGGAGTTTGAAGCTTGTTTTAGGATTCTCCCTTCGCCAAAAACCTTTCTAGCCACCCACCCTGTGCTGCATTCTTCTGGGACTTCTCTATCAGTATTTTGCCTTCCCAACTAAGGTTGGTTGGGAGTCAATGAAAAAATATTTATTGAGCCTACTATTTGTCCAGCAAGCATAAATAGTCCATTCATGTTACTCCTTATGCCTCGGCTGCCAGAAAAACAAAGGTCAAATTTATTGCTAAAATAGAAGCAGAACATTCTCCATGTCTGAAACCATCATTCCTTCTGGTTCTTTCAGATGGATTCCATTTAAACTGATCCCAGACTGTATCCTTCTTTAGAGGCACCTTGAATGATATCAAAAGTAAGTTGGGTACAAGATGAAATCAATTACTCATTACATTTCCTGCTCTGGACAATGGCAGGCAAGTGATCGGGAACCAAAAAGAACATGAGGCATGCATCATCTCTAACACACGTGAGTAGGGAGAGAAGCAGCACACAAAGGTGAGAGCTGCATCTCGAGGTGGTTTGGCCCTCTGTGGTCAGAGCTGGAATAGAATGAAAGATAGTTCAGACTTTGCTCTTCTACCGTCCTTCCAGTCAGAGCTCGTCCTTGGGCCTAGCCAGATTTTCCTGCTTCAGGTGAGGGTTTCTCTTCTTTCAGTCATTCTACAAAAAGGGAAGCTGTGGTCCAGAGAAGAAAGGTCACCTGCCCAAGGTCACAGAGCAAGTCACCGATGAAAAGTGCCAGAGAAATCACGTAGAATGCTAGGATTTTGAAGAGGGGAGAGAGCCCTTTGCACGGGCTAAGAGGATATGGCACCCACAATCCCACTGGGAGTCTTTCAAGGCCCCCAATGAATCTAATAGCAGAACTCAGGGAGAGCATACTTTTTTGAAAAGGGAAGGCCTCCTTGCAACCCTCAAAATGCTTGATGATATGAGGCTGGCCTGAGCACTTAGCCTGCAGTGAAGCACTTCGTTTCCATGAGAATTGGAAGCTTCCAGGACTTTACTCCTAGGAGAGCAGAGGGGAGAAACACGAGAGAAAGTGTCCATGGAGAGGGGGTGAATTTGGAGAGAGGCATTTTACAGGGAAAGCAATAGGTCCGCTTGAGACAGGATGGTTCAGCAAAGGAAGAGAGGGGCTAGATGCTTAAACATCCAAGCCAATGGGAGTGGAGAGACACGAACTTCCGTCTCGATGCCTCTCTGGGTACAGAGTGAACTCTTACTGGAGAGCTTGGTTCCTCTCAGCTGAGACAATGATTACATAACCTCTCATTTTCAGCCAACTAATGGGCTGCATTAATAGCCTTTTTTATTAGCTTTTTATGAGAGGATGATATAGTCCTGGCTCTTCAGTAGTTAGTCAAATTGTCAAGTTGCCCATAAACCAAGACAAATTAGAAATGACCACCCTCTCTCCTGAAGGAGTCAGACATGTTAGTGATGATTTTTCGAGACGATTCTGACGGGAAGGAGGGTGGCTGCGGAGACAGTGGAGGTGAGCAGATTGTTCCCCAGAGCTTATGCCCTTTTAATTCAACAGCCCCAGGGATGGAGGAATTACTCAATTCTGGCCTCAGTAACAATAGGCCAAAAGCAGAAGCCAGGAGTAATGATTTAATGGAGCTTAATTAAGTATCATTTCCGTTTGAGGAAGATTTTCTAGGTCATTAATCTGCAATCTTCCTATTACAACTGATTCCTCTCTGGGAGAAGGGGAGAAAGTTTCTTCTTCCATTTGAAGGAGTGAAGCAAAGGGATTTTAGGAATTTAAGGCCCAAAGTTCTCTTCTATGAGGTTGTCTTACAGCCCCACAAGTTCAGGATAGACAAGGGCTGGGATTTTTTTTTTTTGAGGAAGATTAGCCCTGAGCTAACATCTGCCGCCAATCCTCCTCTTCTTGCTGAGGAAGACTGGTCCTGAGCTAACATCCATGCCCATCTTCCTCTACTTTATATGTGGGACGCCTACCACAACATGGCTTGCCAAGCGGTGCCATGTCCACACCTGGGATGCGAACTGGCGGACCCCAGGCCACCGAAGCGGAACGTGTGCACTTAACCACTGTGCCACTGGGCTGGCCCCAAGGGCTGGGATTTGAAGTTTAGTTAGAAATGATGTTGGGCTCAATGGTGGTTTCTAAGTGAATTATATAACACAAGAGCTAACAGACCTTAGATATCAATTCATCTAAGTGCCTCATTTTAGATGTGAGGGTCAGGAGGAAAGCACACCAGCCCACCCACAGAGCAGAGCAGCAGAGACCCACTGGAATCCTGGGTCTGCTGCCTCTCCTTCTCTTCTTATCTTGTATCGCGGCCTTCCTCCCATGAAAGTTAAATATCCTCTTTTTTTTTTTTTTTATTGAGTTATTGATAGGTTACAATCTTGTGAAATTTCAATTGTACATTAATGTTTGTCAGTCATGTTGTAGGTGCACCACTTCACCCTTTGTGCCCACCCCCCACCCCACCTTTCCCCTGGTATCCCCTAAACTGTTCTTGGTCCATAGTTTTAAATTCCTCATATGAGTGGAGTCATACACAGATTATCTTTCTCTCCCTGGCTTATTTCACTTAACATAATTCTCTCAAGGTCCATCCATGTTATTGCAAATGGAATGATTTTGTTCTGTTTTGCAGCTGAGTAGTATTCCATTGTATATATGTACCACATCTTCTTTATCCATTCGTCTGTGGATGGGCACTTAGGTTGCTTCCACGTCTTGGCTATTGTAAACAGTGCTGCAATAAACATTGGGGTGCACAGGACTTTTGGGATTGCTGACTTCAGGCTCTTTGGATAAATACCCAGGAGTGGGATGGCTAGATCGTATGGTAGTTCTATTTTTAGTTTTTTGAGGAATCTCCATACTGTTTTCCATAGTGGCTGCACCAGTTTGCATTCGCACCAGCAGTGTATGAGGGTTCCTTTTTCTCCGCAACCTCTCCAACATTTGTTGCTATTAGTTTTAGATATTTTTCTCATTCTAACGGGTGTAAGGTGATATCTTAGTGTAGTTTTGATTTGCATTTCCCTGATGATCAGAGATGATGAGCATCTTTTCATGTGCCTATTGGCCATCAGTATACCTTCTTTGGAGAAATGTCTGTTCATGTCTCCAGCCCATTTTTTGATTGGGTTGTTTGATGTTTTGTGGTTGAGTTGCGAGAGTTCTTTATATATTAAGGATATTAAGCCTTTGTCAGATATATGACTTGCAAATATTTTTTCCCAGTTAGTGGGTTGTTTTTTTGTTTCAATCCTGTTTTCATTTGCCTTGAAGAAGCTCTTTAATCTGATGAGGTCCCATTTGTTTATTCTTTCTATTGTTTCCCTTCTCTGAGAAGGCATGGTGTCTGAAAAGATCCTTTTAATACTGATGTCAAAGAGTGTACTGCCTACGTTTTCTTCTAGAAGCCTTATGGTTTCAGGTCTCACCTTTAGGTCTTTGATCCATTTTGAGTTTATTTTGGTGAATGGTGAAAAAGAATGGTCAATTTTCATTCTTTTACATGTGGCTTTCCAGTTTTCCCAGCACCATTTGTTGAAAAGACTTTCTTTTCTCCATTGTATGCCCTCAGCTCCTTTGTCAAAGATAAGCTGTCCATAGATGTGTGGTTTTATTTCTGGGCTTTCAATTCTGTTCCATTGATCTGTGCACCTGTTTTTGTACCAGTACCATGCTGTTTTGATTACTGTAGCTTTGTAGTATGTTTTGAAGTCAGGGATTGTGATGCCTCCCATTTTGTTCTTTTTTCTCAGGATTGCTTTAGAAATTCGGGGTCTTTTGTTGCCCCATATGAATTTTAGGATTCTTTGTTCTAATTCTGTAAAGAATGTCATTGGGATTCTGATTGGGATGGCGTTGAATCTGTAGATTGCTTTAGGTAGAATGGACATTTTAACTATGTTCATTCTTCCAATCCATGTACATGGAATGTCTTTCCATCTCCTTATGTCGTCATCCAATTCTCTCAGAAAGGCCTTGCAATTTTCATTATATAGGTCCTTCACTTCCTTAGTTAAATTTACCCCAAGGTATTTTATTCTTTTTGTTGCGATTGTGAATGGTATTGTATTCTTGAGTTCTTTTTCTGTTGGTTCATTACTGGAGTATAGAAATGCTACTGATTTATGCAAATTGATTTTATACCCTGCACCTTTGCTGTAGTTGTTGATTACTTTTAACAGTTTTCCAATGGATTCTTTGGGGTTTTCTATATATAAGATCATGTCGTCTGCAAACAGCGAGAGTTTCACTTCTTCCCTCCCTATTTGGATTCCTTTTATTCCTTTTTCTTGCCTGATTGCTCTGGCCAGGACCTCCAGTACTATGTTAAATAAGAGTGGTGATAGAGGGCATCCTTGTCTCGTTCCTGTTTTCAGGGGGATGGGGTTCAGTTTTTGCCCATTGAGTATGATGTTGGCTATGGGTTTGTCATATATGGCCTTTATTATGTTGAGGTAGTTTCCTTCTATGCCCATTTTGTTCAGAGTTTTTATCATAAATGGCTGTTGGATCTTGTCAAATGCCTTCTCTGCATCTATTGAGATGATCATGTGGTTTTTAATTCCTCAGTTTGTTGATGTGGTGTATCACGTTGATTGATTTGCGGATGTTGAACCATCCCTGTGTCCCTGGTATGAATCCCACCTGATCCTGATGTATGATTGTTTTGATGAATTGCTGAATTCTGGTTGCCAAAATTTTGTTTAGAATTTTTGCATCTATGTTCATCAGTGATATTGGCCTGTAGTTCTCTTTTTTCGTGATGTCCTTGTCAGGTTTTGGTATCAGTGTGATGTTGGCCTCATAGAATGTGTTAGGAAGTGTTCCATCTTCCCTAATTTTTTGGAATAGCTTGAAAAGGATGGGTATTAAATCCTCTCTGAAAGTTTGGTAGAATTCCCCAGGAAAGCTATCTGGTCCTGGGGTCTTATTCTTTGGGATGTTTTTGATTGCTGTTTCAATCTCTTTCCTTGTGATTGGTCTGTTCAAATTGTCTGCCTCTTCTTGAGTGAGCTTTGGGAAACTGTAGGAGTCCAAGAATTTAGCCATTTCCTCTAGGTTATCCATTCTGTTGGCATATAGTTTTTTGTAGTATTCTCTTATAATCCGTTGTATTTCTGCAGAGTCTGTTGTTATTTCTCCTCGCTCATTTCTGATTTTGTTTATTTGAGCTTTCTCCCTTTTTTTCTTTGTAAGTCTGGCTAGTGGTTTGTCAATTTTATTTATCTTCTCAAAAACCAGCTCTTTGTCTCATTGATCCTTTCTACTGCCTTTTTCGTTTCAATAGTATTTATTTCTGCTCTGATTTTTATTATTTCTCTCCTTCTGCTGACTTTGGGCTTCATTTGTTCTTTTTTCTCTAGTTCAGTTAGGTGTGCTTTAAGGTTGCTTATTTGGGATTTTTCTTGTTTGTTAAGATGTGCCTGTATTGCGATGAATTTTCCTCTTAATACAGCTTTTGCTGTATCCCGTATGAGTTGGTATGGCATGCTGTCATTTTCATTTGTTTCCAGGTATTTTTTTTTTTTTAAGATTTTTTTTTTTTTCCTTCTTCTCCCCAAAGCTCCCCGGTACATAGTTGTGTATTCTTCGTTGTGGGTTCTTCTAGTTGTGGCATGTGGGATGCTGCCTCAGCGTGGTCTGATGAGCAGTGCCATGTCCACACCCAGGATTCAAACTAACGAAACACTGGGCCGCCTGCAGCAGAGCGCACAAATTTAACCACTCGGCCACGGGGCCAGCCCCTGTTTCCAGGTATTTTTTGATTTCTTCTTTAATTTCTTCCATGATCCATTGCTTGTTCAGTAGTGTGTTGTTTAGTCTCCACATCTTTGTGCCTTTCTCAGCTTTTGTCTTGTAATTAATTTCTAGCCTTATAGCACTATGATCTGAGAAGATGCTTTAAATTTTTTTAAATTTGTAGAGGCTTGCCTTGTTTCCCAACATATGGTCTATCCTAGAGAATGTTCCATGTGCACTTGAGAAGAATGTGTATTCAGCTCCTTCAGGGTGGGTGATCTATTAAATATCCTCTTTGGCTGGTGGTCCCACCAGGGGGGTATACTTTCTTTCTCCTCTGCTAGTCTTCCGCTTCCATCTGTTCCCTTCTTTTACTTCTAGATCCTACTTATCTTCCTACGTTCTTATCCATCCCACATAGCAAGGCTAGAGCACAGTGCTTTGCATCCTTATCAATGCACAAAGAAGGACAAAACCCAGAGACTCCATCTGTGGCTGGGATGCCTAGACCTTCCCAACAGTTGCTGCAATGGCTTGACTTGATTTCGAAAATGCTGGACACTCACGAGGGCTAAATCTTGCTCCTACTCATGCTTGGTTCTTTTCCTTACTTTGTTCTTTCTCCATGTCATTTATGTATCCATGTCGGTTTGGTGCTGGGGTGAAATATTGAATGATGGAGACGCCAGCCTTCTAACTCCGGAGCAGATCCAGAAGTGGTAAAGAAAAGCTGTTCTGACAGGATTCTATCTCCTCTCCGGACAGTGGCCCCGGCTCTGTCCATTACCAGGAAGAGGACATTGGCTACAGCTCATCCCTTTACAGAAGGAGGCTGGAGGCATAAAGAAGATAAGCGTCTGTCCAAGGTCACCGAGCAAGTTAGGGGCACACGGGAAGAGGATTAGACCCCCTGATTTGTAATCTTGTTCTCCTTCCACTGCACTTCACTTTTTGAAACCGATTGTCAATGCGCTATAGCAGGCTTAAGTCCAAATTAACGGAATCTTCAATGGATAGAATTCTTCAGGTATTATCACTATTACTCATTTACTAGATTTTTACAGCTATCTTTCTAAAAACTTCAAGACACATTATACATAGACATTGAGTCTTGTCATGAAGGGTAAAGTAGAAGGCAAGGAAATTATGTGAAAAAAACGGGTAGTAGGAAAACACTAATTTGTGCTTTTATTTGACCAGTGTTTATAGCTGGCTTACTCTACTTTAGCACACAATGCTGGCTGCCGAAGGAGATATAAGAAAAACATACACCAGCATTTGACTGTGTTAAAGAACAAAATTCAGCTGAGTAAATTTGAAGATCTAATTGGCTTTATTTAATGATTTATGAATCGGGGCAGCATCCTGTCTGAGCAGGTGGAAAGGAGCTCTAAAGATCTCTACAAAATGAAAGGCTTTTCTGGGCAGAAGGCGGCTGGAAAAGGAAGTTTCTAGCAAAGAGTGGATTGTTTCAGGCAAGGTCACCTTCCTCTGGGGGAAGGCGGGGTCTATCAGGCAGGTGACCTCACTAGTGCTGACCAGGTAATTCAAGACTGACTGGTTAAAGGTCACATTCCTGGGAGAGGCTGACTCTGCAGTTAGGTGAGGTATGAAGTCTGGGTTTGCTGATGAGGGGCTTAGCACAAGCGACTCCATATAGGGCCTCCTGTTTCTTTTTTAACACTCTTCATGGGCTTACACTGAATTAAAACACATGGAGGGAAAAACCAGTGGAGGCTTGAGTGGTCAGGAAGGGCTTCAGAGATGAAAATAAATTTGAGGTGGACCTTGAAGGGTTGAAATTTGGATTGGCATGAAGAGAACAGGGAGAGAAATGGGATTCCCAGCAAAGGCACCATTGGAGTCAGAATAAGCCTGGCTTAGTTCAGCCTTGATGAGGAGTAGTATTTGCCTTGGGAAAGGAATGGAGATAAAACGGAACAGGTAGGGCTAGAGCATTGAATGCCATGAGAAACAGGGGCTTATGAGCCAAGTGGGGGAAAAGACTAAGTAATGCTCGATTTAAAACTTCCAGCAGGCTGAGATCAAAAGGAAAAAGAAGGAGCCTTTTTAGCCCCGCCTACCGAAGATCAACAAAAGATTCTGGCGCAAAATGATGAACGTGACCTTGCCTCAGAGTCTTTCCATAGAGAAGACCTAGGCGCCTGGGGTGGGTAAAGGACCCTCGGGCTCTCGGCGCCCGTGGACATCACAGAGGGAGGGCGCCATAACGCAGTTGCCATTTTCCTGCATGTGTTTGAAATCTGGACTGACAAGACGAGCTGGATAATTTTGCTCAGTTACGTATTGAATTCTCTTCTCTGTGGTACAGGATCCCCTTGAAGCGTGACAGCTGCAATGACTTCCAGATGTTCGCCTCCTCTCTTCTAGCAGACTAGGGTGGATGTGGTAAACTCCGCGATGGAAACCAAAAACCCAGCCAGATGTACCATGTCAATGTCAGCAACACACACATCTGGCTTCAATACCGGCAGCGATAACCAGAACAAATGGCTGTTATTCCCGCTGTATTCAACTTGTCAGCATTCCCCGTTAAAGGGCGGTGGGGGCGGGACGGACGGGGCCTCGGGAGCGACGTGGACAGGCCGGGCAGGCAGGGGGAAGGTGGGCCTTGCCGGCGTGGGCAGGGAGCCTCGGCGTCCCGGAGGGCGCGGCCGTGGCAGCGTGGCTCTCCCCGCCCTCGAGGGGGCCCCCGGCGGGCAGGCTCCGGGAGGGCGGGCCGCGCCCCTGCCGCGCTGCCCGCGCGGGGTCGCCCTCTCGGCGGCCGCCACCCGGCCTCCGGGTCCCGCTCCCGGCGGCTCCTTGCTCGCGCAGCTGCTGGGCCGGGAGGCCGGGCGCAGCCCGGAGGGACAGTGGGAGAAGGTCGCGCGAGCGTGCCACGTCCGAAGGGAGCCGGCCGGGCCGGGAGCGGCGGCCGCGCAGGAAGCCCGAGCCTGGGGTCTCGGCCGGCGGGAGGGCGGGGCGGCGCCGAGGCCGCGAGCCCGAGCTCCAGGGACCGGGAGGAGGCGGGCGGCTCCGGGAGGACAGCCCGACCCGAGCAGCGCGGGAGGTGCAGGGGGGGCGCCCGCGGGCCCTCCCGCCCCCTGCTTCCCCCAGTGCGGGCTCCTGCGGGCCTCTCTCCCGCTCCCCTCCTGAATCTGTGAACTGGACTCCGCACAGTAAGGGCGCATGAGTAAATCTTAGCTGGTATTAGTTCTATGATCATATTTTCTAAATTAAAAAAACCCAGCAAATGGATGTTCTGAAAACGGGACAGAGTTTGAAACCCGGACGTCTGGGAAGGATGGTACCCGTGTCCACACGCAGTCAGGGGAGGAGCTGGCACTAGGATGCTTGCGAGCTGCTTCTCTCTACCGTGTGGTCTTATTTACTCACAACAGATTATGTATATTAGAAAAGGCCCTTAATTTAGCACCAAAAGAGTTGAGTTGGGATTCTGATTCAGATGCCAACCAGCCAGATGATGTGAGATATATCTTGGTTTCCTCCTCTATAAATTGGAATCATATATATATATATTTTGCTTCATTGAGTTTCTCTGAGTCTTAATTGAGACAATATTTACGAACAAAAGTGAACTATGTTTGGGACTAGAATTTGAGTTCCAGTGTTAACTAGCTGTGTAATTTTATGCTACTCACTTCATTTCCCTGAGCCTCAGTTTTATCTTCTGAAAAAGGGGCTCAGGGAAATGGAAAATGAAAAGTGGCTTTGAAAAGCATCATGTACTCTACATATGCAGGATTTATGTATCGATTTTTTGCAACAGATAAAACTGAGGCTTGGAGAAATTAAGTGACTTGCCCCAACACGTAGTAGATAAACAAGTAAAGTTTCATTACTTACTTTGGTTTGGCTTAAGTTGACACAGAATTGGGTTTTAATTGGTCGCCTCAGGATGGCTGTGCAGTTTGTCTTTCCTTCTACCCTCAGTTTTAAGGCCAGAGCTGTTTAGTTCAGCTGAGAAAGGAGTCTCACGTTAGAGGCCCAGATCAAAACCGTTCTGCATAAAGCCACTGGAGAGCTAGCTCAGTAGCTCCCCTGGATTCAGCCCACAGAATTTCCATGATGCTTGTTGCTTCCTTTCTGGATCTTCAGCCGGGGACAAATGTTCAGGAGTGATGTCTCCACTCTGTCTTATTCAATCTCTTCCCTTCTCATTCTCTCTGAACCTCTTTCTTTCTGCTTGTCATTTCTCCGAGAATACCATCCTCTTGTTTCCAATTCTTTTGGAAACTTCTCTCTCTCTTTTTCTCTAACTTTCCCAGCGGCCTCACTTGTGTAATTTACCCATTAGGCTCTTTTTGACCTTCTCTTCTGGGTCACTGTCTCTCCATTCTCTAAGTTAACTTAGCCAGGCACATTCTTTCTATCATCTCTGTTTTTTAAAACTTTACTTTGATCGAAGTGATATTTAAAATATTAAAAAATTCAGTCATTACTATTGGGTCTGTAACAACAATCACAAGAAAAACAGCAATTCCTTGACCACTCCCACTTACCCCCTGACCGGAAGCAATCACTTTAGACTCTTATCTGTTTCTTCTCGGTATTTGTGTCCTTATTTATAAATAACATGCTTATCCTGTATTTCTTGGTTTTTGATTTTAGGCATTGTCTTTTGACTTCCTACCAAGGAAAGTGAGACTGTGGAGCATAGTAACTGAGAGTACGGACTCTGGAGAGCAATCACCTAGGTATAAATCCCAAGTCCGACACTATCTAACTGTGTGACCTTATGCAAGTTGCTTGATTGCTGTGTGCCTCAGTTTCCTCATGTGTAAGATGGATGAAAATGGTATTTACCTTATAGAGTGATTATGAAGATTAAAAGTGGAGTACATTATGAGCTTAGAATAATTTCTGGCACACAGTATAAGAGACACAGCTATATAAATGTTGTTTATTATCATTAAACTGGCCTGCACACACTTTCCCACTGCTCATTCTCCTAATATAGTTACATCACCGTTTTTGGGTAAATCAATATTAAATGTTTACATTATGACTATGTAAATATTATTCCCAGCTAAGCCACATAGAATCCTATAATTATGTTTCCTTTCTTATTCAACCTTTTGTTTTTCCTGGAATTAATACTTTTCTATCTTTTTTAATATTCTGTTTAGTTTTCTATGTACCTATTACTAATTCACCCGCAAAATCTCCTGTCAATACATTCAAATACAGGTATTCTTTTGATTTCATTATTTTCCTTGGCAAACTCCCTGGAGCCTTTGCAGCACTCCTCTTCCCGCCCGGACTGGCTGCTCTGTGGCCCGAGTCACAGCTCCAGTCTGTGACTGGGACTTTCTGGGATGTCCCGTCAGCATCATCCTGGGATTTATCTTCGCTGCTTTCCTGTATCGGAGTCCATTTTGCCTGGATTATACACGTGATAGAAACTGCTGGTTATTCTCTCAAATCCATCGTTTCCTTCTCTCATAGTCATAGAATTGTAGCTAATGTTTGGCTGCCCAGCTGAAGACTACATTTCCCAACTCTCCTTTGAAGCTAGGGGTTACCACATGCCTAGGTTTTCCCCAGTGAATGCAAGTGGAAGCAATGCATGCCACTTCCTGGCCTTTCCATAAAAACCTCTACACTTTCTCCCTCTGGTGAGCTGGAACATGAAAGTGCCTGCAATCAAACTTTGATCATACAGAAAAGGACAATGCCCTGAAACATTTGTTCTCAGACTTTAACATATATCAGAATTACTTGGAAGGCTTGTTAAAACACAGATTTCTAGGCTCTACCCCCAGAGTTTCTGATTCATTAGATCTGGTGTTGGGACCTGAGAATTTGCATTTTTAACAAGTTCTCAAGCGACGCTGGTCTGGAGATCACATTTTGAAAACCACTGCTCTAAGGAGTGGCAGAGAAATGAGAAGGAAGGAATTTGGTTCCCTAATGACTAAATGGAGCAGAGCTGCCCTGCTGCCCTGGAATACTTACTTACCTTGGATTTTCACGTGAGAAACAGTAAGCTTGTGTCTTCATCAGCTATTAAGTTATTTTTGGGTCTGAGCTTTCCCATCACCATTTCTTCTTTTCCTTTTCTTACTCTCTTGTTTTAGCAAAGCACATCCACTAATAACTTCCTGAGAAAAGAAGATAAATTTCTTGAGACTTTGAATGTCTGAAACTGTATGTTTATATTAGTATACTTGGTTCATAGTTTGGCTGAGTATAGAATTCTGGGTTAAAATCATCTCCCTCAGAATTCCTCCATTGTCTTTAATTGTTATTTTGATTCTCAGTCTTTTTAAGGGATTTGTTTATTTCTTTTTAGAAACTTTTATGGTCTTTTTGCTCCTGGTGATATGAAATTTCAGAATGGTGTGTCCTGGGTATGCCTTTTCTCATCCACTGTACTGTGTCTCGCTTTCCTTCGCTTCAGACCCAGTATTAATTCTTGAATGATTTCCTCCCATTCATCTTCTTGGTTCCCTATTTCTAGAACCTCTGTCTCAAAATTTCATGTCCTTTACATTTTCTATAAGTTTTTCTTTTTGTTCTACTTTCTGGGAAATTTCCAGAACTTTACCTTTCAGAAGAAAAGTTTATATTTTTCTCATATATTTTACTACTCAGGGCACTTTCTTGCTTTCTAAATTTTTTTATAGCTTCCTTTTCTTGTTTCATGAATGCAGTATTTTCTCTTTTTTAGAGATTTTCTTCTGCTTCCTGCCCTGTTTTTTTCCTGTTAGTTAGTTTTGTTTTTGTTAGTTTTGTTTAATTTGTTTTGTTTTGGTGTGTTTCATGGTAGGGGCTTTTCTCAAATGTCTCGTTGATCCTTTTCTGCATGGAGAGGGAGAGAGGGTGCTTGTCAGGTGTTGAACATCACTATAGTTTATTTGGGGAACTGACATGTCCTTGAGGGAAACTCCCTAGTCTTTTCTCTTGGATTATAAATCTCATAGAAGAATTCTCCAATCTACTGTCTTGGGGGAGGAGGCAGAGGCTGTGAGCCTGGCTGCCAGCACACTGGGAACTGAGCTTGGGGAGGGGACTGGGAATCTTACCTCCCAGTAGGTCTGTCAGCTTTCACTTAAATACACTCCTTTCATTAAGATGGTTCATCTTACCCTTGGAGGTGCCTAAAGTTCCAGATCCAGAACCCATCTTGTTCAGCCTCTCTAGAGGGTAAATCTTCTGTCTTCTTCCAGGGTCAAGGAGGGGCCCTGGAGGGTCTAACTGCTTCTTTTAAAGCCAGTCATGGATTAAGTCATGGCGTGGATTTTAGTTTCCTCTGATCCACTAAGTCAGTTCTCACTCAACTGGTCTGCTTTTCAGCTCTCAAAATTTTGATCACATCTTTTGACTGTTGTCATCTCCTCCTCCATTTTCTTTTTCATTGTGGGTTTATGCTTTTTTCTTTTTTAGTTCTTTATTATCATTTTAGTGGGTTTCAGAAGGAAGCAGAAATAATAAGCACCTGCCCATTTTTTGCTTGAAGCTTCTCTTCTTCTAAGTAAAAATGAAAACATCAGAATATGTGAACACCCAAATTATATTAGTAGTTGTATTAGTGTGGTGGTATTGTATTTTTTCTTTCCTCTATTTTCTGTAATGTGTTTGTATTCTTTTTAGAATATTTTAATTGCATTTCTTTTCATTCAGTGGTTCTACTTCTGGGAATTCATTCTAAGGCAGCAAACAAAGCTGTGTGCAAGAAACCTCTACGAGGTGGTTCCTTACAGGCTGTTTGTAATATCAAATATTGGAAACATCCTAATTGTCCAACAATAGCAGGTTGGTTAGATATTTTAGGGTACATTCATGTAATGGCATACTCGGCAGCCATTAATAATGATGTTGTGGGAGACTAAGGATGTGTAAAAATGTTCATAATACTTGGTAAGTTTTAAAAAGATCACCAAAACAGTATATAAAGTATAGTCTTTTTTTAAAAAAAGAGTGTGTGACTCTTTGATATCAGTCTTACGAGTGTCTTTCTGAATACCATGTCTAGTCAGGCAAAGGAAACAAAAGAAAAAATAAACAAATGGGACTAAATCAGACTAAAAAGATTCTGCAAGGCGAAGGAAACCATGAACAAAACGAAAAGACGACACAGCAACTGGGAGAAAATATTTGCAAATCATATATCTGACAAGGAGTTAATTTTCAAAATATATAAAGAAGTCATACAATGCAACAACAAAAAAATGAACAATTTGATTGAAAAATGGGCAGAGGATATGAACAGACATTTTCCAAAGCAGATATACAGATGGCCAACAGGCACATAAAAAGATGTTCAAAATCACTAATTATTAGAGAAATACAAATCAAAACCACAATGAGATATCGCCTCACACCTGTCAGAATGGCTATAATTAACAAGACAGGAAACAACAGATGTTGGAGAGGATGTGGAGAGAACGGAACCCTCATACACTTCTGGTGGGAATGCAGACTGGTGCAGCCACTGTGGAAAACAGTATGAAGATTTCTCATAAAATTTAAAATAGAAATATCATATGATCCAGCTATCCCACTACTGAGTATTTATCCAAAGAACATGAAATCAGTGGTTCAAGAGACTTATGCACCCCTATGTTCATCACATGTGGAAGCAAACCAAGTGCCCATCAACTGAAGATTGGATAAGGAAGATGTGGTACATATATAGATATACAATGGAATACTACTCAGCCATTAAAAAAAGACAAAATTGTGCCATTTGTGACCACATGGATAGACATTGAGGGCATTATGCTGAGCGAAATAAGTCAGACAGAGAAAGACAAATACCACATGATTTCACTCTTAAGTGGAAGATAAACAAACACAGAGATAAGGAGAACAGATTAGTGTTCTAGACTAACTAGACTATTAGTGGTGAACACGATGCAGTCTTTACAGAAACTGGTATATAATAATGTACATCTGAAATTTACGGAATGTTGTGGGCAAATATGACCCCAATAAAATAATTTTTAAAAAAAGGTGTGTGAATGTGTATATACATAAATAATATGACAATGAGATATGTATATATATAGTAATGCTTATAATAATAGCATTATTGAACACTTACTACTTGCCTGGTAATGTTTTGAGCCCCTTACGAGGATTTTCTTAGTTCATTCTCACAACAATTATATGAGATTAGTCCTATTATTATTTCTATTTTACAGATGAAGAAACTGAGGCCTTGAGAGTTAACGTAATTGACCAGGGGCACATAGAGCCGTGATTCACACCTAGGCCTGCTGATCCTAGAGTCCATCTGCTTGATCATAATCCTCATATTCCAAAGTATTAAGATGTTGGTGGCATTTCAAGTAACCTTTATTTCCTTTGTGTGTTTGGGGAATGAGGAAGAGATGAAGAAATAGGAATGGGTTTGAAAAGGTTGACCTTGGTTGCAATGTTTTCTCTGCAAGTAATCAGTGGAAAGCTGCCCCTCTCCCCATTCGTTAGGTTTTATAAGGAGGTCTGAGATTTAAACAGTTTGTCTCTAATATATGTTTAAGGACAGTACTTTTTTTGTTTGTCACCTATCATTAGATTATAAGTCATTTAAGGGCACAAGCCATCTACTTTAAGTCAGATTCCATTAGAAACCAAACCCTGAAATGCAAATCAAAACCCAAAGAAATATCACCTTACACCTTTTAGAATGGCTATCATCATCAAAGAGACAAAGAGATAAGTGTTGGTGAGGATGTGGAGAAAGAGGAAGCCTGAGTACTGTTGGTGGGAATGTAAACTGGTGCAGCCGCTATGGAAAACTGTATGGAGTTTCCTCAAAGAGTTAAAGACAGAACTTCCATATGATCCAGCAATCCCACTTCTAGGTATGTATCTGAAGGAAGTGAAATCACTGTCTTGAAGAGTTATCTGCATCCCCATGTTCATTGCAGCATTATTCACAATAGTCAGGACATGGAAACAACCTAAGGGTCCATCACCAGATGAATGGATAAAGAACATGTGAGATATGTATATATGAATATTATTCAATCATAAAAAAGAAGGAGATCCTGCCATCTGTGATAACATAAATGGACCTTAGGGCATTATGCTAAGTGAAATAAGTCAGGCAGAGAAAGACACATTCTGTATGATCTTACTTATATGTAGAAACTAAAAAAGCCAAACTCATAAAACCAGAGAGTAGACTGGTGATTGCTAGGGGCTGAGGGGTGAAGGAATGAGGAGATGTTGGTCCGAAGGCACAAACTTCCAGTTATAAGATCAATAAGTTTCAGGGATTCAGGGGAGAGCATGATGACTATTGTTAACAATACCATACTGCATACTTGAAAGTTGCTATGAGAATAGAGCTTTAATGCTCTTACTGTAACAAAACAAAATGGTAATTATGTGACGTGAAGGATGCTTTACTAGCCTTATTGTGGTAAACATTTCACAATATGTATGTCTTTCAACTCATCCCATTGTACATGTTAAACTTGCGCAATGTTATACATCAATTACATCTCAATGAAGCTGGAAAAAGAAAAAAAGAAACCAAACCCTGTAACAAGAAATCTGAGCAACAAAAGGACAAACAAGCGCCACTTATTTTGAGCAATACTCTGTTGACTAAAGTTCCGGAATGTAGAGTTTGTTATAGTAGAGTTTGGCCTTCTTGTGCTCGTGTTTTTCCATCACACCAGTGCAGAGTGGTTTATGGGCTCTCGATAAGGCGGCCGGCCTGCTGACTAGTTGTCCTAAGCAATAATGCTGCTGTTCCTGCTTCCGCTCCCCAAGGTTTGCTTTGAGCCTGGGACTCAGGGAGCTGGGTCCATTGCCTCTGTTGTGCTGTAGTCAAGGACAGCCGCTCTCAGGAATGTTTGTGAGATGCTGGTACCTGTCATCCTCTCAGCGAATGCGGTGGGTCCCAGCTGAATCTGATTAAAGGTTCTTCCTGATTTATAGAACCTCCACCCCCCAGTCTCACCCTGTGCTGCTTGAACTAGATCATTAAGATGCAGCAGGTGTTCAATATTGTTTTGCTATAAAACCAAATGGGTTTAAAGTGCTCAGAGATATAGCATTCCTAGATCAGAGTATTTATGAAAGAGGAAAGATAGTCTGGTTTGGCCCAGTCCCATTGTATTCTCCTCTCCAGGCTCCACACATTAAAAACTGTGTTTTTTATTTCTTTCCGTTTTTTTTTTTTTAAATGTCCCTTCTGCAATGGTTGCCTCTGATTAATATCCCTGTGCTCTGAGACCCTGAAAGTGGTTTAGTTTTGCTAGGACACTTTAACAACAACATGATTTAGGGAGCAATTCATCGGAGCCAGGGGGCAATGTAATATAACAAAACATTTTTCACAGGCTTTCTCCCGTAGTTACCACAAATGCAAAACCACTATAGGAAAAGCTGAGGTGCAGACAACACAGGAACCAAGGTAAATTCACCAGAAGAACAAAAGGCACAGGTTTCCAAAGGCCATTTGAATGATTAAACATTTAGTAGGGACCCATCAACCCCAAGGTAAACCCAAGCCAAGTGGAAAGCAGGGGCGGGTTCTCCTCGATGGGATTCCAGTCTGAGATTTGGTGTTGCCTCTTAGATATGTCAGCTGCAACGTGCAGTTGGTTGGCACCACTACCGGTATTTCACCAGCACTGGGCTGATTACAGCTTCCTTTGCAAGTCACCCACTGTTGTATGATTTAGTGCTAAGGAGCAGACTAGAATCAGATCCATGTGACTCACTGGTGTGTGCTGATGACATTGTGCAAGGCGAGTGGCCCTTCTCCTGCTCTACAGAGCGGACGTGCTTCACATTTCAGAGCCACGTAACAAATCATGGAGAGATTTAAAGGGAAGTTCTGCTTGTTAGTAACCACTTCCCCCTGAAGTATTAGTGCTTGCCTGGAAGACTGTGCCCAACCAGCCCAGGCTGTACAGAAATGAGGCTTCCAATAGCCTCGTGAGTTATTGGGCAGCTCAGTGCAAGAGAGGCTGGATCATCAGACCCAGCTAAACGCAGCATGCGGCCTCTGAGCCTCAGACTAAGAGCCGGTCTTCTTGCTCCAGCTGGGATAAGCAGCTGCCTGTGGAGTTTTGCTCTGGACCTGACTGATGACTCATCTGACCAAGTTTTTTCCTTGCTGACTCCTCAACTTCCCAGACTATGAAAAGGAGGATTCGAGGAGGATCTCTAAATCAGTCAATGAATAACTTGTGATTAAACAACTACTATGTGTGTAGCATTGGGCTTGCTGCTGTGGCCCCTTATAAATAAAAAGAAGACATACAGTCCCTTCTCATGAGGAGCGTATAGTCTAGTTGGGGAAGCCATGTAAGTACATGTAAAACAATGAGAAAGTGCTGAACTGTAGAGTGTTGCATCGAAATGCAGTTGAAGTTTAGAAGGCTGGAGTTGTACATTAAGGGTTCGTGAGTGGGAATGGGATGGAAACGCTGGAAGTCAAAATGCAGGCAACATGAAGTTCACAAAGTTTCCTACACAGTAGTAAGGGTAGGAAAAAACAAATGAAGAGAAAGTATCATGGGTCAAATTGTCTTTCCTTCTGGCTGTTTAACAGGTGCACTATAGGATAGAGTGCTCACCAGAACTTTCAGTGTGGTATCCATCCTCCAAGATGGCCCCAGTGAGCTCTGCCTCCCGGTTTCACACTCTTGTGTGATTCTCTCTCACATTGTACCAGCGTTGGTCTGTGTGACCAGTAGAATACGGCAGAAATATTGATATGCCTCTTCTGAGATTAGATTTTAAAAGATATTGTGGCTTCCACTTTGCTCTCTCTCTCCCTCTTAATGCACTGGGTAAAGCCAGCTTCCATGTCATGAACAGCCCTATGGAGAGGTCCACGTGGCAAGGAATTGAGACTTTCTACAAACAGCCATGTGAGTGAACTTGGAAGTGGATCCTCCAGCCCCATCAAGTTTTCAGATGGCTATAGCCCTGGCTGACAGCTTGACTTCAACCACATGAGAGACATGGAGCCAGAACCAGCCAGCTAAGCTGCTCCTGGATCCTTGACCCACAGAAACTACGTGAAAATATACATATTTATTGTTTTAAGCCACATCGTTGAGTGCTATCTCCTTCTGGGCCAACCCCAACTCTGTACTCCACTCGTCAGCTCAGGCTGTGCTTTGTCCAGGCTCAGTAGAACCAGGGCATTGGATTGAAATGTTTTTCTTCCTGGGACCAAATTTGTACCAGTTCTTTCAAATTTAAGACTGTAAAAATTCCTCTTGGTAATTGAATTGGCCTCTGCCACTACTCTGGGTTTTCGGGAGTAGCCAGAGAGTCCCCTGGCTATGGGTATACCAGACAGTGTCACCGCGTACTGTACAAACTTGGGTCTTCAGCCTGCTGATGAGACGTGACTTTCAGTCTTCCACGTGGTTTGTGAAAGCCACCAGCTGGAAAAAAGTCTGCAAAAGAATAGCATCCCCCACCTTCCCACAGTAGTAGACATGAGAGCATAGATGCTCATCCAGAGACCTTTCAGTGGCTTTTGCAGTTGAGAAAATGGTCTGAATCAAGAATCATGAGGCTGCCCACAGACTTTATGGTGTAATCCTGCCGTCGGCAAAGCACTTACTGAACCCACTGCTTTCTCTTGGTCAAAGCTGAGAGCCGATGATGTTCCCAAAGTGTCTGGATTGTTTCAGGGCTTGTTATACATTAGGAGGATAGCAAAGAACCAGGTTGAGAAACCCCAGTGCACCACTGGGGAGAGAGAAGAGCAATGGTTCAGTATTGTGGACACCTTGCCTTCAGGGAAGTCACAGTTGTCTTCTTATTCCAGCATTCTCTGCCTTGGTGAGTGGCAGGACCATCCACTCAGTTTTCTAAAGCCGTGGAAAGAGCTGTTTTGGAGCATGCACACATCTCCATCCCCTTATCCAGTCATTGTGTCTTACAGAGGACTTCTATTGTTCCTGCCCTTCTCCCACCCTCCATTCCCACTGCAATGGCCTTAATTTGGGCCTTTGTCATTTCTTGCCTGGATTGTTACAGTTGCCTTATATCTGGTGATCTGAGATATCTGTCCAAGACAAGTGTCTGATAATGTAATACCTTTGTTCAAAAACATTCAGTCTCTGTTGCCTACAGGAGACAATCCAAACTGGATAACGGGATGGAGATGTGTGCATGCTTCTTCTGTGCCTTCACCTCTATCTTTTCATCCATATTCAGGCACAGCAGTCATTCTTCTATCCTGTCCTTGAGTGATTTGTTTTCTCTCTATATAGCAGTATTTTCTTCTTGTTCCTAGTGAACTTTTTTTGTTTGCTGTGTTTTATTTTTTTCTTATATGTTTACCAAAATCCTTTTGAAAAGTAAGCCTATCCTCCTGGGTGTAGTCAGACCTCCCAACCCTTCTCGTCTCCCAACACCCTTAGTAAGCATGCTCTTCATGTTCTCATGATTTGATGGAAATATTCTGGGTCCCTCCCTACAGATCGCTTTTTAGATATTTCTCCACTGTATTAAGGCCCTCAGCAAGGAAGTTTTCCACATCCTTTCTCACTCATTAGGCAAGCAAAAGCCATTTGCAAAGCCTCAGATGAATAGAACTTCTCTGATACTAGAAACCCCAACACAAAGAGCAGAGAAAGCTCTTTATTTGTGAGGACACAACCCCACCTAAGATAATTAAATTTTATGTCTTCAAAATAAGAGAAAGCATGAAGAAAATAAATTAAGCTAAGATATGTGAGATCCTGACACATAGTAAGTATTAAGGTATTCCACATTGAGTCCTTTCATATTTGTGTCAGACAATATTTCCTGTTTGGAAACAATAAAACCATCTGTAGCTAGTTGGAAAAGAGAGGAAAAGAGAAGGAATTAGAGAGATTTTGCCCAGGTACTGTACTGCCATGAATGCTCCCTAACCTTTTTTTTTCCTGCTTCACTCCATTCTATCTTCAAAGTTCCAGGAGGAATAATTTTGGCATTCCTAGCATGGTCTGGCTGATGATAAGTGCCCAACCTGCAGAGTATTATTAAGAGTGGTGAATGGATGCTAGGTGGCCAGGACTCAACAAATGTGCACTACAGTGACTCATAGGAGCCTTCCCAGCTGCCTCAAGCTGCCCCTCCTTCCCACAGGTGCTCCGGTCTCACAACACACTCCTTCATACCCCTGGGGCTTTTGTTCCTTTCTTCTTCCTGTTTGGTATCTCCTTCCCCATCCCTCCCCTTAGAGGTCCTAGTTATTCTTCAAAACTCAAATGTCTTGTATACTTTCCCAAAGAAGATATACAAATGACCAATAAGTACATGAAAAGATGCTCAACATCACTTATCATTAGAGAAATGCAAATCAAAACCACAATGAGATACCACTGCACACCCAGTCGGATGGCTACTATCAAAAAAACTACAGAAAATAAGTGTTGGCAAGGATGTGGTGAAATTGGAACCCTATGCACTGTGGTTGGAATGTAAAATGGTGCAGCCACTATAGAAAACAGTATGGCAGTTCCTAAAAATATTAAACATGGATTTATCATACGATCAGCAATTCCACTTTGGATACAGATCCAAAAGAATTGAAAGAAGAGTCTTGAGGAGACATTGTGCACCCATGTTTCTGGCAGCATTATTCACAATAGTCAAAAGGTAGAAGCAATCCAAGTGTCCATTGATGTATGAATGGATAAACGAAATATGTTGTATGCACACAGTGGAATATTATTCAGCCTTAAAAAGGGAGGAAATTTTAACACATGCTACAACCTGAATGAACCTTGAAGACATTATGCTAAATGAAATAAGCCAGTCCCCAAAGGATAAGTACTGTATGATTTCACTTATATGAGGCAAATGCATAGAGACAGAAAGTGGAATAGTGGTTGTCAGGGGGTAGAAGGAGGGGAAATGAGGAGCTATATTGTCTAATGGGTAAAGAGTCTCAATTTTGCAAGATGAAAAGAGTTCTGTGAATGGATGGTGGTGACGGTTGCACAATGTGAATGTTCTTAATGCCACTGAACTATAGTACACTCAAAATGGTAAAGGTGGTAAATTTTACATTATGTGTATTTTACCACAATTTTTTAAATAATAAAAAAACTAAGATTATAAAAAAGGGCCACCAGAGTTTTATAAGCAACTGCCTCATGAAACTGGATCCACCCCTGTATATATGGTATATAATAATAAAGTATTGATGATTTCACATAAGGAAAAACAAAATTTAAATAAACCTTTAAGCCTTTAAAAAAAACCTCAAATGTCATCATGTCAGTGCACCCTTCCTAACTACCCCTAAGACACTAGCTCTCAAACTAGACAGTGGTCCTCAAAATTTAGTGTGAATAAGAACCTCATTAAAACACGTCTTCCTAGGCCCCCTTCCCTGAGATTATGATTTAGAAGTTCTGGGATGAGGCCTGGGAATCTGCATTTTAACAAGTCTGTATCTGACTCAGATGGTCTGTGCATAGCCAGGATGGTCTTTCCATGTTACACCTGTCGCTCTTTGGATGGACCTATTGGTGCCCTCAGCATGTCCCGCTGCTTCTGTTCCGGCCTCTGGCTCCCTACCTGGAGAGGGGTCCCACCACCCGGAATCCAGCACAGTGCCTGGCACATAACAGACACGTGATGTGTATGCTTGTTGAATGAATCACTGTCTCTCGAGCTGTGCTTGTGAAGACCAATAATCAAAAGAGACTCATCGAGTATAGAAAAGGTTACACTAGAAATGAGAGACACTGACCTTGTCTGTAGGAAA
Organism: Equus caballus; assembly: GCF_041296265.1. NCBI lineage: Eukaryota > Metazoa > Chordata > Mammalia > Perissodactyla > Equidae > Equus > Equus caballus. The sequence goes on along the minus strand of NC_091710.1, from coordinate 24,828,180 downwards.
AGCCACAGACAGCGGAGCCCCCCTCCTCACCCAGACAGGCTTCCCCGGGGGCTGGAGACAATTTCAGACCCTGCAGGGGGCGAGGGTAGGCAGTGATTGTGGGAGTTCTAGAGAGAGAAGGAGATAAAGTTTATCAATAGAAATAACCAAAGTCCTGAAATGCCAACGAGAGAAAAAGGGAGGCAGAGGATGACCATTTAAGGCCAGGAGATCCCCAGAAAGGTCCCCGGCTTTTCTGAATGCTTCAAACTAGCTACACAAGAAAAAAATCCCTGCCAGAGAGGGAGGAAGACAAGCTCAGGCAGTGCCGCCAGGCTGGGGACCTGCCAGCACCGGGGGCCCTGCCTCGCCAACAAGCACAGGGGCTTTTTTGTGAGGAAACAAGAACGGCGAATACTCTAGGCTGGCAGGGCCCTCCCTGAGGAAGTCAAGAGGCTGGCCCTTTAGTCACCCTCACTTCCCATACGCTGGTGTGTTTGTTGGCATCGGGCTCCTGTTAATTAAAGGAAGTGTGTGCGCCTTCGGCACTGGTACCCTGGCCCCAGACAGCATTCTTTCCAGGGGTCTCCACCACAGTGCCGCCACCGGCAGAATCAATTAGGCTCCCTCCCAAGAGTCAGGCTGTGTTTCCAAGGCTGGAGGTAAGACAGCCCCCATGCTGCTGCAGCTTGGGGCTCACATGTCAGCCCCACGTTTCTCGCCGGTACCCTGCCCTCGGAGCTCCAGGCGCCTGCTTTGGGGGAAAATCAGCCCAAATTAATAGAAAAATAACTCTCGTGGGCAATCCGCCAGCCTGTAGACTGAGGTTACAGGAAATCTGCCTGTGTAATGGGCTAGAGTCTTCCACAGCCCATCCCCACCGCCCTGCTATACTGTTTTAACTTCATTTGAACCTGGCCTTATAAACAATGTTTTATGAAGCCAGAGTAAAGGTGCCCCAAGCAGAAGTGAGTAGCCTTCCCATGAGTCAGTAAAAGTTACACCTGAGGGATAAGTCTTCATTAAAACGCCACCAGGGCGCTTCCAACTGTCCAGCCGGCTCTCCAAACCCTCCAGCTACGGGCCGAGGTGGAGAGCAGATCCACACTCGCTGGTGGAGGGGACCCGGGGCTCGCAGGCTGCATCAGACTGGCTCTGGGTGTTGGAGTGGAACACTGAGAAACACTCCGCCTCTGAATCTCGAGCCCCATCAGGGGGAAGGCTGGTCCAGCAGTAAGCTGCCCGGTGTGCCCAGGCTGGTCCTTGGGGAGGTCTTTAGGACTCTGCGCTGCATCAGCCTGTGCCGAATCCCGGAGCTCTGTGCTCCTCCCTCCTTCCTCTCCACGGTCCCTGCCCCATGAGGTGCTTACAGAATCTGTTCATGGATACACACACACACGCATTTATGTCTTGATCACAGCCTTATAATGAGACAGGGATGGTTATTGCCAATTTACAGATGAGGGAATTAAGGCATAGAAAGACAGTAGAGCCAGAATTCAAACTCCATTTTTTGGACTCCAAGCTAAACCACATTGTCTCACTGGGCTTCCTGCTCTAATTAAGTCGTTTACATCAAGCTGTTCTGGACTTGGTGTGCTTTCATTTCCAGGCGTGTATGCAGCTTACAGGCGTGTTCCAAATCCCCGTCTTTCCCCCTACAATCTGAGCACCAATAACAGTTAGTAATGGAACAGCGGATGTCACTGGGGGTATCATTGAGGAAAGGTCACCCCTAAAATTATGCCACAATAAGCAGTTACCATGAGTAATTCCAACCCTAAAGGGGAAAAAAACAACATAGAAAACCAGCCCTGGGGTAGTTTTCAGCTCCCATGATGCTTTCTAAGTGGCAAGATTTGACTCTTCTATTTGATTGGTCTTTGCATCTCCAGCTCAAACTCAGCTAAAAAAATTAAATGAGTGAGAATGTGAAGGTATGAGAGAAGATGTGCTTTAAAGGGATGTCGCCAGTCATAGAGGAAAGGCCCAAGGGCCCAAAGTCACAGATTGGAAATTCTTTCCAGCGGTGTGATTCTACATCTTGGAACTAGTCTGTGGGTAGATACGTGACGAGGCCCTCCGCCCCGGGCTGGGTAAGATTCCTGGAAGTGAGGCACACCGCAGGACTGCTGAAGCAATGGGGTCAGCTGGGACCATGCACTCAAGCCAGCATGAGAACTTGAGCACAGTTGGAGGAAAATACTGTGCAGCCCAGCCTGGCTGAACACCTTCCTCTCCTGGAGCCTTGTGGGCCCGGGCTCTGGTTAGCAGAAGAGGATGAACCACCAACACGCGGCTGTGAGGTTTGCCACTGTCTAATAAGGTTGGGTGGAGTGCTTATTGAAACCTAAGGAAACATGGCTTGGAAACTGGAGTCCTGTTTGCCAGCCCTGCCTCAAATGCAGCCATTGTGCTGGAGAACCAAACTCAGGCCCTGTTCGTGCTAGCATCAAGGACTGCACCGTTTCTTTGACAGAACCAAGCCCTACACCCCCATGGCTTGGGTGAGTCCCCTTTGACCGCCAAGGAAGAAGAGGAAGAAAAGTGCAGAGACTTTATCCAGCAGGTTCCTAGCATCTGACCCAAATCTTGGACCTTGGGTAGAGAGGTAGAGAGAGACTGGAAACAGAATCAGTGAAAAAAGGGCATTTTGTAACAAGTTGTTCCAAGTTCACAAAGACCTCCCAGCATCAAGTGTCTCTTAGAGGAGTTTTTTGTACATGATTCAGAGCCACATGGATTAAATTTCCCTTAAAATATACATCAATTTGAAAATTAAAGGGGAAAGTGCGTGAGACAAGACATGTTTGGATTTCTGTCAAACACAGAGCCTTTGGAAAGCAGTTCGGAAGCCAGGATGTAGCTTTTTAGGACTTCCCCTGTCCTCTACCTCTTCCATTTATGTCTGCGCCATGCTCAGGCCCATTCTCTGCTCTGGTCATCTCAACACGACATCCCTTCCTTCTTGTAGGGACTTTAGATGTCCAGTATCAATTGTCTTGTTTTCAGAAACTGATGGAGCTCATCTTTCAAAGTTTCAGAAGTCTCCATACCCTTCGTCCAGCTATTCTCAAAAGTCCCGTTCCCGTATCTCACTTTAGCCAACACTGTAGAATGTCAGAGCTAGGAGGCACGTCAGAGATCATCAAATCCAACCCGACACTCCAGACAAGAAAACTGAGGCCCAGAAAGCAGCTCAGTTCCTTCACAACCCCTGGGAGGGGGACCGAATATCCCCTCACCAAAATTCTAATTAGCTCTCCAAAGCTTGTTAGCTCCATTCACATCTCTCCTCCATAATTCTGGAAACCTTATCTCAGTCTCCTCTGTGACTCACGGTGATCGCCCACAACGTCAATGCCTCTGGCCCCTCTCCTCTCCTGCAGATCCGTGTCCCTGACTCCTCTCATCTCTCACCCCAACCCCCATCAGATCCTCCTCTTTTCTCATTACTGCTTCTTGCGTGCCATGTCTTCCTTCTGGAATCAATTTCCTTCTTAAAGTACCTCCTTTAGTAGTTCTTTGGGTAAGAGTTTGTGAGTGGTTAAAAAAAAAAATCCCAGTTTTACTCTGAAAAATACCTTTATTTCACCTGCAGTGGTAAATGGCAGTTTATCTGATTTTGAATTTTAGGTTGACAGTTATTTTCCCTCAGCATCTTGAAGACATGTTCCTTTCTTTTCTGGCCTCTTTTGTTGCTATTAAGAAGGACCCTTGTTGTAAGTCTAATTATTGTCCCTTTACAGGTAATCTCTCTTTCCTGTCTGGGTGCTTTAAGATTTTTCTCCCTGTCTTTGATGTTCTGCAGTTTAGTATAGTATATCTAGGTATGGATTTATTTTTATTTATCTTCCATGTCATTCTTTACACTGTGGTTTGAATCTGTTACCAATATGAAATAATTCTCATTGATAACAATAATAGCCACATGCACTATGTTTCTTGTGTGCTGTGCTTTACATATGTTATTTGATTCTCACAACAGAGTCCTATAACCATTTTACAATTAAGGAGACTGGTCACAGAGAGGTTAAACTATTTGCCCAAGGTAAGACAGTAATGGGCAAGGCCATTTTTTGGACCCACATATTAAATTTTGAATATTGCTTCTTTCTATTGCCTTCTTCCGGTACTCCTATCAGACACATGTTGGCTTTTTTCATCCATCATTGTCTTTTAACCTGTCTTTTTATGTGTTTAATCTCTTTGTCTCTCTGTGGAGCATTCTGGAATATTTCCTCATATCTCTCCTCCATTTCACTAATTCTCTCTTCTGTATGTCTAATATGCTATTTAATGCATTCCTTGCGCTTTTAGTTTTGGTAACCATATCTTTCATTTCCAGAAGTTCCCTCTGGCTCACTTTAGATCCTTCTATTCTCTTTAAAATAGTGTCTGGTACTATTCTTAGGAATATCCTTCTTTGATTTTTAAATCATTTAGAAATACTAACGTTATGGTCTCTAATAGTTTATCTTCTATCTAAAGTTTTGAGGAGTTGAATCCTGCTGTTTATTTTGACTGCTGACTCTTGTACATGGTAGATTACTTCTCTCTGTTTTTATAATTTTTATTGTAAGCAGGGCTTTATTTTTCCTGTGGGAATTCTCTGTGGCCTGGAGTGTTGAAGTGTAATTTCAGAGTGGTTTTGTCTTTGCTTCTGCCAGGTATCCTAGGGTATCACTGGCTAAAGACCAATTTTATGTTAATTTCTTGGCTTGGGGTTTCTTTCTGAGGCAGGTAGTAGATATTTGGACTTGAAACTTGTGGAGGCATATCGCTGCGACTTTGAGGTTTCACACAGGACTGTTTTTCACCATCTAGAGTCAGGGCAGCAATGAGCCTCTTTGATGTCTTTCTGGGTTGTTGTTTGGCTTTTCTGAGAGCATCTGTCTTTATGTAGGGGACTCAGTTCCAACCCTTCATTTCACCCAGGCTTGAGACCTCACCTTCTGTCCTGAGTGGTTATTAACATCCAAGCCCGCAGCCGTTACTGGATCAGGTCATCTCCCCAGGACCACTGCAGCATAAGTTCCAGAGTCTGCTGTTCGAGCTGGGTTTCCTCTTCACTTCAGCACCCAGAGATTTCCTTTTCTAACTTTCAAGCTTATCCATGCATTATTTATTTATCTTTACTTTATTTTTTAAGATTGTGGTAAAATATACACAACATAAAATTTACCATCTTAACCATGTTTAGTGTGTACTTCACATTCTTGTGTAACTGTCGTCACCATCTATCTATAGAACACTTTCCATCTTGCAAAACTTAACTCTATATTCATTAGACAATACAGCTCCTCATCATCCCTCATTACCCCCACCAACCCCTGGCAACCACCGTTCTACTTTCTCTCTCTATGAATTTGCCTCCCAAAGGTGAAATCATGCAGTTTTTGTCCTTTTGTGACGGACTTATTTCACTTAGCATAATGTCTTCAAGGTTCATCCATATTGTAGCATGTGTTAGGATTTCCTTCCTTTTTAAGGCTGAATAACATTCCATTGTATGTGTACAGCACATTTTGTGTATCCATTCATCTGTTGATGGACACTGGGTTGCCTCCACCTTACTATTGGTGGACTATTGTGAATAATGCTGCTAAGAAATTGGGTGTGCAAATATCTCTTCAAGACCTTGCTTTTGATTCTTTTGGATGTGTTAGTGGAATTACTGATCATATGGTAATTCTATTTTTAATTTTTTGAAGAACTGCCATACTGTATTCCACAGCAGCTGCGCCATTTTACATTCCCATCAACAGTGTCCAAGGGTTTCAATTTCTCCACATCCCCGCTAACACTTGTTATTGTCTATTTTGTTTTGGTTTTGGTTTTATTGCAGCTGTTCTAATAGATGTGAGAGGGTATCTCACTGTGGTTTTGGTTTGCGTTTCCCTAGTGAGTAGTTGAGCATCTTTTCATGTGCTTATTGGCCACTTGTATATCTTCTTTGGAGAAATGTCTACTGAAGTTCTCTACCCATTTTTAAATTGGATTGTTTTGTTGTTGTTGTTCATGCATTTTAAAAGTGTTTTATTTTACAAGACATTTCTGAGTGTTTATATGGGAGGGCTTCTGTGCTATCCTATCCCCATCTTGCTGGACCAGGAAGTCTCTAGGCTTCCCTTCTGATGTCTTTCACTGTGCTCTCTTCAATTTCCAGTTTCACAGCCAAGAAACTTCCTGTTATCCTCAGCTTTTTAGAATGTGCCCTCTCTGCTTCCTTGTCCTAACAGGCTTGGTTTTGCCTTGATGATACACTGTCCCTGAAACCCTCTCAAGTGAAGGACCCAACACTCTCTTCCCAGTCTTTCAAAGCACACAGGCATCTCAGATTCAGGGGAAGAGTTGAGCATTTATTAAACACATTTAGTGTCCCTCTCCACTCTAACTTCTGTCATCTTCTTCAGCATCCATACTGCGAACCCAGTAATCATCTGAGCCTCAGCTTCCCTGGGTGGTGTGAATAGAACCCTGACTTTGGTGATGGATATATGGGACTTCAAAGTCCCATTTCCATGATCACCATGGTTCCTAATCACTCTGCACTTTCATCTCACCAATAAGAAAAGATGGAATGAGAAACCTACCTTAAGCGGTGGTTGTAAGAATTAAATGATATAGTGTACTTCAGATGCCTGGCCAGCTCCTAGCACATGCTAAGGGCTTATGAGGTTTATTTCAAATTCATTTCACTTCCACTCTTCTTTCAGTCATCACATGGCTACAAATTGGATTTTATTCTCACCCCAAAGAACCCTCCTCTTGTGATGTGAAACTCTGTGATTCTGTCTTCATAACCTGCTATGTAGTTTCCTGTGGCTGCTGTTAAGAAGTTAGCATAAACTTGGTGGCTTAAAACAACAGAACTTTATTCTTTCACAGTTCCTAGATGCCATAGGTCCAATGTCAGCATTGGCTGAAACCAGGGTGTCAGGAGGGCTGCACCTCCTCCCTCAGGAGGCTCTAGGGGAGAATTCTTGCCTCTTTCTGCTTCTGGTGGCTGCCAGCATTCCTCAGCTTGTGGCCACATCACTGCAATCTCTGCCTCTGTGCTTACATTGCCTTCTCCTCTTCTGTGTGTCAAATCTCTCTCTATAAGGACACTTGTAATTGCATTTAAGTCCGTCTGGATAACCCAGGATAATCTCCCCATCTCAATATACTTAATTTAAGCACATCTGCAAAGTTCTTTTTTAACCATATAGGGAACAGTCACCAGCTTTAGGGATTAGGTCGTGGCTGTGATTCAGGGGGCCACTGTTCAGCCTACCACACCTGCTCTCCCACACACTTTCCCACCTCCACTGAACCTGCTTTTCAATTGCATCATGTTATCTAGTCCTCATTCACTTCCTGTACTTATAATTTATCATTGGTCCCCTAAATTCACTCCACTCTTCCTCACAATCCCTCCCCCGCAACTGTACCCCATCATTGGTCATTCCCCCACGCTCTCCCCAGTGCCCTCACTGCTTTGGCCTTCCACCATGTTAGTCCTTCTATTCCACCCAAAGAAACAGAAACCTTCGGGTGGGAGCTCTCTTCTCTTCTTTCCTTTTCCTCCAAAGTGAAGAACATATTTCCTCTCTCTACCTCCTTTTTTACTGCCCTCCCTCTCTTCATTCTTATGTTTCTCCACTTTGGGGCATGGGCTGTGTTTGAAGGAGTGGATTGAGTGGGAGAGGAATCGGGGGGTCCCAACTGCACACCTGATTGGCAGTGGGCTCTGGGACATCTAGGAATGCGTTGGTTTGCCTTGGTTTAGCCAATACAGCTATCACCCCAGCCTGAGTCAGAGATAACCTGGCAGGATATGATGGTCAGGTTCTTGCCGCTGGCAGTGAGAGTAGGGTGCTGTCACCCACTAAAACTGGGGTGGCAGGTTACAAAAAGCAGATAGTGCTCTCGGGCAGTCTGTTTCCTATAGGTGCTTAGGTTTTTCTGGATATCTTCCAACCTGATTAAATATTTCAGAGGGTGGTTGTGGAGGAATCCTCCACTTCTGATCCACTTGGGGCAATTTAAATAGCCAAATCCTTAATAATACTCTTCAGGTCATATAGGGCTCCCATTGAAGTCCTTTGGCCTAATGAATAGAACCTCCTTACACCCTATGAAGTGGAGATGAGAGAGTGCTCACATTTTATTCTTCCTAGACCTGGACCTGTATGAGCCTGTGGCTGGACTCTCTTGAAGCACCCACTATTAGTATAGTCCAGTTGAGAAGGGTGACACTTTGTCTGGAGCGAGATTCTGCAGCAAGAGGGCTTAAGGCACTTTTGATGTCTACCTCTGTCCTGGCCCACCCTAACCAAGTTTACATAACTATGACCATTTCTCTAGCAAAAAGAAGACTCAGATGAAGATTTAGGCCCAGGCATGTACTTATGGAGTCTATCCACTTGGTTTGGAAGTGAGAAATGGTTGCTTTTGAACCCTGGGGACACCGTCTGGAAGAAGGCTCAGCATCCTGTGATAATGAGGTGCAACCCTCATACAAACCCGAATTTCATTTTTTAGGTCTTTCCATTGACCCAGAAATCAAATCCCTTCACCTTCTGTCTCTAGCGTTCCTATTCCTTTCATCTTGCGAGCTGGAACTGAAGCCAGCTCTAGCACTCCATGCAGAGGGAGGGGAAAACACCAGAAAGAGGGTGACTCAAAGGACCCTCCTCTCTCCCAGACTCTTGGGGTTTCCGCTGGGCAAACCTGAGCACTCTGTGGCCCTGCCACACCTGGACCCAGGGAGGGTACTTTAAGCCAATAGGTGGGCTCCCAGCTCCTCAGTGAGAACCAAGAATTAAAAAAGACCTGTCATGTTTGTCTCTCTTGAAGCCCACATCCTGCACTCTGCCTCCCATGCTATTTCTCATCGCCTAACTTCCTGACTCCTGGACTTATCTCCTTTCATGTTTTCACGTTCACTGCTTGGATCAGATGCTTAATACTATTCCTCTAGTACTAAGACTGCTCACTCACCTCCACTATTTTCTGCTGTGCCAGGTAAACATTTCCCCTGGTCCAGGTGACCCTCCCTTGGCCAGTACCCTTTCTGGGAGTCCTCTAGGGTTCATGAATGGGATCTGGACATTCCCAACCCCATATAACCAATGCTTCCTGGATAGCTTCTCCAGGATGTCTTCCACACTTTATTCTCTCCCCCATACCTGCTCCTTACTCGATGTTCTTTCTCTTCGTTAGTGATATCATTAGTCATTCAGTTATTAAAGCCAGAAATCAAAGAACCACCCTTGACTCCTCTTTTCATTTATCTTTACTTCCAGTTGACTTGTTTCTTGTTAATATTACCTCCCTAAGTCTATCAAATCGATCCCTCCCTCGCGATCTTCACTCTCCTGCCTTAGTTCAGACTCCTCATTTCCACCAGACTTCCTTACTGGCCTCTCTGACTTCAGTCTTGCCTCATCCCATCCTTAATGCACCTTCCACGGTGGCACTGGATGGTATATAAGATGCAGACTTGACTCAATCTGCTTCCCAACGTAAAATACTTCAATGGCTCCCCAGTTGCTGTAGAATTCAGTCCGAAATCGCTAGCGTGGTTGAGAAGATCCTTCATGGTCTGCTAGCTGCTTTGTTCTCCTGCCTTACTTCTCACCATTCCCCCCGCAATTTCCCATGGCTTGTTCCCAAACCTCCATACCCTTTTACCTTCCCACTGTTTGCTTGTTTCCTTTGCCTTGAATTCTCTTTCTAACCTCTGCCACCTTTCATGTCAGGCAAACCTCCACTAGTCCTTTAAAAGATAGATCAAATGTCATCTCCTAATAAACATCAAACCAGTATCACTCATCTCTTGTTGGAAAGGGAGTTATGGTGATTTTTCACTTTCTATGTATCATATTTTGCTTAATTTTTTTAAATGCTGTATTACTGTTATAATAAAAAAAAACAAAGATGATTTTTTTCACCTTCTCTTTGGAAATTTCACTGCCGTTCTTCTCCAGATGGAATTAATTATGCCCTCTGATAGTCTGTCAAAGCATGTGTTCATATATTACTTTCATAAATGATTATAGAAAACTGCATTTTTCTGGTTTATATCTGCCTTCTCAGGCAAATTGTAAGCAATTTAAAGACAGGAATTCTTTCTTATCCAACTTGGTACCTCCAGCACCTAGTACCCTCCCTGGTTCCTAGGAAGAGCCCAAAAAATGTTCGTAGAACAGAATTAAATTGCCCAAGTTCACTTAGCTAATTAATTAGTGGCAGAGTCTAGATTAAAATCCAGCTCTCCTGATTCCCACTCCAATGTTTTTCCCATTTCACTCTATCGTTGTTCATGGCAAATTGCGATTACACAGCTGCCGGGTGTCCTAGCAAGGCAGCCTGTGGGGAGGAAAAAGCACTTCCTCATTTGCTAAGTGAGAGAGTTATCCTCTTTGTCTGCCCAGTATTTATCAGGGCCAAATGGGACAATGTTTGTGAAAACTCTGGGTAAAATGGGAAGGTCCATATAGAGGAAACGGATTATTACTGACATATAGTTCACTACACAGTTTTCATCTTTAACAAATGTTTCTGCACTATTTTCAAGCCACCAGAAAGAACTTATTCTTTATTCTCTGACCCTCGAGGCCAATTAGTAATGGATGAGAAGCTTCCTGCATAGTTAGGAGACAGTGCCTTTCTAGGTTTGTTTGCAATTTTTCTTCCTATATTATGTGGGTAAAATCCCTCCTCTGTCTCTTGGAGATGGTCCTCTATTCACTTTACCCTGGCGTGTCACAGTGTGAGTCCCAGGGATAGGTTTACAGGTAGACAGCAGAGCGACACATTGCCCTCCTCACTGTGTGATTTCCAAAGTCCTTGATGAGGTAAGATATTGCACTCTTTAAAAAAAATTTTTTTATGCTTTTTGGTAAGGAAGATTGGCCCTGAGCTAACATCTGTCCCAATCTTCCTCTTTTTTTTCTCCCCAAAGCCCCAGTACATAGTTGTATATCCTAGTTGCAAGTCATTCTAATTCTTCTATACGGGACGCCGCCACAGCATGGCTTGATGAGTGGTGTGTAGGTCCTCATCCAGGATCCAAACTGGCAAACCCCAGGCTGCCCCAGAGCCTGCAAACTTAACCACTTGGCCATGGGGCTGGCCCTGATATTGCCTTCTTGAAACAACAACAGAATGCTCTGCACAAGGGACATTCTAAAAACAGAAGGAGATCTTAGAAATTAAAAATAAGGTAGGAGAGATGAAAGATTTAATAGAAGAGTTGGAAAATAGAGATGAAGAAATAACCAGGAAGTAGAACAAAAAGACAAAGAATTTGAAAATAAGAGAGAAAAAACCCCCAAAAATTAGAGGACAAATCCTTGGGATTCGATATCTGAACAAGAGGAGATCCAGAAAGAGAGAACAGGAAGTGCAAATCCAAATCACAAGGAGATGTCGCCTCACACCTGTTAGTATGGCTGTCATCAAAAAGACGGGAAATAACAAGTGTTGGTGAGGACGTGGAGAAATCCTGATGGACTATAGGTAGGAGTGTAAATTAGTGCAGCCACTAGGGAAAACAATATGGAAATTCCTTTAAAAATTAAAAACAGAATTACCATATGATGCAGCTATTCCACTTTTGGGTGTTTATCCAAAGGAAGTGAAATCACTGTCTGGAAAAGACATCTGCACTCCCGTGTTCATGGCAGCATTATTTATAATAGTCAAGACATAGAAACAGCCTAAGTGTCCATCAACAGGTGAATGCATAAAGAAGATGTGGTGTATACGTATATAATACAATGGAATATTATTCAGCCATGAGAAAGAAGAAAGTCCTGCCATTTGTGACAACATGGATGGACCTTGAGGGCATTATGCCAAGCAAAATAAGTCAGATGGAGAACGTCAAATACAGTATGATTTCACTCATAAGTAGAAGGTAGAAACAACAACAACAACAACAACAAACAAACACATAGAGACAGAGATTAGATTGGTGGTTACCGGAGGAGAAGGGTGGAGGGAGGAAGGTGAAAGGGGTGATTAGGCACGTGTGCGGTGCTGGATGGTAATTAGTCTTTGGGTGGTGAATATGATGTAATCTACACAGAAATTGAAACGTAATGATGTACACCTGAAATTTATATATGTTATAAACCAAAGTTACCTCAATAAAAAAAAAAAAAAGTCAGGTAGAGAAAGACAAATACTGTACGATCTCACTTATATGTGGAATCTAAAAAAATCTGAACTCATAGATACAGAGAACGGATTGGTGGTTACCAGAGGAGGGGGTGGGGAAGGGGTGAAATGGATAAAGATTGTCAAAAGGTACAAACTTCCAGTTATAAGATAAATAAGTCCTGGGGATATAATGTACGGCATGGTGACTATAGCAAAAATATTTTTAAAAAAGAGAGAGAGAACAGAGTAAGCGGAAGGAAGAAATTATTAATGAAATAATTCAATTTCTGACTCTAAGGCTTGTGCTTCTTGACTGAAAGAGCTCACTGAGTACCTGGCACAGTGGATGAAAATCATCATGAAATTTCAGAACATTGGGATCAAGTAGAATATCCAACGAGCTTTCAGAGGGAGAGAGGAAAAACGTTTCATGCAAATTATCAAGTATCAAAAATGGCATCGAATTTCTCAACAGCAACCAGAAAGTTAGAAGGCAATGGAGCAATACTTCCAAATTCTGAGGGAAAATCATTTCCAGCCTAAAATTCTATCTCCAGTCAAACTCCAGGAGAGAATAATGAATTTTCAGACAGTCAAGTTCTCAAAAACTTTGCTCCTCTACTCTTTCCCCAGAAGCTCCTGGTGGATAGATGCCACAAAAACAAGGAAGAAAACCAAAAAAGAATAAGACCAGAGATCCAACACAAGAAAAAGTGGGAATCCCAGGCTGATGGTGAGGGGGTCACCCTGCAGCAGCCCGATGAGGTGCCAGTCCAGATTAGAGGTCTCAAGGCAGTGAGAGTGATTCCCTCAAAAGATTTCAACCGGTTGTGAGGAGACCAATCTGGGGAGAGTTTGGGGTTGAATTAGTGATAAGCACATAGAAAGATAAGCAAAAAGAGAAGACAGTCATAATATGAACATCGATGTCACCAAGTTCTAATAGTGTTGGGGTGATGTGGGGGCTGGGAAGCGCGAGTTTTTGAAGTGTGGTTGTGGGTGGCATGAGAGAGCTAAATCTTATTTTCCATGGTGGGAAGTCAATAGATGGTTAAAGCTGAAAAATTAAGTGGCAATATAATCACATAATTTAGAAATACGAAGGTAGATACCATATGAATCAGCGCAGATTGTTGAATATATTGTTTCTGGGAAGTGGGAAATAAGGGAGGTAAGGTTTGGGGGCTTGCTGTTAGGCTTGGTCTGGTTCTGAACATGCCTTGTAGAAGGGTCTGCCGCAAATCTGTGTCAATGGCTCGCGTCTGCGCTGCGTCACCTGGGCCATACCCCCAGCAGGTTTTCACTTACCTGGTCTGGAGTGAAGTCTAGGCTTCAGGATTTTAAAATATTCCTCCAGATGAGTCTAAATTTCAGCCACTTTTGAGAACCACTGAAGAAGGTGCATGCATAACTTTGACAGACATTAAAACTGACTTTTAAAGAGACTAATACATAAATAAAGCACATAGGATGGTTCTGGGAACTCCACCCTTAAATATTATATACCAGATGGGAGTCGGGAAAAGTTCCAGAAAATGGTGGCCTGAGATGCTCAAGGCGGGCCTCCCCCAAAACCTCCAGCATCTGATTCTTACCACCCAAAAAAACACAGTGCATCAGCAACCTGAAATTCCTTTAACAGAGGAGAGCCTTTGGGGTTATGACTAAAACAGCATCCCTGGGAAATGCCAGAGGATTAACTTTACATGGAGGTGTGAATGGCATGCATCTGATCCTTCCTTGGAAGGGTCAAAGGGCAGAGGTCACGAGAGTAATGAGAGCCTGAGATGGAGATGAAGCGGAGGAGAAGACTTGAAGTGGAGGAGGGGAAGGAAGAAAGGGCCTCTGAGACAAACAAGTCAAACTTCAACTACTTTTTATCTAACTCCAGACAAATAGCCTTTCCCTCTGCTCTCTTAAGAAACACTTTAAGAAGCCAATTTGAGTCTGTGTTAATCAATGGCCCTGGCTGGTGGTGGCTTTCAGAAGGCAGAGTCTGTGTCTCCTATTCTCTTTTTTGGTCCTTGGGTCAAGGAGAGCTGTGTTCCAGCCCCTGAAGGGCGCTGACTGCCTGCGCTTTGGGTCACCTTAGAAGAATGGCGTTACTGTGGCGCAGTCATCAGTATCTTCCCTGACACATCTACAGGTGCGCCCTCTCTTACTGTGCCTCTCGAAGGTTTCTTTTTCCCTCTGCTGTTGGCCTCCTATGGATACAGGAGCCTGCCTGTTAATCACCCTGTGGTGTATTGTTACCCTCTTTGATTTGCTGCTGTTTGAACCAGATGCTGTCTGTCTTGAGGCATTTTATCCCTTGAAAGGTTGAAGGATGCAATTTATGTGAATGATGGCTCTTTATAAGAAGGCAAAGTCATACTGTACTTCATGCTTATCTTGAGCAGATTTCCCTGTCTCTACTCCCACCCTAACTAAGAGATTAATGAATCGAGAAGTACGTTTTGGTGGCTTTAAATTGACAGTCTCCTGAGAGATGCCAGCACATTCCAGTGATCGCTAGGAGGCTAGAGGCTTCAGTTGCTGGTATCTCCTTTCTGCGCTGGGACATCTCAACTCTATCCTGCGTCATAAATCGAGAGAAATGGCACTCTTCCTTGCAGCATTGTAAATGTCTGGAATGGAAGAGACACAGTCCGGAGAGGTTGCTTTTAAAATAAATTTCTGTATATTGAGTCACTTGTATATTTTGAATCATTTTTCCCCCATTGACTTTTATTCAAATTTTTAGATATAGTGGGGACGAGATTGACATTATAAATAAAATCACCCTTCAAATTATTCATTTAGCATTTTTAAAGCCTACATGAAAAAAATCCCACTCTGATGGCTGAATGAGTGATGTCCGGGTTGCGGCTTGCCCACCATAGAAGAGAAGCCCTCAGATCAACGGGAGCCAATTAACTTTATTGACACTTCAAGATGCCCCATTAACTTACACTGCGTCCTCTGAAACCTAAGACATTGCACTATACAGACGTGCGGTCACTCTCAGTAACCGACGCTAGAGAAAACATATCTTATGCAAATAAGCCTAATAGGAGGAAAAGCACTTAAAACAGTGACTGGCACAGAGGAAACACTCGATGAACATTTTAACCGGCATATTATTTTAGCACACGGCCACCATATAAAAATGGCCACAGTCCTTGGTCGAAGAAAATGTTGGATTATGGCTCTGCCCTCAGTCCCCACTATGTGGCCTCGACCCCATGCAGGTTCTGAGGATACCTGGCCTCTGGTTTGGTTAGGGTGAGAAGACATAGCCTAAGAAGAAGGAACAATCCAGTTTTGGGGGTGCTGGGAGAGGCTGAGATGTTTCCTGAAGGAAGAAGCCTTGCTTTAAACTCAGTCCTGAAAGATGAGTAGGTGTTCGCCAGATGGGCGCGAGGGAGGACTCTGCAGGCGAAGCGAGCAGAGCTTGCCTGTGCACGAAGGTGTGAAAATGGCCGGAAAACGGCGGTGGGAGGAAAGGATGTGTTTCAGGGAAGGAGGACAAATGAGGAAGCTGGGAGGTCAGCAGCAGACACCAGAGAGTCTTAAGTGCTCCTTCAAGGAGTTTGGACTTTACTCAGTGGAGTTGACTTGGAAAGGTTGTCAACAGAGTGTGTGTTTGCATGTGTGTTTGGTGTCTGGGGACTGTGTTAAATGACCATAAACACTGACGCTATCTAGAGATTAACAGACAATTCAGGAAAAGACTAGAGATTAGAGGAACAGGATGAATCATAGAATCATGATCAAAAGAAACTCAATAATCCAGGGACTAGGCAGACAGCAAAGATCAAGAAGGGAGAAGTTAAGGAAGGGGGAGTCTCTCAGGAAGGGCGGGATTAGGAGTGGAACCGTGGAAACTGCTGAATGTGACTCCCTCGGTGGAGGAGATAGAGAGACCTCCTCTTACACGGCGCTTATCAAAGTGCAGGTCATCCACGGAGCCTCCGGAGTGGGTGGGGGAGGGGGAGCTAGCCTGGCAAGAACGCTGACTCCCGGGCCCTGTCCCAGGCCTGAGAATGGGAGTGTAAGCTCGCTCTGCAGACAGTTCGTAGGCACACTAAGGTACGAGGACGAGTGCGCTGCTCATTTCCGTTCGTGGTACAAGGGGGAGGGAGGGGGCGTGAGGGGAGAACACACATGACAAGCTTGCCAGGCAGGGCTGACCCCCAGGTGAGAAGCAGCCTGGAATCCAGAGCCTGGACACAGGTGGGCCCTAGGCGTCTGCTCCTGAGGTGTGTGTATTATCTGCATCCTGATCAGTTCTCACCACAATAGGGCATAACTCTGTGCTCTTCTGAAAGCCCAGGCAGAGGAAAGAGAACCGAGAACATACCTGTAGGAGCTGGGTTCCAGCCATCACATCATTCTTTACTGGCTGTTTGGCCAGCATCAAATTGCTTGAACTCTCTGAGTTTCAAGTTGCTATCTTTTAAAAAGAAGGTGATGGATGAACCAGCCTGGTGGTGCAGTGGTTAAATTCACATGTTTCGCGTAGGTGGCCAGGGGTTCGCTGGTTTGGATCCCGGGTGTGGACCTACACACAGCTTGTCGAGCCATGCTGTGGCAGGTGTCCCACATATAAAGTGGAGGAAGATGGGCACGGATGTTAGCTCAGGGCCAGTCTTCCTCAGCAAAAAAGAGGAGGATTGGTAGCAGATGTTAGCTCAGGGCTAATCTTCCTCCAAAAAAAAAAAAAAATGATCGCATCTGCACCAGCTCCCTCCACGGGCTTTGGCAAGGGGACTGAGGAGAGGAAGATTGTAGCCTGAGCTGTGGAGAGCCAGAAGGAAGAAGCTCCAAGTGAGGAGGGAGCTCAACGACATTGTAAGACATTCATATGACGACTTCCATTGTTCGATAACAGGATGGGCGTGAGGAGGTTTCCTGCGGGTTGGAAAAGGTCTATATTCTTGATTTGGGTGCTGATTAAATGAGGGGTATTTTGATAAATTGTCAAAATTCATTGAGTGGTACGCTTAGGATTTGCACATTTTACTGTATGTAAATTATACCTCAGTTTTAAAAAAAAACCAAGGAGAAGATGAAGACGTCTGAGCGGAGAGTGGCTGGCTCTGTTTTCCTCTGTGGCGCAGCAGCAGGCAAGGCAACAGGGCAAGCCAGCGGCAGAGCCAGGCGGGGGCCCTGGGAGGGCTGGGCAGAGCCCTGGTCACAGTCCTCACGAGAGCAGCGCCGCTCCTCCTGGTTACTCCGAACCTGGCCGTCTCAATGCATTTGGGAAGGTTTTCGGCTTTCAGAAACAAACAGGATGACCTGAGCTGAAGGGAGGGGGAGAGTCAGAACCACGGCTGAAGTAATAATGAAAAACGCAGCCCTACATGGACTAGCGGAAGAACAGATGCCCTGGAACACTCTGGTGGAGAGGCCTGAGAATTCTGGAAAGTCTTCCTTCCTGAAACGTGTATCAGTTCACTGATTTGTGCCTTCCGACAGGAGGCGTCTCTGTACTACAGCTTCTGGAGACGGATGTGTAAGTGTCACAAGCCCAGTGCCCAGGGCTGTTTGTTGCACACTGATTTGCACTTGACAACGGAAGTCCTTTCCCCTTGGCTCCCTGAACAGTGCTCTCTCTCCAGAGAGGGGGTTCTGTCAGCATGGCTGCTGGCTGTGTCTCAGTGTCCTTAGCTACCCACAGAAAAACACATCTTTTCTCTCTAAGCCACATGACCTCCTCTGGTGGAACAGAACGCAGTTACCTAAGAGTTTACAGGACAAACATTACAAACCACCTCCCTGAGGGAGTGTTAGAGTCGTCGCTGGTCCAGGCAGGAAGCTTGGAATCTGAGTAGCCACCCTTCCTGCAAAGAACCCTGGGGGCAGAGACTCCAGGCCCACGTTCATCTCCAGAGGCCAGAACCCTGTAGGGGGTGGAGGGTGGGGGTTGGAGGTAGGGCTGGAATCCAGCTCTCCCCAGAAGACAGGAACAAGGGAAAATGATCCACTGCCGTTTCTCCCAGGAGCCACTGTAGGGGTAATTTCAAATTCTCCTTTATGGTTGCTATAATTAAGACAATAACTCAAAAGTTTTAGAAAGGCAGCCAACATGAAAAGTCAAGGACCTTAGCCATCCAAATGTTCACAGTCTCTTCCCACACAGTCTGAAAAAGGGAACTTTTCAAATAAAGCAACAGGAGAGATACTGGATATGAATGAAGAGACGGTGCTGGAGCCTGAATTAGATAGTGGCAGAAAGCCAGCTTAGTGGCCCCGTTAGGAGCCTGCATTCAGCATTCCAATCTTTGTCCTCCCTCTGAGCCTTCTTTCAAACACAGCAATAGTCTCCTTTAAATTAGCTCAGAAACTTTGACGCCCCCTCTGTCCTGCCAGGACCTCTCAGAGACTAGGGGCTCCTTCTGGGTCACAGGGGGCTCCCACCTCTCTCTGACCGGTGAGAGGGCTTAGCTCTTCTTTTATTACCGGAATGTGAATCCCATAATCACTTTGCTCCTGCTGTTGAGTTGGCTGACCTCTGTGAAATGATGGTTTTCATCAGAGAAATACCGTGTGCTGCAACAGTATTCAAAAGGATGTGATGCCAAACCAAGGGGAAAAAATTGTTCAGAGACAGCTCACTGATATAAAACTGGGCCTTGTGGGAAAGATGGACAGGTTCCGGGTTCCCCACCCAGAGAACGGCCGGTAGTACAGGCTCCAGACTGGTCCCAGTGTGGTTTGCGTGACTTGCCCTGCTTCCTCCCTTTGCAGCCTCAACTGGTTCCAGTTCTGGACCCCAACCAGCACTTCCAGGGGCTTCACACACGTGCATGCACAGACGCTGTGTGCACGCACACTCTCAGGTCTTCTACCCCTGGCAGCAGTCAGGGTTGCACTAGATATCATTAAGTGTCAGCAAAGATTTTACAAAGATTAACCCAAACTGACAGTGTGATGCTTGGAATTTTTGCCTACTGTGTGTTCCTGCAAAAATTTCAGTTCACCTGACTGCCGTAATGATGGATGGATGGGCCCTGCTGCAGTCTCCTGCGTTCTTTTCCAACTTGGTAACATGGCCTGAGGGCTGACTTTAAAGCCTCTGGGATAGGACTGATGCCAAAGCGCCCCGTTTTTCCATTCATCCACAGAGCTGTCTGCCTGCAAAACATGTCTAAAATTAGCCCTAATTCCAAGTCCTCGCTACACAATCAGCCTCTCCAGTGTAGTAATTCCAAAACCTTTCTTGATTCCTGCTTTTAATAAAGTACATTTACAGAGGATATGAATTCCAGATTTGATTTCAGACTCTGGGGATGTATATTCCTCTTCTGGAACTTGTATATCCGGTCTTGGGATGAAAAAAAGAAGAAAAGGAAAGAAAGAAAGAGAAAGAGGGGGAGAGAGTCCACAACATAACAAGCATTCCTTGCACTTCTGTCTTTTACCCGCTGAGCACGGAGGAGAGAGACAGGCCGGTGCACAGCATCTGGTTAAAGTCAGGTAAGTGACACTCTAGGGGAAAGGCCTGAAGTCAGTTGCCAACCTCTTTCTCTATCTAATGTGTGTTTGCAGATGGATAAAAACTGCAGCCAATAAAGGTTTCAATTTTAGATGATACTTGGGAGAAAAGAAGGAAAAAGAAACACTTTACTCAATCACTGTCTTATCAGCTTCGTGCCGTTTCGAACATTTGGCGGAATGAAAGGCACCTCCAGGTGTAATATGCCAGAGGAGCATCTTCAGCCATAGGATTCTCCTGAATGAAGACTAGAAGATGTGGCTGGGGCCTGAACACAGGAAACTGAAGGCAAGCTTCTGGGCGTAAACACCTGTCATCATTATTCCATGGGCCCATTTACTTGGCATCTCCTGCGGGGTCACTGGGGAGGCTCATAGCCCTGCAGGGGAAGCAGGGAACTGGGGTCAGGAGGTCCAGCTCCCCCTGTGGTTTTGCTCCCCAGTTGCCTTTTGATCACAGATGAGACATTTCATCGCTGGACCTTGGTTTCTGCATATGTACATGGAGATAATAATATCTGTTTCACCTGGTCCCATGGTCCACATGAGCCTTTTCCTGCACAGAAAGGAGAAGGTCAGACTCAGGAGCAGGGTCACCAAAGCACTCACCCTGCTCTCAGAGTACAGAAGACTTGTAGAAATGCTCTGATTTTTCTCAATGAGCCCCCATCCACCTGTGATGTGGCAAACCAAATTTACTCCAATCCTCTAATCTCAGTCCAATCCTGTGCTCTGGAACAGTGTTCTTTAGATAAATTGGTCTATTTTTTTTGGAGAGATGCCAGAGTTTCAAATGTATCTCTCCTTCCCTTCTCTCACCAAGATGGCGCCTGGGTGTATGAGGGGCGCTTACTGTATTCTCATGGGTAAAGGGGAACAGGCTTGAATCCATGTGGTATTTTCTGGATCCTCACTGCATCTGCTATAGGGTGGTTGGTCTGGGCTCCTCCCTGAATTGGTGCCCACTGATGTATAGCTTGTCCTGCTGGCATTCAGCCAGCATTTGCTGCTGAGGACCATGGGTCAAGTAGCTTGTGGTTCATTTTCTCTCTTGGCTGTCTCAGAGCCCAGCTTCTTCTTTTCCTAATTTTCCCCCCTCCCCTCCCTTTGGCTCTTCCTTGGTGCTATGGGTCCCTGGGTCTGGTTGTGACATCAGGGCTTAGGCAACTCATTTTGCAGCCCTTGGCCACGGTTCCCTCTTGCCCCCACCATGGCCATCCCTTCCTGGTATGTTCTCTAGCCAGATTCCAACCAGCATCTGTGCCCCACCCCCTCCAGGGGCACACAGGAGATTCTGAGTTCCTTCCACACCACACAGGAACTGAGGGTAGCTTGGGAAGGCTAAATTCTAGCCCTTCCACTCCCTAACCACACTGTACTGCTGAGTTTACTCTGATGTGGCCACTCCCAGATTGGTGTGGGGAGCCTGTGTTTCCATGCAGTCTTAAATGGGAGAAAGGCCTCGTGTTGACTTTAACTTATGTAACACACCGCCCACTCTGGGCACCCCAGGGCGGAGAATCACGATCAACATGTCTCTCTAACACCTGTCTCCCTTCTCCTTCTCATGGTCCTTTGGAACAAGAAATGGGCAGGCGTCCTGCCTCTACAATTCATCATTATCCTGTTACCCGAAAGCGCCTAGCCTTATGGCCTAGTCATCACAGAGAGAACCAGTACTTGGATGCATGGAAATAGTTTTATGGTCTAAGTGATACCTACAAGCTTGGTTCTTGTTATGCTAAATGGAAGCTAAAGAAATTTAGAAAATCCT
Organism: Equus caballus; assembly: GCF_041296265.1. Lineage (NCBI taxonomy): Eukaryota > Metazoa > Chordata > Mammalia > Perissodactyla > Equidae > Equus > Equus caballus. Next base: position 24,806,792 of record NC_091710.1, on the reverse strand, counting down.
ATTTTACTCTCAACAAAGCCTAGTTTTTGCAACTATTCTTCCTACAAAATCCCATTTTTGGTTGTGAGAACCTAAATATTAACGTTTTTTTCATTTATACTATAGAAATCTAAAGGTAGACATATGTCTCTGATAAAATGGGAAGAGGAAGGGATAGATCAATCGATGAACTACAGAAGAGAAAAGGATAGTAATATTCAAAAAATGTTATCCCCATTTCAACTGGATAACCTTCAGAACTTCCAACTCAAAGGGATTTAATGCCTAAGATGGTGCTTGAGAGTGCAGTTTGGAAAGTATGACACACTTTTCAAATGTGTGCATATATACTAACTTTATTATTATCCTTATTATATTTCCAAAGTGCTCGGAAATCTGCCTGGGGCAGCTGTAACTTTGACGAATGACCATTTAACATGCTGTTTCTGAACAACACTTATTAGCATCCAGCAACTTCTCTTGTGGTAAAAACTGTTTCACGAATTATTCTAACACATCTGCCTTGAGCTACCTGCCACTCTCTAATGCATCACTTTGGAGATTATAAGTCAGAGTCTACTTGCTGTGTTCTTTTACTTGGATAACTCGCTTTACCCACTCCCCTACCCCTTCATGATCAGGACTCCTTCGAGAACAGCAGCTGTGACCTGGGAGAGGAATCAGAGAAAGTGAGTGCCTCCGCTGCTCCAGAAGGGAAGCAGACAGGCAACTCGACTACAGAAGGTGAGTTGGCCTTTTTGTCCTTCCCTGACTTTCAGATGAATTCGATGTTGGCATCAGGCATTGGAGAAGCAGATCTCCTAGAGTGAGACCGCTGGGTTATTCATCAGAGCTCCTACATCACACTGTGCTAGGGTGCCTTCTGGTCTGATGCCAATTACCTCCACCAAGTAAATTGGTCACCACACAAGTTCCATCTCTGAGTCCGGCACTCTGTTCTGCCCAGTGTGGATAATGAGAAACCTATGAGAAGGTCCTTGACTTGGGAAACTTACAGTCCAGTGGAGGAGATAAAATTAATAGTGAGACAATTAGAAAACAAAATTAAACACTAAACTCTGTGGCACCTGCTATAGGAAGAATAGAAATCCAGCAAGGAAGAATAGTCTGGGAAGATTTTATACAAGACTGGAGAGATGTCTAGATTGGGGTAAGCATGAGAGAAGAGAAATACCATAACAGGGAGAATAACAATGACGGCACAGAGACGAGGAGATGGACATGTGTTGGGGACTGTGAAGAGACCTACTTGACAGGAGAACAAGGGACAGAGAATGGGTTAGTAGAAAAAGTAGGCCATGCAATGGAAGATCTAAAAAACAGGGCTTATGATGGACAACAGGATGTTGTTTGTAGGTTCATAACATGTAATGTGATGAGGACAGCTGGGCTTTTAGGATGACTGGGGACAAGATTGACTGTACTGTGGGAAGTGTCTGAAGCTGGAGAGGCTGATGTCTAGTTATTCAATTGGACTGCAGTAGTGGCAGTGGGAGAGAAGAGGGAAAAGCAGGTTCTAGAGACATACACGACAAAGAAATAGGAATTCCTGGTAATTGACTGCAAATGGGAAATGAGGGAGAAGGAATTTCATGGCTTTTAGCATCAAAAGTAGGAGAAATAGCAGTGCGACTGTGAGGAAAAAACTAGCTGATTGGAAAGGAGGGCTATCATGGATGGGAGAGTAGGGGAACAACCCCATCTAAAAGCAGAGTGTGGTTTCTGGTGGCTATTTGATTTATTTCTATTGGCTACTGGTTATTTCTATTGGTGCCAGCTTGGCCTCCCAGCTGGAGCAATCAACATGGACCAAAATGATGCCAAACACCTTGGCAATGTGGATGGTTCTGTCTCTTAGCAACTGGACCTGTGGTTCTTCAATCATCAGTTAAAGAAGCCATACAAATCTGCCTGCCTCACCAGATGGGTGTAAGGATGGGGGGCTGCATAGTACTGGAGTTAAGGCTCTGGAGTCACGCTCCACTACCTACTAGCTGTGTGGTTTGGGCAAATTACAAAAACCTCTCTGTGCTCAGCTTCCTCATTTATAGCAATGGGATAATAATACCTACCTCAAAAATGAGAAAGTTTGCGTTGAGCACTTGACACTCAATTCAGTGACTCAACTTAGTAATGACTCAACAAATGTTAGCTGTTTTTCATTTCCGTCAAATAAAATAATAAGTACTAAAACAATTTATAAATGCCAAAGCTTTCAAGAAAGGGAAAGATTTTTTTTTTTGTCGAGACAGTGGGGCAGATTGGAAAAAGTATTGCGCTTGGAGTCTCTGTTCTAATCCTACATCCGATACCAATTGGGTGTTACTCAAGGCAAGCCTCTTAACCTCCAGCAAGTCTCAGTTTCCTCAGTCATTTAACGTAAATAAAAATGCACGTCCTACCTACCATGAGGGTCTGAAAATGAGGGATGATTCACGTGAGGCTATTTTGTAAACAATAAGTGCTTTACAAAGGAAAGGTATTAATTAGTTATTATCATTAGTCTATTAAAGAACCATACTTCATTTATGTGTGATGGTCAGAAGGAATACTTAATTCACTAGAAATGCTTTCACCGTGTCTCAAAATAGCATTCCATCCAAATCTTATTTGCACATGTTTCAAGCCTTCATCGCTTCCGAGGATGTTCAGGAGCCCCCCGGAGAGAAGTCGAGTGTCGAGTTCCTTTACATTGGCCTGGGCTCTGGAAATGGGTGGCAGTAACTGAATAGATTCACTGTTAGGGTTTACACATTTATTGTTTATTTTGGTCAGGGCAACCAGCGGGGGCGGGGGGAGGATTTGGCGCAGGTAGAGCAGCCTGAGCAATGGTTAAACTGTGACTTTCCAGCTCCAATCAACTCTTTTAGGAAAAGCCCCACCCTCCTCGTTTCTAATGGATGTCCGTCCCAAATTCCATGTCCTCGAGAGTGCTCACCCCAAGCCCTCCCCGGCCCAGCAACGCTGAGTCCTTAGTATGGACGGTTCATATACAAACAAAGCTTTGAAAGGCAGGACAGAAACAAATTCCGAGTCGACCTCAAACTGCTCCTGAAGCCCCGGGTTCATGTTCCCACTCTGTACGTCAATCTCAGCTCCTCAGCTGGCAAGACGGGAGCGGAGTTCAGGGCGCCCTTCAATCAGGGGCGAGCTTCAGGCAGCAAGGACGAGCCATTCATTATGCGAGCTACGAGCTCCTGCCAGTCTGTTTCTTTAGTGCCTTTGTGTTCCTTCACAGAACTTAGTTCTATAACGGCCTTGGACCGGAAGGAAGCAAGGATTCTAAGTCAACATCACCTTCATCTGACATGTTAGAAACACACCTCTTGCATCCCAACTCCCTCTCTCCTTTCCTTCCATTGTTTATTTGTGCAGTCTTAATCTTTGGGAGGTTATATTTATTTACTTATAAGCTGAACTTATTGAAAATTCCAATTGTTGCTTGCAAAAAGGGCACAACCTTCCCAACTTTTGCTACGAATATCCATTTGGTATAACCATTCTGTTATACCTCAGTCATGGGACCAATCTGAAGTCCAGGGTATGTTTTCCACACACAAGGTGCAACTTAAAGCTCCATAAACCGAGGCTGGTCTGTGGTCTGGTTCCTCCCAGGCTGTAGCAATAGCAGTCGAGGGAGCTGGCTTCATTCTGGCTTGGGCCCTGGGGCCCTGAGCAAGGGGCTCTGCCTGCGCTCCTGCCTCCCAGGAACCCGTCCATCAGCAACCTTTGGCAAGAAAGCACTCTCAGAGCACCCAAAGAATAAGATGTAACTATGGGACGTTTCAGAAGGCGGGGCTTTTTCTTTCACTTCCCAGAGTATCGAGGTGCCACTTGGAGCTCATAATTAAAGTACACTTTTAGTGCTGTTGAAACGGATGTAAAAGATGAAAAACCACTAGATAGGTTCTTGCTACTATTTTTCAACTGACATTATTCACTCTCTCCAAATCCTTTATTTAACCAGGGTCAAGGGTCAGAAATATGCCTTCTATTCTAAAAGCACAGGCATTTTCTTTTTAAGTGCATTATATTCAAAGTAAAGTATATTTGCATTGGGAATTTACCTCTGTTTAAGTGGATTCACCATCTTAACATCTGATGTAATTATTTTAAGGCAGTGTACCCGGCAATGAAGCTGTGGTTTTCAGTCTCCCAGCGAGCCTGACCGGCAGAGGCTAGTCTCCCAGCGAGCCTGCCCGGCAGAGGCGGTTAGGTAGAGGAAGCCGAGTGACTTAATTTGTAACAAGATTCCATTTCTCTTGCATCATTGGGAGATTTTCAGTAAGGGAAATTGTACCTTTTTGACTTTGAAAGTAATTACCTTGCAAAAATTAAAAACCCTGAGAAATTTTAGCATAAAATTTCTATTGAGTAGCAAAGTAGCAAAAGACAGTTTGGTTCCAGTGAACTTTCATCTCAATGTTGCCAGACTCCTGGCTCTGCATTCCCAACAAATTCACAGGAGAAGATTTCTGCAAAGACAATTTTACGCAGAAGTGTAAACTCTTCAGCACTTCCAGCCCAGAGGATCATGAGCAGGTTAACCTAGCATCCTTTCTTCTTCCTTCCAGTTTTGATAAGAAGTCAGTTTGGCAGCATGAGGAATTTGGTTATGTGCCTCATTCTGCTGCTATCAACTGAAGACCGCCTCCTTTCCAGCTGGTCAAGTAGAAGATAGATGGTACTGTTGATTGTCCATCACTACAAACCATGTCACCAGTAACGACAAGAGGAAAAGGTTCTCCTCCTTCCCTTCCCAGGTTCCCCTCAGTCCAGTTAACTGAAATCTTCATGAAGGCTTTGATAGGGCAGCCGGGTAATTTCAGGTTTAGAAATGGAAACAGCAGCACTGCCTTCCCTTGTACTGTGGTGGTTAGTTTATTGCTTGTAGTGCATTTTGAAGAGCCTTAGTTGGGGGCTGTGTGATTATATCTCAACTCCCATTTGGAAAACTGGCACTCAGAGTCTATGCAAAGAAAACCAATACAGACCAGCTAATTTTCATCACGGTCTAACGTCCTTTGCATCTGAAGTGACCTATGAAGTGTCTTTCACTTTCTGGGGCCCTAAAGACACGCTACCAACAGACACAGGCTCTGAACTAATCAGGCCAGGGTGAACAGTGAACTCAGAATGCTTTCCCTCTTTGGGAGTTGGGCTGCTCTGTTCAGTTGACCTGAGTCTGGAGTCTGGTGTGCCTGGGATGAGCAACTCCGGAGACTGAGTGTCACCTGGAAGTTCTGCCCTGCCTCCAGCCATCCCAGAGTAGACTGCAGTATTCCAGGCCCTTGAACTTGGCAATTTGGACTGCTGCTGCTCCCTGAAAGCCTTCCTTTTGTCCTCTATATTTTACCATACACGGCCCTTGGACTATTCCCAATGATAGGTCCTACAGTTGACCTATAGACCAGGCTCTATATTGTTAATGTGTATGAGATAGTTCAATTAGTTACAATAGGCTAGGTTGTGCTGTGATAACAAATTAACCCTCAGATCTCAAAGTTGAAAGCAAAAAAGATTTATTTTTCACATAGGCTACATGTCCATTGCAAGTCAAGGATAGGGGTGTGTGTGTGTTGGGGAAATTCTGCTCCATCAGTAGCTCAAGGATCCAGGCTGATGGAGGCTCCACCATCTGTAGCTGCAACACCTAGAACGCATGACTCTTTTGGTCTCCTTGGCAGGGAAGAGAGAGACTGGACCTCTGACCTGCTCTTCAGTGCTTCAGCTGAGGAGTGATAGCTCTCTCTTCAGCTCAAACCCCATTGGCATAAACCAGCCACCTGACTCCATTTAACCACGGAGAGCTGGGCAGTCTAGTCTTTTGTGTGCCTGGAAAGACAGGAGAACCAGATGTTGGTAAGCACTGGTAATATCTGCCACAATGCCTATGCTTTTGTTTCAGGCCTGAATTATTTATTTACTTAATTTAATGAATAAACACCAGGCTCCTCAGGGAAGATCTTGCCCAGAGAAGTGAGCTGTTTCCTGAATCCCGGTAAGTTTGCCCTGTAGCTTCAAGCAGCAATGTGCAGGTTTTGAAGGTTTTTTTCCTCCCACTGAAGAGGTCAAAGACCAAAAATGTTTTGAGGTGCACTGTCTTAGAGAGCCAAGCTACACAGCAGCAGCTGGGAAGCCCTGAGCAGTGCAGCCTTGCCGCACTGAAGCAGCCTCCAGCTAATTAACCCCATGGCAGTTTGTGGTGCCATCCACCCTCAGGCATGCAGATTCAGCCTTAGTCTGCGTTCAGAATTCATCTTCAGTATGGCAGGCTGCGTCAGTTCTGAGATGCCAGAGTTTAACTGACTGGAACAGAAACCACATTAAAAGCTAGTCACATGACAGTGCCAAGAACTCAAACCCCACATCACAACACGTTGGCTAGTGCAGAAGTCCTGAAATGTAATGTGTATTCTTCACTGGGAATTAAGAACATGTGGGCCCAGTCCTAAGTATAGCCTACCCTTAAAGTGTTTTTAATTAGGAATCGGGGCACTTGGGCTTTAGTGGCCAGAATTGACCTGGCTCCGAGATGGAGGCCACATTGACTGCGTCTAACTTCTAAAGAACTTAAGTGACCTGCACACCATGGGAACTCAAAAAGTTTTTTCTTTATAATGATGATACGTTGTACGACTTGTGATGGTAGTGATAAAACTCAGTTGATTTTGCTCTGTTGGTTCTTTAGAGGATTTAGACACATAACCAGATGCTGCCTTAACTTCTTGGCAGTGAGTAGAAAAAGCTGGCCATTTTCAGGATCTGAGAACCACGAGCAAGCTTTTCTTATCAACAACAACAATAATAATTTTTACCATTTATTGTGTGTCTACCCAGTTCTACGGCACTGTTCAAAGACCTTTACACAGATTATTTCATTTAATCCTCACAACTACCCATGAGTAAGGTACAATTATTATCCTTTTTATACAAATGAGGAAACTGAGGCTTTAAAAGTTTGAGGAACTTGCCCTAAGTCACAAAGATAAGAAGTAGTGAAGCAAGGTTCTAACATAGATCTGATTGCAAAGTCCATGTATGTTTCAGAATAATTTCCTTTCAATAACACAACTAGTAGAGAAATCAAAAAACACAAAAATGAAGAGGGAATGAAATAAACATCCTTTGTAACCCACTATCTGGGGATGCGCACTGTCACCATGTGGTGTACATATATCTTGGGCTTTTCCTATTCAGATGTTACTCATAAGTGACTTGAACTTCCTTACGCTACCCTTGTTCTTAGCCTGGCTCGTCAACATCTCCCAAAATCATTCCTAAAAGGATACAATCCAACAACTAAAAGAATTGCCAAAAAATGCAGCTTTTACCAAGGGTTTCTTACAGCAGAATTATCTCCACCCACCCCTTAAAACAGCTCATCCTCTCTGCTTTTGCTTCAGACATCTCTTCCTTTTCTCATGAAAAACAATTTTTCATGATCTCACTTTTTCTAATTTGCACCCTCACCCATCACCATGCTCAGGAAAACAACAGGGTCTTCTCAGGATCCTCTCTTCTTAATGGCAGAATTTAGGATCATAAATAATGAAAACTTTTACTCTTGTCTCTCTCACACACATTTTCTTACAAAAGTGGGTTTATACTATTTAGGAACCCATTTTATTTTCCTCAAGAGTTTATTATGTTATACAGGAGAAATCTTTTTGTAAGTTCTGTTTGTAGTTATTTTACTTGATCGATTAGAAAGGAAAGCAGGTGTCAGCCTGTGCACTGGGAAATTTCTGGTAGAACACTGTTACAATCATATCCTTTTGAGTCATGAAAATCATTCTCACTATATTTAGGTTAATATTCAATATAGTTTGGTTTAAAGTATACCATAGGAAAAGAGAAATTTTTTTACAGGTCATCAAGACCTGACCAGATAAATGTTTTATTTCTACTATTAGCCAAACCCTGTTTTATTAAGCAAGATAAAGCGGTGGTGCCAATAAGAATTAGACTCTACGGGCTGGCCCCATGGCTGAGTGGTTGAGTTTGCACACTTCGGCAGCCCAGGGTTTCACTAGTTCAGATCCTGGGCGTGGACATGGTACCACTCATCAAGCCATGCTGAGGCGGTGTCCCACATGCCACAACTAGAAGGACCCACAACTAGAGTATACAACTATGTACGGGGCTTTGAGGAAAAGAAGAAGAAGGGGGAAAAAAAAAGAAGATTGGCAACAGATGTTAGTTGAGGTGCCAATCTTAAAAAAAAAAAAGAACAATTAGATTCTATTTCCCCCCACATTATCCTATGTATATTCTTCTGTCTATGTCTTTGAAGTAAATAAGCCGTTAAGAGAAAAAGTTGAGCCTCATTTCTGATGAAACAGCTTTGGGGAGGTACACCATGGGAACAGACCAGCTTCTGATGGGCAGGAATTCCTTATATAAGAGAGCAGAGCCCCAGTCTGGGGATGGGGCTACTGGCACATAATTAGTTTATGTAAATTAGTGGTCTTCAGACATTTATGATAACATGCCATGTGGTGGGTTAAAGATGGCCACAAATTCTTGGACAGACTACTCATTGAGAGGTGGGGTCTATGCCTCCACCCCTTGAATCTTAGATGGATTCTCGGACTGCCTTGACCAATAGAATATGATGGAAGTGACCCTATGATATTTTCTTGCTCCAGGCCTTAAGAGACGGGCAGCTTCTACTTCCTGTCTCTTGGAACATTCCCTCTTGGAACCCAGCCACCATTCCATGAGGAAGCCCAAGCAGCCCAATGGAGAAGCCGTAAGGAAAAGAACTGAGACTTCCTTCTCCTCCAACAGCTAACAGCCCTGGCTGAACTACCAACTGATAGCCAGCACCAACTTGCCAATCATGCAAGTAAGCCATCTTGGAAGTGGATCTTCTAGATCTAGTTGAGCCGCTCCAACTGATGCTGCTTGGGGCAAATATAAACTGCCCAGGTGAGTCCTTCACAAATTTCTGATTCACAGATCATGAACAAAATAAAACGGTATTTTAAGGCACTAAGTTTTTGGTTTGTTTGTTACACAGCAGTAGATAACCAGAATGCACTTTTATCATCAAAAACATTTTTGCAATCTTTGTATACTTATTTGTTATAGACTATCCAGCTGTATTATATACATTATAAAACATATCAGAAATAACAAGTGAAAGAGGTTTATCCATAAATAGAAGTTCTAAAATTTTATTCTTATAGCCCAGTGGTTTGTTTTGAGCATATACATATTTTGGTGACCATTGGTCTAGAATAAACAATGCTTAAGACCCAACTCACTACCAATAAATAATCTTCCAATACTAATCACGTGTTTGAAAAATGGAGAGTGTATAGATACCGCATGGTCCAAGAGGGGCTAATTAACCACACAGCTACGGGGAGCTGAATTTGACCCAAACAAGAATATCTAAACTGTTAGACTAGAAGCGCAATTTTTAATTATGACAACTACCTAATAAATAGGCTTTTTTGTTTTGTTTTTTGGAAAAACATGGAGTCAAGAGTGAGCAATTTATTTGAATTTAGCTATGGCCTAGAGAATTTAGATGTGCAGTCCAAAGCTGTTCCACAATATGGAGTATTATTCCAGGTCATTAAATAACAGTTCACATTATTATTTTAATAAATACATGATATTCCAATGGGTGGACATATCCTTTTTTGACCCATAACTTATCATTGGATAGTCAGGCTGTTTTCTGATTTTTAGTGATTATAACAGTCATTCTTATAGCTAAATTTTTGCATACATCCTTTTTTATTTAATTATTTACTTTGGATGCATTCCTAAAAGTAGAATTGTTGGTTATGGACAAGCACTGGACATAAATAACATTGTCAAATTTCTTCCCAGAAAGTTTGCACCAATTTATAATTTCTCCAACAGTGTGCATTTCCCAGCACCCTCAACAATACTTGGTATTACATTTAAAAAATAATTTTGTCATGGCTGGCCCCATGGCCGAGCAGTTAAGTTTGCATGCTCCACTTTGGCGGCCCAGGGTTCACCAGTTTGGATCCTGGGCGCGGACCTGGCACCACTCATCAGGCCATGCTGAGTCAGTGTCCCACGTAGCACAACCAGAAGGACCTACAATAGAATATACAACTATGTACTGGGGGGCTTTGGGGAGAAGAAGAAATCAAAAAAAGAGGAAGACTGACAACAGATATTAGTTCAGGTGCTAATCTTTAAATAATAATAATAATTTTGTCAGTTTAACATAAAGACTGTACTATACGTATACACATGATATATATTTTATGTATGAAACCTACCCTTTGATTTTCAGCTTTTTGCCTATTTTTCCTATTTATGTTTATAAACTCAAAATTTTTTTTTTGTGGAAAGGAATAAAGCATACTACAAATAAACAGTTTTAAGGAGTTAATTTCCTAATTCTCGGAAAGACAGAGCTGGCACTTTTATTAGTCAATAACTCCCTTCATTGGCAAGTGTCATAAACACAACTCCAATTGGCTTAAGCAAAAAAGGGATTTATTGACTCACTGAAGAGTTTCAGGCACAGCTGAACTCAATAGCTTAAACAAGAACATCAGGACTGTCTCCATCTCTCAGCTCTGGTTGTCCCTGCCTGCCTTCATTCACAGTCAAACACTTGCTTCATGTCAGCAAGGACCCAGAAAAAGAGGGTGCATGTTTCCTAAGAGCTTCAACAAAAAGCCCAGAGAAGGCTGTGATTGGCCAGCTTAGGTCATGTGCTCATAGCTGAGCCAATCATTATGGCCAGGATAACAGAATACTCTGATTGGCCAGGCTTTAGCTCCATATCTTCAGTTAGGGACATGGTGGGTTCTCCCACAGACAAACCAAATGACTATTACAGCACTGGGGACTGAGTGATTCCCCAAGAAAAGGATGCTGGGCAGAAAAAAAGCACATGTCCGTTTGAGAAGATTTGATGGGGTTTGACCAACCCATGGCTCTCTCTGAGTCTTAATAAAAGGTGATTTGACTCAACAGAAACAGGGTCTAGCAGCTAGGAGACATGGAATTAGTGCTACCTGTTCACTACTACTGTGGGAGCTCTCTGAGCTTCAGATACCTCATTCATCAAAGGGCAAAATTAATCCCCACCTTACCTACCTCAAATGATTCTGATGAGGCTCAAATGAGATTATGAATGTGAATGTTCTTGCTAAAAATAAAGCATATGCAAAATTTATGCTGCAACAAATAAAAATAAAACTAGGAAATTCTGTGCATTCCCAATTGCAGTTTTGCATGAGCACCCCCTTGAGAAGTCACATGAAAAAAATCAGTGCATTGTGGCTCTGAGTCCTACAGCCCCCTCAACCTTGGTTCTGTCTAAAGCAGCTCATTTTAATTGTGCTGGAAGTCATATTGAAGTGTCGTCCTCAGGAAGCAGGAAAGGGTAGTCATTGCTAAAAGTTGGAAATAGTGTTGACATCACACCATGCTAGCATCTTTCTAGGAAAATTTGTATCCTGTCTGTCTTTGCTTCCCATCTAGTTAACAAGCCTGTGACCTTCTCCAGCACAGGAATGACCCACAGTCCAGTGTGGAGCAGCAGGAAGCACCGAAGTGTACCTGGGCAGCCATGCAGTTGCCATCCTGCTGAATCCCAATCCACGGCAGGGCCAAAGAACGAAGCCAGGCCTGAGATTCAGTGAGAAGCTGAGGTCTTGTGCTGGGGAAAGGCGTTTGGAAGTAGCCACACGCAGGCCGGGAATTACGCATGGGGCCTGGTTTTTGCCCGGTTACGGAGGGAAACCTGCAAGAACTGTTCTCGGCCCATAACGATGAATAGTTCATGCTCTGCGCAGAAGGGGAAAGCAAGCCTTTTACAGACACCCCTGCTCACCCTGCCAGGATATGGAACGAGATGGGAGGCCGGCCAAAGGAAGTCACAGCCGGCCTCAGCCAGGAATGCGCATGTGCGGGCAGCGAGCTCTGCAGAAGGTGATTTGAGAGATGTACCTACCCCCCAAACGCAATTCCCCTGTCCCCAGCCGCCTCAGCCACTAGGTGGGTGCTAAAAATTCTCACAATCAGACAGTTCTTTTAGAGGCATTATCTACAAAAAGCCCTGTTAAAATGCAAATATGGAGAGAGGGTAGCGTAGTTGAGGAAAAAGACTAACAAATCCATTAAATCATTATCCTCCAAGAACTGTAATTGGTGGGGGGCAGAGCGAGCAATTAAACCGGGGCGGAATGAGGACACTCCTTACTCGAGAGGAATGAAGAGTCTTGAAGAAATGTTGCGAGTCTCTAAGGATGGTCTCTGTCCGTTAGAAATTACTTAAAATGCGTCACGTCTCCATGCACTTGGTCACGTCTGACCTCAACTCTTGATTTAAATAAGAAGGACACGACAACGGCCTTCGACCTCATCTCGACTGCGGATTTCGCTAATGACTGTTTATATCTTAGGGCCCTGCTGGAGACTTCTGAGAATTGAGGTTCCCTGGCAGGAACAGGTTTTCAGTACAAATCTGTAAAAATGAAATCCGAGTTTTGTTGATTTCCAGATGATATCTGTTAACGTTAACACTGCTGCTTCAGGAACACTTTCCAGTATTTTCTCCTCCTCAACTTGATATGAAGTTCTGGGCCCCAGGGCAGCCTCCCTCCATTTTGTGCTGCTTACATTCTCAGTCGCCTGTTCTCTCGCTCTTTCCTCCCAATTCTTTTGCCTCTGATTAGTGACTAGAACTGTATTTGCTGACTGTCGAGTCCTTGCTTTCATTGGCTGTGGCGCCCCCATTCAGAGAATCTGGATTACCTCATGACATATGGCACAGTGCACACTTTGAAAGCTAAGAACTGGAAAGTTTCTCTTTTGGCAACGTTTCTCAGTCTCCAAGGCAATTTCCACATGCAACACTTTCCATACTCATTGAGCACAGAGTTTAGAGGGTTTCAAATAAAAGACCTCTCAAGTTTTCAGGCCTGGCCAAAAAAAGCCATGTCCCCCGGATGCCAAGACAACTGGTCGGTTCAAACAGTTTGGTCTGAAGCCTCAGTCAATGCAGAGAAATTCAAGGGCTCATGTCTCATTATATGGGGAGCATTAATGGTAGATATTTTTTTCCCAGGCTGACATTTAGCCCAGTTATAAAGTCAGGCAATGAGACAGTCAGCTTTTGTAACAGCAGGGCTTACTGCTACTGAGAAGAAAGGCAACCAGCGATGTTGCTGGGAGGACAAGAATGATCACCGGGAAGGTGTCTCTAGCCAGGGCTGTGGAGTGGAATGCCAGCTCTGGGACCTGATGGCAGTCACAGACAGTCCTCTGAGGGGCTCACGGCAGCAGGAGAGCCAAGTTAACTTACTTAGGAGTGCGTGGAGTTCTAGTCAAGCCAAGAGAGGCCACATGGCGTATTAAGCAGCCTCCGTTTCACCTGAGAAGGCCATCAGGACAAGCAGCGAGTGGGAAGACACAGGAAAGCTCGCTGGACCTCCGAGGATGCTGAGGGTGCCCCTGATGCCCTCCCTCTGGAAGCCCCACACAGCTCTTCCTCTGTGTGCCAGCTGCCACATTAGGGTGAGAAGTAGGGGGAGGAGCATTTTTATCCAGCACACCCTGAACCCTACCCAAAGGGACTGTTTGAATTAGTGAAGCTTTAAACCGGATTGGACAATTAGTTACCTTTTTGCTTTCTAACCAGTGGGTAAGGAGGGCTCAGGGGGAAGACCAACAAAGTTTTAGACAAAATAAATTAATTACACCTTCTCTGCACAGCCTGGCCACAGTGTGGATTAATTCGGTCATCTTGCTACAGAAAAGTAGGACCTGCCTGGTCTACTCCTTGGCCCACACTGTTCCTACACCTTGACCTGCAAATAGAACCGTCTGGGCTTTGGCTCCTGCCCAGAGCCTCACTGTGAGGACCGGCTGGGTTTCCCTGCCAGGCGCTCCGGGAGTCCTGGGCTCTTAGGCTCCTCTACCCCGCGCTTGTGTTTGCAGCAAGTTGCTCACATGTTTGTGTTTTGCTTGTTTCCCCTCTGCACGTTGTCTTCCCAGATCTTATCCCCCGGGAGTTCTCCTTTGTTCTCTTCCACAGTTCCAAGGGGCAGGGCCAGACCAAAACCTCAGACTGACCCCAGAGCAAAGAATGAGAATACAGAAAGAAATCCTTGAGAAGAGTCTCAAAGCCACATGCCAAGTAACAAAATGCAGGCTCCTTTAGGGCATCTGATATAGAAGCAGTATATCTAGAATTCAGTCAACAAAAGGTCTAGAATCAAGACCAAGAAAAGAAGAAACGACCTATATGTTTCTAGTGAATGCCTCCTGAGGACAGCACCCCGACCCGACCCTCATCACCACTCCTGCTGGACCCCTCCCTGGAATATGTTTCTTCCTTCAGTTTGCGTATTTTGTTCCTAAAGACTCTTAATTAATAAAAATAGTAACAATAGCTAACACTCGTTGAGCGCTTACTGTGTGCCTGGCTCTGTGTTAAGTGCTTGTCACATGAAGCCACATAATATCCTCTGAGGTTGAAAAAATACTTAGGATTGAAAAATAAGCAGAGGAAACTGTGGTAGGGGATGTGGAAAGGCGGAGGGAAGCTGCTGGGTTGGAATCTGAACAAGACACATACACAAAATAATACTGGACTCTCCTTCTTTCTAGCTAATTTCCAGACTTCCCTCTTCCTTTTGCTGCCCAAATCCTCCACATTGTGGCCGAAACTCAGTGCCTCCATCTCCTATTCTCTTAACCGCTGACCATCCACCCCCACAATTCTATTGAAACTTCTCTCATCAAGGCCACCATGACTTTCTTCTGGCCAAACACAATAGTTTTTTTCCTTAGTCCTCATTCTTTCTGACCTCAGGGCTGTATTTGACATTGTTAATTACCTGCCTGCCGGACACGCTTTCCTACCTTTTTGTCTCCTGCTTGCTTATTTGCTGGGTCCGCCAAGCATGCCCCTGAGAGGGGGGATTCTGCCAGGGCTCCTCGCACGGAGGCATTCCCCTTTGTCCTGATTTTAACCCTCAGATCTCTGTGTGACTCCCCATTTGCCTCTCCAGCCCAGACTCTGCCCCTATGGTTCTGGACGTTCAGTGGTTATCCCACACACTTCATGTCCGAAAATAAATGTGTCTTCTTCCCTCAGATTAGTCTCTCTTCCAAATATGCCCATTTCCAAAGTGTGTCTTAAGCACATGCAAGCCCAATGCCTTGGAGTCATCTACTCCTCCCCCCTCCACTCTACAATCCACACTCCCAAATTGCTGCTGCTTCTCAACCCTCTCTTCCGACCCTCCACTCCACCCCACTGCTCTGGCCCCAGTTCAGCCTCTTCCCTGTCCCACTTCACACCTCCTCCTTACATTGGCCTTCTAGCTAATCTCGGAGCGTCTACCTCTCCACGCCTCAGTATTTTCCTAAAACATTACATTTGAAAGCAGTCTCTGTTAATCAACACCTGTAAAATAATCTTTGATCTAGAGATTCTACTTGTAGAAATCTGTCCTCAGGAAAGAATCAGAGATATGTGAGGACAGAGATTCATATATAAGAATATTAAGTGAGAACAAGTTAAATGGACAAGGAGGGGTTAATAAATACATTATGGTGAGTCCACTACAGGGGAACATGGTGGAGCCACTAAAAATCATGCTTCAAAAGGATATTCAATGATATGGGGAAATGTTCATTTTATCTTATTAAATGAAAAACACAGGCTACACACTGGAATTTACACCATGACCCCTTTCTCAACCCACTCTCGTCCCTGCTCATTACATCCCAGCAACATTCCTCTTCTTGCAGTTCTACTATGCTCATTCCTTCCCCAGGGCATTTGCACATGTCAGGAAAAACTGGGAAGGACTTTGAAATGGGGGGGAAAATTTGTGGGTGTCCTGACTAGGTTACCCATCCTGATTATCTCCATCTTTCATTTTCTCTGAGCTAGTTTACAACTGCATAAGTTGTAGGTAACTGAGAAGAATGCAAATTACTATTTTCTGTATGCCAGTGAATTCTGTCCAGGGGAGGGCCGGCTGATTTTTCTCCAGCCAGTTTGGCATCTATTTACATCTTCATTTCAGCATTCCTGATTGAGGAGTATGGTACTTGGAATTCTCCTTGGAACCAGTTGTATCATTTTACTGGTTCCCTCATTAACTAATGAGTTAAATAAAATCTTTGACACGTGCTCATTTTATATTTATATGAGAGCCATGATTTACCTTTTTAAAAACTATGTATGCCCTTTCTCCTCTTCACCTGTCTCGTCCCTGCCTATCCTTCAGGTCTCAGCTGGATGTCACACCCTCGGAGAGGCCTCCTCTATTCTAGATCAGGTCCTCCTGATTCTAGGTTATTGATTCTCTTTTATCTGTTTCTTCACAGCACTTGTTACAGTTTCTAATTACATATTCTGTGTTTATGAATGTCTGGGAGTCAAATTACCTGATTTGAATTTTCTTCTTTATATTTTTCTTTAGTTTACAAATGTTCTATAATGAATACGTATACTTTCATAATTTTTTACACGTTATCTTTAATCACTACTTTCAAAAGGAAAAAAAAGAACCACAGTATGTTACTGTCGGTTGCCTCTCTCATCTCCATTGACGTCTCCCTCCTCCAACCACTCCAGCCCACCGAGATTGCTCCCTTACACAAACTCCCATTGCAATTCTATTCTATTCCACACAATTGTACTTTGGTCATGGCATAATGAGCAACTAACTATGTGTATAGCACTGCGCTAGAAGTCATGTGTATGCGTGTGTGTGCATGCCTGTGTGTGTGCGCTGAGATCCTAAGAAGGGTAGGTGGTGCTTCCCACTCTGGAGGAGTTTATAACCTAAAGGGTGATACAAGACAGATTGAATAACCGTGCAAGGTGTTATTTAACAAAGTGCCGTGGCTCTGCAGAAATGTTCAGGTTTGACCTCACTGAGGACCAGAATGGTCGTGCAGCCTTGTATGACAAACTTGGGCTTTTGCGTTTGTTTGTCTTGTGAGTTGCACTAGAATTCAACCTCCCCCAAGAAACCGTGAGGAAACAACCTGCTGAAGACTCCGGTTCGGAAGCATTGAGGTTACAGCTCCACCATCACCCTGTTCTACGTCACGCATAACATCTGTCTTCTCAGGGGCCTCCCTGAAAGTGTCCCCACCAGCCACCATGAAACCTCTGGTAAGGAGACATAACCCTGGCCCCTTCCGTGTCTGGATTTGCGGAATAATCTGCGATGAAATAAGTGGGTCAGAAGAACGGGGCCTGGAGCGGGAGCTACTCCTTAACCAGAGCACACTCTGCCTCCCCCAGGTAGTCTTCAAAACTGGCCTAAACATATGTTTCTTAACTTTCTGATTTCAAGCTAGTTTGCTACCTCCTACATCTTTTTTTCCAAAAAACTCCCTGTCTACACAATCTGAACTTCCCTGTGAAACGAGACACGGGAAGGCTGGTATCTTTCTTCTCTCTTTTCCTCTCTCAGTCTTGGGAGGCATCCCTTCCCTTTAAGACTGACATCAAAGAAGTCACTATGATCCGCAAGATCCTGTGTGAGGCTGTTTTCAGGAAAGACTCTTGGGGAGGGTGCACCTGGGTCTGAACCAGTATAGCAGTGATTCCTGCTCTGGAGGGGCACCACTGTGTCAGGATACCACGCACGGAAGCCACAGGCGCCAGGTTGGGGCTGAGAAGGCAGCCAGAGTCCCAAGAAGTGAATTCCAAGGCACAGTTGGAATCTCGGTGCCGGGGGTATCTCAAGAACATTGTGGGTTGTCTCTTTCTGACTGTGAAAGCCTACAGTACAACAAGAGCAGCCAGACGTGGGCCTGGAACGCGAGGGCAATTGTTCTCTCCTCTCACAGTGCAGCCTTTCATCTGAGTCCAGGGAAGGATAAAAAATTGTCATGTAAGTTCTGCAACTTGGCTGTGATGACTTCCATGCATGCATGTGGGCCACATTGTTCTGCCTCTCCTGGCAGATCTTTGGCTCTCAGAGTGGTTTGGCACTCACACCCCTGCCTGGCTCCGGGCAGGCCTCCCTACAGCTCCGTTCTGGGGCCTGTATGCCTAGGCCTGATTAATGCAGTCCAGCTTTCCCCACAGATGCCTAGGGGGGGATTTAAGTCGTTCTAACAGCCTAATTGACGGATCACTTTTATTTCTCCTTTGCTGTTGACTTCCTGTTTACTGCCCCTTCCAGCTTGTATGAAGCCATTTGCAGCCACATGATGTTTTAAGATTCTCTTCATTCAGGGAGAGCCAAGAGACAAAACTGCAGTCTGCCCGAGAAAACAAAAGCAGCAGTGGCTCCAGAGCGCTCAGGCTCTGTGAATGTCTGATTCCCCCATCGCGGGGGCGGCTGCCGACCGCTTGCCGACCGCTTTGCCCTGCAATGTGATGATTGCCAGTTATTAAGCCTGTCTGGTGGAGGGGGAGGCCAAGGGAGGAACAAGAGCAATAAAAGGGAGATAGATGACTCGCAAGGATGAAGAACTGTGCAGACAAAAAAAAATCCCCTACGCTCCTTTCAGAGTTCATAGCCAGGAGGATAAACACCACTTAATTTGCAAATGATTGCCATTTGGAGATAATAAAATATTAAATGTCACTGGAAGAAAAGTTTATACGGAAATCACAAGATCCTGTGTTGAGAACATTTGTGAATTCCTCCTCTGCTGTCTTCTGAAGCACAATTCACTAGCAGACTCCGTGACATCTTTTCCATGGGCAGTTTGGGTTTTGATTTTTACAACAATGAGGCGGAGATTCTCAAACCAGGGCGATAGGGTGCTTTCACACCTCCTTTCCTGGGGACATTTGGTGACGTCTGTGGACATTTTTGGTTGTCACGACTGTGTATGTATGGGTTGGGGGGGGTGAGTATTACTCGCAGCTAGTGTGTAGAGGCCAGGGATGCTGTTAAACACCCCACAATGCACAGGACAGCCCCTCCACAACAAAAATATTTCCAGCCCAAAATGCCAGTAGTGCAGAGACTAGAGACATGGGTAATAAGTTTTCTGAAAGCAGAAAGGAACAGAGATGTGTTGGCTTTAAATTCTAACTTCCTACTTGTAAAAAGATGCAATATAGGCAGGGGATCCATCTAAGAAGTCCCAGCCTTTCTGGAAATACACATAGTGAATAAGGTTGAAGACTGTTACTTCAGTCTTGGTGTGATCAGAGTGTCTCCACCGTCTTCTAATATCTAGGTGAAGATGCGGGCACCCATCACTACCTTCTAATGGACCAAATCAGTCAGCTGTCCACGCGTGTGCAGCCACTGCCCTCTAGGGGAAGAAATGTGTGGCACTGCTCACCATGGGTGTATGTTCCAAGGCAGTGTGATAAACCCTCAAGGCCCTTCTTCGCTCCAGCAGGAGAGGAAAGGCTCCCTAATTTTATGAGTAAGAGACTGGCTTCAAGTCGCAGCTGTACCAGTGCTGCTTTTTGGACTTCACAGGTCGTGGACGTGTATGAGCAGGCACAGTGTGAGCATTAACACATCGCATAAATAAATGCAGGTTCCTGTAGTACCTCTAGAATTACAATGTCGGAGGTGCTCCATTATTAACAAATAGTTATTGAGGGCCTATCATGTGCTATGCCATCTTGTAAGGGCTGAGTATATAAGTAGACATGACAAAGTCCATGGTGGGGGGAGAAAGATAATTCATCAACAAATAAGATAGAATGTAATTTCAAGTAGTGTTAATTGCTATGAAAAAAAAAGCATCTAGGTTAATGGGATAGGGAATGACTGGGGTGGGGAGATGGGTACCACTTCAGTTAGGCAGGGTGGTCAGGGAAGGTCTGAGAGACATCGAAGGTAGTGACTCTATGGCTGGAACTACCCTTGGACCAAGGCAACAGGGGCCCCTGCCCCGGGCCGGGTGTGAGAGGACCCTGAGCATCGTCATTACTTAACACTGCTTGGACTCCAGGGAAATGCCTCTGCACCTCTGTGTCTGAGTGCAAAGAGCATGGAGAGGACTAGGATGCTGGAGTGCTCAGGAAAGCGAAAGGACAGATTAAACCCTTCTTCTCAGAGAGCATCAGTGCAATAGTTTATTGCATGAAAAATTGTTTCCCAGAGCTCCTAGCGTCTATTTTTTTTGTTTTGTTTTTCTTTGTGTTCTGGAGATGCTCATGGATTAGAGTGGTATTTGCAACATTTGCACGTGGTGTGTGAGGAACTCTTTGTGATGTTAAATAATTCATATTTCTTTTAAAGTTCTATGTATGCTGGTCTAGATGTAAGACGCTCGAAGTACACCAATTCTTTACCTTGACAACCACATGAACATTTAACACTAATATAGAGAATTGGTTTTTTAATAAGAATACTTAATGTAATTTAGATACATTTTCCTAAAAAGCTCTTCAGCTTTATTTAAATAATTCTAAGTTAAAATTTTCAGTGGCCGGCCCAGTGGCGCAGTGGTTAAGTGCACACATTCCACTTCAGCGGCCCGGGGTTCACCGGTTTAGATCCTAGGTGCGGACATGGCACCTCGGGGCAAGCCATGCTGTGGTAGGCATCCCACATATAAAAAGTAGAGGAAGATGGGCATGGATGTTAGCTTAGGGCCAGTCTTCCTCAGAAAAAAGAGGAGGATTGGCAGCAGATGTTAGCTCAGGGCTAATTGTCCTCAGAAAAAAATTTTTTTCATATCTGCTAACTATAATATGCATTTAATTTTAAATAATTTTGAAGGTTTGAGAAAAATGACTTTTTTGAAAGCCTACATGAAAACCATTTTAATTTTTACTTTCAATTACTTTTTAATGATAATATGTACAAATTTTGTACATTTTGAGGACAATAATATTTTTTAAATCTTTTATATCACTTATCTCAGTAGAATACAAATTATTTGGAAATCATTACATTAGCGATTTCACTTAAATGACAGCAAAAAATTAATTTTTGTGAAATAAACATATAAGTTATGAATAATGTGTCTCTATTTATTACTCATTTAAACATCACCAACCATGGGCTGGCCCCGTGGCCCAGTGGTTAAGTTCGTGCACTCTGTTTCAGCGGCCTGGGGTTTCGCCGGTTTGTATCCTGGGCACGGACATGGCACCGCTCACCAAGCCATGCTGAGGCGGCATCCCGCATGCCACAACTAGAAGGACTCACAACTAAAATATACAGCTATGTACTGGGGGTCTTTGGGAGAAAAAGGAAAAATAAAATCTTTAAAAAAAAATCACCAACCAACTAACAGAGCACGAAATATGCACAATAATAATTAAATTCAATTGTCTTTTGTATTTTGCTAACTTACAGTGATAACAATCATATGTTTACATATATTTTTCAATTTTGTCATGATGAAGGCATTTGCCATGGTAAGGGGATAGAAGATATCTTGTGTGACAGTGTTTACTGGCATGTGGGCCTCCATTTATACCCTTATCCCGGGCCCACTAATGTTAGGGGTGGGCCTGTGGCTCAAGATTTGGAGAAGAGGCAGTAACACTTTCAAAGGCCCTGAAACAGCAAAACGTGTGGCACGTCGGAGGGGCAGGAAGGCCAGTGTGGCTGCAGTCTGGCAGGTGAGGTTGGAGAGGTGGGCGGGGGCCTGGTGACAGGGTTAGGAGTTTGGATCTTCCTGTATCAGCAACAGGAAGCCACTGGAGGGTTTTAAGCTGGAGTAGATGGTTCTGGCTGCTGTATAGAGATGACACCTAGGGGAACAAGGGGAGAGGCAGGGGCCCCACCGGGAGGCTGTGGCATGAGTTCTAGCAAGACGACAGTGACGCAGACTTGGGTTTTAGCAGTGGGTGGTGAGAAGTGGTCAGATGGGGGATATGTTTGAGAGAAGAGATGACAGGGTTTCCTGATGGATTGAGCGCTGGAGGTGGGGAAAGGAGAGAAAGATTCCAGATCTTTGGTTGGAGCAAGTGGTGTGTGGTGGAGGGAAGCCTAGAGAGTGGAATGGGGGAGTGGAGGATGCCTTGCATTTGGAACAGAAGTCCCACTTTTGTAGAAGTGCCTGCGTTACTGAAAATGGCTAGGGGAGAAACTAACAAGGTAGGAGAAGTTTTCCTGTGGTCTTTCCTTATGTTCCTATCGACAGCTCGCAGGGCTCCCTGGGGCTTACTACCCAGGGGCCTGTCAGAGCCTGTCCCATCCCACTTGTCCCCAACTATCCCTGCAAGGTGTTGACAGGCTAACTGAGCTATTACCCACTAACCCCCTTTCTACCTCGAAACTCTGTGATTTTAAGGTAACAAAGTGGCACCCAGAATTATTTGAATTTTAGAAAAAGACTTCCTGAAGATGGAAGAGGAGTCAGTCTGTAAAGGTGGAAGTGTTTGTGTGGCAACTTTCCAACTGCCCACCACCCACATTGCTTGGGTGCACTTGGGTGCACATTCACACATGTCCTGTTTTTAGGACTTGCAAATTTGGTTAGATGTCACCATGCATTCTGTGAACCCACAGTACTATGGATCCAAAATAAAGTCATAGACTATGAGAACAAGAAGGAACTGTAGGGAGCGGCTGCTCTGACTTTTTGTTGCCCTGATAAGGAAACTGGAAGCTAAGCTGGCTTGTGATGTCCATGATATGATCACATAGCTGGCTGGTGAGAGACAAGGGTCCCAAGCCCAGGCTTCGGGACTTCCAGCCCAGCGTGCTTCCCACAAGTAGAGTTTCTGTCCCAGGGATGAAGCAATGGATCGTGCAGGGCGAGGACTTGACATCAAAATAGGTCTCAGATTTCTTCTTGCAGTGACTGCAGATTTATGTCACATTCTGCTCTGTAGAGTCTTCTCCTACCCCCAAAGAGCTCAAAGTTCCTTCATAAATACAGTAACATCCATCTCCACCACCATTCATTCAACCAACATCTATATGAGTGGCGAGCCCTGTGGTACAAAAGATCCAAGGAAGAATAGGGTGTGCCCTCAAGGTGCTGCTAGTGTGTGTGTGTGTGTGTGTGTGTGCATGTGTGTGTGGTGGGTGAGATGGGGGGGGAGACACTGACATTGACAACTCTAGTGCAGTATGTTCAGTGCTGTGATGGCAGTGTGCACAGGGTCACATGGGATGGCCAGCACTGACAGGAAAGGAAGAGTAGACAAGTCATGTGGAGTAACTTAGCCCCGGACTGTGGTGAGGGACTAACAGGAATTAAACGGGAGAGCAGGGAGGGGCTGCTGAAGGCAGATTCCGGAAAAGGGAGCAGCCTGTGCAAAGGCAAGGAAGGAAGGCAGAATTTGGAGAATTCTGTGAAGGCACATTTGAAGAATTGCCAGTGCTTGATGTCGCTGAGGGAGGGAGAAGTGAGAGACAGGATGGTGAAGTGGGCAGGAAAGGTTATCTCCATTACACTGGTGCGGAATCTAAACCGGCAGCAGAGAGATTCCCCAGCCTTCGCGCTAGTCACGAAATGCCCAGGCGGGAGATGCATCCCAGTCACACCTTCTGTCTGCCTCCATCAGCCACCCCTCCTCCAGGGAAGAAGCCTAACCAGGTGAAATCTTCAGAGCGAAAATCAAAGATGGTCTGAAAAGTTTAGGGACGGGCAGAAAGGCAGCCACAGGTGGGCCAAGTGTAGGGACAGGCTCTTCCTCTTTTCTTTTAGCAGCATCTGTGCAGCCACTGCCTTCTGCGTCTGCCTTATCCAGCGACTGTCCGGGCTCCCACCAGCCTGAGTAATTCGTGGAGCCCAAGACAATCTCTGAGTTTACCCCTAAGGATGGCACAGGCTTAGCAGAAGACAATAAACCTATTACTCACAAAGTATCTGGCACGTAGTACATGCTTAATAAAGCCTTGTCATATGAATGCACGACATGAACCCATGCACAGGGAGTCTTTGCCTTTTCCCCTTGGGTTTCTCTTAGTTGCCAGACCCGACTCTGACGGGCTCGGGTGAGAGAGAAGCCCCAGAGGACTCTTCCAGCCCTTGTGCCAGCTCCTTTGGACAAGTCACCTCCTTTTCCCCTCAAAGCGTCTGTACTCAGTACTGCAGGTCCACGATCTCCTACCCAAAAGCCAGATGTGCTTCAGGATTCCATTTTTTTCAGATTTTAGAAAGGTGATACTGCGCATGTGCCTTTTGTTATATCAAACCCCAGTTGGCCAGGAGAGCACCTTGTAATCAAACACATAAACCCTTTTTACAGTGAAATGTAAGGATAGTCCCACTAAGTAGAAAAGACGTAACTTCAGGTCAGTTTAGGCCAGGTCTTGCTGGCCAAGTGAGTTACGAAATGCTTCCTGTTTTCAGAGTGTGGGAGTTTGGAGATGTGGGTAAGAGATTGTGGACTTGTGAAATCCTCACTTTTTGGATGAGGCCACTGAGGTTCAGAGAGGTGAAGTGATGTGCTCAAGGTCACACTGCTAAGGCAAGGAGTCTGGATTAGGACACGGCTTGGTCCAGTTCCAAACCCCATGCTTTTTCTCCACTGTGACAATTCCGGGCCACTCGTCTTGTCTTCTGCCCAATGGAAAGGAGTAAGCAGCAGCCACTTCTGGGGCTCAGCGGGCTTGAGCAACACGGAAGACCGACTGGAGAGTTTTCCTTCTGGAACAGCAATGCCTCCATCTACTGGACATACACGAGAATGACATCTGACTCACATTGAGGAAAGATTGTTCTGGTAATGGCCTCTAAAGGAGGGCCGCTGAATCGTCTTTCCCTCCTGTAACTGTGCAAATCGGATTTCAGGGACCAGAGAGCTGCTGCTAAATTACCCCCACATAATCCGTCCTTCAAAATTTACAACAACAACAATAATAATAATGAAACCTCTTTCACCCAATTGCCAGACATTCTAGAGTGAAGCTGCCAGTTTCAGCATTCCCAGTAGCTCTCCGAACAGCTCTTCTAAAACGTGACACTCCCTCGCTTCAGACTTTTCAGTGGTTTCCCATCAATTACGGAAGCCACTCCAGAGAGCTCCTGTGACCGCACCTGCCCCTCCAGCCCTTCCCCACACCTACGCTCCTCGCCCTCGCTGGGCCCTTATCACACCTGTGTTTTCTATTATGGCACCTGGAACAGCCTGCCACCTTTGTCCGTTTGCTGCTTCCTCTGACAGACTCTTAGCTCCCGCACCTTGCAGGGTTTCTGGGATATCGAAGGAGTTTGATCATTTTTGAGAGATGAAAAATTAGAGTCAATTTATTTCATTAACTTGAGACAACCAAAAATTTGCTCACCAATTAAATGCACATACAGTAGTCGCTGTCAGGCTCCTAAATCTCAGTGTAATCAGACTTTTGAAATCCTTCCTTGAATATGAATTTTGGTGGAGGGCAGGATGGAGAGAGCTTGGGGATATTTGTTTCTCAAAAGAAGGAAGATTGTCAAGAATCATGATATGCAGAATAATTTGTTCCTAGAAGAAATGATTCTTTCCTTGAGTCTTCCACATCGTCTTTTCTCTTCTCAGATAACATCTTTAATTTCTCAAAATAAAACCTCAAAATGAATTAGCCAAGGAAACAAGAAACAGTTCATGGACTATGGCACTTTAGAAGTTGAGGTGGGTCACAAAAGAAGCAGATAGCGTTCTTTTTTCAGATATATCTATTCTTTTTGCAGTAGCAAAACTAGCATTACTGAGATGTAATTCACGGACTTAAAATTCACCCTTTTAAAGTGTACAGTTCAGTGGTTTTCCCTATAGTCACAAAGTTGTGCGACCATCGCCACAATCAATTTTAGAGCATTTTCATTATCCCCAAAAGAAACCTGTACCCTTTAGCTATCAAGCCCCAAGCCCCTGTTCCACCACCACTCCAGCCCCTGGCAACCACTAATCTATTTTCTGTCTCTGGGGATTTGCCCATTCTGGACATTTCATATACGTAATGAAATCGTATAAGATGTGGTGTTTGATGACTGGCTGCTTTCATTTAGCATCATGTATTCAAGGTTCATCCACATCGCGGCAGCGTCAGTACTTCATTTCCTTTTATGGCTGGGTAATATTCTAGTGTTCGGCCATATCACATTTTGCTTATCCACTCATCAGTTAATGGACATTTGGGTTGTTTCCATCAGCAGCTATTACACATAATGCTACTGTGAACATTCGCGTACAGGTTTTTGTGTGGACATATCTCTTCCGTACTCGTGGGTATAGATCTAGGAGTGGAATTGCTGCATCAAATGACACAGGTAGGTTTATCTCCTCCCCCTGCTAGATTAAAAACACCCCCAGGGCAGAGTTTGAGGCACTCATCTCTTGGCCTAGTACTACGGACATGGATGTTCATTGAATGTTTCTTGGCTGGAATGAATGAATGGATGATACTTGCTATTCTAACACGGAACATGGTAAGGGGTCAGGGGAGTAGACAGACAGCGTGAAAAAATAAATCTTGAAAAAAATTCAAATCATGAACAATCTTAGCACTGATAGGTAATATTACAAAATATACTTCTCGGAACCCCAGCTCCCTTTCTGCAAAATGAGAGCAACAATACCTTACAGGGTTGTCGTGTTAAAGTTGTTTTCATCTGAGGAGGCCTCAAACAGACCTGACACACACAGTAGGTACTCAGTGCTGTACAGCTAGTTAAGCGCAGTATGGCCCCTCACCCACAACCAGTGCAAGCCTTGGCCTTCTGTGAAACACTGTCTAGCTGTGATCTTGAAAAGACTGGGTTTTTGTCTCACCTTCAGCTCTGTCTTTCGCTGCCCAGTGTGAGAGCATTATGCCTGTGTCTACACTCATGATATTGAAGCAGATAGTCTAACAACTGAAAAGAGGTGACATCTAGGGAATCTTGCTCTCAGCATGAGAACCAGAAGTGCCACCACCAAGTCTGCCTGACAGCATGCCTGCGTCCCTGTGGCGAGCTGTGCCCACTATGCCACACACTATTCAAGTCTGTGGAATTAGACTTTCGCCCTCAATTGGGGGCATGATCCATCTTTTAACAACGTGCATTGTCTATTGTTTAGATATCAAATAGACTCAGTCTCCCCGCCCTTTTCAGAGTGTGATTCTTGGGATCATGCGGGGACAAAAACCACGTGAGGAAGTTCTCTGTTTATTTTACTATTACGTTTAAATATGTTAAAAAACAAAATAGGTATCTAAAGAAATACTTTTAATGAAGGGTCAAATTTTGTTGATTAGGATTATTTCCACAGCAAAATGGATTTGAAATGCCAGAATCTCTAAATTTCAGAATATAAATGCATTTCAATTACTTTCAAGTTCAGGTACAAAATGCAAATTAGAACAGAAAAATACCCCCAGGTCAGTTTTGCTTCCCTGACTAGATGAAAGGAATATGTAATCAGTACACCAATTTAACAATCTAAAAATTGCTAGCCTCAGCCCATTGTGCACGCAGTATAATTTTTATAAATGAGGAATACTTCTAAAACATTTGTAACATTCTAACCTGAGGAATTAGCAAAAAATATTTTTTCTTATGATTTTGCTTACACTGTTAATTTATTACCCACTTTTCAAAAATAAATCGAACAGAGGAGACGTTGTTCTCATTTCCTGTCTGTGAACGAATTCCCAATTAGCAATGTGAGAACTACTGAGTTTTATTGCAGGAGTCAACAGGTACCCTAAAGGTTCCCAATTTGTGGTGGCATTTGACAAGTCACAGACATACCGCCTTCCAGGTCATTATCAACAACTGAATCTTAGGATGGCCTCTCCCCACCAGGCACTCACACCCCAGAGCCTCCAAGAATCACAACCAGGAGTCTTCCAGCCCCACCCCCGGGGGCTGAAGAGGCAGAGTTTGTAACTTGAAACTGGGTCCCAATCTGGAAAGGTTGCCAATTCCTGTGTTACCATCATAGAAAGACCTAGAACCAAGAGAGGGCCTTGAAGACGGTCATTACCCTTCCTTACCACATACCCCGCCTCACACACACAATCACACAGCACTGTGGGCAGAGATGTGAGCATGGAGAAGGCTGACCTGGACCGGACCCTATGAACCCACAGTTTAAGAACATTTTCACTGCAATCTTTTACCAGTTATTATTGCTGCTATTTTCCAATTAGAAAGGGGAAAAAAAAACAACCAAGAGGGATGTGGATGTGTATATTTCTTGGAATCCAGAGGTTCAGGGGGAAAATAATCCATCAAAAATGTCGCTAGTACAAAAGTTGGCAAAACAAATAGCTCGCTCTTCTAAAACTGAGCCGTGTAGCAGGAGAAATTCTCTCACAAGGAGAGTGTTCCTGCGCCAAGTTTAGGCAGAGGAAAATTTTTCCAGCATGTCAGGAACGAAGCTGACGTTCCATTAAGAACAACAACAAAAAAACTGCTGGAGGAAAGAGTAAGCTGGGAAAAGCAGGAGGATTCAGACGGAGCTTTAAATTCCAGACGGGCCGGGGCTGGGAGCGCGCGGGAAGGTCCCCTCTGAAGGGAGACTGCAGGGCGTTTTTCCCTTGAGCTCTCAGCCCCAGCGGACATTTCCTGTTCTGCCTCTGGAAATTCAAGCCAAGAATTACAAAACATCCTTTTCCCTCGAACCAAGTGCTGGGTTCGGAGACCATCCCCTCCCCACGTCGGTGATCTCAGCGCCTGCGCTCCCCTTCCTTCCGCGGGACCCTCCCTGACCGGCGGTGCTGGCTGTCCCCAGAGAGAGGATGGAACCGCCGTAGCAGGTGGTGCGAAAGGGAGAGAGGCGACCCTGGGGACCACAGCTGGAGAGGTAGGACCGGGGCCTGGACATTCTTGGGATCATTTGACATCCATTGAGCAAAAACGAGGCACTTGGGCTGAGGGCGTTTTGTTGCTGTTGAGTGTGTGTTGTGGGTGTGTGGACTCACCGGGCGATGGTCGGCATTTCTTTTCCCTCTGTCTTTGCAAATTTCAGTTTAGTTCTTGGGTCCCTGGAAGCACACGGTTCATCCGAGTACTGGTGTGGAAAGTGTGATGGCAGATCTCTGGGAATTCCTGATTTTCTTTGTTTCTTTTCTTTTCTTTTCTTTTCTTTCCTTCCCCCCCCCCCCCCTTTGGAGTCCCTAGAATGTCAAGAAGCATTCATAAAGACCTTTAGGTCTGAATCGATTCATTGAGAAATGACTGAAGTGGAAGGGCTGGGAGAAGGCATTTGGACCATGATGAACTGGGCTGCAGCGGTGACCCAGGACCTGGACTGGCCGGTGATGCTCTCTCCTTTCCCCGTCCCGCCCACCATCGTGGAGTCTTACACCTTGAATTGTTCCTTGGGACATGGAGATGTGGTGCAGGGCCCCAAGGGTGCTGTGTGTTTACCGGCAGAGCCCAGAGGCTTAGCTGTCTGTGGCATAGCTAGCTGCTCCACCCAGAAGACTGCGTGTGGCCCTTGGCTTCATCAGGGACATGCTCCCAGCAGTCAGCCGCTGAAAGGCTAGCTTTGACATGTGCTGACATTGGACTGACTCAGAGAACTCAGCATGGCTTCTGCACAAGGAGTACCTGAAAATTTACAAGCATCACAAATAAGCATTTCAGATGCCTTTTCTCTGAATTCCTATGGCTTTACTTCTCTGTACCACACATTTTACTCCTTAGCTACATACCGCCATGCTCTGTTCTCTAACAGGCTAAACAAATGAGGGAATGAAGTGAACAAAACTAGTCATAACCTATTAGTTGCTGATCCCTAGACAGCAATTAACTCTTCTTGTGCACCTGCTGTATGTCAGGCCCCATTCCAAGGTGGCGAGTATCATCATCATCATCCCCACTTTACAGACGAGGAAGTTGAGGCTGGAGACACAACTAGTAAGTGGCCGAGCAGGGATCTGAGCTGAGGTAGCCTCAGGCTCGAGTCCAGGCTGCCATGCTCCGAAACCGGGAAGATTGGAGTTCGAATCTTGGTCCCAACACAGTCAAGCTGGGAGACCTTGGACAAGTTCAATGTCCTCAGGCTAGGCTTCCTCATTGGTAAAATGGGATAATGATAACCCCGCCTCACAGAGGTGTCGTGAAAGGTAAATTAATTTTCAAAGATTATTTTCCTGAAGCAGGTGAACAATGAAAGCATCACTTCCCAGTCCCTCCAAGGTGCAGTACAAACACGGAGGGCTCTCTGGTTCTGTAGGAGGTAGCCACAATGCCTTGCAAGGGTTTGTACCTTCCACAGGGACATGGGAGTTGGCTTGCCAGCCAGGGCAACACTGTAACTGCCAGCTCACATGACTCGAAGGTCCCTAAGGGCAGGGTTCATGTTGTATATATACTTGTTTCTCTTAGAAAATGTTTCTCGGACTGTGGTCTGAGGACATCATTTCTCTTCGGAGGGGACGCAGGGTCCTCTGGGAGGAGTTCAGCGGGAGCCTGTGGGTTCTCCAGGAGGCTCATCTTCCCGCTTCTAACAGAGCTGCTCCATCTTTACCTGACTTATACATTGGGGTGCCCAGTTGAAAGAAAGTTTTGAAGACAGTTTTCAGAACTGCTAACCTGGAACAAGTAATGTTGTGTCTAGGCCGAAAATGACTGCTTATGGAATGGAGTTGATTTATAGAGGGATTTCTGGCTTGCCCCTGTCTAGGCTGTCACTTGGCCTTCCCAATCACCTCCTACTTACTGGTCATCTCCTGCCCGGGGGAACCCACTGGGGGTGGGTGCTAGCCAGGTTCAGGAGGTGAGTTCTTTGGTCTCAGGTGGCCCATCCTCACGTGCAGGAACAGACAAGGGGCAGGATCCCAGAGAGCTTATAATACAACCTGGCCTCTCTCTAAGTCCTTTCTGAATGTGCCCTTCAATTCTGCTCACGGGTATGGACTATGTGATCAATAATCACAATAACTATTATTGATCTTCCTTAATGATAACAGCTGACTTATTGAGCCAGGCACTGTACTGAGCACATTACACAGATTAGCTCCTGTAATCCCCACAAATGCCCTATAAGGTAGTTTCGGCGTGTTCCCCACTCTACTGATGTGGAGTCTGAAGGTGGAGACATTAAGTGACTTGCCCAGGGGCACCCAGCCAGTTAGTGCTGAAGGTGGGACTGGGGCCCCGTCCCCCAAGTCTGAGCCACACTGCCTCGAACGTTTCTGCAGCCCTATTTTAGAGGTCAGAGGGATGTTGTTGTGAGAGTGTTTCTTTCACATTTTTGGCAAAGGACGCCCCGAGGATGGGCTGGGAGGAACAGAGTGACAGGGCTAGGACAGACTGTTCTATGGAAGAAAACGTGCTGCTGTGAAAAAGCAGAGTCAGGACTCCGTCCGAGCTGATCCCTGATAAACTTCGCCTCTCCTCTGAGAGGTGGTGTGCTTTAGGGAGAGAGAGCCAGCTCTGGAGTCAGACTTCCCGCATTCAAATCCCAGCTCTGCCACGTGTTAGCTACGTGATATTAGGCAAATTATCAAGATAATAATACCCCATGAAGAAGGATGATAGTAACAGTATCTGTTTCACAAAGATATTATTAGGATAAGATGACTTCATCACATGAAGCATTCGGAACTGTGCCTGGCACATAGCAAGCAAGTGCTCAATAAATATGTGGTGCATAAGATAGATTGTTGGATTAACCTTAGATGGCAGTCGGAAATAGAAGTAACTGGTGTTTGAGACTATAAAACGGACACCAACAACTTCAGCTGTGAGCTGGGAGGGGGAGGGTTGTGTCTGGACTCTTGCTGGGAAGGACCCAGGGTCCCGGAAAGGCAGCTTAGGATCCATGAGAAAGAGCTTAGATGTTCTCCCAGGGTTTAAAGGGGTAGAACTGAAACGACTAGTCTTTAGGGTTGGTCTTGCCAAATTCGATCCTGTGAAGAAATGAAGCATAATTTATTTATCTTTGTAGTTATGGAAATTAGTCCCACCTCTGACCTGTTGTTATTTAAAAAAAAAAAAAAGGTTTGGTTGTTTTCCTTCAATGAGTAAATGCCATTGGCTGAACCACTTGTATATTTGGAAGGATGGCTTTAGGACTTCAAGCTGAGATATAAAATTTAAGAGCTAAATATAACTGATAAAAAAAACAGGAAGCAGATCATGACTTACAAAAGAATTTTGTGGCTTTCTCAAAGAAGAAATTTGTGAGCACCGCCTAAGTCTAGATTAAATTTGCAATGATTTTGAAAGTTGTATGCGTCAGTTTGCCAGCCTTACTGGAAGTAAAAGTAGGCAAGAAATGAATTAATGACTGACACTTATTGAGCGCTCACGAGAAGCCAGACATTGTGCTAAGCGCTTCATATCCCTTAGCTCATTTGTTTAATCCTCATGACTGTCAGGTGCGTACTATTGCTATTCCCAGTTGACAGATAAGGACAGCAGAATTTAGAAAAGGAAATAGTTTATGCAAAAACACACAGCCGGTAAGTGCTAGGGTTGGGATTCTAACTCAGGACTTTGATTTGGGTAGGAGCGCTTATGTCTTACATGGTGGTTCTCATAGGTCTAGTCCTCCCTGATTTAAGCATTTCTATCTGTTTGAAGGGTGCTGTATTTGGAAGTGGCTGGAAGGAGCAGCAGCTCTCACAACGTGAGGTCTGAGCAAAACACTCTCAGGCGTTTTGGAGAGCAGGCATCAGAAGACAGGAAGGGTGCCCGACGGGAGAGGCACAGGGCAATTGCATCCGAGCAAGCGCACGGTCAGGCAGGGCCAAGTGTCGTGTCCTCTTAGCCTTTCTCATGCCCTCCCATAGAAGCCCTGTCTCCAGGGACTCCTCCCTCCTTTTCTGCAGGGATCCCACTCACACTCTGACAAAACAGAGAGAGTCCCGGAGCTGGCCTCCCACTGAGCCCTGCTCTGCACCCAACATCCTTGGTAGCCCGTATCCAAGATTAGTCCTCCTATTTGTTATCCATCAAAACCCTCTTTGACCAGTGCTTGACTTTTAGCAAGCCACTGGAAAGTGACCAATAAATGAATGGAAATGCAGGTACAGCCCTAGTGGCAGACTTTG
This sequence comes from Equus caballus, assembly GCF_041296265.1. NCBI lineage: Eukaryota > Metazoa > Chordata > Mammalia > Perissodactyla > Equidae > Equus > Equus caballus. The sequence continues at coordinate 24,773,943 of NC_091710.1, read as the reverse complement.
GGGTTTCACTGTGGCAGTGAATAGGAGAAGCATTTTGGAGTAGGGAGACTCCCCAGAGCCCCCCTAACCACACGCCACCGTTGTTATCTACTCCATAGCTGGAGAGGCCAGCTCCTTTCTGAGAGTCTGAGGTCCAGATTGCAAGCTTTTCGGTGATACTTGATAGAGAAGCTGCTTATCTGAGTTCTTGAAACATTTCCAGCACCGCCTCCACCGGGACAGCTCTGGGCAGCAGCATGCAGTGACTCATCCCTCAGCCACAGCGCGCTCTCTTTGTCCTTTTCTCTTTTCCAGCACCCCCTCTTCACCCACCTTCTCAGCCTCTCACATCCAGACTCCCATTCCTTCCTCATCTCTGGACAGGCCTTCAGGCCCTCAACTCACTGAGCAACCTTCAATCACACATCTCAATAGTGTGTGTTGACAACAAGAATCTAACTTTTTGGCTGGAAACAAGATGACAACGGAATTTAGGAATCAGCAGTTTGAGAACATTTTTAAGGATTTTGGAATATAGGTCCTTCTTAGACACCCCTCCTCCCCAAATCACACACCATAAACCAGTGCTCATGTGGGGCCCACCAGTAATTAGAGAGGGTCCTAGTTAACGACTAGGCGTGGGGTTACAGGCAGGGAGGAAATCTGTTGTTTATCCCCGGCCACCCAAGGTCTGTGGGATCGGGGGAGGGTTGCCCCTGCACTCTCAGCCCTGGAGGGATAATGAAGACATTCTCTTCCTTAGCCTTACCCTCTATTTTCAAAAGGAGGTTCGAAAGAGACAGAAGCAGACAGGAGTAGGTGAAAAAGCAGACACAATACAGAGCAAAATGTCCCAAGGCAGCAGAGGAAGGCTTGGCGTATGTTCATTGCTCAACATGGGGCTCTCCTGGACCCTTGCAACTTTCCGTAGTTTAACTTTCTAGCTAATTATTACCATCTGCATGATTGCTGGCAGCCAACTCTTTGCTGGGCCTGCCAGTTAGTTACTGGGTCAGCTTGGGGGCTGCACCAGCTGCCGCCAGCTGCTGAGGCCCCCTTGAGTTTTCTTCGGGAACAAGCAGGCGTGTCCACTGACTGTTGCCCCGGCCGTTGGGTGAGTGGCTTGCTTTCTTTCTGCCTCCTCGCCTCTGACAGTTGGCTGTTCAGAGCCCAGCCTGGTTTCCCAGCCTCACGTTGCGTTTTCCAGCATGCCTGTGATGTGTCTGCATGCCGTGGGTGAGCACAGTCTGCTCCTTTCCTTGGAGTGGCTCGATAACCAGCACGCACTGCACATCCTTGCACAGATGCAGAGCTGCGTCATGGAAAAGAGAGGTCTGCATATGCTTTAGTAAACGAACAGCTGTGAGGACTCGAGGCACTTAGCCTTAGTCTTAGGCATGTCGGCCTTAGCCTGATAAGGCATATAGTCTGCTTCTAGAGTCATAAGCATCAGGACTGAAAGGGATCTTAGAAACTTTCTAGTCTAAACCCTTCATTTTACAGATGAGGTGAATGAGACCAAGGTCACAGAGCTAGGGTCCAGGGGGCTCTCTGTCTCACAAAACCAGTCTGTTCTGTGGATGGTCTTGAGAAGGGATGAAAATTACATGGGTGCTGGATATTTCCATCTGCCCTTATAAATCCGCTCTCCACCCTTCTCCACCTTCTCTGTGTCTAGGAGGCCGACGTGAATGCCTCCCTTGCATTTGACGGCCAGTTAGTTTCAGCCACTGGAGGCCACGGGCAGGAAATCAGAGGGAGAGAAGAGAGTAACATGAAGGTGCTCGTTCCCCTTGCTTCTTTCCTGCTGTGTTGCCATGGGCTGGTTGTGTCCCCGGACTGAAGGCCACGGCTTCTGTCAGATGGCCCTTTCCACACAGCTCCATCCCCATGACCCTCTAGGCTAGAGTAGTAGCAGGGGTTCCCCATTGTCCAGCACTGGGCCACTGGCCTATCTCTTGAGTTCTCCCAAACTTTATTAAGACCTTTGCAAACAGTCACTTTATTAAGCCCTCAGATGGGAGCGTGTTACCTGCCAGGGTCCTGATGGATACATGTGGTTTTGTTTATTAGAGAAAGAAAAATCTGTATGAATGGAAGGTGAAATTTAAGAGGAGGGTGTATTAGTTTCCTGTGGCTGCTGTAACAAGTGACCACAAACTTGGTAGCTTAAAACAGCAGAAGTTCATTCTCTCCCAGTTCTGGAGGCTAGCAGTCCAAAGTCAGTGTCACTGGGCAGAAAGCAAGGTGTCAACAGGGCCGCGCTCCCTTCAGAGGCTCTAGGAGAGAGTCTGCTCCTTGCTTCCTTCAGCTGCTGGTGGCTGCCACTATTCCTTAGCATGCGGCCACATCACCTCAATACCTGCTTCTTCAGCCACATTGCCTTCTCCTCCTGGGTGTGTGACATCTTCCTCAGCTTCCCTTTTATAAGGACTCTTGTGATTGCATTTAGGACCCTCCCAGATCATACAGAACAGTCTGCCCATTTCAAAATCCTTAACTTCATTACATTTGCAAATAAGGGATCATATTTGCAAATAAAACAACATTTTTCTAAATAAGGGAACATTTACAGGTCCCAGGGATTAGGACCTGATGTCTTCGGGGTCTTTATTCAGCCTACGACAGAGAGTGATAGAGGCACAGGAGAATTCCTTCAGAACAGTTTTTTTAAGACTTTATTATTTTAGAGCAGTCTTAGATTACAACAAAATTGAGAGGAAGGTACAAAGGTTTCCCATATGCTTCCTGCTCCCACACATGCTTAGCCTCCCCATTATCAACACTCACCAGAATGGTCCATTTTTTTTTTACCAAGGATGACCCTACATTGGTGCACCATAATCACACAAAGTCCATAGTTTACTTAGGGCTCTCTCTTGGTGTTATACATTCTGTGGGTTGGGACAAATGTATAAAGATCTATAGCCATGATTATAATCTCTTACAGAGTGTTTTCACTGCGCTAAAAATCCTCTGTACTATGCCTATTCATCTCTCTCCACAACCCCCTCCAACCCTGGCAACCACTGAACTTTTTACTGTCTCCATAGTTTTGTCTTTTCCAGGATGTCATATAGTTGGAATCATGGAGCTTGTAGCCTTTTCAGATTGACTTCTTTCACTTAATAGTATGCATTTAAGGTTCCTCCATGTCTTTTCATGGCTTTATAGCTCATTTCTTTTTAGCCCTGAATAATATTCCATTGTTTACATGTACCACAGTTTATTCATTTACCTACTGAAGGACATCTTGGTTGCTTCCAAGTTTTGGCGGTTATGAAGAAAGATGCTATAACAGCTACATGCAGATTTCTGTGTGTACATACGCTTTCAACTCCTTTGAATAAGTACCAAGGAGTGTGATTGCTGGATTATACGGTAAGAGTATGTTTAGTTTTATAAGAAATTGTCAAACTGTCTTCCAAAGTGGCTGTACAATTTTACATTTCCACCAGCAAAGTATCAGGCTTTTTGTTGCTCCACATCCTCATCGATATTTGGTGTTGTCAGTGTTCCAGACTTTGGCTCTTTTAATTGGTGTGTAGTGGTATCTCATTGTTGTTTTAATTTGAGTTTCCCTGATGACATATGATGCGGAACATCTTTTCAAATGCTTATTTGCCATCTGTATGTCTTCTTTGGTGAGATGTCTTTTAAGGTCTTTGGCTTATTTTTTAATCAGCTTGTTTGTTTTCTTCTTGTTGAGTTTTAAGAGTTCTTTGTATATTTTGGATAACAATCTTTTATCAGATATGTCTTTTGCAAATATTTTCTCCCAGTCTGTGGCTTGTCTTCTCATTCTCTTGACAGTGTCTTTTGCACAGCAGAAAATTTTAACGAGTCCAGCTTATTAATTCTTTCTTTCTTGGATTGTGCCTTTGGTGTTGCATCTAAAACCTCCTTGCCACACCCTAGGTTATGTAGATTTTCTCTTATATTATTTTCTAAGAGTTTTACTGTTTTGCATTTTCCATTTCGGTCTGTGATCCATTTTGAGTCAACTTTGTGAAGCATGTAAGATCTGTGTCTAGATTCATGTTTTTGCATGTGGATGTCCAGTTGTTCCAGCACCATTTGTTGAAATGTGCTTTGTTCCACTGTGTTGCCTTTGTTCCTTTGACTATATTTATGTGGGTCTATTTCTGGGCTCTCTGTTCTGTTCCATTGATCTATTTGTCTATTCTTTTGCCAATACCACACTGTCTTGATTACCGTAGCTTTATAGTAAGTCTTGAAGTTGAGTAGTGTCACTCCTACAACTTAGTTCTTCTCCCTGAATATTATATTGGCTGTTCTGGGTTTTTTTGCTCTCCATATAAACTTTAGAGTCAGTTTGTCAATATCCATAAAATAACTTGCTTTTGGTTTTGATTTTGGTTGGGATTGCATCAAATCTATAGGTCAAGTTGGGAAGAACTGACAACTTGACAATATCGAGTCTTCCTCTTCATGAACATGAGATATCTCTCCATTTATTTAGTTCTTCTTTGGTTTTGTTCATCAGAGTTTTATAGTTCCCCTCATATAGATCTTATGCAAATTTTGTTAGATTTATACCTACGTATTTCATTTTGGAGGGTGACAATGTAAATGGTATTGTGTTTTTAATTTCAAGTTCCATTTGTTCATTTTTGGCACATAGGAAGCTCAGTGCTTTCTGTTTGGCGAGGTTATTAATTATTGACTCAATTTCTTTAATAGATATAGACCTATTTAGACCACCTGTTTTTTTCCCGTGTGAGTTGGCAAATTGTGTCATTCAAGGAATTGGTTCACTTCAGCTAGGTTATCAAATTTATGAGTAGAGAGTTGTTCATAGTATTCCTTTAGTATCTTTTTAATTTCCATGGGATCTGTAGTGATGTCCCTCTTTCATTTCTGATACTAGTAATTTGTGTCCTCTATCTTTTTTCTTAAAAAAGACTGGCTATAGGCTTTTTCTTCAAAAGCCTGGCTATAGTCTTTTGATTTTATTGATCTTTTCAAGGAACCAGCTTTTGGTTTCATTGATTTTGTCTATTGATTTCCTACTTTCAATTTCATTGATTTCTGCACTAATTTTTATTATTTCTTTTCTTCTGCTTTCTTTGGATTTAATTTGCTCTTCTTTTTCTAGTCTGCTAAGGTGGAAATGTAGAGTATTGATTTTTAGATCTTTCTTCTCTTGTAATCTATGCATTCAATGCTATAAATTTCCCTCTAAGCATTACTTTTGCTGCATCCAACAAATTTTGATACTGTGCTTTAATTTTCATATAGTTCAAAATATTTTTAAATTTCTCTTGAGAGTTCTTCTCTGACCCATGTATTATTTAGAAGTGTGTCATTTAATCTTCACATATTTGGGGATTCTCCAGTTATCTTTCTCTTGTTGATTTCTAGTTTAATTCCACTGTGGAATGTCCACTGACACAGACATCATATGACTTCTACTCTTTTATTTAGGTGTGTTTTATGGCCCAGAATGTGGTATGTCTCGGTGAATGTTCCATGTGAACTTGAGAAAATATGAATTCTGCTGTTGTTGGATGAAGTTGTCTCTAGATGTCCGTTATATCGAGTTGATTGATGGTGTTGTTGAGTTTTTTTCTTGATAGCCAGACATGATGTACTGAGTAAAAGAAACTGTTGTAAATTGCCCTTTAGTAGCGTGGTGGTGAGGTGTGGGGATGGAGAAGCGTTCTGTAGTCCTAGGATTAGGTCTCAGTCTTTTAGTGAACCCATGACTGTGGACTGTGAACTTTATAGTGTTTCTTAGGTTTTTTTCCCTGTTTATTTGGGCCAGGATGGTGAGGGTGGGTTGGAGTTGAGTGTTTTCCTTCCCTACGTCTGTTAGTCTCGATAATACCCTAGCAGGTCAGGCTCTGGTTAACTAGTTTCCCCTGAGGCCTTGTTGAGAAGAACAGAATGCTCTGACATTATCTGACATATGAAGAACCAGGAAAATAGAAGTTATTTTCAAGTGTGGAGGATCAGAATTGGCCATTCCAAATGTGTCTCTTTGGCTTGCTTTTGTTTTTTGTTTTTTGTGTTTTTTTTGGTGAGGAAAACTGACCCTGAGCTAACATAACAATCCCTTGACAATCTTCCTCTTTTTGCTTAGAGAAGGTTGTCACTTAGCTAACATCTGTGGCAACCCTCCTTTATTTTGAATGTGGGACGCTGCCACAGCATGACTTGATGAGCAGTGCGTGGGTCCATGCCTGGGGCCCTAACCTGCGAACCCTGGGCCCCTGAAGAGGAGTGCACAAACTTAACCACTACAGCACTGGGCTGGCCCCTGGCTTGATTGTTTTTAAGAACAAACACTCTGAAAGAAACTTTGATCTTCCCCCAAGTGCCTAAAAGAAAAAGGCCTGTTCCAGGAGTGTTTCAAAATGGTTTCTTTCCCCCTCCCCCTGCTGGAAGTCCAAGAGAATTTTTCTCTGATGTTTACTCTAGGAATCTGACCAAACTCCTGGAGATAAATCTCACAATGCTGTGGGGGCCCCTCTATGACTTGGTCCCCCTGGAGTTTTTAACTCTCAGAGTTTTTGGCGCTGAGCCTCCAGCAATTCATGGTTTCCATGGTGTTTCTGCTTATGAGTTTCTGCTCCAGTGAGCAGTGACTTCTTGAGTCACCTGACTGTCTCTCCAATCTTGGGGGCAGTGATTTGCCCTGTGTCCTCCCCTCTCTAAAGATCCAAGAAGAGATCTTGATCTTTCAGTCTGTTCAGCTTTTTACTGGTTGTTAATACAAAGCGGCAACCTCCAAGCTCTTTATATGCAGAACCGGAAAACTGCAGAGCAGTTTTAATGGCACATGTTTATGACACCTTATGCTTGACGAAAGCATTACCCAATCTTTGGGGGACACACGTTGTTGAAGATGCTTTCAGCCGCTAGACTCTCTAACTCTCTTATCTTTGGGCCTGGCAGCTAGATACCACTGTGACATTCCCGTTCTGAAGCCAGCTGATTAGTCACCAGGCAAAACACTGTGGGAGGCAAAATGGTGGCGATGTGATGGGGACACGATAGTTGTAGAAGGGCCTAGCCTAGGGATATTCACTATGTGGAAGTCATTTGACTCAAAGGGTTAGATCCTAGAGCACAAAAACTAGAAGGCCCTCAGAAATTACCTGGCTCACCACGTCCTTTTACAGATGAGGAAAATGAGAACTGGAGAGGGGAATTTCCTTACCCACAACTGGTTAATGACAAATCCAGGACTAAAATAGAAATCTTAGGACACAATCTAAGTACTTTCCCACTATGCCACCTTATCCCACCTTCTCACCAACTGCCCTCCTTCTGGGCAATCTTTGAGTATTCTTTCTAGGATTTTTACTGAATGGTTCCATTTACTAGAAATTGGCGGGTAGTGGGAATGCACTAGACAGTGAGTGTATGTTACAACACAGAAGAAGCAAAGAATGCTGAGAATTGTGTCTTAGATCAGTGCTACTCAGAGTGCCAGTCCACAGTGAGATGAGGCGCCTGGGCCAGAATATAGACCAGCACACAGCTTCCTACATCAAGAAAGTCTTCTGTGGAAGCAAGGCAGCTGAACTAAACAGTGCACTTGGTGAGGTAATTGGTTTCCATTCGGCCACAAGCTTCTTGTCTCATCACAGACCAGTGTGAGGGCCACTGGCCAGAAGACAACAGTGACCATTGCTTCACTGCTGCTTAAGCAAACCTACCCCCCAAATAGGTCATGTTGGTAGATGAATACATCAGGGAAGGTAATAGTTCTTCTGTCCAGATTGCGTCTAGTCAGTAGAGTTCAGATCTGGGGCCATTATTTAAGTGGGATAATGACATTCCAGAAATCGTCCAAAAGTACCTGACTCATAGAGCATAAATTTTGTGAAGATAAAAAACTGTTTTAAAAGTGCTTACTTAACACAATGCACAGCACATGGTAAAGCCCTAAATAAATAAATTTTTTTATTCCTGCTATATTGTTATCCAGTACAAGGAGATTATGTCAGATGAGAAGCATGTGAAGAATCTAGAGATTTACAGCTTGAAGAAAAGAAAACTTAGAGGGATGCAGGATCATATGTTTGAAGGACTATCATGAAGAGGGAAAGTAGACCAATTTTGTATCTGTTCATTCAACTAGTACTTTTTAAGTACCCGCTGTATTTCCAGGCTCCTTTCTAGGTACTCGAGAAGATCTCTGTGGGCGAAACTAGTGAGGGCCTGGGCTTCATAGATGAGGGTGGTTACAAGACAATACACAAAATCAAAATAATTTCAGAATAAGCAGGACAAGGTAAGATGATAGGGATGGGTACTAGGGATGCTCTTCAGACTAGGTAGTTAGGAAAGCCCTCTCTTAGGTGGTGATGTTTGAGCTGAGTCCCAAATGACAACAAATGGCAGCCACGTGAAGATCCAGGTTAGGAGGGATCCAGGCAGAGGATCCTCAAGTGTCACTCAAGATGGTAAAATTATTGACAGGCAGATGTTAACTAAATATAATAAAGCTAATTTTAACAATGTAAGGGAGTTTTTAAAAAATAAACTTCTTATTTTACAACAGTTTTAGGTTTACAGAAAAATTATGAAGATAGTACAGTGTTCCAATATAACTCACATCCGGAATCCCCTATTATTATCATTTAATGTTTGTGTGGTACATGTCACAATTAATGGACCAATATTGATGCATTCTTACTAATTAAAGTCTATACTTTATTTCAGTTTCCCTAGCTTTTGCCTAGTGTACACTTTCTGTTCCAAGATCCCTTGCGGGATGCCATAGAGCATTTAGTAGTCATGCCTCTTTAGGTTACTCTTGGCTTGACAGTTTCTCAGACTTTCCTTGTTTTTGATGACCTTAAAAGTTTTGATTGCCGATCCCACATTTTGTAGAATGTTTCTCATTTGGGACTTGTCTTCTATTTCTCTCATTATTACACTGGGGTCATGGGTTCTTGGGTGGAAGACCGCAGACGTAAAGTGCCATTTCATCGTGTCATATCAAGGATACGTACTATCAACATTGGTGTTAACCTTGATTACCAGCTGAAGCAGTGTTTGTCAGACTTCTCCACTGTAAATTTACTCGCTTTTCCCCCTCTTTCCATATTGTATCTTTTGGAAGGAAGTCACTATGCACAGCCTATGCTTAAGGAGCAGAGAGTTAAGCATTGCCTCATTGAGAGTAGAATATCTAAGTAAATTATTTGGAATTCTTCTCATGGAATATTTCTCTCTTCTCTTCATTTATTTATTTGTTAAACCACTTATTTATATTCGTAGAGACTCATGCGTTTTTATTTTATGCTTTAGGTTATAATTCAATACTAATTTATTAGTTTTGTTGCCCAATTTGTTCCAGCTTAGGTCCTTGGGAACTCTTTCAGTTGGCTTCGGTGTCCCTTTGTTATACACCTATCAATGTGGGTTTTGGTGTTGTTTCTTGAGAACTTCTCTACTTTCTGGCACTACAGCTTGCTCCAGGCTCATCTTGCGTATTTCCTGCCCCAGTTCTAGAATCAGCTGTTTCTCTAAGTAGCCCTGGTTCCTTTGATTGGAGAAGGGTATTGAAAACTAAGTTCTGGGTGTTAGGTCTGCTTGCTGCTACTGAGGTGCTGTCGTTTCTAGGCCCTCTTAGATGACAGAACAAGAAGATATATGTATGCATACTAACCTGTGTATATATACACATTTATAAATATTTCTATATGTAACCATCTAAATCTATATCAAGCAAAACGTGAATTCATACTGATGTCTCCAACCCTAATCCATTCCCACATGGATTCATCTAGACCTCCCCTTGGTTATCCAGAACTTCTAATTCCAACAATAAGAAACCTGGCTCCCACTGTCTGCCGTCCATCCATTTACTCCACTGTTCAATTGCAATATACATGTATAGTGGCATTAGAATTATTAACACATACTCCCACGGGAAACAACTTTATCAGCTAGATTTATAGCAGTGCGTATGTATAGTTCCTTTTGTCTTTAGTCTTACAGACTCACTTGTTTCCAAAGTTACTTAGATCAGAACCTTTTCCCCAACAGCCCCTTCAGTGAAAGTATTTCATACATTTGTAATACAGTTAGATTGTTTTGTCACAGACTGCATTTCATCCTGGAATCCCCTGCCTCTTAAATAATTTTTCTTTAATTTTCACATATCAAGATTCACTCTGTGGTATAACGTTCTATAGGTTTTGATAAATGCATAGTGTCATATTTCCACCATTACAGTGTCATATAGAATAGTTCCATGCCCTAAAAAAAAAAATTCCCTGTGTTTTAAATATTAAGGCTTATTGAGGAGTGACACCTGGGGAAGGAAAAGGAGAGAAAGCAAGATTGGCAGGAGAGCATTCAGACTTTGATGCAGATTGGACTAAGTCTGCCAGGCCGATGTGGAGCGCCAACACAGAGATTGCCCGTTCGAGGAGTCCCATGTTGGTCAGAAGTGGTCAGGCCTTTAAACTGCTGCCTTGCTCAGCCATTGGCTGGAGACTGCCAGAGAAGACTCAGCTCAAACGTTGAGGCAGACCCTGAAAGCACTAACAGCTGGAGGTTATCAGCTAACCACATTCCTTGAGTTGGGTTGCTAAGTCCTCTCCTGGAGAGTGATCTGAGTGCAGGCATCCCTGTGTCTGCCAGAAGTATCTTTGAAAATTCCAAGCAGTGATTGGCCGAGGAATCTTGAGCAGAGGATTCCTGCATCAGGTGGGATTTGGAATCAGATGATCCCATTGGCCCCTTTCAGTTCTTGGGCCCTACGACTGTCCTTTAGCCTGCTTTGATTCAGGCAGCCCAGGTATTCAGTTCCTCACATTCATTCCACCTTGCTTGAGCCCCTGCTTCCCTTCTTGCGCTGACCATCTTATGCCCTGCTCTGTTCTAGAGGTAGGATCAGAGCCCCTTCTTTTTTTTTTTAAAAGAAGATTTTATTTATTTTCTTTCCCTTTTTCTCCCCAAAGCCCCCCGGTACATGGTTGTATATTCTTAGTTATGGGTCCTTCTAGTTGTGGCATGTGGGATGCCACCTCAGCTTGGCTTGATGAGCAGTGCCATGTCCGTGCCCAGGATTCGAACCAGCGAAACCCTGAGCCAAGGCAGCAGAGCACATGAACTTAACCACTTGGCCACAGGGCCGGCCTCAAGAGCCCCTTCTTTTTTCTAGGGACTATTCCTGGAGCTGCCGAGGAGCCAAAAGATGGAGTCTATGGCTCCCACTTCTGCTGCCCACACCTTTTTAGATCTCAGATGCTCAAGAAAATGGTTACAGGGTCAACAGCAACATGGATCACTGAGTTGAACATAGATGAAAAGCTTGTGAGTAAGAAACTTGGCAAGAAAGTTGAAAAATTCAAAGCTGACTACCCAAACCAAATCCTGATCTGATGTGCTCCCTCCCTGGACATGGAAAAGGGAAGATAGCAGTACTCCCTACAGGTTTATGCCTATTCCACGCCTGGCAAGGGGTGATGGTTTTATTTTCTTCCATCCTAACTCCCATAGGTACCCCCGGATTTTCATCCGCAGGGGCAGAGTCATTCCCGTGCAATTCTGGTCTTTCTCTGCAGGTGGATAACTTTCAGGCTTCCTGAAGAAACAGTGGCTCTGATGTTTTGTTCTACCTGCGCTTAATCTTCCTTTTGTTTAACTTGCTTAAAGTTAAAAGCCTGTTTTATTCTTGTAACTTGGCAGCTCTGTCTGGCTCACAAATGTCCCAAGATAAATAATTAAGGTTTCCATGTGACCTCTTAGGACAGTCTTAACTTCCAAGCCAAAGGAACATTTTCTATCAACTTGGCCTCCCTTTAGAGATTTCCTTTGCATGTTTGCTTCTGCTTTGCAGCATTTTCAGGCTCCATGCATGCTGTTGGTTTGCCCACCCAGAAAACAGTAGCATTTCTTTTTATGTGCATGCTGCTATTTTTATACCATGAACCATGCATACTGATTTTCATGCCAAAGGCTCACAAATTAAAGTGCTTCCTTGAACCCAGGCCCTCAGGACTCCTGCCAGCCTTCTGGGTTTTCTGTCCACTTTGTCATTTCTCGGTGGAATGACTGAAGCCGGAGCCTGGTGGGTCAGAGAGGAAATAAAGTATTGGTGGATGAACTCTCCCTACCCTCCCACCCCCAGGACCAGACAGCAGGGTTGGAATCCATGTTTAAATATCCAAAGCTTGCTCCAGGTCACTACCCTGAAATTAGATGAAACCCAAAAAAGTACAAAGAGTTAATATTCCAAGAAGACACTTGTGGTTACTGAGTCCAGGATGTTTGAATTATAGGCAGCCTCTGTCTCTGAAAACAATGCCAGGGCACAAAAAATAGCCTACTTTTAAAAAAAAATCAATAAAAAGCACACAAAGGATGTACTGTCCCTGAAGCATTATGCAGGAATAGAAATGACAAGTAAATGAAATAAAAAACGAAAGAAGTTCTTTTTTTTCTAAGCGCTTTCAGTCCTTCTCCTGAGAATACCGATTGAGACTGTGAACTTGGCAGCTGTTTCCGTAGCAGGAGAGCAGGGTCACAGTTCTGAAGCACAAGCTTTCTTCTGGAAACTGGCCGCTTCTTATAGGTGACAGCTGGATCACCTTGAAATAGGGGAACAAAGACTTTTTTTTTTTTTTTTTTGCCAGAATTCAGCTTTGCTAGCATGAAGTGTTAGAGAACAGTCACACACAGAGTGGCTGGTGGAATTATAGAGGAATTTCTGAGAATCAGCCTTAGGCCAAAGGTAATTGGCTGGAAACTTGCACTGAAAACTTACCTTGTAAGCAAGCATGTGACTTTCACCTGGGTTGACTTTCTTCAGTCCCGGGGGTTCCAAGGTCAGAGAGAAGCTCCTGGTCTGGGTGGCTGGAGTGTTCACTCTTTGGAGTAAACTGAGAACAAATTCAAAGACAAACCACCAAAGGTAATTTCTCTCTTTGACACTGAGTATAATGGGGATGGTTTTTAAAATAAAGTTTTTAAAATTTTCTAGTCAAACTAACAGATATGTATTCTTGGCATTTGGATTAAGTGGAAATGAAGGAAAGAAGGATAGAGGAAAGAACAAAGGACTGGGTAGAGTGGGGAAATCTGAGTCCTGGTTCGGCCTGGGCACTGACCCTGTAACCTTGGGCACGTCTCCAGCACGGCAGGGCCTTGGTTTGCGTATGTTAAATAAGAAGGTGGAACTAGACGGCCTTGAAGGGCCTTTCCAGCTCTGTTCCAGGAAGCAGTTCCTTAGTTTTGATTTTTTTGTTATGTTTAGGCAGTTCCAAAACAATGATGTGACGTGGAATTAGGGCATGGATTTGCCAGAAGGTCGTTGTGAGGCTGGTAGCTGGCCTCAGGCAGCTCACGACATGTTTGCAAAGATGAATTCAGATTAAGACAGTCCTCAGGGCAGGTGTCTGTATATATTTGTCGTGTGAATGAGTGAGTGAATGAATCACTCAGGACTGCTCTGAGGGAGAAGAGAATGGAAACACCCAGTTGGAGGAAGTTTCTTTGGGATCGTGCATAGATTTGCTGAACGATGCTGGCTGGGGGAGGGTTCACGGACAGTCAGCCGGAGCTGGACTTCAGACTCTGATAGCACTCTTTATCTGTGGAATAGGGTGGACTGATTGCTGGCGGACTGCTAAGTAATACAGTTCTTCCGGGTACAGCTGATTTGACTACAGTAATGGGACTCTTCTTCTCCCTAATTTAATGCCCAGAACGTTGATTAGGATTTGCTTTGGTTGAGTCTTATAGAAATCCAGAATAACAGTGGCTAAACAACATAGAAGTTTGTTTTTCTCCCATGTAAAAGAAATCTGTAGGTAGGCAATCCAGGGAAGGCTTAGAGGCTCCGTGGTGTCATGGATTCAGGCTCCTTCAACCTCGGGATTAAGTATGGCTTTGTGAATTCAGCTATCCCATCAGCGTGCCAGCCAGCAGGGGAAAGGAAGAGCCAAAAAAAGGGCTCACCTCCTGTTCTAGTCCTTTTGGGCTACTTTAACAAAATACCACAGACTGGGTACCTTATAAATAACAGAAATTTATTTCTCACAGTTGTAGAGGCTGGAAGTCCGAGATCTAGGCACCAGCATATTTGCATTCCGGTGAGGGCCTCTTCCTGGTTCATATCTGGTGTATCCTAGCTGTGTCCTCACACAGTGGAAAGGGCCAGTGATCTCTCTGGAACCTCTTCTATAAAAGCACTAATGCCATTTGAGGGCTTCACCTTCATGATTTATGCATCTCCCAAAGGCCCCTTCTCCCATCTGCTATCATCCTTAGGGGTTAGGATGTCAACATATGAATTTTGGAGGGACACAAACATTCAGACCATAGTACCTCCCCGCTCTCCATTAATGATGCTTTCTGAAAGTTGAACTTGACACTTCTGTTTTCATCCCATTGACCAAAACTCAGTAACATAGCCACACCTAAGTTCAGCGAGACTGAGAAATGTAGCTTTTATTCATAACAGCTAAAACTCAGGGTTGCTTTTTGTTTGCTTGTTTGTTTTACTGAGAGAGGAGGGGAGAACAGATATTAGAGACTATTAGTCTCTGTCGCCCGGAGAGATTATAGACTTACTCCAATTATACAGTTGTGCTTCCATTGCTCAACTCCTTTGGTCCTTATCCCTTAAAATTGTCTTCAGGGCCCATAGCAAATTATTTTCCTTTTTTTTCTTTCCCTTTCTTTATTTTTGTGTGTTTGTGTGTGAGGAAGATTGGCCCTGAGCTAACTTCTGTTGCCAACCTCCCTCTATTTTATGTGGGATGCCACCACAGCATGACTTGACCAGTGGTGCTAGGTCTGCACCTGGGATGCCAACCTGTGAACCCCAGGCTGCCAAAGCGGAGCATGCAAACTTCACCACTGTACCACCGTGCCGGCCATAGCAAATTATTTTCATCATTCCTGTGAAGGTAGGTTTGATTTTTGAAAGCAAGCTGAGGTCACTCAGGACAATGGTAATGGATAAGGTGGGGGATAAAGCTGAGTATTACCACTTCATAAGAACAATGTATGGGCTTATACTTCTGGATATTACAGACTATTCTGGGTATTATGACCATTCCTGCAGAAAATAACTCTAAAACCTGGACATAATACACAAAGTGACTACCTGAAGGTACTGAAGAGGAAACAGGAGTAGATCCATCTGGGGCTGCATGTTAATCTGGAGAAGAGGAGATGAGGAGCTGTATAAATAAATCCCCAACTCCTAGACTTTCAGCCTGGGGCTAAGTGTAGTCCACATTGTGGTTTGTGTAGCAGAGGGATGTATATGAAAAACTACAGTCTTTCTGTTCTGGACACCAAGAAAAGTGAAGCCAGGAAATCATGAATGCTGAAAAAGTAGGAGAACCCAAAAAGGAAAGAGCCTGCAAGTGGATCCCCAAACCAAATCTCTGATCAACCCTGAACCACATATGCACAGAACACACTCAAAGCAGCTCAAGTAAAGACAAAAGACCTGCACTCAGACTGGAGCTGCCACCCAAGAAACAGAGTTTGCAGTTCAAACCCAACAAGAAAATTGTCTGCTAAACAAAGGAAAAACAACTCTCATCAGAGAAAAATAACAGAACCTGAAATCTTCACAGCTTAGCATTCACGATGTCCAAGATTCAACCCAAAATTACCTAACATATGAAGAACCATGAAGGTGAACACATTTTTAAGAGAAAACTTAATCAAATCCAATTTGGCGATGAATAAGATGTTGGAATTTAAAAGGCAAGGGTTTTAAAGTGTTTGATAGCTATCCTCAGTGAATTAAAAAAAAAACAAGGGAAAAAAACTTGTCTTCAGTGAATCTAAATCTCAGCAGAGAAATGGGAAGTTTCTGCAGAAAAATTGAAACAATAGAGCCAGCCCTGATGGCCTAGCCATTAAGTTCGATGTGCCCCGCTTCAGCATCCTGGTTCAGTTCCTGGGTGCGGAAACACACCACTCGTCTGTCAGTAGCTGTGCTGTGGCAGTGGCTCATGTAGAAGAACCAGAAGAACTTACAACTATACACAACTATGTACTGGGGCTTTGGGGGGTGGGGGGGAGGAAGGAAAAAAAAGGAGGAAGACTGGCAATAGATGTTGGCTTAGGGCGAATCTTCCCCTGCAAAAAAAAAAAAGAAAAGAAAGAAAGAAAGAAAAAGAAAGAAAGAAACAACAGAAAAGAACCAAATGGAAATCTCTTTTTTTGTTGCTTTCTAGACTTATGACATTTTGACTGCGTGCTTGGAGTGGACTTCTGTATGTTTATTTTACTTGGTGTTTGTCTAGCATCTTGTATCTGCAAATTTCTGACTTTTATTACATTTGGGAAGCATTTGATTATCATTTTTTCAAAATTTTTCCCACTTCAATCTCTTCTCCCCTTCTAGGATTTCAATTACCTGTACGTTTGACTGTCTGATATCATCTAAGTCTCGGAGATTTTGTTCATTTTATTTTTGATCTTTATCCTATTACTCATCTTGAGTAATTTTGATGGATCTGTCATAAAGTTTACTTATTCTTTCATTTAACATGTCCATTTGGCTCTTAAGTCCATCTGGTGAATATTTTTTTCAGAAATTGTACTTTTCGGCCCTAGAATTTACATGAAGTACTGTATTAACTATAAACTGGCTATGAAAAGTTAAGGATGTACTTTGTAATTTATAGCTCAACCACTAAAAACAAAATGCAAACTCTATAGCTAAAAAGCTATAAATAAAACCGAAATGGAATGATTTAAAAAATATTAAAGTAATCCAAAAAAAGGCAGGAAATGAGAAATGGACAAACAAATGTCAGAAGAGAAAAATAGAAAACAAAAAAATAAAATCATAGATCTATACCCAACCATATCAATAAATACATTAAATGTTAATGGCCTAAACACTCCAACTAAAATATCGAAATTGATGATTTTTTAAATGGATAAAAAAAGCCAAATATAACACCTCATTGAAGAAAATATACAGATGGCAAATAAGTATATGAAAAGATGCTCCACATCATATATCATTAGGACACTGCAAATTAAAACAATGAGACACCACTACAAACCTATTAGAATGGCCCAAATCCAAAACAAAGATGACACCAAGTGCTGGTGAGGATGTGGAGCAACAGGAACTCTCATCCATTGCTGGTGGGAATGCAAAATGGTACAGCCATTTTGAAAGATAGTTTGGTGGTTTCTTACAAAACTAAACATATTCAACATATGATCCAGCAATTGCATTCCTTGGTATTTACTCAAATGAGTTGAAAACTTATGTACAAACAAAAATATGCACATGATATTTATAACAGCTTTATTCATAATTGCCAAAACTTGGAAGCAACCAAGATGTCTTTCAGTAGGTGAATGCATAAATAAACTGTGGTACATCCAGAAAAGGAATATTATTCAGCACTAAAGAGAAATGAGCTATCAAGCCACAAAAAGACATGGATTAACCTTAAAGGCATATTACTAGGTGAAAGCAGCCTGTCTGAAAAGGCTACCTACTGTATAATTCTAATTACATGACATTCTGGAAAAAGCAAAATATGGAAACAGTAAAAAGATCACTGGTTGTCAGGAAGTGGAGTTGGGGGAGGAATGAGGAGGCAGAGCAGAGGGGATTTTTAAAGGAGTGAAACTATTCTGTATGATACTACAATGTTGGATACATGTCATGATATGTTTGCCAAAACTCATACAATGTACAATACCAAGAGTGAATCCTAATGTAAACATGGGCTTTGGCTGATAATGATGTGTCAATGTAGGTTCACTGGTTGTAACATATGTACCACTCTGGTGTGGGATGTTGATAGTAGGGAGGCTGTGGGTGTTTGAGGGCAGGGGATACGTGGGAACACTCTATACTTTCTGCTCAATTTAACTGTGGGCCTAAAACTGCTCTAAAAAATAAAGGTCATTTAAAAAGGCAAATAGATATACTTTAAACATAAAGACAGAGATAGATCAAAGGTAGATGGGTAGAAAAAGATATATTGTATAAATAGTAAACACAAGAAGGCTGGGGTGGCTATATTAGGATCAAACAAAATAGATTTCTAAACAAAATGTATTACCAAAGATAGAGAAGGGCACTTCAAAATAATAAAAAGTGTTAGTTAATCAAGAAAACATAAAAGTTGCAAATTTGTGCTCAATAATAACTTCAAAATACATGAAGCAATAAGGAAGAAATAGGCAATCATAATTGGAGATTTTAGTGTCTCTCTGAAATTGATAGAATAAACAATCAAAAATCAACAAAGACAAAATCTTAACAACATTATCCACCACGGTGACCTAATTGATATTTATAGAACACTTTACCCAACATAGCAAAATAAACATTGTTTTCAAGTGTACACGATATGTTTACCAGGATAGCCATATTCTGGACCATAAATAATTCTCAATAAATTTTAAAAGTTTGTTTTCTGACCACAACAAAATTAAACTAGAAACTATGAACAATAAGATAACTAAGAAAATTCCAAATATTTGGAAACTAAACAACACACTTTAAATATTAATTGGGTTGAAGAAGAAATCACAAGAGAGATTAGAAAATATTTTGCACTGAATGATAAAAAAATACAATATATCAAAATTTGTAGGCTATGGCTACAGTAGCACTTAGAGAGAAATAATTTATAGCTTTGAATGCCTGTAAGAGAAAAAAGGAAGGTCTCAAATCACTGATCTAAGTTTCCATCTTTAAAAACTAGAAAAAAGAAGAGCAAATTAAACCCAAAACAGTCAGAAGGAAGGAAATAATAAAGACAGAAATCAATGAAATAGAGAACATAAAAAAGAGAAAATCAACAAAGCCAAAAGCTAGTCGTTTAAAAAAACTAATAAAATTGGTAAATCTCAAGCTTGATTGACCAAGAAAAAAAGGAAATTGCCAATATCAGGAATGGAAGAGAGACTGCCACTACAGATCCTTCAGACATTAAAAGAATAACAATCCATTATTAGTAGTATGAACAACTTTATGCCACTAAATGTGACCACTTAGGTGAAATGCACACATTCTGGGAAAGACATAAATTAAAAAGCTGACCCAGGAAGAAATAGAATGCTCGAACAGTCCTATATCAATTAAAGAAATGGAGTTTGGAATTAAAAAACTTTCTGACAAAGAAACTCCAGGCTCAGATGGCTTCACTGGTGAATTCTATCAAACATTTAAAGAAGAAATAATACCCACCATTCAAAAACTCTTTCAGAAAATAAAGGAGGGAACATTTCCAACTTAGTTTATGATGCTGGTATTATGCTGATTCCAAAACCAGATGAAGACACGTTAAGAAAGCAAACTACAGACCAATATTCCTCATGACTCTAGATGCAAAACTCCTCAACAAAATATTAGCAAACCAAATCTAGCAGCATGTAAAAAGATTATATGCCACAATCAAGTGACAATGCAAGACTGGTTTAACATACAAAAATCAATATAATTCAACAAATTAAGAGAATAAATGAGAGAAACAGTATGATTATTTCAGTAAGTGCGGAAATAGCATTTGTCAAAATTCAACACCTTTTATCATTTAAAAACACCCTCAGCTAATTATGAATAAAAGAGAACTTCCTCTGGGCCGGCCCGGTGGTGCAGTGGTTAAGCCCACACATTCTGCTTCTGTGGCCCGGGGTTCGCTGGTTCAGATCCCAGGTGCAAGACATGGCACCGTTTAGCAAGTCATGCTGTGGTAGGCGTCCCACATATAAAGTAGAGGAAGATGGGCATGGATGTTAGCTCAGGGCCAGTCTTCCTCAGAAAAAAGAGGATTGGCAGATGTTAGCTCAGGGCTAATCTTCCTCGGGAAAAAAAAAGAGAGAGAGAGAACTTCCTCAACTTGATTAAGGAAATATGCAAAAATCCAACTGCTAATATACTGCAATGTGAAGAATTCAATGCTTTCTACCTAAGGTCAGGAACAAGGCAAGGATGTTAGCTCTTACTACTTTTATTTAACATTGTATGGGAGTGCCTAGCCACTGAAGCAAGGCAAGGGAAAAAAGGTAAAGAAGTAGTAAATAAAGAAGTAAAACTGTCTTTATTTGCAAGTGACATCATATAGAAAACTCTAGGAAATTCATGAAAAAGCTATGAGAAGTAATACGTGAATTTAGCAAGGTCGCAGGATACAATATACAAAAATCAATTTTATTTCTACATACTAGCATCCAGCATTTAGAAGTAACATTATAAAACAATTCCATTTACAATAGCATAAAAATACTTAGGAATAAATTTAGCAAAAGACGTGCAAGACCTGGAGGCTGAAAACTGCAAAACATTATGGGAAATTCAAGAAGATCTACATAAATAGAGAGTTATTCCATGTTCATGGATTGGGAGTCTCAATATTGTTAAATAGGCAATTTCCCTCGAATTACTCAATAGATTCAATGTACTCCCTGTGGAAATCCAAATGGGTTTTTAAAAAAGAAGTTTACAAGTTTATTTTGAATTTTATATGGAAGACAAAAGACCTAGAATAGCCAAAACTATTTTGGAAAAGGAAAACAATGTTGGGGTACTTATATTACCTGATTCCAAGAACAATATGTGGCTCTTAAGTAGTAAATCCAATTGTATCCTTTGGCTTGTAAATTGGCATTTAAATAATTTCCCAAAGAGGACAGAGGGTGCAGCTCTGAGAGAAGCATGCAGCTTCCCAAGATGGCTACTTTCAAGGGTAGTAGTCATTTGGCATGATTGCTGGGGGGAAAAATCCATGTTGAATATAAGCTTTGTAACCAAGACAGAAATTATTTTAAATACTGGATACACCATTTACTTCTCTAACCCTCAATTTCTTTGTCTTAAAATGGTGTGCACAGTGTAAAAATTAAAGAAATAGAGCATAAAGGCTAAGCTCTATGTTACAGCTCTAGAACTAGCCTACCTGGGTTTGAGTCCTGGTTTTGCCAGTTCTTGGCTGTGTGGCCTTGGACATGTCTAATCTTTCTATGCTTCACTTTACTCATTTGTAAAGTGAGGATACTAAAAGTGCCTACCCAAAGGTGGTGATAAACATTAAATGAGTCAATAAATCTAAAGCACTTAGAACAGAGTCTGACACATAAAAAGTGCTCAACAAGTATTACCTACTGTTATCATCATTTCCCAGTGTTATGAGGACTAAGTGTGGTTACTTTTGTAAGCAAAGTCCCTGGGATCCAATAGATGTTAGCTCCCATCTCTCTACAGAGGATAAGGAGCGTTCTAGGAGTAGGGTTTGGCACTGAAGGGTGTATTTTGCAATCTTGGGGCAGTCTTTTTTTCTTTTAAAGATTTTATTTTTCCTTTTTCTCCCAAAGCACCCCGGTACATAGTTGTGTATTTTCAGTTGTGGGTCCCTCTAGTTGTGGCATGTGGGACGCCACCTCAGCATGGCTTGATGAGCGGTGCCAAGTCCAACGCCCAGGATTGGAACTGGTGAAACCCTGGGCCACCGAAGCAGAGCACGAGAACTTAACCACTCGGCCATGGGGCTGGCCCCTCAGGGCAGTCTTGAATTTCAATTTTTAAAATTTTCTTCCTTTACTATTTTTTCAAGGTTTAAAAAATGCCTTACTGACAGAAGTATAATGCACAAATGGAAACCTTGGATATCAAATACTACCCCTCCTAGACTCCATCACAGAGCATCTTTCTCCTTCTACTCCAGCCAGCCATCACGTTCAGCAGCCCGCTGCCCAGGGACTGCAAAATGCAGGCTGCCCCCTCCTCTCTTCTGCTCTTTTTTCTCCTTCTTTGGTCACGTCAGGCAGAAAGTACAGGACACCATAAAATAGTCAGGTTTTATTCTCCCTTTATTTCCTGTCAAATGTGATACCAAGTGGTCCCCAGCTATTAGCCTCTTGCCTTCCACTTGAAGAACGCTTCAGCTGTGTAAATGGTTCCGAGCCCCAGAACTGGCATTACTTGCTCAGTCAATGGGTCAGACGACAGAAGGTTGTCCACGACTTCCAGCTGGCCTCTGAGTGCACAACTTCAGAACTACACCAAGGCGGAGGAGGTGTTTCCATTCCTTTAATAGTTTTCCTCAGAGAACTTGTGATGGCATGACAACGATTCTGTATCTGCATTAGGGATGCTGAGGCTTTTTACTTTTGTTTTTAATTGCAATATAAAAATCAAGAAGAATTTTAAACCCAGGGATAGTAAGCAGAAAATTTGGAGATATCCCATAGGCCGTTCCGTTGCTGGCAATCTGCAGCCTGTCTCTGGGATGGAGAAACAGATCTTGGCTTTCCTTCCATGAGAAGGACAAATCATATGTTACGCGGAAGAGGGGTGTCTGGGGCTCTCAGGGCTATCCTGGGCACTTTCCCTGAAAAGCCTTCCTACGTTTACTTCCTGTAGACAAGACCTTCCCTTCACTGGAGCCCCGACTGCCCATGCCTCTGTACCAGCCAGGGCAGCAAAACCAGTAAACACACGCATCTCTGCAGAGATGCCCTTTGGGCTCCATGTAGACAACTTTTCACATTATTTTGCAGACTCCTTTTTCCCTTCATTGTCTCAGTTTCTCTGCACCACCGTAGGGTATGGACTTCACTTTTTTCCTTTTCTTTTAAACCATTTTAGTGGCACTGCCCTGTGCCTTTCTGCACTAGTAGTAATAAAACTCTTCCCAACAGCCCATCTCGTCCATCAAGTAGAAAGAAAACGTTTCCAACCCCACCCTCCCCTCCTGTCACTTCCCCTCCCATTTTCCCTTGGAATGACCCACTGGGAATAAAGACCTTTCTCACTAGGAGAGGCTGAGTGTTCCTCTGGAGGGGACCACAGCTCTGACACGGTTATGTTTGCAATATCAATGGCACGTGCATCACATTGCTGAAGTATTCTAGACAGAATGTGTGAAGAATTTGAACTTTTTAAAAAACTGGTCTGCCAAGAGTCAACTTTTCTTCAACTATTTGAAATCCTTCCGATCAAATCTCAATTCCAGTCTTACTACACTTTTACTAATTAATGTTTATTTTCCCACCCTCAAATACTCTGCTTGTATATATCTACAATGTGGGAGCATCCTGAACTCCAGGAATCCACTGGCCGTAATAAAGATAATGCATAAACAGGCAGTCGAAATTGGACATAAAAGAGAGGGATCTGTTGTAAATATGTCTCTAATATGAGTTTTCTGATCCCTTCTGGAAACATGAAAATGTAGCCACATTTTTATTCTCCTATAGCTTCCAGGCAAGAATGAAGTTAATGTTGAACACCATTCTGTGTGCCTCACCACAGGATCATTCATTCACTCAGCAAATATGTATTGTATATAAGCCAGGATACAGGCCCTGTGCCAGGCACTTAGCTTGGATGCAGAGATAAGAGAGCGTTCCTGCCGCTAAAGGACTCATAGTCAGTGGGCAGACAGACAAGTGAAGAGATCACTACAAAATAAGCTTGTAAGCGCCGTGTTAGAGGAGTTAACTGCTATAGGAAGACTGGGGAGGAAGGTGGTAACACGTGTCTGGGGTAAATGCATTTCTCGGCAATTGTGAGTGTCTACTGTGGCCAAGCGGTGTCGGGGGAACAGTGAAAGCAAGTTCTCTGTCCTCAGGGAGTTGACATTCTAGTGGAGGAGGCAGGCAACAGCAAAAAGGATGTACTGTCGAGTTGCAGGATGGTGTTATCGAAGGGAGGTTTCAGTTGGGTCTGGAAGGATAAACAGGTGTTAGAAGAGGGCATTTCGATCTTCGTAAACAAAACGCGGGGCTGGAGGAGAGATTGCTGGTGAAGAGGTGGATAGGAGACGGGAATGGGTGAGAAAGAGCATGAAATATTCTGAAAAGGGAGTTATTAGGTGTAGTATTAGGTGGATCCCAGGAGCAATGGGAAGGTTAGGGTGCATTTTTTTCCTAAGAGAGTTTGGAAGAGAATTTATTCACTGGTTGTCAGAACCGGAAGGGTCATTAAGAGGTAAAAAATGAACATACTCCCTCATTTTAGAGATGGAGAAAACAAGACTCAGAAAGGGTGAAGTAACCTGTGCAAGTCACCCAGGTAGCCGGGGGCAGAACCAGGGCTAACCCAGCTTTCTGTAGCACTCAGCCCAGACCTGCCTCCCGCGCTGTGCCGGAGAAGCTGCCGGGGGCGAGGGCGCGCCTGGTCGCCCATCCGGCCCACACACCGCCCCCTACTGGTGCTTCTCTGCAGAGCCGCCCGCCCGGCGCCTGCCAGCCGCTCCCCTGCTGGCCCCGCGCAGGGGCTCCCCAGACCCCCGCCGGCTGCCCCAGCGCCGCCGCCCCCCGAGGGCTGGGCGGGCAGACAGAGTGACGTCTCCCGGGCCGGGCCCAGGCCTCCCGCCCACTCCACCTGTTGCCCTTGGCCGCCCAGGGGCTCCCCCGCTGGGGATGAGGCGCCCGCCCCCCGAGTCCCTCCGGCAGCCCCGCGGGGCCCCAGCGCGCAGCATCTCCTGGCGGTGTCCCCGGGCGGGTGTCCCGGGCCGCGGCGCAGGCGGAGCCCTGCAATTGGCGGAGAAGTTGGCCGCATCGCCAGCACCGTCCTCTCGCCGGCCTTCGCGGCGGCTGGGACCCCGAGGCCGGGCTCCCCAGCGCCCCCGCCCACCCCTCGGCCCCACCCTTCCTCCTCCGCCCGCGCCCTCCCCGCGCAGGGTCCGGGGCGAGCCGGCGCGCCGCGGAGCACGGGCGGCCGCGGCCGGGGCGCCGAGCTCGGAGCATGGGAGGCTCCCACTCTCAGACCCCGAGGGCCCGGGAGCCGGCCGGGGAGAGGCCCCCGAAACCCCGAGAGACCGCGTGAGTCCCAGAGCCCTCCCCGGGGCCGCGTTTGGGGGGTTGCGAGCCAGCCGGGAGTGGTAGCGCATGGTGCCTATCCCCAGGGCTGGGAAGGTGGGGCTCGCGCCCGCCCCGCGGGGCACAGGGGCTCCGGGGCTGGCCTGGTGGGACGTCCCCCTCCGAGCCTCGCCCTGCTGGGCCCTGGTGGCTCCTGGCCACGACCCCATCGCGACAAGATCGCGCCCAGGCGGGGCTGCTGTCCGGCGCCTGTTCACGCGGCGCGAGTGGGAGAAGGGGACCTCGAGTTTTTCCGAACTTCTCCAGGCAGGAAAACACACGTGTCCTCAAGGACTCTGAAACATTCGCGAGACAAAGCTGTTGGCGGGGAGGAGTAGATGTTAGAAAGGGACTCCAGTCTCAGAGATAACTCAGCTCGAGTTGGCCTTCAGGGTCCGGGAATTTCGATGCTGTGCTTGCTGCTCACGAGAACTCCCTCTCTTGTTTGTTCTGAGGGCTTCAGGGTGATCTCAGAGAAAGGGCTGTATTGTCGCAGAAGCAATCAGGCTTTTGTTCTGGGACAGCCACAATTGGGGACACCAAGTACTGAAATGCAGGCTGCGAAGGGGCATTTTTAGAGAACGTGATTTAGAGCAAGTTGCACGGTTTGAAAGATAGCCGTCCTTGCCAGAGAGAGGATTCGTTGAGAATTGTTTATTTGAGAAACCAAACAATCTTTAAGCGTTTAGTTTAAAATCTTTTAGTGTGTGTGTGTCTTTGAGGTGAGGTAATGTCCAAGAATCAATACTCTGTTTTAACTCAGCCCATGCCGAAGGTATTTAGTTTGAAAAAGGTACTGTTAGCCATCGGATACGGGCAGCCTGGGCCATGGGAGGGCTTTTGATCATCTTTTCGAGAAAAAGTACCTTCGCGAATATCCAAACGATAGACGTGTTAGTCGTGCCTCTTGGTGTTTACATGTGATCACTAATCTAAACTTAGTTCAGGCAGCTTATTCATCATAATAGCTGAGAATTACTGAGTACCTAAAATGTGCAAAACACTGTTCTGAATACTTGATGTGTTACTTAATCTCCAAGAACGCGGCGTTAGTTTCTCTTGCCCTCATTTTACTGGTGAGCAAACTGAAACAGAGAGATTAAGTGTCTTGCCCAAGGTCACACAGCTAGAAGGTGGTGGCCCCAGGTTGTCTGACTCCGGAGTTCCTGCTGCAGCTGCTCCCACAGGAGAGTTTGGACTGTGCCAGAAACAATCCAACTTCTATGTCAACTGGCGGAACACACCCCATTTCTTTCTTTAGTTCCTCCTGAACAAGGGAGAAGTCTGACTCAGCAAGGTTTAACACTTAAGAAGAGGAAATTGCCAAAGTTGATTTAACTTTCTAAAAAGAAAATGTGAGAGGCACTAAAACACTGAGAGGAAGAGTTTGGGGGTCACATAGCCCTGGGTGTTATTCTAGGCTGTGTTGCGGGATGGCTGGGGATCTTTAATCTGTTCCATAACCACTCTGTGTCTGTCTCCTTGCTTGTGAAAAGGGAGTGAAAACCGTGTTCGCTTCATAGGCAGTTCTGGGTGACACAGGGTCATGTATATAGGAAGCAAGTGATAGTTTTCTCTCTGAGCAATACGTTGTTTAAGCCAAGGGTAAAGTTGACTATTTAATCTTTGTGAATGTGCGGCTGGTTTTC
The DNA here is from genome assembly GCF_041296265.1 of Equus caballus. Taxonomy (NCBI): domain Eukaryota; kingdom Metazoa; phylum Chordata; class Mammalia; order Perissodactyla; family Equidae; genus Equus; species Equus caballus. The sequence continues at coordinate 24,747,517 of NC_091710.1, read as the reverse complement.
TTGTGTAACGTGGAAGACAATATTGGACTCGTTCACTGAAGGCATCTGACGAATTGGACTCGGTGCCTTCTCTGTAGGATCAGTTGTGAGGGTGAGGCGCTGGATTCCCAATTCGATTATCCAATGGCTTGGCAATAGATAGAGGATCTCTGTCCAATGAGGTTCTGCATGTACCTTATGTGTTTAGCAAAGCTTGCCTAAAAATGATGAAGATAAAAGCCCATGCTTGGTCTTCACCTGGGAATACAGCCCAGGGATGGCCTGTCCTAAAGTGAATACATTAAGAAACAGGTAAACCCATGTGGGCAGTATTGGGATTGTTGGCCTCTTCAGAGTGTGCTGGTTCTGCTTGATGAGTCAGCCCTACAAACCATGTGGCACGTGCCAGGTGACAGACTCTTTAGGAATATGCAATTCCATGCCTGTAGTATACACAAAAAGCAGAAAGTATGCTTTTTATCCAAGTCCTGCCTTGTTCAGATGTGCAAGTCACAAGTCTCTCCAGGGTATAAGAGAGTGGGGGATTCATTGTTAATGTCACCCGGCTGCACATTTCCTCCCGGACATATGGCTGTCGTGGATAACGGTGACCTCAAGGAAGTTCTCCTACTCAGGCTGCTGCGTTTTCAAAATCTATTGTTCCTTTGTTAAAAAATAAATAAATACATGAAAATCACACAAGTAATGCTTTTCTACTGACATTTGTCTCAAGGGAGAAATTATATTTCAGAATGTTCACAGTTATATTTCAGAATCGTTTAATCAAGTGCTAAAATTAACCAGATGAATTTCTCTTACCAGAGCTGTATTGTGAAATGGAAACAAGTCTGGATGTATATGAAAAGCAATGTCCAATTTTAAGATAAAACTCATTATTATTGAAAATTATAACTGTCTCCCTTCCCCACGCCCAGGGAAACAGATGAGCTGGCATTGGTAAGAGCGAGGGGAAATTTCCCTTCATTTGTTCAGGGAGGCTGCACAGTGTGGTGAGAAGGAACAGAAGCTGTGGAGTGAGGAGATCTGGGTTGGAATTCCAGCTAGATGGCTTGCTGGCTTAGTTCAGGAAGCTTTGGAAAATAATCATTTAACTCTTCCGTTGGGCAAGATTCAGCATCTTTAAAATGGCAATAGTAGTCATACCGGCTTTATGAAGTGGCAAATACAATTAGTGCAAGGCTTGGTTCTTAATGAGTGCTCACTACCTGAGTCATTGTTGATACACTTACGTGTGTATGTACCGATAACCCGGACGCCATGCTAGGTTCTTTGGGATGTATATTTACGAGCAAGGCAGGGTCTCTTCCGAAGGGGAGGTTGACTTGTGTGGTAATTCAACAAGGCCTCTTAGAGAAGAAGCCAGGCAATAGCTTTTTCAAGTTAATTTTTTCCTCAGTTCATTTCCATTTTCCAGAAAGATGGGCTCTCAAGAGGATGGACATGTGTTTGGGGATATGGTAGTTTGGTGAAATATTTGAAATCACTGATTCCATAGTTGATTATTTTCAGCCATGTGGCCAGGGTCGGTGTTCTAAGAGTAGTAAGTAATTTGTGGAGAGATTTGAGGCATGACATAGAGCAGAGCCTGGTATGCTTTAGGGAATATGGTGTGTCACTCATTCATGCAGGGCTTGTTGGGCTTGTCTGCCTGGAATGCAGGATATGCACCTGTTGTCAATTCTTACTAAATTTCTAGACCAATCTTTGTTTGCGTTTGGAATATATCATCGTGGAATAGGTTGGTGGCAAAGTCAGGAGGAGTTTCTGAGGTCCTGAGCATTTTTGCCGTGCAGTGAATTCAGTGCAGGTTCTCCGATAGTCTAGTGAGCTGCATAGTCAGTTCCACTCGGCCGAAGTGCCCCTGGATGGGCAAGTCACTGTGGGATAGATGTCCCCGACGTGAGGAGGGAGGTGCTGGCTTTGAAGTTTTAGACACAAGAAAGCATGGTTCAAAATAAATAAACGTAGGGAACAATATTTCTGAAACCCATTGCTTTCAAATTCAAAATACTGATCACTACCTCCTCACCACACAATTATTGTTGTCATTAAAAACATTCAAGTTGGGCCTGCCTGGTGGCGCAGCAGTTAAGTGGGAACATTTCATGGCCAGGGGTTTGCTGGTTCGGATCCCGGGTGCGGACATGGCACCATGTGGCAAGCCATGCTGCGGTAGGCGTCCCACATATAAAGCAGAGGAAGATGGGCACGGATGTTAGCTCAGGGCCAGTCTTCCTCAGCAAAAAGAGGAGTATTGGCAGATGTTAGCTCAGGGCTGATCTTCCTCGGAAAAAACAAAACAAAACATTTAAGTCGACATTTGCTATAGAAATTTGTTAAAGGTCCATGTAAAATGTTTTCATGTACAGTTAAGAGAAATTGAGAGAAAGTTGGTGGAAAGGAGCCAGAAAGGCCAGCTATATGAGGAAAAGTTAAAAGAATTATAGTATTTAACTTGGAGGAGGGACTTGACAGATGTGGAAGTATATGATTCTTAGGGGGTACTGGCTGGCCCCATCTCCAGGGAAGCCAGCCCCAAAGGAAATGGTTTGAATGGCATGAGAAGGGAATATCTGTGTGGATATGTTGAGTTTAGATATCACAACTTCTAGCTGTGGTTGAAATAGTGAAAAGAGTTAATACGGGAAGGAAAATCCCTCTCTGCGCATCATTCCGAGGTAAGATCAGCTCTATCAACGGTGGAAACTCGAAGAGGATTCAGGTGTCGTTTTGCTCCACAATTTCTTCCCTCTTTTAGCTTCAGTGTCCAGTGGCGCCTCACCCCCACCTCCACCCCACAGCTTCTCCCAGCTGGTACATGTTTCAGTGTTAAAAATCAAGACAAGAAAAGGGAAAAAATAAATAAAGGAAGGGCACAGTTGCTGGTGTCCTGAGCTAGTGAAGTGGATTATCTAACACCTGAGTTGGTTAGTAGCCAGAGTGGGCTGCAGGGCACGTGAATTTGTTGACCCAGGATCAGGAAATGGAGTGTGGCGTCCAAATGGCCGTGGAACACGGTGGGCTGTCTTCTGAGGACACTCTCTCTGGCTATCGTGGGGTGGGCTTTTTTTTCCTTTTTTAAATTATGTTAAAATATACATAACATAAAATTCACCATTTTCATCATTTTAAGTGTACAATTTAGTGGCATTAAGTACATTCAAATGTTGTGTAACCATCACAACTATCGATTTCCAGAACGTTTTCATCGTCCCACACAGAGGCTCTGCACCCATTAGACAATAACTCCCCATTCTCCTCTCTCCTAGCACCTGGTGACCTTCATTCTACTTGCCATCTCTATTTGCCTATTCTAGGGCCCTCATATAAGTGGAATCTTACAATATTTGTCCTTTTGTGTCTGGCTTACTTAGCACAATGCCTTCGAGATTCATCCATGTTGTAGCGTGTATCAGACGTTCATTCCTTTTAATAGCTGAGTAATATTCCATTGTGTGTATATACCACATTCTGTTTATCCACTCGTCTGCTGATGGACACTGGGTTGCCTCCATCTTTTGTCTATTGTGAGTAATTCCACCATGAATGTTGGTGTGCAAGTATCTGTTTGAGTCCCTGCTGTCAGTTCTTTTGTGTATATACCTAGGAGTGGAATTGGTGGATCATGTGGTAATTCTATGTTTAACTTTTTGAGGAACCAGCAAAATGTTTCCCATAGCACTTCACCATTTTATATTCCCACCAGCAATGCATGAGAGTTCCAGTTTCTCCATATGCTTATGAGCACTTGTTATTTTCTATGTGTTTTTAATTAATAGCTATCCAGGGGTGGGCATAGTGGTTAAGTTCGCGTGCTCCACTTTGGCAGCCCAGAATTCTTGGGTTAGGATCCTGGCTGTGGACCTAGCACTGCTCGTCAAGCCATACTGTGGCAGCATCTCACATACAAAATAGAGGAAGACTGGCGCAGATGTTACCTCAGCAACAATCTTCCTCAAGCAAAAAGAGGAAGATTGGCAACGGATGTTAGTTCAGGGCCAATCTTCCTGACCAAAAAAAAAAGCTATCCAAATGGGTATGAAGTGATATTTCATTTGGTTTTGACTTACATTTCCCTAATTATCAATGATGTTGATAGTCTTTTCATGTGCTTTTTGGCTGTTGGTATATCTTCTTTGGAGAAATGTCTCTTCAAGTCCTTTGCCCACTTTTGAATTAGGTTGTTTTGTTGTTGTTGAGTTACAGGCATTCTTTATATATTCTGGATATTAATCTCTTATCAGGGAGTAAATATTTGTAAATATATTTGTATATTTATATATAATACAGTATATTACAAATATATTGTAAATATTTACTCCTATTCTGTGGATTGCCTTTTTCCTGTGTTGATAGTGTCCTTTGATGCACAAAAGTTTTTAATTTTGATGAAATCAAATTTATCATTTTTTCTTTTGTTGCTTGTGCTTTTGGCGTTGTATCTAAGAAATCATTGCCAAATCCAGTGTTGTGTATATTTTCCCCTATGTCTTATTCTAAGAGTTTTATAGTTTTAGCTCTTAAGTTTAGGTCTTTGATCCATTTTGAGTTACGTTTTGCATATGGTGTAAGGTAAGGATTCCTTCGTTCTTTTGCATGTGGATCCACTTTTCCTGGCAGCATTTGTTGAAGGAATATCCTTTCCCCATTGAATGGTTTTAGCACCCTTGTGGAAAATCACTTGACCATATATGTGAGGTTTTATTTCTTGGCTCTCTGTTTTGTTCCATTGATCTATATGTCTGTCCTCATGCTAGTTCCACGTTGTTTTGATTACTGTAGCTTTGTAGTACGTTTTGAAATCAGGAAGTATGAGTCCTTCAACCTTGTTCTTTTTTAAGATTGTTTTGGCTGTTTGGGGTTTCTTGAGTTTGTGTGTGTGGATGCGTGTTTGGGTTTTTGTTTGTTTTTGATCTCTCTCTGGTTTTTTCTTCTTGGCTGATGACAGTCGAGAATAGAGAATTCTTGCATGGAGAATGCTAGACTGCCTTCAGGTGGCAGTAGGCTGCCCCAGGAATTCTCCTTCCCCGCCCTCCCCTCTACCTTCCTCCAGCCACACTTTTCACCCCAAGATATTTGCTGAGAACCTGCTGTGGGCACTGAGTATCCGGAGAGGACCAGATGTGGGCGGGATCCCAGAGGTCACTGTGAGGATCAGAGGTCCTGAGAGACGCTCGTCTGACCCTTGAAGGAGTCTTGAAGGATGAGTGAGTTCTCAGGCAAGGGGGGTCAAGGGAGGGCAGTCCAGGAGAAGGGAAAACTTACGCAGCGTGGCCTGGCGGTGTCAGGGGCCTGTCGTATCTGGGCGGTGGTGAGGCTTTGGGGCAGGGTGGATGTGGAGTGGACTGCGGGGTTGGGAAGCAGTGGGTCTGGAGAGCTGGATGAGGGCTGGGTGGAGAGGTCTCTGTGGCCATGTGGGAGTTTAGACCTAATTCCAGAAGCCATAGATCGAGGTTTTCAGCTGAGGAGTTGGCCAAGCCACTGTGGCAGCCCTGGACTGAGCTGGGGAGCAGTGTTCTCGCAGAGGGGCTCAGCTGAAGGGCGGGGGACGCCACAGCTTCCTGTGATCCTCCCCAGCCCCACACTGCCCACCCAGGCAGCATGTCCAGGGGCTGGATTCCCCCTCTTCAGCCCCCGAACTTGTCTTCATTTTTCTGTATTAGCGATTCAGTAGAATGTATAAATGTTTTCATTTTTCTCATTTTCCAGATTTTTCATAACAAACATATATGCCTTTTATAATCATAAAGCATGTTAAAAAATATATGAAAATTTAGAAAACCCAAAAACCTCTAAAGGAAATAAACCACTCATCATCTCATCACCCAAAAATGACTGTTAATGTGTCAGTACATTTTATTACAATCTTTTTTCCAGTAAATATATTTTTCAAAAATAGGGTTAGTATATATGTTTTGCAGTCTTTTTTTCGCTTAACATAAACATGGCTTTGTATCGTTATACTGAAATGGTACATTGTCTACATGCACCCTAATTTATTTAACTTTTTCCTAAATGGTTAACATTTAGGTTGGTTACGGTTTTTGCTCATATAAATAACACAGTTAATAAATATTCTTATAATTCTTTATGCATCTCTGATTAATAAGTTAGGATAGGGGCTGGCCCCGTGGCCGACTGGTTAAGTTCGCACACTCTGCTTCGCTGGCCCAGGGTTTCGCCCGTTCAGATCCTGGGCACAGACATGGCACCGCTTGGCAGACCACGTTGAGGGCGGCATCCCACATGCCACAACTAGAAGGACCCACAACTAAAAATACACAACTATGAACCGGGGGTCTTTGGGGAGAAAAAGGAAAAATAAAATCTTTAAAAAAAAAAAAGTTAGGATATATTCCTAGAAGTTTAATTAGGGTCCAAGAATGTGAACATTCTAAAGGTTGTATTTTGTAATATATTACTATATGTTGTCAAATTATTCCCCCAAAAGTAGTATCAAATTATACTCCCCCCAGCAGTATAGCATCCTCTCTATATGCTCAAAGCATCCTTCCCAGTGCTGGGGACTGCCATTTTAAATCTTTGCCAGTTTGGTAAGAACTGGCAAAAAATATATATATAATCTTGTTTTAATTTTGTTATCCATTATCAGTGAGTGAACTTTTTTCCATATTAGCCAATTGTAATTCCTTAATTTTTAATTTACTTCTCTTCACCAATTTCATACTTCAGTGTTAATTCTTCTGTATTTATTTGTGAGACTTCTTTATCTGATGAGGCCAGCTAACATCTATGGAGCACTTACCACGTGCTAGGAAGATGTTCGTGTCTTACGTGCATTACCTCAAATGATTCTCAGAATAACCCTATCAGGTAGGTACAGCTTTAAATTCCCATTTTACACATGAGGAAAGGGGCACAGAGAAATTAAGTAGCTTGCCCACCGTCTCACAGCAAATGAGTGACAAAATCGAAATTTAAACCTAGACAGCCTGAATCCAGAGACCTATATGCCTAGCCATTTGTGTTATACAAATCTATTAACCTTTGTCTACCTTTATTTTGTTGTTCTATTTTGAGGGAGAAGTATTTTTTAATTAAGCTTGTATTTTAGAACAGTGTTAGATTTACAGAAAATTTCAGCAGATATACCGAGAGTTCCCGTAGACTCTACAAGCAGTTTCCCCTATTATTACCATCTTAGATTAGTGTAGCACATTTGTTACAATGAAGGAAACCATCGTTCGTATATTATTATTAACTAAAGTCAATACTTTATTCATATTTCCTTAGTTCTTGTCTGATATCCTTTTTCTATTCCAGAATCCCATCCGGAATTCCACATTAGTACATTTAGTAATCATGTTACTTTTTAATATAAATAAACCTATCGTGTTTTCTTTTGGGGTTTCTTCCTCTGCCTTTATGCTTAGTAAGCTCTTCCCTATTGCAAGATGAGATAACTTTTCTCTTCTAGTTGTTTTATGACTTCCTTTTCTTTATAGTAAACTATTTACTCTATTTGAAATTTCTAGACTCCCTAGTGTAAGATAGGACTCTAACTTTTTTTTTCAAAATAGCTAACAAGTTAACTCCAGCACTAGTATTAAGTATTAAATAATCATTTCTTTTCTCACAGATTTGTAATACCGTTTTTAAAATTCAGCATTATAACCTCTCTTTCCTTCTAACACTTGATGGTTTATCTCTTTCCATTCTCATTCATTCAACAAACATTAATTGACTGCCTTCTTATGTTCAGGCACTGAATATTATTTATTACTTATGTAGGAATTTACGTGACCAGAGAAAAGCATTTCTAAATGTTTAAGATCTGAGTGTTCATTTATAATACTGGGGGCAGGGCATTTGCCAGGGACTCAGACAAGTGGAGGTGACCTTGTGACTGGAGGGGAATGTGCAGAGCTGGGAAAAAAAGAATATTCATAATGGAGCTTTTCTCATAGATTTTGCAGCGACCAAGGTCAGTCTGCAGTCCATGTGAAGATTTCCTTTTCAACAGTGTAGCTTCCTGCATGGAGACAGTGGTGCCTTTGGACGCTCTCGGGTCGTCTGTGTGCTTTGTCACGCTTAAATGTTTCTTGGACAGTCTAGACTTTATTTTTCACAGGCATATGACATCAAGTCCTTGCAGATTTATATAAGGAGTGGCAAATGGTACACCACTGTTCTCTCCTCTTCCTTTCCCAGCTTTTCTACCCCTGGAGACTCGGTAACCTTGGGGAGAGAGACTTCTTCACTTTGACATTTCTTCATTCTCAGAATTCTTACTGTTAAGGATACTTTGGATGTAATTGGGTTTTCTTGCCTGTACATAGTACAGTTTCACCTTGACCAATCCTTTGGTATGTCTGCTGCAACTATTATTAATAACAGTTGTAGCAAATGAAATTATATTTGGCTTGCTTAAATTTAGGGGCATCACATGGAAACTTGAAAGTCATGGCTATTTTCTGAAAGCGGGATAGTTCTGGTTCTAATATAACCGTCATCTGTCTTGTGCTGTGTGTCCCCGTAAAAGCCTGACAGCGTGGCATGTCACTGGTAAGGCAGAGAGCTCCCAGGAGTCTTGCCGAAATGCTTTGCTTTAGAGCATTAGCTCTTAAAACTTCTTTGGGTCACAGATCCCTTTGATAATATAAAACTTTTATAGGCTTTCTCCAAATGAAAATACACATACAGACAATATACAAAAGTTAGGAGTGTCCGAAGCCTACGCATTATCCAATTTAATCTTTTCATGGACCCTATGAAAGAGATATTATTATCTCCATTTTTCAGATGAATAAACTGAGACCTGGAAAAGTTGAGAAACTGAGGCCACAGAGCTAGTTAATGGTGGAGCTGGGATTCAGGTCTAGTGAACCTGGCTGAAGCAGAGGCAACAAGCTTGCCAGTCATTTCCAGAGGGGGTTTGCCACGTTGGCAACTCATTAACCAGCAGAGGCTTCTGTTTATCTGCTAGAAAATAAGTTTTTATGGCTCTTTCCCTACTGATAACATAGTTTCAGGAAAGTAAATGAGGAAACATTGTCCAGCCCATTCTGTAGATAAATACTTGTCTACTGTATTGCATTTACACAGAGCTGAGAGAATGCCTCTCCTGGGTTTCTTTGCTGTGCGTCTTGCTTTCCTAACAACTGCAAAATGTTATGTTTCTATGGCTACATCAAAATTGTTCTTAAATAGAGGTTTGAGAAAACAAAACTAGGAAGGCTTGGACAAGATATAATGGTGGGAAGATGCCTGGCATTTTACCTGCTAGGCATCACCTCCTAAGCATTTTTCCGAGTCTGATAGGGTCTTCTTGTCTCTGTCCCCTCCCTGGTTCCTTGCTTTGCCTTTCAAACCTATGTAATGTATTCACTGGTTTCACCATGTGTGAACCTGTGGTTCCTAATGAATGTCCAGTGGCCCATAGTGGTGACATTTGAGAACACCAGTCAAGTTCTGAATAGCATGGGCCACCTTTACAGTTGACATCTGAAGTGGAGGTTGGCAGATTTTCTTTTTTTTGTAGAAGAAATTTTTTTTTTAAGATTTTATTTTTTTTCCTTTTTCTCCCCAAAGCCCCCCGGTACATAGTTGTATATTCTTCGTTGTGGGTCTTCTAGTTGTGGCATGTGGGACGCCGCCTCAGCGTGGTTTGATGAGCAGTGCCATGTCCGCGCCCAGGATTTGAACCAATGAAACACCGGGCCGCCTGCAGCGGAGCGAGCGAACTTAACCAGTCGGCCATGGGGCCAGCCCCAGGCAGATTTTCTTGAGGACGAGATTAGAAGAAATGTGCCCAGACTTCAGGAGTGGCTGACAAGAGCGGGAGGAAGAGAGACAGAGGTCCTGTAGTCTAGAGTCGGCCTCCTCCCCTCTGCTACCTCCCTGCTGCTCCTTGCCAGGGGGAAGGTGCTATTCTCCAGTCCTCCCACCAGGGGGCGCCAGCTACCAGCCCCTTGGTTTTTGGCGGAGGTCGGCCTGACTGAGGGTGAGCAAGACTGTTTCTTCAGTCATCGCCTTTACTGGGGTAAAATGAGAAGGTCGTCTGATACTAACTTACAGTACATGTAGGAGAAAAGAAAATAGATTAGGGAATGAGGGAGGACGAAACTGAATTTTTGATCCTTCCATTTCCTTTTGCTGGCCAGGGTCCTCCTGTCATGGGTGTTATTTCTCTTCACTCCTCCTAATAGCATGCTTCAGATCGTAACTAGCGGCTTCCGACAGGTCGGAAGTCTTCCCCTGCCTTCCTGTTGTTCATTGGTGTTCGCTGGTTGAATTGCAGCATGAACACCCTGTGTTAGATGCAGAGGGTGCTCGTTGTGGCTTTTTATATTTATAGAAATAGAAATCTTGAAGAATTTTGAAGAAATTCTCTTCAAAACGAATTTGTTGATTCAGTGTGTGGCAGAACTTTCTGGTGCCCTCTGGTGGCTGCTGTAGCTCCCGGCTGGTAGCTGTACAGCAGACCAAGGCTTTCTTCATAGAGAGAGACAATGCCAATCCTTCATTAACAGGAGTGGGTTATCCCAGCTCCTGAGGAGAGTTCCCAGAGACCAAAACCCACACAATCCCAATACTTACTCGACTGGCTCTTCCAACATCTCTTTTTCTCGGTTTTTGTTGCCCTAGGCCTACACTTTTTAATTTCTCCTTGTCTTTCTCATTTGGCAGCCCTTTCTCAGTTGATGGTCTTGTTCTTTAAGGTAAAAGCTATTTTTATATCTCTGTAATTGTCCGTCTTGTTTGATTGATTCCATACCCCTGTATGAATGGTCAGTGGGGCTAGGAAGGGTCTGATGTTGGGACTAAAGTGCTTGTGACTGTGTGTGTGTGACTGTACGTGTGTGTGCGTGTGATGTGTGTGCGTGTGACTGTGTGTGGGAGGTGTATGTATGTATGTGTGGGGATGGTGTGTCTGTGTGACAGTGTGTGTGATGGGTGTGTGTGTTTGGGGGGGGGTCACTGTGTTTGTGACTCTGTGTGTGAGTGTGAACGAGTGTGCACCTGTGCTGCCCGCCCTGAGTTTCCCACAAATCCTTCCTCACGCGCCGTGACAGTTTCCCCACCGAGATGCCAGCAGACTGGTTTCCCCTGCTGAGCCGAAGAGCGCGTCCAGGGCTGCCTTGCACAGAGCGTGAATGCTCTGGCTGACAGCCGCAGCTCCCAGGTTTCTCACCTTCTTTCCAAAGCGGAGAGGATTTTCGATGCTGCATTGTTTATCAGCATGAAAATATCTCCCCAGGAGCCGCCGCTTTCCTGCCTTCCGAATCATCTCGAGGAGGGCTGGAGGGGAGCGGTTCACGTTTCTGCTCTGCAGCCAGTAGCACGGCGCCCTCCGGTTCTCGCTCGCGTCCTCCCCCCGCCCTCCCCCGCCCCTTCTCCCTTCGCAGGTCTGAAAGCCCTCTATGGAAGCGGAATCTTGTCGCTGCCTTTTTTGGTCATACTTGCGCTTTCCTCCTCGTTCCTCACTGGGAGGCTCGGGCTGGGTGAAGCCGGTCAGTTCCTTGCGTTGTGCTCTCTCTAACGTGCCTCCCTGCACGTCGAGTGCAGAGACGATCAGTCGTTGCCTCGGAGAGCCTTGCCCCTGCTGGAGGCACTCGGCAGATGTTTTTGAATGAGTGAATTTAATTAGTGTGTGGATGCTGAAGGTAAAGCGATTCTGAATATCTTATTTAAGAAAAAAACCCTCAACATCTAAAGGGAGAAAAGAGAGACTCCAGCACAAGGGCACCTTCACATCTCTGAGAGTTAGGGCATTTCTTTAAATTTGACCCTTGATGGTGTTGGCGAGGGAGGGAGGATTCTGGGAATATCTGAGGCCACTTTTTACCAAACAGATGTGCCAGGAGCCTTGGAATGAAGCTGAAGAATGCTGCCACACAATCTCGGTGTATCCATTTCTGGCACCCACCGGCCTGGGAAATGTGTCTGCCAGCCGTCATTACTTGAGGCTTACCGAGTGTCTTAAATAAAGGGATTATTGAACCAAGAGGCCAGTGACTAATGAGAATGCCCATCATGTTGGCTAATCCCAGCGCAGAGTCACATTTCTGCTTGTACTGTCCACTGATATCGCCCAAACACACTCAGCCTGTGCCCTGGTGACTGCTGTTACTATGTAGAGGTCATTTCTCCAATGGGTGGCTCCAGCAGGCAGCTTTTCGAGTGACTCCCTCCCTGAGGATGCTGAATTTTCCTCAGAATCCTGCTGAAGGGGTCCAGATTTGATACAGGAAATAGGAGGGTAGTGGTGAAAAAGTTTGGAGAGGTTGTCAGGAGGCATAAGTTGGATGGCCTTGGGTCATGTGCTCTTTGCTGAACCAAGTGTGGGGGTGGGGGATGGGGGGTTGTGGTGGGGTGTGCTGTCTAGTCAGGCCTGAGTCACCTTCCCACCCCTGCATCAGGAGCTATCCAAACCACAACCCTGCTGGGGGGAGGGCGCCTCAAAGAAAATAGAGATTATTCCTGGAAGAAGGGGGAATGAGGTTAGGCAGACAAGAATCAGGAGTCCCTCTTGCAGCTGTAATTCAGCTGTTGCAAGTTAGCTGCTGGTGATGCTGTGGACGCATGAGTTTTGCTGAGGTAATTCAGAATGTTATGGATGAAAGGAAATAGTAACTGATATTCAGCCCATAAATACAATTTTAAGGAGGAAATATTGAACTTGCTGTTGATCAAAAAGCTTTTTGTCTGTAGTGTGGAGCTTAGAGACACATTTCCTGTATAGAGAGTGAGGGTCCATGGTGTGACTGAAAACACACTGATTGAAGGGAGTTTAGCGAGCATCCTGTATCGGCTTCACCTGGAGGGCACGCAGGTGGCTGGGCCCACCCCAGCGGGTCTGATCCAGTAGGGTTGGGGTGGGGCTCTAGGATTTGCCTTTCTAATACCCACATGCTGCTGATGCTGCTGGTCCAGGGACCACACAGATGGTATTCCTGATTTAAGGCAAAGGACTTAAACACTTCATTTCCAAAAAAGAAAGAAAGGAAGGAAGGCAGGGCGGGAAGGAAGGAAGTCAGTTAGCATTTCCGACAATACGTTACAGGATGTTCAGGCTGCATTAACAATCAGATGTGTTCGCGTAAAACCAACAATGGCATTTCATTTTCACCTATTTGCCAAAGTTTTAGGAGATTGACTGAACTCCATGTTGGTTAAAGTTGAGGGAAAGGCTGTCGGATACACGTCGTTTAACAATGTAAACCAGTCCAACCACTCTGAGGCCATTTGGCTCTATGTCTCCTAATATAAAATGTGTGTGTTTTGACACTACAATCCCGCTTCTAGTTTTAACTCTTAAGAAATAACCATATATGTGTAAAAAGATGTATGCACAGGGTTGTTCATCACCATTTTGTTTACAATGAGGAACAATGAAGCCCCTAAATATCCCTCCATGGGAGCAAATTATGTAAATTACGTAGACACACAAAGGCTTGTTATGCAGCTCAGAGAAGAGAGCGGAAGCCTGGGCTCTGCAGGGCTCCAGAAGGGCCTTGGCTGCACGTCCTGGTTCCACTTCCTCCCCTAAGGAGCAGAGCTATGATGAAAACAGGAGTAGGGGACAATGTATATATTTAAATGCCATTTCTTTAAAGGTATCTGTCCGTCTGTCTATCCGTGCTCCTAAGGACGGGCTTATGTGTATGTAAGAGGTGGATTTGGAAGGTTTCGTCTATTCATTCAGTCACTAAATATTACTGAGCAGACAGAACAAGACAGACAAGGTGCTTTGTGTTCACGAAGCATACTTCTAGTGGGGAAAGACAGATAATAAGTAGAAAAATAGGAATAGTTGGATTTCACATGTAAAAAGTTCTTTCCCACTCCACCAGCCTCAGTGCTCACTCACTTCGCTGTGGCCACACTGGCCCCAAAGCAGAGGCTCCCATTCCCTGTGCTGGATGCTGTTACCCCCACGCTTCCCAGGTGCATCCCTCAGGCCTCTGTGTGTCACCTCCTCAGAGCGGCCTCCCTGATTTATGTCCACTAGTCCCCCCATGCCACCCCCTGGCATTTCTCATAGCCCCCTGCACTTTGCTTACTTATCATGCACGACAGTTTGTAAGTTACATATTTCTTTCTTTGCTTACTAAACTCAAGCTCCATGAGGGCAAGAACTGGGTCTGTTTTGTCATAAAATTTGTGGAATGATTAAATGAAAGAATGAAGAGATGTATTATTTTGCCTTCAACAATAAAGGTATTTTAAATACTTTTACAAACAAAGCACAGTGTTATTTGTATATGAAAGAATTCTTCGCTTTACAAAATAGTTCACGTTGCTTTTTTTTCCCCCTCCCCAAAGCCCCAGGACATAGTCCTATATCCTAGTTGTAGGTCCTTCTGATTCTTCTATGTGAGCCACTGCCACAGCATGGCTACTGACAGACGAGTGGTGTGGTTCTTCTCCTGGGAACCGAACCTAGGCCACAGAAGCGGAGCGTGCCAAACTTTAACCAGTGGGCCATCAGTCCTGGCTATCTCGTTGCCTTTTAAAATGAGGTGAATTTCGGGGGTAAGTTGTATCTCTTTTACACACACTAAGGGTGCATACCCTTTAGGTTTGGGGAGAAAGCCTAGAATTCACACTTCCACCAGAGGTCCTTGTCCTCATCCTGCAGACTTTGGTGGCTGAGTGCTCCCTGTGCAGTCCTTCCTGTTTTGGGGACTCATCTGCTTGTCTGAAAACAAGGATATGGAGCCCACTGATCTTTGGCAAAGGTCCTTTCCAGCTAAAAATTCCTATGGTTCTGTGAGATCTGGGACGGATGCTTAGGTTTGGAGTCAGTGACTTATCATTTGTTCAGAAAACAATTTAAAACAATACCTTCCACTCGGTAGCTCTCTATGCCTTGGCCAAAGGAAATAGAAAATACATATGATTATATATCCTACGTGATGAGGTACCAAGAAGAGCAGTAAGGATAACGTTGCTTCTGGTAATTCTGTCAGATAATACAACACAATAACTTGACCAGTTATCAGTCCATAAGAAAATGTTTCTAAAAAAATATTTTGTGGGTGAGTGCTAGAGATCGTCACTAACACCAATTAGTGTTACAGCCAAAGAACAACAATGATTAATTCGTTTATAGAAGGTGGGTCAGTTATTATTTTAGCCTTTGAATTGGGAAAATACTCATATCTATTATATAGTATTTCTAGACTGATTAAATTATGTTATTTTTCCAGGAAATCTCCCCAAAGAAGATAATATCCTTTGTATAATATCCAAATCTATTCTGCCTGGAAGACTTGGCCTTTGTAGGCACCCAGGTGTTGACTCCCTGCCCACTGCAGCTTTCTTGTCCACACCCATCATCTTTAAAGATGCAACTGCCTAATTGCCAGAAGTGCAGTATTACAACTCAAGTCATTACAGGAGGGGGAGGGTGGGCTCAGTCCTGCTTTCAGGAGAGTCTCCTGGTTGGGGAATTTTCTGGCCTGAGGAAAAATGATGCCACTGAGATATAAGATGAATTTTTGAAGGAACCTAAGTATAATCCTGCTTCCAGTGATGTGCAATGAAATTTAAGGCAAGGTCTTCCCATATAGCCATCTAAGGGAGTTTAGATGCTGAAATGCCCGAAAAGAGGTTGTATTGTTAAGGGGAGGAGGTAAGAGCGCCATAACCAAGAGACCCAGCAGTACAGTGGCGCAAAGATGGACTTTTATTTCTCTCTCACTTAACAGTCCTCAGATGGCAATTCATATAGGGCAGCAGGATGCTCTGCTCCATAGGGTCAGCCTGGCCTGGCTCTGCCTCGTTGTTCCACCATCTCCCAAGTGCGGTCCTTGTCCACACAATAGAAGCTGGCTAACCCCCAGCCCACTGGACAGGGGAAAGAGGGTGCACGGCAAGCAGTTTTCTTTTTAGAGACATTGCCCCAAAGTTGCATCTGCCACTCAGCTCACATCCCACAGGTCAGAACTGAGTCACAAGGTGACACTGAGCTGCAGAGCAAACAGGGAAGTGTGGCCTCTAGCTGGGTGGCTCTGTGCCCAGCAGAACCGAGGGGGTTCTTTCATCAGAAGAAATACGGAAATAATGGATGTGGGGGGAAGTTAGAACGTGCCGTGATGGTCTTGTAGAAATTCAAAGGGTCAGGGTACACTCGGCACACACTGCCGAAGCAGCATTACTGTTTTTCTTTTTTATCTTAATTAAAATTGTGTGTGTGTGTGTGTGTGTGTTGTATTCACACCAGTACAGAAGGAATGGAGCCATAAGTTATGTTTTCCAATTTGTGTAGGAGATATCTTTTGACAGTTTTATCAAGTTTCCAATGGTTAAAATATTTCATTTCCTCTAGGAAGATAGAGGAGGTCAGTGTGACCCTCCCTCAGTATATCAGTGTGTTCACTTTCCACACTGAAGCCAGCTGCCCCAATCCTGAGAGCCACTCTTTTGCCCTCTGGGCATGGTTGAATTTACCATGAAGCTAGTGAAGCTTAAACTTCAGGACCTCTCATTGGCGGAGGCCCCCTCCCAGGTCTCCAAGGGGCCCAGCATTGTGTTCACAAGGTCTTTTTGTATTTTATTAAAGAGAGCTCCCCAAACTCTTAAGCTTCCTGCTCTGCAAAGTCAGACCATGGCAGCCTCTTCCAATCCCCCACGCCCCACTGAGTCCCCCCTCAGTTCCCACTTTTTCCCAGAGGGGAAGAGGCTCCTAGTAGTTCTAACTGCCTCATCAACATAGTTTCTTGGAAGAAACCACCCTAAAGAGAAATACACCAAAAGAGAGAGCACCCCAAAGAGAGACGCTGAAATTGGTTCTTTCGCATCTTCCGCTTAATAAAGTGCCCCTTTTATGTCCTGCCCCAATTTTGTGTGTCTTTCAGGACTCTCATGTGTATCAGGAGGAGTCCCTGGAGAAACTCCCTTTGGATGGCACCTTGGCCCTCCAGGCAAATGCCTCCTTGTAATCAGGGTCACTCTCTGGTCACCAGACTGTGGGTCTCTGACGTTAGACCCACAGGCTGCCCACTGGGCCTTCTTCCCCTTTCCACCACTGTACGTCCTCCAAGCTTGCTGCTGCTTGTAGTAATCTGTGGCAGGTCTGGGCCGCATGTGAGGGCCTCTTTGGTTAGAACTTCCTTGTAACTGTTGGAGGAAGAGAATCTTCTGTGGGTTCCACTTTCAGATTTGAAAATTAATCTTTATCAATTAGTGTAAAGCATCGTTCCTGGAGTGGAGCTTGACTGTAAATGGGGAAGAGGACGGGGAGAGACGGGCACAGATACGTACACATGCGTAAGTTTGCATATAGTTTCAAGGAGATCCCGGTCTTCTGAAACCCTTCCTTGCTAAGCCCAGATCAGGAGCCCTTCTAGAGGTTGAAAATGTAGCCAACTTAACCTGTTTAAGAAAAAAAAAAACGCAGTAATAATACCTTCCTCATGAGACTGTGGGGCAAGGTGGGGATTACATGAGATAATTCACACGAAGCGCTTAGCACAGTGTCTGATGCACAGCAAGCAGTTATCATTGCTCCCTTCTCTGTCGGGGTTTGGACGATCTTACCGGTTTTCATGAGTTCCTGAGATAAAAACAATACTAGCTTTTGGCTGCTACTGTTTTCCGCAGCCTGTCGATTTCCTTTTTCATTTGAAGGCAGACATGTAGAAGCTTTATGCTTCGTATGCAGCCAAATCTGTGATCTCTATTTTGTGTGTGATTTCATTAATTACTTCGAAGTTTGGACAGTCATCCTTCCGACAGAGCTTTGACAGATTCTGTTGCTTCTAGGTTGTTTTCTCTCCATGGTTTGATTTTTATTATTTAGCCATCTAATCCATCTGGAGTTTATCTTGGTCTGTGCTCTGAGGTAAGCGTTTAACTTGATCTTTTTTCCCCGTTGCCGACCAATTACTCTCCAACCATTCATTAAATAATCTTCTCTTCCCCACTGCATTGTAACATCCTCTTTATCACATCATAAATTCCTCTGTCTTGTAGGGTCTTCTTCTGGGCTTTCTGTTCTGTTTCACAGAACAACGATATGCCTATTTTTACATAAATGTGTCAATATCTTATAGACCTAATCCCCTCTTGAGTCTTTTTTTAAAGAATCTAAAATATGCTCACCAGTTTATTTTTCCAGATAAACGTTTGAAAAATAGTGACAAATCCTAAGAAAAACCCCCTAAGAATTTTCATTGAAATCACATTAGACCTAGAAATTAATTGGGTAGTATCGCCATCTTTACAATATTTACCTTTGCCAACTTGGAACATTATGTCTATCCGTTTATTCAGCCAGTCATTTAGCTTACATTTATTAGTGAAGAAAATGAGTGATGTGTTAATATTTGGAGTTTGAAAAAATTTTAACACACCCAAAAAGGACATGTTTCCCCTCTCCTTGCTTCGTACTATAACAAAGAAGTAAAAGGACATATTTTCCTTCAATTCTCACACACAGAACCCAAATACAGCAGTTAAACTTTTTCTCTAAAAAGATAAAAGCTGGGCCAGCCTCAGTTGCCTAGTGGTTAAGTTCAGCGCGCTCTGCTTTGGTGGCCTGGGTTCGGTTCCTGGGCATGGACCTACTGCTGGGTTAACAGCCATTGTGGTGGTGGCCCACATACTAAAAAGTAGAGAAAGATTGGCACAGCTGTTAGCTCAGGGCAAATCTTCCTCAGCAAAAAAAAATAAATAAAAGCTGGAAGTAGCAGGAGGCTGCAAAGCATGTCATGGAATTTCCATCTTAGTTTCCCATCTTTTTCTCTCTTAGAAACACAGGAAGATTATTGGTCACAACAGAGTTACTATAATGAAATCCTCCCATGTCCCCAGAGTGGGGACATAGAGGAGTAGGTGTCTCAGATATTTTGGAAAACTTTTTGTGGTTTTATTCTCTCTTCTGGGTGCACACTTCTCCCACATCCTCCTACCAGTGCATCTCGGCTGCCCTTTCCAGGTGTCCCTCCAATCTGTTACTTCTAGCTTCTTAGTGACACTGATTCATAAATTGAAAATGGGGACATGTATTCACGAGGATAGTGAGTAGGATACTCGTTATCGCGATAATCTCGGGAAATCTGGGCCATGTCCTCAATGTTCTAGTCTTCCAGATGCAGTATTTGGGAGATTTATTTTATTTCGGAGGTAGGGTAGAGGGAGTAAAATGTCTGCGAGAGAAGGAATATTTTTCAATTTCCTAAATCCCTTCAGCCTCTTTAACTCAAGCCTTAGATTCCACCCTCCCCCAGCCCAGGGAAATGAAGTAAAGTAGATCTCTCAAATTTGGAGTGATGTTCACCATTGGAAATGTACATTCGCAAACACCTTAGAAAGTTTCAGATGCTTTTCTTGTCTGAGGCTTTACATAGAAAGCTCTCTGATTCGGAGGGCCCACTTTTCTTTATGGCTGTGCTGCTAAAAAGGAACATAAGTTCAAAAGTTTTGTCTTCAGAAGAAAACAAAATCTGCTATGTCAGTAATTTTGCAAGATGATATACCTGTTTAACAGGCTCTGTAATTGCAATAATGTTGTTTAGCAGGAAAAACCAAATATATCCACTGGAATAGAAGATATTTCTAAATTTAAAGATAGCTCACTTCTCTATGTGGATCTTTTGTGTTTAATTTTGGTTTGCTTGTTTTCGAGTTGGGATTTGTGGTAGGTGGTGGGAAGAATTAGGGATAGTGCTGGGGTTAATTTCCTCACTTAGAATGAACAGACTGGCCTAATTCTGTTTATGTCTTTCGTGCTCAACAGCTGTCTCTCTCATACTCTTACATCCCAGGGTAGAGAACTAAAGTGAACTTTCTTATAATAAAGTCAATAAACATAGTCATGATATCTGACGGGGATGAGAGAGAACCTCATAGAACTGGCTCTTAAGTGACACAAGGTTAATGTAAACACCATAAAACATATTTGCTTTTTTTTCCCGCTTGTCTGAAAGCTGACAGTGTATAACTCTGCTTTGTGGCAGTTCTGCTGTACAGCTGATTGTGACCTGGGTCGAATGGCATACTTTCTGGGGAAGTCAAACTTTACTTTTGTGATAGAGAACAAAATATATCAGAGGCTGGATCTGACAAGAGTTGCTCACCAGAGCAAAGCCGGGACAAGGGTCTGTGAGCAGGCCCTAGGTGGGGAGGTTGGCCAAGTCTTTAATGGATGCAATCTGGATCCCTTTTAATCTTCCTGGAGCTCTGAAAGAGTCTTAACTGTGGACATAAATCTAGCTTTTCTCTTTTTTAAAAAAAATTTTTTAAAAATTTATATTTATTATTTTTGAGGAAGATTAGCCCTGAGCTAACATCTGCTGCCAATCCTCCTCTTTTTGCTGAGGAAGACTGGCCCTGAGCTAACATCCGTGTCCATCTTCCTCTACTTTATATGTGGGATGCCTACCACAGCATGGCTTGCCAAGCGGTGCCATGTCCACACCTGGGATCCGAACCGGTGAACCCCAGGCTGCCGAAGCAGGACACTTAACCACTGCGCCACCGGGCTGGCCCTAGCTTTTCTCTTTTAAAAAATTACAAAGGAGCTTCTCTTTATGATCTAATTTTCAGTGTACATGCGTAGTACAAATTCCCTGATTTGGGTGTGTTTGGATAATGGAGGGAAGATTGAAATTCTGTGGGTGATTATGGCCTAGAGGTAAAGGATAACATCTGATCTTGCAAGGTTAAGACTGTAATGTTGACATTTGAATACTGTCGAGTGCCATTATTGAAAATGCTGTTCTGTACAGACATCAGCATGTTCTTGCCTGATTGAACTGAGGTGGGTCAGAAAAGCAGGCCTTGGCAGAGGCACTTCCTCACTGATGGAGATAGACATTCTGAGTTGTGACTTTACAGCCCGTGCCAGGTAGGCAGGAAGCCAGGACTGCAGCAGCAGCAACAAATTGAGAGGAGTGTCTAGCTAATGGAATCGCAAGGTACAGAGTGGCAGCAAGGGCATCCTGCTTTCTTCCAGTTTGAAACAGCGTGAAGGTACTGCGAGTCAGGAGACCAGGGCCCTAGGTTCAGCTCTGGCACTCATTAGCTGTGTGACTTCAGGCAGCTGGCTGCCCTTTCTGTCTCAGTTACCTCATCAGCAAATTGAGAATGAGAAAACCTGCCCCATTACCTGAGAGAATGCTTATAAGGACAGATGAAACTTTATTGATAGAAGGTACTGTTATCTTGACATCCTGGAGACCCTCTACATTGAAATATTCAAGAAACAAGTTAAGGATTGAGGGTGTGTTGGCTTGGTGAGTGAGGAGAGGACATTTGGTGATCCGGTAAATGGAGTAACCACACGCAGAGCATTCCCCACCACGTTGTGGAAACCTCAACAGTGAACAAAGTGGCTCTCAGAAAGCAGGGAGCAGCCGTGGGTGATGTTCTGGTGAGGTTCCATTGAGGTACCTCAACCTGGTTGCCATTAGCTGTTTGTTTCGTATGGGCCCGTGCTCTTCCTAAGCGCTTCGGAGCTGCCCAGCCACTTTGCTTACATCACCAATCTGGCATCTAATCTTGGTAACTTTTGCTCATCAAATTCCTAAAATGTTAGAAAATACATAAGAATAGATAAGTTGATGGGCTTGTCTGCCTGCCTGCCTTTCTGTTTTCTCAGCGGTCACTTTATCTCTGCGATTCCCTAGTGCCATCTGGGCCCCACGCTCCTCCCTGCCTCCTCCACTCCCTCAGCAGCATTTCGTACGTACACAGATGCCTCCTCACTCCACCGACTGTCAGAAACTCAGTTTCCTTAGCAGTAGTAGTCTTCTTCTCCTTGTACTGGAAAAGTGTTCTCCTTGTCCTCGGATTGCTCACAGCTCTGATGCTTATTGAAGACGTGGAGTGCAAGCTAAAGATACTAATTCCCCTTCTGCTTCTTTACTCTCTGGGGTGAGGCTGTCTCCCTTCTCTGGCAGTTTAGGGCAGGGAAAATAGCAGTTTCACAGGTCTCCCAGTCTTCACTCCTTCCATCCCAGCCCCCAGGTTGTTGCTAGAATGATCTTTCTAAGTGGAAACGTTACTTGCTCAAAGCCCGATGACTCCTCTCTGGCCATCCAGCCCCCACCAGCCCTGCAGGAGCACAAATGGCTGTTTGTCCTGCACCGTGTTGGCCTCCACAAGGTTTAAAACAATTTGAATTAGTAAGAACATTGAAGATTGGAAGATGTCTTATAAAATCCAAGACTTGTGTTTCTCTTGGAAGATTATTAAATGGCAACACTGGGCACCAGGAGCTGGGTGGGGCCACTGCTTAGCATGGCAGTGTTCTCCAGATAGCCCAGCTACCACCCAGGCCGTGTCAGTCCCTTACATTATCTGGGGACTTGTATTTGCTCCCCCCACTACAGAAGCATGTTCAACTTGGGTTAAGATCAACTCCTTAGCAGGTGTACAGGATCCTTCTCAATTTGGCCCCACCCTGCCTGTGTCCCTCACCTCCTGCCACATTCCTGCAGGCATTCCCACAGTAACTGTGCTACCAAATGGATAGTTGTTTGCCTGTTTGAGTTTGGTTTCTCATATGTTTTATTTCGTTTTATTTTTTACCAAAGAGACCCATTTTGCAGATCCCTGTGGAGCAGCCATTAGCAGCAAGGTGTGTGCCTGGCCTGGCCACAATTGTGGAGTGTTTATAAGGGGTTACATTTTAGATTTTCATGGTGTATTGATCCAAAGCTTCTGTGAAGGGCAAGAAGCAGAGGAAGGAAGAGAATAGATGGGGCCCTTTCTGTGCTTAAGATCATTTCCAAAACAAATACGTTTAATTTGGTTACTCGGTTATATATTAGCAGACATTCTGCTCTGCGAAGGTAAGGTGTAGCAGCAAAATGATGGTTTACCTTGGTTAGGATATCTGTTGTCAGACATTGCCCTTTCTTTCCCAGAATTATGGGAAAATTGATGTATCAGTTATCCCCATTACTTGTACTTCTAGACAATAAAATCAATTCAAGCTGGTGAGTAGTTACTTACTTTGTTGCTGTTCACATTAAGGCCAGGAGCTTGCAGAGGAGTGATTTTTCAGAAACTGAGCATTTGATTCTCTAGTTTCAGGAAATTGCTGTATAGGTTGGGCTTTATCTTACTGGGGCCATCGCTTGTCCCAGGTTCCATTCTGTGCTGGTTCAAAAACGTGACTTCCCCAGGAGTCAGGCTGTAGGAATTTGTCATCCTAGCCAAACTCATAAGGTCTATTTGTAAACTAGAATATTCCTTTTCTGCACATTTATGAAACACCTACTGAATGTGTGGCCCTGTCCTAATCTCTGGGGAAACAAAAATAAATCATAAATACGAATGTGGTCCCTGCTGTTGAGAAGCATATGGTCCAGAAGTGGGCTGAATATGTAAACAAATCGTTACGTACAGTGTGGTGAGTGTCGGGTAACCTTACATCATGGGGCGGCCTGGTTTATGTCTGTTGTCCTGGTGTAGCTATTAATAGGGTCCTCTATCAGAAGTATCTAAGGGCCACAGTAAAAATTCTCAGTGAATCTTTGGGGTATAGAGATGGTAGAAAGGAGGGAGAAATCAGCCTGCCTTCCCAGAGAAGACAAGAGCTGGGTGATGAAGGAAGTTTGGGTAGTCAAGGCCTGGGAGCTTGAGGTGGGGCGAGGGGGGAGGAAATGTGTAAAACTCTGCAGGCGAAAGGGAGATTGTTCCAGAAGCTTCGGTTAGTTGGTTCAACCTACTCATTGTTTCCCAGATTTATCCTGTGAAAAAAATTCCCCAGGACACTTGGTAAAAATACGGCTTTCCAGATCCTGCTGGCAATTTGGATTGTGTTTTTAAAGAAGCATCCCCGATGATTCTTGGACATTAAGGTTCAGAACTAATTCTCTACTGATTATGGCTAAGAATTCAAAGGGTGGGGAGTAGAGGAGAGCAGGAACAGCAAGACTAGAGCACAAGTCACAGATCAGCCAGGCAGGGGTGACCCTACATGAGAAAACCCTGAAAGGTAGAACCAGTTGGGGGACATTTACAGTAGATCTATGAAAAATGAGGAGTGCAACAACTATGTCAGTCACAACAGCAGAGGAATGAAAAGGTTTGAGAAGTAGTCGGGGTTGAATAAACAGAACCTAGTATATGCCAAATACTGATATACATAGGGTAATATTATTACAGGTAACACTTATGTCAAATCCAGGAACCTGGGGGACCTTATATTCTGAAGGTTTATGCAGTGAGCCATAAACCTAAAAATACTGACTGTTGGAGAGTCTTGTGGCACATTTCATGTGGACCTAAAAAAAAGACTCCTGCTTACTTTACACGTTTCTAGTCTCCAGAACAGTAGTGACAGTTTTGTTTATCTCTCGGGGGGGGAGCTGGATGCATTCTAAAGCCTCCTGTCACCCCCACCCTTTTCTCGACACTCCAGGCAAACCCCTGCGCTTCTGTCATGGTAAAACTACCTGCCACGCCTTATCTGGCATTATTTTTGCTTTTGTTTTTGTTATGGAATGTGTAAGACACTCAGGATTCATGAACAATATATGAGCCAACCCCTTTCAGGGGGTCGGTCTGTCTCCTGGACTTTCAGCACGAGTTTGAGTTTGTTGCTAGATCCACCGCCACTCTGGGAAATTACAGTAGTACGAGAAACGCCTTCTCCAGCAAGGAGATCGTGAAGCCTGCTGTGCACTGGGCATTCTGAGAAGCAGTCCCTAAATGGAAAATGAAGAAACTCCGAGGAGAGCTCTGCTATTCCCCTCTGCCTTCAAACATAAAGAGGGTTTTTATTTGGAAGGCTGCCTTCACCAGGCCTGTTGGCATTCTGAAGCAGCTAACGAAGTCAGAAATCAAAGACTTGGGAGTTATGAAAAAAATCCTCAAAACGGAGAATGGAAAACCGATCAGGCTATAATTTCACGGGGCAATTTAGCACCCCTCACCCAAGACCTGGCCACGGAGCGTCCACGAGTGCGGACTGGGGAGGGACAACGCCTCTAAAATTCCAGTCCTTGGTACTCCTGTAGCGTTGCTGAGGGCTTTCCAAATCCTGGGAGGACAGGGTTGAAGGTGAACGGGCTGAAATCTTCCACGCTGTCAATGTCAGGGAGGAGAAAAGCACCAATCAACAGCGGCCTCAAAGTTTTCTTCTAAGGGGCTTAACTTCTGTGCGACCCGCTATCACCAAGGCCATTAAGTCACAGTAGCAGGATGAAAAAATAAAAATAAAAAATGGAGGAGGAAAGTCCAGCGGACACGGACCCAGAACGTGGGTCTCCGCTGCTGCGGCGGCTGACCGAGCTGTTGGGGGCGCCTGGGTCCTCGGCCGGCGGCCAGAGCCGCGCCGGGAAGCCCCTGCCCGCAGTCCAGGCGCGACCAGCGTGGCGCCGCGGGGGGGGATCCGGCCGGCGCGCCGCCGACTTCAAAGGCCCGGCGCCGCCGCCGCCCCCGCCCGGGCGCGCGAGTAGTACGGTCCGAGGGGGCGGCTCCTGGGGCGCGGCTCCCGCCGCAGCTGATGCGCGCCCGGCCGGCCGGAGGCGGGAGCCGGGAGCTGGAGACCCCGAGACCCCGAGACCCCGAGCCGGGCCCTGCGGAGGCCCCAGGAGAGGCGTCTTCCCGGCGGGAAGGGGCCCGGCGCGGGGGCGCCGCGGCCGCGCGGTTTGGGCAGGAGGACGAGGAGGAAGCGGCGCTGCCTGCCGGCGAAGAGGAAGCGCTCCACCCGGGCCCCCGACGGCGCTCGTTTAACCACATCCGCGCCTCCGCTGGAAACGCTCACAGGCGCCTGTCACCGGTTCCCTCCATTTTGAAAGGGAAAAAAGGCTCTTCCCCCTTCCCCTCCTCCTAGGAGCTGGAGCCGGAGGAGCCGCGCTCATGGCGTTCAGCCCGTGGCAGATCCTGTCCCCCGTGCAGTGGGCGAAATGGACGTGGTCCGCGGTGCGCGGCGGGGGCGCCGGAGAGGACGAGGCCGGAGGGCCCGAGGGCGACCCCGAGGAGGAGGACTCGCAAGCCGAGACCAAATCCTTGAGTTTCAGGCAAGTACACGCATCCCTGCCGAGATGCAAACGTGCTGCCATCCATCCATCTGCGGCTCATTCTGTGTGCGTGTGTGTGGTCGCCCACCCGCGTAACCATCTTCACGGCAATGCTACGTCCCTGCCCGTAACCAGGTCCTCGCTGTGCGTTCGGAAGTTCAGGATGTTCTGTCCTCCCGTGTATTTTCTTTCCCGCGTTTCAGTATGAGCTTTCTGAACCTAACGCAGAATCTGCAGTCTCTCCGCATCCCGGTCTGCCTCGGTCACTTTCTCTAAGCTTCGATCCCCCACCCCCCGCCCCTACACATAGACACACGCACATATAGACACTGTCGTTGATCACACCCGGTGGAACTTGGGGCCCCCACTGTGGGGAAGGAGTCGCTCCCAGGCCCTCCTGGGGCTCCACTGTGTCCCGAAAATGCAGCCATGGTAGAGAAGGTCGCGTGATGACAGGCCCCTGGCAGCTGGTGAGAAATGGTGGTCTCTGCTGAGCTGTCACCCATGTGATTGCGGAAGGCAGGTGACAGCATTTTCAGCCTCGGGCCGAATGAATTCCAAACAGGTAGAGGCCTGCCGAGGAAAAAGGCGACATGGAGAGAATTGCCTTAGTGTTTTAAGCGGGGGTGGGCGGCAATCTTAATTTTTAAGCCTCTGGGAAAGGGCTCTTGTGAGAAAAGGAGTCTGTTGGAAAGCGCTTTTTTTGGGTGTCAGAGGGAAAGATGACCTCAAAAATAAATGGTGCTGGAGAAAAGCTCCGGAGGATGGAGGAGATATCAGGGCGACAGGATGCCAGACAGAAGCCCGAGGAGGGCCCTGCTAGAAAACCCGCAGCAGCTCCCACAGGCGAGTCCGTGCTGAGGACCAGTGGGTTGTAAAGTTAGGCAGAAATCCTGGACTAGCCTTTGTGGATGTTTACATTCCTAAGGGTGTCGGAAATACCGTTGAAAGTGGTAATTCCTCATTTTTCCCCCTTGGCAGCTCGGATTCTGAAGGTAATTTTGAGACTCCCGAAGCAGAAACGCCTATCAGATCACCTCTCAAGGAATCCTGTGAGTCATCTCTGGGATTGGCAGGACCCGAGGCCAAAACCCAAGGTAAAGACAGACTTTCATTTTCTGGCTCTTTTGTTTTAAAATTTTGGAAATGTAAATGAGGGAAGGAAAAGTGTTAACTTTGGGCCACATAAAAAGGTTTGGATTGTCTCTCTGCTGAGAAAACGCTGCTTTGAAGCTGGCTTATTTGACGTGTTTTTTTGTTTGCGTTTTAGGAGTGTGGTGGTCAGAGGCTTTCTTCCCTAAGCAGTTTGTGCATTTGCAGTGTGAGATTGTGGTTATCAGACATTCCTCCTGGGCCCATCCCCTCAGCCCCTACAAGACAAAAATGTGTGTAGTGATGCAGTGGTGGAGGGACGTAGAGATCTGGCTTCACAAATTTCTCAGGCTAACTCACTTTCCACGGGGTGTGGCTGGAGACAGCAATTATAGATAAGAGTTGACTCTTTTAGATGAGGAATCTTGAGAGGCTTTTTCAGAATTGTTTACGTCTCCCTCTTTTACACAGCGATGGTGGTGAGCCCTCAAGTCTACCTAAGAAAACCTGGCGCTGAGATCCTCTCCTGGCCCCTCAGCGCAACCTTGAGCCTCCCCTTCATCTGCTGAAGCTTCTGCTGTTCTGCTTAATTAGTAGAAACCTTTTTTGTCATATGGGCAGTTTTGAGTAAAATTTCTCCCGTCCTGATAGAATTCGTTTATCCGTTCAGTGAATAGAATGTGCTGTAATTCAGCAGTGAAAGAGTCCTGCTCTCAAAGTTAACGTCATGGAAGGAGATGGACCTTTGAAAGGTTAAGCAAAATACATATGTCAGCTTTTGTCTTAAGTATCGTGGAGAAAAGTAAAGCAGGGGAAGGAGGGCAGGGGTATATGGGCTGGGGACAGGAGATGCTGAAGGTGAAGTAGGGGAGAGCCTTACTAATAAGGGGACTTGAGCAGAGCCCTGAAGGAAGGTTGAGGGGACAGCCTTGCAGATTCCTAGGGAGAGAACCCTTCTAGCAGAGGGAATGGCGTTAGCGAAGCACTGAGACAGGACCAGCCTGGGACAGGGTGAGGCCTTCTGGGGGAGGGTGGCACATGTTTGAGGACCAGTGAAGAGGCCAGTGTGGCTGGAGTGGAGTGACTGGCAGGGCGCTGTGGGAGCCAAAGCCAGCCAGGTAAAGGGCGGTCCAGAACATTTTGTAATGCTTTTTTGATTTTCTTTCTGAGTGAGATAAGCCGTGGAGGACGTGTTAGTTTCCTAGGAGTGCCTTGAGAAAGTACCACAAATTGAGTGTGTTAAAACAACAGAAATGTATTCTCTCACAGTTCTGGAGGCTAGAAGTGGGAAATCAAGGTGTGGAAGCACCATACTCCTCTAAAGGTTCTGGGGAAGAATCTTCCTCATCTATTTTAGCTTCTGGTGGTTGCCAGCAATTCTTGGTGTTCCTAGGCTTGTGGCAACGTAGCTGCAGTCTCTGCCTCCTTCATTCATGGCCACCTTCTCCCTGTGTGTCTCTGTGTCTTCACGTGGCATTCTTATGAGGATACCAGTCATTGAATTTGGGGACCACCCTACTCCAGTATGACCTCATCTCAACTCCATTACATCTGCAGAGATGCTATTTCCAAATAAGGTCACATTCGCAGGTATGGGGAGTTAGGACTTCAGCGTTATGTTTGAGGGAACACAGCTCACCCCACAACAGAGTGCTTTGAGCAGAGGGTTCGTGCTTTGACTTCTTTTTTAAAACTGCTAGCTGGCTGTTCTCTGGAGAAGGGATTCTAGGTGGCTGTCCTTTTTGCATGCTTTCTCTATTCCAGTGTCTGTCACTGTCGCCCAACAGTGGCACATAGAGCCAGCTTTCAGTTATCCACTTACCTAGTTTTTGAACTGATTGCGACTTTTTCCTCCCAACAGTTGCCGTATTTTATTGTTTAGTAACTTCTTCACAGGTCGCCCAGGGAAGTCAGGCTCTCTGGGATAGACTCCTGATGGAGCTGGAACTGTTGGTGAAATGAGAGCAGCTTTTTGTGATTTGGTTTTACTTCACAGTGTGGGCTGCATTCTGTGCTTCCCCTGCTGAGAATTCAGCACTGCCCTCACCTTGCCCCTGGCTGCTTTTCCCCTTTGTTTTAGGCAGAGACTGCGTGGGAACAGGCAAGTTTATGTCTTGGGGAACCTGCATGTGGACGCTGCTCTGTAGCACTCTCAGCGACGGAAGATGTCGCTTGCTCTTCAGGCCTTCCCTTTTCTTCTCTCTAGATTGGCACACCAGAAGGGGGATTTGCAAGTTTCAAAGGACTATTTTGTGGCCTTCCTATCAAATTTGAATAAAGCTCACAAGACAAGTTGAGTAGCTGTTTGAAAGCCTCTTTGAATTGCCCTCAGCTAGGGCCAGCCCCTTCCTCACCATTCTGGTAGCTGGTAGTCTGATTCATCCTGACAGATTCTTTGCTAATTGAATAGAGGCCTGTATGGCCAGACCCCCAGAGCCATAGAGACCCATTTGTTTGGTCCTTCCTGTGCCGCTGACTCATTATTACAAATTTTGGTAACTTCCAGCTCACACTCTGTTTTTCACTCTCTCTAAAAATTTTTCTTTTAGAGAGTCATGGACCAGGAAAGCTCTGGGACGCAGTTCATGATTCAGACCACGTCTATGGTGGAGGGGTGGGAGGGGGGTGTACAGTCTAGGAAACAGCCGCTACCTTTTGTGAAGTCTCTCAGTTTAGGGTCTTTAAATAATAGGGTGGTTGCTCCTCAGCCTGGTAGTGTCCTGCCTTCTAGGGCGCCTTCCACCCATCCTCTAGAGCTAGTCCTGAGTCCTGTTGCTGGCCGTGTCCACAGGAAATGTGAGAGTACAACCAAAGAGGAGGGCTGAGCAGGGAAGATATCAGTGGGCAAAAATCCCTGGGGAGTCATTTCATGTTGAAGTCTAATTCCTGGGTCTGGATGGTTCTCTTTCTCCCCAGATTGTTGATTGTTTGGCTCCTGATAAAGTTAGTCTGTCCTGTTTCAGTGGTTCCAGAACATGGTGGGACAGCAGGTGTAGATTATATGAGACTGTATCTTCTGGAGAGATGACTTATGAGTTGTTAGCTAGCCATGGGTCGGAGTTAACGCATGTAGAAGATCCTGGCTTCCCAGTGTATGGTGGCACTCCAGTGTGTGGCCTGTATCCTGTATACCATACCCATGGCCCCCACTGTAACGTCTTTCAACTCAGGGAAGCTTCGCCATCTATTCTGAAGTCAATTTTTGGAGGGGAAGTTTTTTAGGGACTTACAGTATCTGAACTCTGTAATAACTCTTCTTAAGACAGAGTTGTATGTCATTCTCGAATTAAAACAGTGGATGAGGTTGTGGGGGGTTTTTTAAGCCACAGATAGAAGCCGGTTCAGTCTAATGGTAAAATAAAACTATAGCCCAAGAGGTTTCTTGAAGATACCAGAGTGGTGGCTCCAGTGTGTCTGGGCTGGTGGTTCTGTGTTTGCTGTCTGTCTGCCTTCCCCCACAAAGGGTGTTTAAGCTGCTGCTGTTGCTGTGCTTTTTGCGGGGAGGTGTGCCAGTGAGGAGACGTCACCTAGGAGAGGACTTGAAAGAGGTACAATCTGAAATTCAGTGTTTTAGCCTGTAAAAGCTGCAGCGGATATCCTTTGCTACTGGAGCCTCCCCACTCCCCTGTATTTACCCATTGTTACCTTTCTTTGAGAAAGAATCTTAATTCATGCTGAAGCTCTCCTACGCCCTTGGAACAACAAGTTAAACCTATCCTGTTTGATGTGTTAATTAGATGCCTGGAAATTTCAAAGACGTTCTGTAGTCCTCCCAATAGAAGGAAAGAGATAAACAGGATCAGTCCGCAGGTATTTACTGCTGGAGGCCTGTGGGGAGTGCAGGGTTGTTTGTTGACGCAATTTTGGTAGTCTGGATCAGGAATCAGCAAACTGTGGCCCGGAGACCTCATCAGACCTGCTGCCTGCTCTTGCCTATCATTGTTCTGCCCTGCAGCTAAGAATTGTTTTTACATTTTTAAGTAGTTGGAAAAAAAATATTTTGTGACGTGAAAATTATATGAAATTCACATTTTTAGGGTCCTTAGAGTTGTGTTGGAATGCAGCCACACTCGTTCATGTAGGTGTTGTCTGTGGCCGCTTGCACAGTACAGTAGCATGGTTGAGTGCTCAGAACAGAGACCAGATGGCCAGCAAAACCCTAGAATATTTACTCGTTGGCTCTTTACAGAAAAGTTTACCAACCTAGATCCACACTTAGGACAATTTCAGTAAAAAGTACAAAGTTTAAGTAATTTAAAAAGGGCAGCAAGGCTATACCTGATTAATTAACAAATGGGTACTGGGTCCCGTTGGTGTAGGCTATATGGTCTGGGAAGTCTTTAGGGAGAAACTGGTTTGGGTGGCTGTTTGTCTCCCTTGCAAAACAGAAATGATGTGGTTGGTCTGTCAATGTACCTGATTTTCAGTTGACTAAAAGATCTGAGGAGTTACGAAAAAAGGAAATTAGGGAAGAATGAAGAGAATTTTGGAATCATTTGCTACAAGTACAAACATATAGACTTAACTTTTGCCCATTAAGTATTTTCAGTGTAACTTTGGGTGTTTGAGAATTTGTAATTTGACTGTTTATATAGTAAACTGTTGGTATATGTTGTGTGGTTAATAAGGTATATTTATTGGAATGCTTTAGACTGTACATATATAAGACCTAGAATGAAGATCTTGTTCAGCTCTATGCCTTCGATTTTCAGTTTTCAGGATTTGGGTTACATGTATCAGCAAATATAGTGCAAACTTTTTTTTTTTCGTGAGGAAAATTGTCCCTGAGCTAACATCTGTTGCCAGTCTTCCTCTTTTTGCTTGAGGAAGATTGTCTCTGAGCTCACATCTGAGCCACTCTTCCTCTATTTCGTGTGTGGGATGCCACCACAGCATGGCTTGATGAGCAGTGTATAGGTCTGCACCCAGGATCTGAACCCATGAACCCCAGGCCGCCAAAGCGGAGCAGGTAAACTTAACCACTATACACCGGGCTGGCCCCTGTACAAACATTTTTTGTTAGGTGTTCCAGTCAATCTATGAGTCTGTTCTTCTGGGGAGTTAGTGTGATGTCCATGTGGGAGTACCTCTTCTTCTTATGGTGCTCCTCCCAAAGAGAATGCCTTCTTAGGGAAACAAGCATAGTTTTTCCAGCAGAGACCTCAGAGAGTACAGAACCACCGTGTTTTAATAAAGAACTCAAGGGCAGAGGCAGGGGCAAGGTCTGCCTGGCGAAAGTAAAGATTTTTGGTGACTGTCAAAGCAGTATTTTTCTTGTAAGATGCATAGTAAATTCAGGCCCTTCCTAAGAAATATTATAATGGTTAAACTCATTTCAAACTTTCATTCTTCCATTTGGGCCTTACCTGAGCATCAAATAAAGCAGTATAGCTTACCTTGATAGTTTCTGGTAGTGGAAGCATTCTCTACGTGTGTGTGTGCGTGAGTGTGTGTGTAAACCCTTCTAAAATTGTGTTTCTACCGTTTAATTCTCCAGCTAAACAATGGTTAAACATTGAAATTAAAGAGTAGTCATAGTGTCTTTTTCAAGTGACCAGTAATACTGTTCAAAGGAAGTCCTGGTGGTATGAACCATTTTGTCACAATCTCCTACACTCAGATTAGTAACAGGAAAATTATGGTTTGTCCACCCAAAACAGCCGTCTTAGTGGGGATTTGATAACTGAAGGTTACTAAATTGTCCGATAACTGTCAATGTTAGGCCTGGAAAGGGATTGCTGTTTGTAAGTTCAAGATCTCACCCTCACCTTTGCCTGTACATGAACCTAATTTTATGAGTTCATACAAACATGATTGGATCCCCAGGGGTTAGATTGATGATGGCTAAACTCACAAGGGAATAGTAACCGAATGGAGTGTTTGATTAATTCACAAGTGAAAAATGTAATTTGACGGTTCTGTTGGGCAGATACAAGTGTTCTCCTATCCAGTCCAGGTACCATCTTTCCTATGTCTTTGCTGGAAATATAACAACAAATTACTGTTCTCTAGCTTTTCCACTGCAAGACTCCCACCTAGCAGACCACCAGCTTTCTGTTTCAGCCTTGTTTATTCGATGTATTAGAAGCAAGTAGATTTTTTTTTCCAGCATCTTATTTGATTTTTATAACAATGATGCTATGAGATAGGACACGTGTGAGTTCTATTCCAAAGATTGGGAAATCCAGGCCAGAGCCTTTACTACTAGTAGTAGGGCAGGGTGTTAAATTCAGCTTAAAAAAAAATTTTTTTTTAAAGATTTTATTTTTCCTTTTTCTCCCCAAAGCCCCCCAGTACATAGTTGTGTATTTTCAGTTGTGGGTCCTTCTAGTTGTGGCATAGTGGGACGCCACCTCAGCGTGGCTTGATGAGTGGTGCCATGTCCGTGCCCAGGGTCCAAACCAGTGAAACCCTGGGCCACCGAAGCAGAGTGTGCAAACTTAACCACTTGGCCACGGGGCCAGCCCTGAAATTCAGTTTTTTAAGATCACACATCCAGAGCTCCTTGGAACGTAGTCTACAGCTTCCCTCCCCAGTGAATGTGTGATTCTCTTCACAGATTGAAGAGAAGACTTATCAGAGGAAATAAAGGTTCTTAAAATGTTAGCTGGGCAGAGTGTGTGGTGGGGGAAAGCATCCTCTTAAGGATCCTAAGTGATAGTAATTAAAAAAAAATTCAGCAAAAAATTCATCCTCCACGTGTGTTAACCTGGCACATATAATGTATGAAGTATAAAATGTATTTTAAGAATCTCAAACGTCAGAAGTTTGCAGCACAATTCCAGAAGCAAAAGAAAAAAAACAAACCCAGCTTCCCTGGGTAAGCGGTGCTGTTAGATTGAAAACATTTTGCTTCTCTAATGCTTAGCTTCAGCTCGTCCGTGAGAAATAAAGAGGGGATGGGACACATTCAGTAATAGCTTTTGCTTTCCTTTGCCACCTGTGAGTCTTGGATGGGTGAGGAGAGGCAGGTGCATGGAGGTGTGTGCAGCCTCCCGGGACTCTGCAGCTATTTTGGGGTAGGAAGAGGAGTTTCTAAGAGAACTGTATAGTTATTTATTGCTGCATAACAAATTTCTCCAAACTTATTAGCAGCTTAAAACAATAAACATTTCTTATCTCCCATAGTTTTTATAGGTCTGGAATTTGGGAGCAGCTGAGCTGGGCAGTCTGGCTTAGAGTTACTTGTGAGAATGCAGTCACTATGTTGGCTGGGACTGCAGTCATCTAAAGCTTAACTGGGGCCAGAGGATCCTCTCCCCACGTCGCTCACTCATGCCTGGCAAGTTAGTGCTGGCTGTTGGTGGGAGGCCTCAGTTCTTCACCTCATGGATGAACCTCTCCATGGGGTTGCTTGAGTGTCCTTCCAGCATGGCAGCTGACTGCTCACTGAGCGAGTGATCCAAGAGCAAGATGGCAGCTGCAAAGTCTTTTATGACTTAGCCTTAGAAATCATACTCCGTTATTTCCGCAGTATCCTTTTGGTTACACATGTTGGTCCAAGGGCAAGAACACCTGGAGGTGGGACTCAATGGAGGCCATCTTGGAGGCTGGCTCCCACCAGGCCCTTAAACTTATACCAAAGGGTGTAATTCCAAAGACTGCAAAATGTTTTCATTACTCTCTCCCTCTGGGGCCTCTTCACTGCCTCCCCCACCCCTTCCTTTTGCCCCCTTTCTTAGGGTGCAGGAGCAGAAGAGGCAGGAGAAATAACATGGGCTTCAGCCAGGGTCTGTGTCCCATTGTGGAGGCGTCTCGTGCACTGGTGTGCCGGCTGCTGTTGCTCTCTCTGGAGTCTCCTCTCTTGCCGAACATTCCTCCCTACTTTTCTTTATCCTGCATCAGCTTCCCAGCTCTGTGTGGGTGGTTGCTACTTTGTGAGAGAGGCAGTTGGTATTTTGAATTCTCCAGTAATTATTTCTGAAGAGATGCACATTATGGTTGTTTGGCAGCAACAGAGTGAAGTTGCACAATTTCACATTTCTGCAGAGGAGCCCCATCTGTTAGCACGTGCTCTTTCTCTCCTTGCTCCTGCTGCTGCAATCTTGGGGAGGCCTTCTCAGACTTCTGTCTGTGGTAGGGGTTTCGACTCTATTTGAAATGTAACCTCAAACAAATCCAGATGCTTCCAAAGCTCAGGGGCATCTCATGAGTTAGAGGAGAAGACAAATTCGTTGTTAGCTCGTCTTCTCTGGAGAGGGCTTCCTGGTGAGTGGGCCCTGCCTCTCACCTGATTGTAATCTTGGCCTTGGAGGACACGGTTTGGGTCTCTTTATAAATAAAATAGTATAAGGCATGGGTTTGGGAATTTTAAGTACTTTCTTCATCCTTGGTACAACCTTTTTCAGCTTATCAAGAGGCTCATACTTTAGAGTGAGCTTCTCTCAGGAGTTGGAAGCGGATCTCAGGAGAACGATGTGGCACCTGGTGCCCTGTCTCACAAAAGCAGTTAAAATTCCACCTGCCCCCCTCATGATGTTTTTGTTTTGGTGTTTTTTGGAGGGTGTGGAGGAGGAGATTTGCACAGTTAGTTCCTTGTCTGGGTTCAGTTTCGGGGGGGGGGGGTGTTGGTGTTATTTTTCTGCTTTAAGTAATGACATTTTAAAATTACGGCATACCTAAGAGGATGTTCTGCCTTCTCCTGCCTCGACTCACCCACTGGGACCCCCTGCTTGCTCCCAGGCTTCTGGAAGACCTCGGGCCCCAGTGGTTGTCAGCGCAGTGTGAGCTCTGCAGCCACGCCCGTAGGTTCTCCCTAGCATTCCTGGAAAAGTCCCTCTTGTCTCGCCCCGGACGGAATATCATGTCCACTTCTCCATTTTAAGGCTGTTGACCGAGTGGCTGAGAAAGTACAAACATAAAGTATGTTTCAACTTTGGGGGAATCAGAGGGACTGGGAACTCGGACGCATGAAACTGAAAAAAAAAAAACAGCGAATTTTGGACACTTGCCTGAATGCACCTTATTAACAGTCCCCTCAGGTCAGACCTCTTTAGCAGAAAGGGGTGGCCCATGTGCCAGAGTCGCACTTGTTTTCCTCCTGAAGCCCTTGCTCAAACATGGGAGGGTAGGGGGTGGGAGGGCAAGGCGCAGGCGTCATGTACAGAGGAGGGGTCTTCAAAGGGAGAGGGTTGAATGATGAACAAGTGTCATTCCTTTGCAGCTGTTGTGTAGAGCTGAGCGGCTTTATCTGTACTTTTTTCTGTATAAAAAAGCTAATCAGGTGAGAAGGAGTCCTTTATGGATCAGGCATTCACTCGGCAGTGCGCCCTGATGGAGCATCAACTCTTTGGGCACTCGGTTTCTGCTTTGGGGTTTCAGGGGACCAGGGCGTAAGGCCCCGCAGAGCTCAGAGTCTGGAGGGAGCTAGCTGCCTTGTATTTCTCGGACCTCTTGGCCTCCTTGGCTTCCCCAGATGTTATGGCAGCAAATAGGTAGTTTTAGCAAAGGAGTGTGTAAGGAGGTCTTGGAAGAAGTCAAATGTTAAAAATTAGAATTAAAGAAAAAAACAACTACCCCCCTCCCCACAAAAAAATAGAAGCCTTTTGTGCTTGACACTTGTCATATCTCTAGGATGGTTCGTAGATTTGGCTGTATCTGTTGTGGGAGCGAGGAGTGATGTCATCTTTTCGCCTCTTTCTGTAAATAGAATTTATCTAGCACGCTGTAGGCTTCCTCAAGAGAAAGTTAAAATCCCACATTGCTGTGATGGTGAGATCTGCCACCTCTCTCAAGTGTGCATCCCTGCAAGTGACACACATAAAAGACGAAAGCGTTTCTGAAGTGTGAGTCTGTGGTGTGGTGGAAGGTTTTCTTAGGAGTGCAGCACACTGCTCCTGCTCTGTTGCCCTCTGAGCCTCCTTGTGCTCTCTTTTTCTTTTTAACAGTTTTGAGAGATAATTCACATGCCATACAATCTGCCCATTTAAAGGGGGTACAATTTAATGGGTTTTAGTATATTAACAGAGTTGTGCAACTGTCCCTCAATCTAATTTTTAGAACGTTTTATCACCCCCAGAAGAAACCCTGTACCCAGTAGCAGTCACCCCCCCTCCCGTTTTTGTCCCATTCCAGCCCCCAGTCCTAGGCAACTGATAATCTACTCTGTGTCTCAATAGATTTGCTTATTCTTGACATTTCATATAAATGGAATAACACAGTATGTAGTCTTTTGTGACTGGCTTTGTTCACATACCATAATGTTTTCAAGGTTCATCCCTGTTGCAGCATGTGTCAGAACTTCATTCCTTTTTTATTGTCAATTAATACTCCACTGTATGGAAATACCATATTTTATTTCCCCATTCATCAGTTGATGGACGTGTGGGTTATTTCCACTTTTGGGCTGTTATAAATAATGCTGCTATGAGTAGTTATGTTCAAGTTTTTGTGTGGATGTATGTTTTCATTTCTCTTGGGTATGTGCCTAGTAGTATATTCATTTCTCTTGGGTATAAACCTTGGGTATATATCTTATGCTGGGTCATGAGGTAACTCTATTTCTAACATTTTGAGAAACTGTCAAACTATTTTCCAAAGTGGCTGTACCATTTTACATTCCTATTAGCCATGTATGAGGGTTTCAATTTCTCCACATCTTTGCCAACACTTCTTGTTATCTGCCTGTTTGATTGTAGCCATCTTAGTAGGTATGAAGTGGTATCTCATTGTGGTTTTGATTTGCATTTCCCTAATTCTAATGATGTTGAGCATCTTTCCATGTACTTGTTGGTTGTTTGTCTATCTGCTTTAGCGAGACATTTACTTAGATTCTTTGCCTTCTTTTTAGTTGGGTTTCTTATCTTAGAGAGTTGTAGGAGTACTTTATGTATTCGATATATAAGTCCCTTCTCAGATATGTGATTGTAAATATCTTCTCCCGTTCTATGGGTTATCTTTTCACTCTTTTGACGGTGTCATTTAAAGTTATAAAAGTTTTTAATTTCAGTGAAGTTCAGTTTATCTATTTTTCTGTTGTCCCTTGTGCTTTTGGTGTCATATCTAAGAAGGCTTTGCCTAATTCATGGTCACAAAGATTTACTGCTACATTTTCTTCTAAGAGTTTTATAGTTTGAGCTCTTACATTTAGGTCTTTGGTCAGTTTGAGTGAATTTTTGTATATGTTGTGAGGAAGTGGTGCAGCTTCATTCTTTTGCACGTGGATATCCGGTTGCCCCAGCACTATTTGTTGAAAAGACTGTTACTATCCCTATTGAATTAATTTTGCACCCTTGTACAAAATCAATTGACCATAGATGTAAGGGTTGATTTCTGAACTTTCGATTCTGTTTCATTGATCTATATGTCTCTCCTTAGGCCAGTACACACTCTCTTGATTACAATAGCTTTGTAGTAAGTTTTGAAATCAGTCAGTGTGAGTCCTCCAACTTGTTTTTTTTTACCCCAAGATTGTTTTAGGTATTTTAGGTCCATTGCATTTCAATATGAATTTTATGTTCAGCTTGTTAATTTTGCAAAGACGGCAGCTGGGATTTTGATAGAGATTGTGTTTAACCTGTAGATAAATTTGGGAAGTATTGTTATCTTAACAATATGATGTTTCAGTCAAGGATGGAGTACATGTACAACAATGGTCCCATAAGGTTAGTACCCTAGAGCCTAGATATGTCATAGGCCATACTGTCTAGGTTTGTGTAAGTACTATAGGGGAGGAAGAAGTTCTCCTCTACCCTTCTAGGTTTTTCTGGCTGTTCTAAGATTAACAGGAGAAAAACAAACAAAATAACATGTACCCCTGGGAAAAACCCAGAAAAACTGAATAATGCACCAAAATGGCCAAAGCCCTCACCTTAAATACCATCCTCAGCTAAAGACAACACAAGATGTTGGCATTGGAGAGAGACAGTGACTTCAAAGGGAAGGAAGGCAGTTCACAGGTAGGTGAAAAGGAGCAAACATTTGAAAAATGTGTTTGGCCACACAGAAACAGAAGGACACAGAGGGGAGCCCAGCAAACAGGCTCTTCTAGGTTCCTCCCTGTCTCCAACCTAGTTCATGTTATGTAAAGGTGATGGCTCACTTCCTGAGATAGGTTTTTTAATCTAACTTTTTTTAGACAGTTAAGGGGGAGGTAACAAGAAAAACTTTCTGAGTCTTTTGTTTCTTAAAAATAATCAGCCTGAAATAATCCTCATGTTAAAGAGACACATTTTGGGGTGGCAAATTTTGTTCCCCTTCAGTACACTCTATGATGTTTGCACAACCACAAAATCACCTAACAAGACATTTCTCAAAATCTATCCCCATTGTTAAGAGACACATGACTCTGTTAGGTCATGGGATGTCTTTCCATTTAT
This sequence comes from Equus caballus, assembly GCF_041296265.1. Classification (NCBI taxonomy): domain Eukaryota; kingdom Metazoa; phylum Chordata; class Mammalia; order Perissodactyla; family Equidae; genus Equus; species Equus caballus. The sequence continues at coordinate 24,708,162 of NC_091710.1, read as the reverse complement.
TTAGATCTTCTTTAATTTCTTCAAACAATGCTTTGTAGTTTTTAGAGTAGAAGTCTTGCACTTCTTTTGTTAAATTTATTTCTAAATATTTTATTCTTTTTGATACTACTATAAGTGGAATTGTTTTCATAATTTCATTCTTGGATTTTTCATTGCAAGTATATAGAAATACAGTTGATATTTGCATATTGATCTTGTATCTGGCAACCTTGCTGAATTCATTTATTAAGTTATAGTAGTCTTTCGGTGAATTCCTTAGGACTTTTTATACACAAAATTATGTCATCTGCAAATAGAGATAGATTTACTTTTCCTTTCCAGTCTGGATGTGCTTTTTTCTTTTTCTTGCCTAATTGACCTGGCTAGTAGAATTTTGAAGAGAAGTGGTGAGAGTTGACATTCTTGTCTTGTTCTTGCTCTTAGGGTAAAAGCGTTCAGTATTTTACCATTAAGTATGACATTAGCTGTAGGTTTTTCATAGATGTCCTCTATCAAGTTGAGTTTTCCTTTTATTCCTAGTTTGTTGAGTGCTTTTTTATCATGAAAAGATGTTGGATTTTGTCAGATTCTTTTTCTGTGTATATTGAGACGATCATGTGGGTTTTGTCTTCCATTCTATTGCTATGGTATATTACACTAATTGATTTTCAGATGTTAAACCGCTTGCATTCCTGGGATAAATCCCACTTGTTCATGGTGTATAATCCTTTTTATATGTTAGTGCATTCAGTTTGCTGGTATTTTGTCTAGGATTTTTGTATCTGTTTTCAATAAGAGATACTGGTCTGTAGTTTGTTGTTTTTCCTTCTTGTGATTGCTTGGTTTTGGCATCAGGGTAATACTGCCTGGATAGAATGAGTTGAGAAGTGTTTCCTCCTCCTATATTTTTTGGATAGTTTGTGAACGATTGATATTAATTCTGCTATACATATTTGATAGAATTTACCAATCTGGTCCAGGTACTTTTTTCAGGGGGAAGTTTTTAATTTACCAGTTCAATCTCTTTACTTGTTTTAGATCTATTTAGATTTTCTCTTTCCCCATGAGTCAGTTTCATAGTTTGGGTCTTTCTAGGAATTTATTTTATCTAAGTTATCAAATTTGTTAACATACAGTTACTCATAGTATCATTTTCTTGTTTTTAAATGGAATTAATCAGCCCTGCTGTGCCTTTTTCACAGAGTTTGAGAATCAAGTTACATAATGTTTATGGAAGTGCTTTGAAGGTCATATCAAGTGGGAAGTATTTTATTTGTGCTAAATTCTTAGTTCTAGGAAAACATAACCAGGTTACACTGTCTTCAGTTTATGCAATTTAATATTTATACTATGCTCCTCCTTTGTGAATTGCATTTCAGGGGAGAGATTGTTGCCCTTGTTACCAAAGGAATATGAACTGAGGTTAAGTTGGAGGGGGAGTTAACATGGTTTTGGGGCCCGTGTACCTATTTCTTGAGGGTAGCAGAACATAGTTCCTACACTGTTAGGGTCAAAGGGTGTCAGTGCCCCGTTAGGAAATCAACTTTGGGGTCTGGCCCATTCAGCTCCCAGCCCGCCCTGAGAGTAGCTGTTCCTTTTCTTCTCTGAGGACGTACTGAGCTTGATCCAGTCACTGATTCACTAACCTCTCCGGTAGCCCATACCTTAGATGCACTGTATTCGTTCATCTCACCTTGTCCCAGCTTGCTTCTAAGTCAATAATAAGGTCTTTGAAAAATACAACCCAGCTGCCTTCAAAAATAAAGAATTATTTTATATAACGCTTCTAGAAGGTTTTCTTGCTCAATACGAAGGCAAATCCAAAGAGGAAATAACTCATTTAGAAAGGGAAGAGAAGTTGGTGACGCAAGAAACTGACTCCTTAAAATCAGAAATCTCTCGGTGGTAGTGTTTTCTGTGTAAAAACATGTGAGGTGGCAATCATAAGAGAAGGTGGTAGTTATTCCTCACGACTCAACACTTACCTGTTCTGCAAAGGGGCTCGGAGTGTGACTCTTATCTCCTTTACTGAATTATAAGCCCCACGCACTTATTTTATCATCTCTTCATGCCTAAAACAGTGTATGCTGCGGGTCATAAGGGCCTGAGGTTGGTTGGTTAGATGATTATCTCAGAAAGTATTTTGTCATTTGATTTTAGGGCTTCAAGTCCTGATGAAGCTAACAGTTTAAACTAGTTAGGGAGTGTGACATTGAACATCTGGTTTGGATCTTTATGTAGAATTTCTTAGTACTGTGGCTTACAGTCAATTATACATTTGTAAAGCTTCACTATCACGGCTGGGCCCTCCAAGTCTGTGGGATTTCTGCATATCATTTATGTGGCCCTGAATAGCAGAGACTCACACTTTGGGCTTGAGTTCAGAAATCCAGGCCAGTGTCTTAGTAACCAGGGATCCTATTCCGTAGTTGTCAGATTGAGGTTTGCTGAGTATGAGACATATTACAACCTAGAGGGTTGTGTGAAACCTCCACCAGTGAGGATAGATTAGAGCAGGGAAGTAGGAACAGTTGCATCTGTTTGAGATGTCTAGCCCAGCTTAGTCATATGGATTCTTCATCTCATTCTGAGCACTCAGAAGTATGGTGCTGTTGGTTTGTTCCTAGAAACCAGCTGCCCCTCTGCTTCCATCCTGACTCTCAGATGCCCGCCCCTCAGTAGATGCAACAACACAGACCGATGTACTTGACTGGGTCGTACCATAGCATTGAACCTCCAGCCTGGAACCCTTCTTCCTTGGCTCTGATCCCACATGGGTTTTCTCAGAGTCACCCCCTGAATGAAGAAAAATCAGATGAATGAAGATAGCTCTAGAATTATTTGAGAGGCTTTCTACTGTGGTTGAGCCATGACCTGCCTGTGCCCCAGATTTGGCTGCATTGCCTCCTTCGCTTTCCTTCTCCCTTGCTCCCTCCCTGTCTGGGTTTTAACCTTTCTGAGCCACAGTTTCTTCATCTGTAAAATGGGGTTAAGAAATACCTCACAGGGTTGTTGTGATTAAATAAAGTAATGTATCTGGAGCTCCAAGCACAGTTACAATAGTAGTGTAATTATGAAGAATTTTTCAGGAGGCAGACATTTCAAAAACAGCCCTTAGCAATAAATTCCACCCTTCTGTCTTGGGAAGACAAGGAGAGGTGGCTGGTTGAGGTTGGGAGTAGGGGTCCTACGGTGAAATGAAGACAAAGGAGAAGCGGGTAGAAGAGGATTAGGTTTGGGCTGAGAAGAGATTTTTGTGCTTCATAAGAATGATTCTGGGCCTCAGGATGGGGGAATTGGCTTACTATTAGTAATTTGTTTATGTATCTGTAACATTTGGGGATAATTTAATGCTTGTCTAAGGTTTATTGCATGAAGATCGTCGCACAACAAAAGATCTGTGGGTGAGTCTAGAAGAGAGGCCAAGGCTGTGTCCCAGGGTTTTGTAGAACTTTTCTTTGATAGTACATGGCGAATGTCTTTCCATGTCAATAACTACTTCAGAACATTATTTCTACTGTTGTTGTACCACAATATATTGTTTTTGTTTTTGTTTTAGTCATTGAACTGGAGTCAGACAGCTCGTCATGAGGGAGTTAAACAGTGACTGGGGAGACTTTTTCTTTATTCTTTTTCTGGAGGACGTAGGGCTGGGTACCACCGCTGGAAATCTTGCAGAGTCTGGTTGCATGGGGATTTGCCTGGTTTCCCTTGTGAAGATCATCAAGCCTTGGGTAATCACAAATCACGCTGCTTTTTCCATCACATGGAGACAGAACCTTTGTCCTTGCTACTGAATAAGACTGAATTTCTCTACTATCTGTGAACAAACTCTTATCTTATAGGGTACATGAAAATGGGAGTAAATAGCACATGTAGTTGAGAAGGTTTTTCCTTGACATCAGATATGTGGTGTCTTTTCAAACACTGATTTTCTGAGTGGTTCACACACTGCCTGGGTGTCCTACCATTCAATCCTGTTCTGAGGCTGACTGTCCGGGCCACAGTGACTTACAGAACTCAGGAGAATAGTTTACTGGTTTATTACAAAGGATGCAACTGAGGCACAGCCAAATGGAAGAGATGATAGGGCAGAGTGTGGAGCTTCCTGTCCTCTCCAGGCATGCCATCCTTCCTGCACCTCGATGTGTTCACCAGCCTGGAAGCTCTCTGAGTCTCACTGTTCACGACTTTTTATAACCCAATCTCAAGCCCCCTTCCGGTCCTCAGAGGTTGGGAGGAGGATGCTGAAAGTTCCCACCCTCTAATGACGTATTTGGTCTTTCTGGTGACCAGCCCCCATCCTGAAGCTGTCTAGGGGCCCCACCTGAGATACCTCGTTAAACTCAGGTGTGATCCAAAGGGGCTTGTTATGAATAACAGAGAATACTCCTGTCACTCCGGAAATTTCCGAGGGTTTTAGGAGCCCTGTGCCAAGAACCTTGTGCAAAGGCCATTTTTATTATACCGCAGATGTCTAGTGTGAAAAGATATACATGAAAATGTTCATCACAACAATGATTATAATGACAAAAAAATTTGGAAACCCTCAAAAATTACCTGACAGGCTCTGTAGCACAATGGATAGTGCATTGGACTTCTAAAAATTACCTGACGTGTAGTATGACTTTAGTGTTTCTGTCATTAGTTTAACAAATGAATGTATATTTTAGCGTGGAGGATGGGGGAAGGGTGGAGTCCTGTGCCAGGTGGTGCTAAGCGCAAAGAAGCGACCCCAACAGGGGACATGCCCACCTGCACGCTCTGCAGCGTTTTAGATTTGCTGGAGAGGGAGGGATTGCTCTCTTCATTCATGTCACTTTTTAAGTTGCTGTTCTCAGCCAAAAGGCTGACACTGCGAGTTCTCTGCATAGGGAAATGGTTAACAAATGTGGCGTTTGGATGTGTTAATGGCGTCCCCTAGGAAACTGCCGTGTCCATTAAGGTAGCCGCTAGTCATGCGTGCCTATTTAAACTAACCAAAATTGAATAAAATTAAACATTCACTTCTTCAGTCATGTTTCAAGTTCTCAATAGCCACATAGAGCTAGTGGCTGTCTCATTATACAGCGCAGATGATAGAACAGTTTTTACCATTGGATCCACACAAGGTCACATGTTACATTTGGTAGAATTATGTCTTTTTGGTCTCTTTTAATGTATTAATCTCTTCTCTCCATTCCTCTACCACTTTTTCTTACTTCATTTTGTTTAAGACAGAGGGCCACTGTCTGTGTACTGTCCCATCTTTGGGATTTATCTATTTCCTCATTTCCTGTAAGCTGGAAATTAGGTCTAAAAACTTGATTCAGGTTATGTATGTATTGTTTTTTTAACAAAAGTAGAAAGAGGATGAAAAGGGCCCATACTTAGGTTGCATGTGTGCCCACCCCTTCCCCTTTCTTTGTTAGAAAATTCTAACAATACTGAAAGCCTCTTTCCAGTTTTCCCCAAAGGCATCAATCACTGATGAGTTTCCCCTGCCTTATATAATAAGTTGATGTCTTTGTATATTTAAACTGAATAGGGTCTCAGGCCGTACGCACTGTTCTTCCCCTTGCTTTCTCCACCTAACCTGTCTGAGATGCTCCCACATTAGCACACACAGGTCTCCTTCATTGTTCCACGCCCATACAGTATTCCAGTGGAGTGTTGTGCCTTAAATTATCTATCAGGCCCCTGTGATACTTTATAATAGCACAAAAAAAACATGTGGGAACCAGCACTTCAGTGAACATCCCCATCCTTGTACATATGTGTGTTTGGTCCTCTTTGTGAGCATAGTTAAAGTAAATTCCTAGCATTGGAAATCATGATCTGAAGCATCTGTTCATTCTGGATTTGGTAGGTATTGCTACTTCCAGAAAGATCCCACGATTGTCTTGCCCACAATATGTACGGGAGTGCCTCCTGGCCGCCTTACCTGGCTGCTGTTACTGACCGTCATCATGTGTTAGTTTTTACAGATCTGAAGGGTTAAAAATGCTATCCTGTTATGAAAAACTATATGCCAACAAATTGAACAACCTGGAAGAAATGGACAATTTCCTAGACTCCTACAACCTCCCCAAACTGAATCAGGAAGAAATGGAGAATCTGAATAGGCCAATCACAAGTAAGGAAATAGAAACGGTAATCAAAAACATCCCCAAAAATAAGAGTCCAGGACCAGGCGGCTTCTCTGGAGAATTCTACCAAACATTCAAAGAAGACTTAATACCTATTCTTCTCAAACTATTCCAGAAAATTGGGGAAGATGGAGTACTCCCTAACACATTCTATGAAGCCAACATCACTCTGATTCCCAAACCTGACAAGGACAACACAAAGAAGGAGAACTACAGGCCGATATCACTGATGAACATAGATGCAAAAATCCTCAACAAAATTCTGGCAAACCGAATACAGCAATACATCAAAAAGATTATACACCATGATCAAGTGAGATTTATACCAAGGACACAGGGATGGGTCAACATCTGCAAGTCAGTCAACGTGATACACTACATCAACAAAATGAAAAACAAAAACCACATGATCATCTCAATAGATGCAGAGAAAGCATTCGACAAGATCCAACACCCATTTATGATAAAAACCCTCAATAAAATGGGTATAGAAGGAAAGTACCTCAACATAATAAAGGCCATATATGACAAACCCACAGCCAACATCATACTCAATGGACAAAAACTGAAAGCCATCCCTCTGAGGACAGGAACAAGACAAGGTTGCCCACTTTCACCACTCCTATTCAACATAGTACTGGAGGTGTTGGCCAGAGCAATTCGGCAGGAAAAAGAAAGAAAAGGAATCCAAATAGGTAATGAAGAAGTAAAACTCTCGCTGTTTGCAGACGACATGATCTTATATATAGAAAACCCCAAAGAATCCATAGAAAAACTATTAGAAATAATCAACAACTACAGCAAAGTAGCAGGGTATAAAATCAACATACATAAATCAGTAGCATTTCTATACACTAACAATGAACTAACAGAAAAAAGAACTCAAGAACTCAATCCCATTCACAATCGCAACGAAAAGAATAAAATACCTTGGGATAAACTTAACCAAGGAAGTGAAGGATCTATACAATGAAAACTACAAGACTTTCTTGAAAGAAATTGACGACAACATAAAGAGATGGAAAGACATTCCATGCACATGGATTGGAAGAATAAACAGAGTTAAAATATCCATACTACCTAAAGCAATCTACAGATTCAATGCTATCCCAATCAGAATCCCAAGAACATTCTTCACAGAAATTGAACAAAGAATCCTAAAATTCATATGGGGCAACAAAAGACCGCAAATTGCTAAAGCAATCCTGAGCAACAAAAACAAAGCCGGCGGAATCACAATCCCCGATTTCAAAACATACTACAAAGCTACAGTGATCAAAACTGCATGGTACTGGTACAAAAACAGGTCCACAGATCAATGGAACAGAATTGAAAGCCCAGAGATAAAACCACACATCTATGGACAGCTAATCTTCGACAAAGGAGCAGAGGGCTTACAATGGAGAAAAGAAAGTCTCTTCAACAAATGGTGCTGGGAAAACTGGACAGCCACATGCAAAAGATTGAAAATTGACCATTCTTTTTCACCACACACCAAAATAAACTCAAAATGGATCAAAGACCTAAAGATTAGGCCTGAAACAATAAGTCTTCTAGAAGAGAATATAGGCAGTACACTCTTTGGCATCAGTTTCAAAAGAATCTTTTCGGACACTGTAACTCCTCAGTTGAGGGAAACAATAGAAAGAATAAACAAATGGGACTTCATCAGACTAAAGAGCTTCTTCAAGGCAAGGGAAAACAGGATTGAAACAAAAAAACAGCTCACTAATTGGGAAAAAATATTTACAAGCCACTTATCCGACAAAGGGTTAATCTCCATAATATACAAAGAACTCACACGGCTTAACAACAAAAAAACAAACAACCCGATCAAAAAATGGGCAGAGGACATGAACAGACATTTCTCAAAAGAAGATATAAATATGGCCAATAGACGCATGAAAAGATGTGCATCATCGCTAATCATCAGGGAAATGCAAATCAAAACTACACTAAAATATCACCTTACACCTGTTAGATTGGCAAAAACATCCAAAACCAAGAGCGACAAATGTTGGAGAGGTTGTGGAGAAAAAGGAACCCTCATACACTGTTGGTGGGAATGCAAACTGGTACAGCCACTATGGAAAACAGTATGGAGATTTCTCAAAAAGTTAAAAATAGAAATACCCTATGACCCAGCCATCCCATTACTGGGTATCTGTCCTAAGAACCTGAAATCAGAAATCCCAAGAGTCCCTTGCACCCCTATGTTCATCGCAGCATTATTTACAATAGCCAAGACGTGGAACCAACCTACATGCCCAGAAACTGATGATTGGATAAAGAAGATATAGTATATATACACAATGGAATACTACTCAGCCATAAAAAAAGACAAAATTGGCCCATTCGCAGCAATGTGGATGGACCTCAAGGGTATTATGTTAAGCGAAATAAGCCAGACAGAGAAAGACGAACTCTATATGACTCCACTCATAGGTGGAAGTTAACATATTGACAAGGAGATCTGATCGGTGGTTACCAGGGAAAAGGGGGGGTGGGGGGAGGGCACAAAGGGGGAAGAGGTGTACCCACAACATGACTAACAATAATGTGCAACTGAAATCTCACAAGGTTGTAATCTATCATAACATTAATAAAAAAAAAAATAGTATCCTGTTTATTGATTGTGTGAAAGTGGGCATACTTTTCCAATATGTTTTGGCCATGTATTTTTTTTTTAATTGTTTACTTGTTGAACCCTTTATCATATAGAATTTATTCTTAATTTCAGTTGTTCATTGGAAGGCACCATGGACAGTATATTTTTAAATGGGAAATGAGGCGGAGGATTTATGGTCTGGTCGCGGCTTGCCACCTCCAGTTGGTAAAGTCCTTAAGACATGAGATTCTTTCTGTGTGTTGTCTTTAATTCTTCTTTTAATTACGTGAGTTTTTGTTTGTAAAATTCTTGGTCCTGGTGCCTGACAAAGTAGTCAGTGGTCGACTTCCTCCCTTTTCTTCCTTTATGTTCTTCTCTTGCTCTATACTAGGTCTGCGGCAGCCAGCTTATCTGGTGTCCAGTGATGACCCTTGTGTTTCCTGCACGTATGGCGTGTGAGCCTGTCTACCAGGGCTTCACAATGCCTGACCTCCCAGTGGGACTAGCCCAAGTGAGGCTGCCGGGCAGGCTGGCAGTCTGGCTCTCCCTTCAAATGAATGACCTGTAAATATCTGGCTGTTAAAAGAGCTCCTTGTCAGTAGAGTGGAGAAAGGTCTGCAGATTTAGGCCATACTTTGGCTGTCTCCTGACCTTATGCTGCATTCTGCAGAACAAAGTCTGAACCACCCTCTAGACAAGGAAAGTATTTACCTGAGTTTGTGCCACGAAGGTGGTTTCCCAACCCAGGGTAGCCTGTCCAAGTATCCCTTCCTACCACCGGTATACTGACAGACCACAACCCCAGCAACTTCCACCTGATGTCCAGTGCCCCTTAGGGGGCTGCTCCACCCTTCAGTCCAGTCTTCTTTTTTTTTTTGCTTGAGGAAGATTAGCCCTGAGCTAATATCTGTGCCACCCTTCCTCCATTTTGTGTGTGGGTCACTGCCACAGCATGGCTGACAAGTGGTGTAGGTCTGCACCCGGGATGGAACCACTGAACCCAGGCTACTGAAGGGGAGCGCACGTACTTAACCACTAGGCCATGGGGCCAGCCCGCCTTCAGTCCAGTCTTAACGTTGACATGTATGCAGTAAGGTGACTGAATTTTGTTTAAACAAACCTATTTGAATTTGTGTTTTAGTGAATGTTGCCTCTCAGAGATTTAGTCCACCCTTAAAATTGCTTAAAAGAGCCCCTGCAACACATTCCTTTTGAGTGTTCTCAGAGGTGACAAGCTTTATTCTTTGATGTTGAGATTTTTTTCCCCAGTAGCTTGAGTTTAAACCCAGTGTTGTGATTGAAGTTACAACTACAAAGTAATGAGGGGAGCCCTTCGGAGGACCCTAGAAGTGGTCCCAAAGTGCAGTCTTCTGGAGCAGTGCTTCCTAAATGCCCCACTGTGAGGAAGGCTGTGGGTTTTCTCCCTTGGGGAATGCTCTGACGTCATTTTTCATTAAATTTCAGGGGCTCTATGAACCCTTTGAAAGTTTTCCTAAAAACGCTTCCCGAGTTATTATAGAAGATGCTCATTATCTTATATTGATTCTGAGATTTTGTTTGAAGGCTGCTGCCTCTGAGTCAGACCCTGTATCTTAGACTTGGGTGTGAGACAATGTGTTCGTCTTGAGGTCAGAAGGAGGCCAGTGCGTGTGGCTCTGCAGTGCAGGAGGCCTGTCACGTTGTAGCAGCTTTCTCGCTTTACATATCAGGTATTTAGAAATCATCACAGGGAGCTTCTTGTAGCTAAAGGAGAGGAAGTGATGGGACAGATTTAAAAGGAGCTTGCAGACAACGTTTTGCCAAAAAGTTAAAATCTGAGGGGAAAAAGTCAAGCATATTTGAAAATAAGGCCAAATCTGAAATGTTAATATACAGTGTTTTCCAAACGGTTGCTGTTTTATCTCCTCTTAAATGAGATTGTACATGTGAAAGCAGCTAGCCAAGTAGGCTCCCAGTATATGTTAGCTGAATACGCTTCTGAGTTTCAAAAATATTTTGTGCTAATGGCATTTCCCCTCTACTAAGGCTTTCAAAGTTTCTCATAAACTTGTATTTTAACCCAGTGTATTTTCAGCATACCAGAGTGCAAACAAGAATGTCAAGCTGTTACCTCAGCTTTAAAACTTTGGCATTTGGTGCCTTTTTTTTTTGATATTATAAAGGGGGAGGGAAAATCTCTTTCTACATGAGAAAATCTGTATCCTGCATGAGCATTAAAGGCATCTACTCTTTTAGAGCACCCACGGGCGATTCACACAACCTTTTAGATTTTGGGGAGGCTGGTTATTGAAAGGAAGCGTTTCATTAACAACAACAAATGTGGCAGAAGTGGAAGTGTTGGTCTATTTTTGGATTTCCTCTGCTTGCTTTGAATTCATCTGCTGATCTAATCTCTGACTGACTGTGTTCGCTATGCCGCCAGGCAATGCTGTGCTTGTCAGAATTGGCCAAGCTCATCAGCCTCATTCCAGGGAGAGAGCTTTTCAGCACTCCGGAGGAAGGTTTTTAAGGAATATAGGGTTTTTGTAAAAATGGAAGGATGAATAGACGTAGGTTAGTTACATAACAGTGTTGTCAGATGAAAATCAAGGGCTGACGGCTGTGGCTGGAACTTTAGCTAATGGGGGATTGGGAATGGAGCCTGCTGACAGCTTGGAGATTTGACTTCTTACTGACAGTTACTTGTGGTGTGACACTTGAAGTTTAGGTTCTCTTTTAGGGCAGCACTAGATATGTGGGGCCAGCTGGTACTGGGACACTTGCTGATAGAGAATGTAAATGCAAATAAAATCATCCTCAAACATACCTTTTTGAATTATGGGATTAATTGATTTTTTCCGGTTTTACATTCTCACAATTTCCAACTCTGGTTTAAGGCAGTGAGCAGTGCTCTCCAACGCACTCCCTCCTGCCCCGTCAGTACTTTGTACTGGTGACGGAAGATCCTGGACCACAGAGGGGCATGCAGGGTCTGGGTGTAGGACCAGGCAAGCCTGCCTACCTGGCACCTGTCCTGAGCTAGCCAAGAAATGCCTGGGCCAAGTGTCTTCTTCTTTTTTTTTTTTTTCCTGCTTTTTCTCGCCAAATCCCCCTGGCACACAGCTGTATATTTTAGTTGGGGGTCCTTCTAGTTGTGGCATGCCTCAGCATGGCCTGATAAGTGGTGCCATGTCCGCCCCCAGGATCCGAACCTGGCGAAAGCGGAGCGCACGAACTTAACCACTCAGCCACCGGGCCGGTCCCCGGAGTGTCTTCTTGTTGGAGCTTCTTCACTGCCTGCTCAGCTGGGGCTGAATTCAGATGAGGGGTGATGTTTTCCTTCCCCGTTCCTCCACGGTGGGTGCATGCTTTATGATGCTGCAGATAAAACTCTTTAATCCCTGGAGCTACAGGCATCCTGGGTTGCTGGGTCTGTGCGGGGTTGGAACTTTCCTCCTACACTGAGACACATTCTCGCTTTCATTCCTCCTTCCTCCCCAGCTTTCAGGCTGCCTGCCCTGTTCCCTAACACTGTGAGGTACTCTCCCTTTCTACAGTTTCAGGTTCTCAGCTTGGTAAAAGCAGCCGATAGAGAAGGGTATGAGGATCTAAAGGGAGTAGATAGATGTGGAGGAAAGAGGGAGGTTCTGCCCTTTGCTAACGAAGAATAGGGCAGAAATGGAAAGCTAGGAGAGAGGTAAGTGAAAGGCAGCTCTCAGGTTTCCCCTTGGTCTGTGGGAGGCCTGGGATTGATGGTCAAGGAATGGAGAAACAGAAAAAGGGTTCCAAGAAGTGGGTGAGAGGTGGGACGACAGGAGGAAGGAAAAACGGCAGGTGGGTTGGTAAGACTGTACAGTGGGCCCCCAAGATCCAAGGTGGGTTGAATCTACAGATGGGGAACCCACAAATACTTGGATTTCGTGTCCTTGAGGAACCAGTCCCGTCAGGGATGCCTACCTTCTCCTTGTCTCTAGCCTCACCCTTTCCCCTTAAATTATCTCAGGCCTGTGGGGAAGAACACAGAGGACTGAAGTACTGGGGCCCTGCGCCCCCAAGAGGGAGCGTGTTGATAAATGTGTAGAAGTCAACGGCAAGGAGGGGAGAAGGGGAGAGAAATTATGTAACACGCAAAATTGTTTTTTATTGTCATCAGCTTCCAACATCATGCACAAAAATAGACCCTCCACATTCCCACTGCCCAGATTAAATAATGATCAAGATTTTCCTGGACTTCCTTCTACCATCCTCTTATTTTCTTTTTCTTTTCTGTTGTTGCTTAAGTGTTTTTAAAACAAATTCCAAGTAGCATGTCATAAATATTTCAATATGCGTCTCTAAATGTTTGGACGCTTTCCTATATAACTATGATATCCTTATTAATAATATTACTCTTCTAATTTACAAAGATGGTTAAAATTCTAACTTTATTTTAAATTGGATTAATCCTTTTTAGATAAACTTTTTTAAAAAAAAGAATCAACCACTATACAAAATTTAGATTTAAAATATGCTAAGGCTCAAAGGTGAAAGTGTAGGATGGAGGTAACTTATAATTATGTAGTATTCACATCTACATCCATGGCTTCAATTAAGTCAAATATTATTCGCAGCCCAGATCTCCTCTCTGAGCGTACTGCCGTCTCAGCATCTCTACTTCAGAGTCCCAGACAGCTCTCAGCGTGTCAAAGGCCAAACTCCTTGCCCCACTCGACAGCCCCCCAGCTCTTTTGCTGGTGTTCCCTGAATCTCATTGAACGGTGAGACCATCCTCTCGTTCCACAAGCTAAAAACATACGAATCATCTTTGATACCTCCTTCTACTCCAGTCCCATGTCCAACCTGTCACCAAGCCGTGTCAATTTTACCATTTTCTGTCTCATATATTGTATTCTTCTCCTCCTGGTCATTAGCACCACCCTAGTCGAAGCCCCCAGAATAACATACTAGCAGTTCTCGCTGTCCCTTTTTGACCTTTCCAGTCCTTCTCCACTTTGCAAGGGGAGTGAGCTGTTCAAAACATACATCTGATTTTATTCCCCCTGCTTAAGCTGTCTGTGGCTTCCTCTTGCTCTCAGGGTAAAAACGGGAATTCTTAACAGGGCCGGCAGGGCTCTGCAGGCGTGGTACCTTTCTGCTTTCCATTCCTCCATTTTCTGTCTCCCCCTCATTCCTTCAGTAATTATTTAATGAAGGTCTGTATTCCCTAGTAGACTCTAAACTGCATGGCAGCCAAGACCTCGTCTTTTTTGCTTGCTGCTGTTATCTCCGGTGCCTAGTACAGAGCCTGGTACATAAAAAATGCTCAGGTATTTGTTGAATGACTGAATGAGTGAATCCGTCCAGAAAATATGTTTACAGATTACACTTTAAAGAGTCTGACCATTTAATTGCTATAAATCTCTTAAATATCTAAATTCTTGAAGGCCTGAAATCAGAGGGCTCTCAAGGATCTTTCAGCTCAAACTTTTCATTTTATCAGTGAGGAAACTAAGGCCCAGAAAGCTGAAGTGACGTGTAAAGTCCCTGAGCTGGTTAACAGCAAAATCAGTCCTATTGCTCGGGTCCTCTGACTGCCAGTGCAGACGTTCTCTGTGAGGGAGCCGTGGTTCCTTAAGCGTGTCCAGAATGTGCATTATTTGGCTGTTGTGTAGTGCTGTGTGTTCACCAGCGTTGCCCAGGCGTCAGGCCCTGCCTTGGCCTGGGTATGGAAGCTGTTCTTTGTTTTACTGACAGATAGGGAGCCGCTTCTTTGCACCCACTGCATTTTTGGTTAGTTTTCTTTCTTATAGTGAGTTGGAGTCTGTTTCCTTCTTTCAGTAATCCACATTATCTGATTTTATTCTCTGAAGCTGAAATAAATTTAATCCCTTTATCTAAGCAGCCCTTAAAGTATTCAAAGACCCTATGAGGTTTCTCAGTTTTGTAGGCTAAATACCTTAATTCTAAGGTATTTAGAATTGTTTATTGACACAACCATCTTCATCTACATTCGTCTTGGGGCATTCACTTTTGTCCCTGATTTTTTTAAGATGAGGAGTTCAGAACTGAATTCAGAATCCACTGAATTCACAATCCCAGATATTATGTGATCAGGATACTCCAGGAAAACTACTTATTGATTCTGGCATCAAGAGGTGGATCCAACATAATGCTTCAGCAGTCGGGCCCTGGGGTTGGACAGACTTGGGTTTGCATCCTGGTTCTACCACTAGCTAGCTGTGTAACCTTGGACTTGACCTTCCTTAAAGCCTCGTTTTCCTCATCTTTAAAATGAGCTAATAAGACTGTTGTCTGGATCCAGTAAAATAATCGAGGTGTGCTGTTAGTAGCCCACGGCTTGGTCCATGCAAGCCCTCAGTGCTTTTGAGTTAGTATTGTTGTCATTGGTATTTTTGTTTATCTGACTGTGATCTAAGATTGCATTTGCTTTGTGCTCAGTTGCACCACAATGGGTTATCTTGAGCTCAGAGAATCTAATTATTGTTTGTGTCACTTGGATGATGTAAATAGACCTATTTTGGAAAAGATTAAATTGATCATGGGAGATGAAATATATTATACTTGTAAAGATTCAGAATTTGAGTTTTTAAAACAATGGGATTTATGAGATTGAAAAATACAAATTAACTAGATCAGAGTCTAATTAAAATCTAGTTATTTCCATTTCAATAGTGTTTGAGTTATATGTTACTGAGAGAAACTTGATTTACACAAGTCAGTAGTGACAAATGATCATTCTAAACAATTCCACTTAGTATTTGAGACTATTCTTCTGTTCCAGAAGCCTGAAAAAGGAGCAGAGAGAAATTTGTATTTCAAAGTTGTTACCAATAATATCTAACAATTCATCTAATTTCTTTTTTAAGTTAATTCTTATTGAGTTTATGATAGTTTACAATCTTGTGAAATTTCAGTTGTACATTATTGTTTGTCAGTCGTGTTGTAGGTGCACCACTTCACCCTTTGTGCCCACCCCTCACCCCCCCTTTCCCCTGGTAGCCACTAATCTGTTTTCTTTGTCTACATGTTTAAATTCCTCATATGAGTGGAGTCATACAGAGATTGTCCTTCTCTATCTGGCTTATTTCACTTAACATAACTCCCTCAAGGTCCATCCATGTTGTTGTGAATGGGACGATTTTATTCTTTTTTATGGCTGAGTAGTATTCCACTGTATACATATACCATATCTTCTTTAAACAATCATCAGTTGATGGGCACTTAGGTTGCTTCCACATCTTGGCTGTTGTAAATAATGCTGCAGTGAACACTGGGGTGCATAGGACTTTTGGAATTGCTGATTTCAAGCTCTTTGGATAGATACCCAGTACTGGGATGGCTGGGTCATAGGGTATTTCTATTTTTAATTTTTTGAGAAATCTCCATACTGTTTTCCATAGTGGCTGCATCAGTTTGCATTCCCACCAGCAGTGTATGAGGGTTCCTTTTTCTCCACAACCTCTCCAACGTTTGTTACTTTTTGTTTTGGTTATTTTTGCCATTCTAATGGGTGTAAGGTGATATCTTAGTGTAGTTTTGATGTGCATTTCCCTCTTCATCTAATTTCTTAATTTGTAGGTGTAAAATTTAGAGAAAGTACATAAAGTGGTTCCTCATGAGTTCAGATCTTTTTGGTAGAAAGTGTAATATTAAAATGTTTAACAGTATCATTTTTAAAAGTCTCAGATACTTTTGTGGCTGTCTCTATTAAATATTCACTGTTTCAAGGCAAATTCCTTGTTTTGCAAAACATTTGAGATTCTCTGACACCCACTGGGGTGTCCAGCAATTTAGTTAGTTCTGACACTACCTATCCATAGTTAGCACAGACCCGGAATATAAAGGGCTCAGTCCCACGGGACTGCCCCCCACTTCAGATGTCAGTCATGAGTCTCACTACCTCTGACCAGCTGGCTATAAATTTGGGGGTTTCCACAGTCCGCTTTTCAGCTTCCATAATTCGCTAAAATGACTCATAGCAGTCAGGATGCAGAGGACGAAGTGTGGGGGAGGGGCGCAGAGCTTCTGTACCCTCTCCTCCTCGGGCACGCCACCTCCCAGCTCTTTACGGAGGTCGTCAACCTGGAAGCTCCCCGAACCCTGTTGTTTAGGGGTTTTTATGGAGGCTTTATTACATAGGCACGATTGATTAAATCATTGGCCGTTGGTGATTGAGCTGAAACTCCAGCCCCTCCTCCTGCCCTGAAGTGAAGGTGGGTGGGGCTGAAAGTTCTAACCCTCCAATCACGGCCTGGTCTTTCTGGTGACCAGCCCCCATCCTGAAGCTGCACAGGGGCCACCAGTCATCTCATTAGCATACAAAGGCACTCTTACCACTCTGGAGATTCCAAGGGTTTTAGGAGATCTGTGCTAGGAACAAAAATATTTTTTATTATGCCACAGATGTTGAACCTAAAAAGCTGACAGTAAGCACCAAAACTTAAAATAAGTGATAACTACAGTGACACATGGTAATTAGTCTTTGGGTGGTGAACACGATGTAGTCTACACAGAAATGGAAGTATAATGATGTACACCTGAAACTTAGGTTATAAACCAATGTTCCTGCAGTAAAAAATAAAGTGAGAACTATCTCTCCTGTGATGTGATCAAGATCTTATACAATGACTGATGCTAGGGCTTGAGCAGGTGTGCCCAGACCTGGCCTGGCCTCTAACCGTTGCACCTGGACACATGTAGATTTTTGCAGCCCTGGTTTTTGATGTTGTATTTTCATTGTTACTTGTCTACCTCACCCCCTGTCAGCACAAAGAAACAATCAATAACACATTCATAACAGTTTGAATATATGGAGAGAGAGAATAGGAGAATGCACACACACAAGTTAAACTGTCAGGACACTCCAAAACATTCTTGTTAAAATTTTGTGTGTAATGCAGGTGTTTTAAAATTTTTTATTTTGAAAGGTTTTAGACTCTACGACAGATAAAATAGTACAATGAGAACTCCCATATACCCATCCCCGATTCAACAGTTATCAAGATTTTGCCACATTTACTTTCTCTTTTTTAAAAAAATACTTTTGAAGTACGTTAAAGCAAATCCCAGGTATCATACATTGAGAGCGTTTAAAAATTACAGTCTTAATAATAGTTATCTATATATTTAAAAACAAAACTTAAACTGGACAGTGGTAGCGTATCTAAAGCGCCTCTGCAGAATATGGTTTGTAAGCCACTGCCCGATTCCAGTCAGAGCGGAGTCCTGTAAAAAGAAGTGTGCGTTAAATTAAAACTGTCCTGGCAATTGCTGGCTCTTTGATCCTGGATTAGGATTAGGCAGGAGGATTAGAGGGGCATCTGTGAGTTTCCTTTAAAATCGTGGACCCCGTGATAATAACCCGTTTCTTCCATTTTTGTTGCTGGTCTGTTGTTATTTCCAGATATCTAAGTCAGGAAAGGCGCTGTCTCAGTTAGTGCCTTGAAGAAATGCCCTCATTAACACCTTCCTAATTGCAGCATTTCTCTAATAAGACCCCAATTAAGAAGGATCTTTATTTTTCACAAGTGATTTGAGAGAATGTCCGGCTCAGCTTAGAGACAGAACTTCTAAAGAAAGAAAATAACTTTGTTGTTTTATGGTCCGTGTCTTGGTACAATAAGGGCTATTCATTTTTAAAGCTACTTATATCTGCTTTTTCAAATTAGTTTTTTTATTTGGTTCTTTTAGTTTTTAAGTCTGCAGAGAAGGGGTTCTGAGCTGGTCATGGTGGGTTTTTCATTTAATTTGAAACAGTCTGATTATTTAAATTCTATTCTGTGGAGTAGTGAATACTTATGTTTTTAATATCCAAAGATTAAAATCTGCTTACCGCATAAAATGTGGGCCCTGAAACCATCAGGCAGTGCCTGGAACTGTGTCAGTGCCAGCTCTGATCCCGGTTCCTGAGCGGCTGGTGTCTGAAGTTTCCTCCAGACCAGTTTTAACCTACAGAATTTTAACATCATATTAACACCCTTTCAGTAGGCCCATGATCTATTTAGCCTTTTCCTAAATAGCTCTGTTTGGTATAATCATTATTTGTATAACTTGGATAATACACACACAGAGTTTGGGGTGGGAAAATTCATTTTGGGGTGTAGTACCAGCTGTTCCCTTTCAGGCTGCACTTGCCGAACCCTGGAGAGGCTTCAGAAAAGCAGAAAGGGAAGAGTTTGCTGTTGGTCTAGGTGGCTTCAGATGGTAGAGAATATTTACCAGTGCCAAAAAGATAATTCTCTAATAGACCGCTTTTGTGTTTTGTTTTAGAATCACAAGAAGCTGATGAACAGCTGGTCGCAGAAGTGGTTGAAAAATGTTCATCTGAGACTTGTTCTAGAGCCTCGGAAAATGAGGTATCCCCGCAGGCTGTCGATTCTTACTCAGTCAAGGATTTCAAAGAAGAGGTAGAACATGATATTAGCAAAATTTCGGTGGTGAGGCCATTTTCAATAGAAACCAAGAATTCCACGGATATCTCGGTGGCTCTTGGAGCAAAAGCAGCTCATGGCCGTGTGACCGCAGCCTTAGGGGATGCTTTGCCCTCCAGCACCCCAGAAGCCCTCCAGGACAAGGCGATGACCGAAGGCACCATGGGGGTTGCACTGGAGGCTCCCTCGGAAGCGGATCTGAAGGCCGGGAGCTCCTGTCCAGAGCCTGTGCCCAGCAGAAGCAAGCTAAGAAAGCCCAAACCTGTCTCTCTGCGAAAGAAAACAGTTGGCGACTTCTCAGAAACCGAGACCGCTATGGAGGGCACGCCTCTCCCCCGGGCATCCCATCCATTCGGTCCTGATGACATGGATGGGAACACAGATCCTTCTTTGCTGGGAGGCGCCAGGATCCAGAAGTCTCCCCCTGACATTAAGGAGACATCAGGCACTCCTAGTGACACCAACGACTCAGGGGTTGAGCTGCTGGAGGAGTCGAGGAGCTCACCTCTGAAACTCGAGTTTGATTTCACAGAAGATGTGGAAAATGTCGAGTCCAGGAAAGCCCTCCCAAGGAAACTTGGCAGGAAACTGGGTAACAGACTGACTCCCAAGGTACAGAAGGATGGCGTCAATAAGCCCGTAGTCGCCAAAGGTCCAGAGCAGCCCCCAGAGCCAGCCGCAGACAGTGCTGCTCTCTCCCCAGCGCCTTCTAAGCTGGACCCCAGCCAGTGGGACAGCCCCAACTTCAGTCCCTTTGGGGGCCGCTCCACCCTGCAGAACTCCCCCACCCTCTCCTCTAAGGGCTCCTACCACTTTGACCCAGATAACTTCGACGAATCCATGGATCCCTTTAAACCAACGACAGCTTTAACGAGCAGTGACTTTTGTTCGCTCTCGGGTAATCATGTCAGTGAAATCTTAGAATCACCCAAGAAGGCAAAGTCGCGTTTAATAACGTGAGTGACGGTGGGAGCGGGCGTTGTGTTCTGTGTACTCTCTGTGAGTTTGGCAGCAGCTGCTTTTGGTTTTGGTGAACTGAAGTTATCGTTGAGGGGCAGCGGGGCAGACCCAAAGCTTTTAACTTTATGCTGCACTCCTCACTGTGTCGATGACTCTTGTGTGGACTCAGAAATACCAGGTTTCCTTTTTAGATATCTGCCTGTTTCTGAATCCTCAGCTTATTCAGCTGGGCAGTTTTTCCCTTAGCTTGGGTACTTTTTTCCTCTTTTTTTTAAAAAAAAGAATGGCATGAGATAGGCAGGTAGAGATTTGATAGTTTTCAGAAATCCTATCTGGGCTGGCAGGACTCGCTTTCTGTACAGAATTGAGTGTCAGTGCTGGGCACCATCTTCAGATCTTCTATGAATAAAACAAAAATTCCAAGCCTGCAGATTACCTGTCTAGTATCAGTAACGTGTAGAAAAGGGTCTTACAGAAGTCTTTTCAGTTAAAACAGAAAGCTATGCTTTTTGTTGGAAACAAACCTATGGCTAAAAGTTGGTGAGAATTCTTAAGTCTCCATGTTTAGCTTCTGGCTCCATCAGTAAGGAGGTGAATTTCCAATAAGAATCAAGAATGTTTTGAACGATGTTGTAAATTGGACTGAGTCAGTTAGTCCTTTGTTGTGTGTTGTCTCCCCCACTCCTCTTCTCCTGGGAAATTTGCAGCCCCTTTTGCAAGGTCCTTGGAGCTCCCAGACTGATTACCTCAGGCCACGTTCCGTGTCAGTTTAAATGTGTCACAGGGTCACCTTATCACAAAAATGGAGTTGATAACAATACTCCCTTGTGGCCCTTGTGACATTTTACTAACAATTAGGTATAAAGAAGGAGCAAAGACATGGAGGATGAAATATGAAAAGGAAAGATGAGAAGAGGTGCCATATTTCTCGTCACCATAGACCAGTCAGGGAAATAATTTTCAGCATTACTATGAATTAAAGAAAAATGCTAGACAGTGTGGTGAATTATAGTGGAAAGAAAGGTTTAATGGTTTACAGTGCAGAGAGTATCAATCAGAACCGAGAAGCTTGTTAGGAATCAGTTCTTCAGCAACCGCTGAAGACGCCCCTGAACG
Organism: Equus caballus; assembly: GCF_041296265.1. Lineage (NCBI taxonomy): Eukaryota > Metazoa > Chordata > Mammalia > Perissodactyla > Equidae > Equus > Equus caballus. The sequence continues at coordinate 24,686,962 of NC_091710.1, read as the reverse complement.
TCTAAGGGGAAGGAGGTGTCATCAGTAGCTCTCGATCTGTTCTTTGATTGTACACCGGCAGTTAAATGGTCCTGAAAAAACAGCGTTGCTCTGGTGTCCTCAGAGTGCCCTTCTGTGGCTAAGATTGGCTACACAGGTCCAGACAGTGCTTGGGGTGCGTGTTGGCTGTGCCATCGCCTTGGTGCTCCTAACATGGGATATCCTAAATAAAGGTTGCCTCTGGCTAGCCAGCTTGCTAAGGAGTCATTTGGGAGCCTTCCTTTCAGCCCCATGTTGCCGGTATGTAGCCAGTGTGTTCATGTTAGATAAGGATAAATCTGGGCCAGAGGGACGGAAATTTGTCCTACACCTTATTTTCAGTAGCAAGAAGCACCCTCTCTCGAGTCCTACCACCCTCACCTGGTAGCATTTTCCTCCTATTCTGTTTTTGGTGAATGAACTTCTTGATCTAATATACTTTACAGATTTTTTTTTTTAACTCTTACGCAATCAAAACTCTTGTCCCCTTGTTCTCTCTGCAAGAGAAGGGTGCTCGCCCTCTTGTGTAACGCTGGCATTTTGTTTGGCAGATCCCTCCGTTGGTAGGGACTAGAAGTATACACGTGGAGGTCGAGTCTAGTGGAGAGCCAGAAGATCTGTTAACAGGTTACTTGTGTGGCTTTTTCAAAGATGCATATAATTGGCATCTCAGATTCTTCTGTAAAATGGAGACGTACTAAGATTGGGATTTTTCTGGACCAAATAAGATAAATTAGGTAAATCATTTTAAGCTTCTTAGTGATATACGTCTACTGTAGATATAAGCAGATACATTTTCAATTATATTTTTCTTCATGCATTGCCTTTATTCTTGATGACTAGACACTTAAGAGTAAGTGTTCTCAGCAGTGAAGTTGGTTTTATACATTTACAAATACTTGCAAGCTTACTTTTCATCTCTGAATTTGAATATGTGGCATTTCCGAATGTTCTGCCACCGTCTTACTCCGTTAGAGTTGAGGTTGCTGATAGTCATCCACTGGCCAGTGATGACCTTCACGAGTGTGACAGTTTTAGTGTGTGTCACCTTGTAGAAAGAACTTTGCAGGCTTTACATCTGCCAGAAGAGATAAATATTCCAGGCTTTACATGATTTTTTTCTCCATCTGTCTGTCTCTTTCCTGTCTCTGATTTTGTTGGTGCATCAGGACTACTGAGCAAGTGAAATTTCTCTGTTTTCTGTTGTAAGTACTCCTGCTGTTGTTTCGGTTTGGCCCTGGGACCCTTGGCAGTTCCTCTCCCAGCCTCCCCAGATCATCTTTCCATAGCATGTTGGCTTCCCTTTCTGAGTTTGACCTTCTGATGATTTTTTGCATTTCATTTGCCACTTCATGAGTCAGCTTAGCCTTGCAATTGTCTGTCCCTAGAGGAGTGGCCATCGGCCTTAGGTGCGAGAGCTTGCGCTCCCTGGCTTGGCTGGCCTCACGTGGCGCTTTGATACCGAGTGCTGGCTTGGCCCCGAGGTCATCCCAGTGGTGTTTTCAGGGACTACTCTGCTATTTAATGTTGGAAATAATTGCCCTTTTTTGTTGGGATAAGGCTGCTGGCTTGGAGCAGGGGATAAATTTGAGAGTTAACTCAAGTTTGGTGGCAGGAGGTAGCACTTAGTAAGAGCGTTCGTAAGGAAAACCATGAACTAGATAGTGGCCGTGCACATTCTGGTAACTCACATGCTTGTCTTTTTCCCCCTAGAAGAACAAGTTGCAATATTTTTTTCTTCTTTGTCAGAGTGGCGTTTTCACTGGAAATTTTAAATTCCTTAAAAACAGAACAGAATCTGAACCAGCCTTGACATCACAAATTATGTGCTAGTTAAAAAATAACAGCTTTCCCCAGTTCCGGCCTTTGCACAATACATGACATTCATTTTCCATCTTACTACTGAATAGGAACAGTAACAATTTACTCAAATATTTTTATTTTTATACTTTGTGTTGACCACAGTTCTTCTCTGTTAGCCCACAGGTCTGGAGCTGTCTTATCAGACTTCTGTGGCTTTTAGTGCAATAAAGAATTTTTAAAGAATCTGGTCCGGCGTGGTAATTTTTCCAATGACTTGTCAAGTGAGTGAGGATCAGATGAACGGAATGTCTCTGGGTGCTAAGGCTGCTCTCCGAAAGGCTTTTGGTGGCTTGTAATTGAACTGGAGGGGTCAGAGTCCCGGGACTGAACGTCCCCAGAAGCACGTGAGGAGGTCTTTTCAGGGAACGAGCTGAGCTATAGTTCTGTGCTTGCCCTGGCTCGGGAGATTCCGAGACATAAAAGGTGTTCCCACCTCTGACTGTAGATGTGTGACTCGTGTGGTGCTGTATGCTTTGGCTTCTGTCTGCACACACTGCTACCTCTGCTCCATCTCATAGCGCGGAAGTTGCCAATGTGATTCCAAACCGGCCTGTTTTTTTTTGTTTTTTGTTTTTTTTTCTTTCCAGGAGTGGCTGTAAGGTGAAGAAATATGAACCGCAGTCTCTTGCTTTGGATGAGTGTTCTCAGGTATGTCTGTGCCTGTCTCCAGAATGTCTCTTAGACCAGTGGTTCCCAAACTGGAGATTGCAGCCCCATCCCCCCAGGGGGAGGGCGTTAATGAAGACTTTCCAGTGGGTGTCTAAGAAGTCAGCTTTAGGGAACCGATTTCCAGATCCTTACCTTCCTAAACTGATCTGAGAAGGCCCCTGAGGACAAGGGGACCCTTTCACAATTACCCTATTCCCACTTTTGCTTGGTAAAGTTCCCTGTCATTCATTCTTTTTACTAAGATGCATTATCACTGGGTGGACACCTCTGGGGCACCAAGCAAAGGGGAGATTTGAAATGTGGGTGCAGGTTTTAAGAAGGCGATTGACTCTAACGACTGAATCATTCTTTTTTCTTGAGTCAGATGGTTTCAGCAAAACAGGAGAACCTGAGTTGTCAGCCCTAGACCATGAAAAATAATTTTTGATACAATGTTTTATGTCAATTATATCTCAATTAAAAAATAATTTTTGGTGGTATAATTTTTTGGTACAAAACTTGGAAAGCGCTGCAAAGAATTGAGAGAAAGTTTTAGTACAGAACTTCCTCCTGTTTCATCTGTTTATATAAATAAGGCTTCTTATTATAATTATAAAAATGAGAAACAGGAATAAATTGATGCCGACCCTTGTTTCATTCTAGCAATAAATATTTGTCCATGACTATATGAATTAATTGGGAAACACAAACAAAAAAGAAAAACCCAGGCCCATATGATTGCGATGAGATCCTTTTTTCCTTTTTAAAACTTTATTTCAGCATAATGATGATTACAGAAATACAGTCATTGGTTAATAAAATGCATTTTAAGTTTAACTTATCCAACACAATCTGGACCAAAACCTTGGTACATGATTTAAGATTTTTTTTAAAAGATTTGCAATTTGATTTATTCTTCATCTATTAAAAATATAAAATATCCACTTTTAAATGCTGCTAAAGGAGGCAGCAAGAACCATGAGAAATTTGACTCAGAAAAATAACACATACTGCACTGTAAAAGTTTTTTTTAAATTGATGCAACAAAATGTAATTGATGTCTATTTTTAGTAAAAGTTTACTTTTGTGTTTGATAGTACTTCTCGAAAGTCGTAACATTTTTAGAATAAATTGTGCACTAGTAGTTGTAATGAAAACTCTCCAGAAGAAAAGATGTTAATACTTAGAGAGTTATGGTCATAGAACAAGTTTTTTTAATTTTTAACTTTTTTAACAGAGAAGTATGATAGGGAGGCCTTTAAGAGACTTTCAGGTGTGCAAATGCATTTCTTTGCGATAATTTCTTGGTGAAAGTGGAGTGGAGATACAGATTCAGAGAGGAAAAGGAATAATGTAAATTTCTGACTAAAGAGCCTATTCGTATTTGATTTTAAATAGATCACAGAGGATTAAATAGATTTTATATAGATCGTAGAGTATGAGATCACTAGAATAACTAGATTGAGTTAAGCAAGGCCGGTATTTAAAATAGACCAGATATTATATCCTTTCCAGTTAATTAAACTTATGCTGAAAAGTTCTTAAATGTCACCTGAAGATACAATGGGGTACATGGATTTTCAAAAGAAATTCGGAAGCATATGAATAAAATATTTGAAAACCACTGCCTTGGACCGCTTCAACTTCTTGCTTATAAATTTAGGCTAGAGGGGCTGGCCCTGTGGCCGAGTGGTTGGGTTTGTGTGCTCTCCTTTGGTGGCCTGGGGTTTTCCCAGTTCAAATCCTGGGTGCGGACGTGGTACCACTCATCGAGCCACGCTGAGGCAGCGTCCCACATGCCACAACTAGAAGAACCCACAACTAAAAATATACAACTATGTACGGGGCGGGGGGGGGGTTGGGTAGAAGAAGGAAAAATAAAATCTTTAAAAAATAAATTTAGGCTAGAAAACCTTAATTTTTCAAGTCTCAGATTTGAGTTACAGAAGCTAGGTTCTAGAAAACACAGCACTGCGTGGTTGGGAGACCCCAGCTTCCTCTTTGATTTGTACCCAGATCTATTGAACATCCGTGTGGAATGGCGGCTGCCTTGCTCCATTCCTGAGAGGTCGCTTTCCCCACGGATTGCCCTCCTACACAGTAGCATCTTGTCTTCATCATTTCCCAGGATGAAGGAGCAGTGATCTCCCAGATTTCAGACATTTCTAGTAGGGATGGCCATGCTACCGACGAGGAGAAACTGGCATCCACGTCATCTGGTCAGAAATCAACCGGGGCCGAGGTGAAAGGTGAGCCAGAGGAAGACCTGGAGTACTTTGAATGTTCCAATGTTCCTGTGTCTACCATAAATCATGCGTTTTCATCCTCAGAAGCAGGTATGGAAGCATATCTTCATCTTTCTAATGTACATAAGCATGGACATGCCTGAAAGCCTAACGCAGGAGACGCCTTAGAGGTTAGAGCATTGGGCCACTGGAAGGATAGATTTAGGAGGCTGATCTCTGCTTTGCTTCTATACCTAGAAAAGGACCCAAAGGGGTGTCTTATCGAAGCGGCAGGGGCGTCTGGAGAAGTGTGGCAGGATGCACAGGGGACGTGATGTATGAGACTGCTTGGGTTTTTCAATGATTTATGTAATGTGGTCATATCTTAAAGCATAGTGGCCTGTAATCATGTCGTGATACTTACGCTCATTCTTCAACTTAGGGAAATAATAATAACTAACACAGTTAGTGCCTCACTCCGTATTGGCATTGTTCTACGTGGTTTGCATATGTTAATTCAGTGCTCCTTGCTAGGTATTATTTTTCTCCCATTTTTCATAGAAGGAAAGTGAGACACGGAAGTTAAGTAACTCAGCCAAGGTTGTTGGCTAGTAAATGGTAGAGCTGGGATTCGAACCCCAGCAGTCTGGTTCCATGGTCTTCTAACCACAGTGCTGATGTGTGAAGAGCCTGCTTTCATGACCCCAGACTATTATAAATTTCTCTGCTCACAGATGTGGTAGGTTAAAATTGACCAGTGCCCTATAAAATCCTTCTTAAAGTTCCAAGAAGAACCTAGACTGACCTGTGCTGACGCTTCTCGCTCTTGACTCTTGAGAACATTGTAGAACTGAGGTACCAAGGTATTTCTGTGGCCTTAAACTTGACTTGAGAAATGTTTAGAACCATGTTCCTGACTACATTAAACTTTATTAAAAACTTAGATCTTCAGCATCATAATTTAATTTGGGGCTTTGCAACTTAGAATTTAAAAAATCATGGTCTCTCATCAAACCAAGGAAGCAGGTGGAGATCAGACTTGGCAAGAGTTATTCCCCGGCCTCCTCCCGGTCCCCAGGTCTCAGTTCCCGTCTGTAAAATAAATGTGCCAGGCACTGTTCCAGATGTCTTCCCAGGCCTCCTTCTGCTTGACCGTTTCCCAAAGATCTTGTTTGCCGTTTCCCTTTATGCCCCTGTACCCAGCTGTGCGGGCTAATCCTGAGTACTCTTGTACCTACACTTATGTCTCTTACTTGGAATACCTTTCTTTGCCATCTCCTGTTCGATGCTGCCCATCCTTTCAGCTCTGTCTCAAAAATGTCATTTGGCTCCTGCTGTGCCTTACGCTCCCACCACATTTCTTCTTACCATTCCTGCTCCATGTGTTAATCATAGAAGGGTATCTTTGATGAACTTCCTGAAGTTAAGGACCGTGAATCTTTGCATTTCCTCTGGTGCAGGTGCATGGTAGATATTTGTTGAATTATATTATTCCTCACTAGCAGGAGGTTCCTTTCATGGAAATTTATAGAGCCGGGTTTCTGTTAGAAATAGTGTTGTCCTCAGTTAGTGAACTGCGGGTGTTACTCTGTATGTGACTGGTTATCCATGTCCTTGAAACAAGCAGAGGCGATGGTGATGCAGGGGCGGGAGGTGTATGAAGATAGGATGGGTGCACTGGCTCTGTCAGGTGAGCCAGAGTCTCTTTCCTGGGGAGAGTCACCTTTGAGCTAGGTCTTGATAGGTACGTGCATCGATGTGCACCAGAGAACCAGACTCTCTCACAGACATGGGAGGGAACCTGCTGTGTTGGTAAAACACCCAGCAGCTCTCTGTGACTACAGGGTCAGTGAGGTCACACTGAGGAATCTGGGTTGATCCTGTAGGTATAGGGGAGCCATTGAAGGTTTTTAAGCAGAGTAGTGATGTTCACGTTTATGTTTTAAATAGTTCACTATTGACAGATAGTACACTAAAATAGTAATTTGTTACTGCTATGTGGAGGATTATAGCTTTAAAATTTTGTGTGCTTTCCCAAATTTTAAAATTGTCTTCAATGAGTGCATATTCCTTTAATTAGGAAAAGCATAGAGTTGGGTTCTTTCCAATATTGCCTCTGGTGGTGGAGTGAAAGGTAGACTGGAGAAGAGGAAACCAGTTTGAAGGGTGTGGGGAGGATAATGAATTTAGTTTTTGAGGCATTGAAAGTTAAAGCTTCTTGTTTTATCTGCTACGTTGGTTAGATTGAGGGTTCCCTTCTGGGCTGGAATTTAAATCCACTCAGATTTAGTAATAAAATAGCATTCAGTGTTATTGTTCCTCTTTCTGAAATAATCTCATGCTTAGTACAACTCATTTACAAAATTTTCATGGACACAAGGGGGCAGCCTTGCTGTTCTTTTCACCTGAGGACCGCGGATCCATTTATGGCTGACCTTGCACTCCTTTCTTCTGAACCTTTTGGACTTTTAACGCAGTACCTCAATTGACAGAAGGCGAGTGCTCCTTTGAAAACCTTGAAATGCTACTCATGTGCCCATAGATGTGCTTCTGGGCCTGCAGTGGGGTTTCCAAGTGTCTTTTATTAGGAGGGAAAGGAACTGACTTCTTAGGATAACCATAAAAATGACTCTGTGTTTTAGGCGTAGAGAAAGAGATGTGCCAGAAGATGGAAAAAGATGGATCCGCCGTGCCTGTAAGTTCCTACATCGGGGTTGGGGGGGTGGGTAAGTGGAGCTCCATTTATTCAGTATTTGTTTTGAAGCATTAAATTAAATAAATTCTAGTCGGTGTTTGGTGATGGGGATGAAATACAAATAAAACACAGTTTCTTCACTTGAGGAGCTCCTGTTCTATCCTGAGACATCCGATACGGTAGCTACGTGCCTGCTGAGCACTTGAGCTGTAGTCTGAATTGAAGTGTCCTGTAAGTGTAAAGTACAACCAGTTTTTGAAGACTAAGGACAAACAAAAGGAAAATAAAATGTTTCTAACTTTTCATATCAATTAATGTTAAGATGGTAATATTTTGGATATATTGGGTTGACTATGTTATTAAAATTAATTTCACCTGTTTCTTTATACTTTTTTAATGTGGCTACTGAAAATCTTGAAATTACGGATGGCTTGCATTATATTTCTTTTGAACACCACTGGTTGCAGATACAAATGGAAACCTGTGATACCCTGTGGTGAATGTTGTAACAGAACGTGTTCCAGGGGCTGTGGGAGCCAGAGCTGACCGGCTGCTTGGCAGGTGTCAGGATGGCTGAATTTGAGCTAATTAAGAGCAAAATTTTTTTTGAACTTTAGATTACAAAAATATACAAAGAATTCCCGTAAATCTTTCATCCCTACTCCTCAAATGTTAACATTTTATGCAATCACAGTACAGTTAGCAAAATCAACACTGATACAGTATTATTGTCTAATCTATAAACTGTTCATTTTATCAGTTCTCCCAGTAACGTCCTTCTTCTGGTGCAGGATCCAGTGCAGGATCCCACATTGTATTTAATTGTCATGTCCTTAGACTCCTTTAATCTGTGACGGTTCCTCGGTCTTTGTCTCTCCTGACCTTGACCCTTTTGAAGAGTATTGGTCAGTTGTTTTGTAGAATGTCTTTCAATTTGGTTTTGTCCGGTGTTTCCTCATGATTAAGTTCAGTTTAATAGATTTAGGCATGAATATGAGAGAAGTGACATTGTAGATATCATTAAAGTTGGGGTGACTTTGATCACTTGGTTAAGGTGGTGTCTGCTGGTTCCTCCAGTTGAACTAAGTTTTTTAAAGGGAGAATGGGATTTGCCAGGCAGTTAAGGCAAGAAAGCCTGTTCCAGGCAGGAGAGTTGGCCTGTGCAAAGGCAGGGAGTGAGAAAAAGCATGCACATTATTGTAGGTATTAGTAATCTCACGTGGTTGGAGGATACTGTGGGTGAGGCCCAGATCACCCCCTCCACAGTGTGCCATAGTCATTGTGCCAGCAGATGTGGGATTCATGGTGGAAGCAGTAGATAACCATTGTGGGGTTCTAAGTAGGGAGCATCATGATCAGTAAAAGTTCAAAGGATGGGATGGAGGCTGAGAGAGATTTACAGGTAGAACCATCACTGCTTGGTGACCTTGGGGACGTACATGGTAGCTGGGGCGGTGATGGTGAGGGGAGGTTGACGAAGGCCGCTCAAGGTTTCTTCCTTGAATATCCAAGTGGTCAGTGTTGCTATGAACCTGCCCCAGTGGGACCTCATTTCAACAGATGGCACCACTGTCCACCTAGTTGTCTGAGCCACAACCCTGGAGTCATCTTCTGCGACTCTTTCCTCCTTATTCCTATGAGCAAGATCTGTGGTTTCACTGTCCAGAAACCATAGATTGTAAATCCATCTACTTTTTTCAAGCCCACGACCACCAGTCTTTTAAAATAAGCTGGCGATTTCCCAACCACTCTTCCTGTTCCCAGGCTTATTCTCTCATCCTTTTACATAAGCCAGGGTAACGTTTTAAAACACAAAACTAACCTTGTTACTCTTTGCGTAAGCCTCCTCATTGGCTCTCCTTGTCTTAGGAGAAGTTCAGACTCTTCCTGTGACCAGCGAGGCTTTCTGTGGTGGGACTCTGCCTCCCTCTCCAGTGTCAGCTGTCTCCTCCCTCCCTCGCACATCTGACACTTGCCCAACCGAATGGAGTTCCCTCCAGTTCTGTGAACCCAGCCCTTTGAGTCACTTCCCCGCTCTCCCTGCCTTTCTTAGAAAACCAAAGCTTGGTGAAGGTGAGGACCGTGCCTGTCTTGTTCGCTGCTGTGCCTCAGCACCTGCCACAGTAAACGCTGCTGATCATGGGAGTCCGCAAATGGGGAATGCAGGAGGAGGAGCAGGATCGTGGAAGTGTGTTTTTAGATAGGTGGCTTTGAGACTTCTGTGGGACCAGTTTCTAAATCATTATATGCAGCAGGCGGTTGTAAGTACACAGTGTGAGCTTTAATAGATTTGAGGGCCCTTAGGACCCAGGGGATAATTGAAGCTACCGTAGGATTAGATGAAGGTGTGATGGAAACATTCTTTACTTTGATCCACAGTAAAAATTTTGACTAATAAATATCCATGACACGTCACAACATATGTATTTATATATTTATAGAACAAATTGCGCCAAATAGTTTTTACGTTTCTTCATGTGATTCACTCTATTTTCAGTTCTATTTCTTACTTTTGGTGAGGAAGATTGTCCCTGAGCTAACATCCATGCCAGTCTTCCTCTTTTCTATGTGGGACACTGCTGCAGCCTGGCTTGATGAGCAGTGTGTGGGTCCGTGCCCGGGATCTGACGCTGCAAACCTCAGGCGCCAAAGTAGGGCGCACAAACTTCACCACCATGCCACTGGGCTGGCCCCTCTATTTCATTTTTTTAATGCAGATTATTTGTCCCACTAAATTGTTTTCAGGACTCCCTGTTAGGGTGTGACCCATGATATTTCCCCAGAGGACGCAGAATGAGCAAACGCGAAGGTGCATGGTGGAGGAGGAGCTGTGGAAGCACAAGCAGGAGGAAGCTGTGCACATAGGATTCAGGAGCACTGGCCTTCACAAGTGACAGGCACAAGCACAGGCGCTGTCTCCTCACACGTTCCTGACATTTGTTTCTGGGCAGATCACTCTTGTGGGAGCCCTGTCATCTGATCCCAGCTCAGTCCCTCATGGGCTCACGCCTGGGTTTCCTCAGCGGTGAGAGGGGTGCTGCCATCCCCACCTGTGGGAGGCTGGAAACAAAACAGCCTGGCTGTGCGCTGGGGAGACCCGTTCCTTCTGAAGTTTTCCAAGCACTTTCTGGTATTTTCAGTGTGTGAAAGTAGCAGCAGGATGCTGGAAGAAGGCTGTGCCCAGTGGACCAGGCGTTGGTCCGCGTGGCTGCAGGATTAGGTGATTCACCCAGTCCTCAAAACAAACTGGTTACGTTTCCAGATTCACAGCTTATTCATCCCTAGAATTAGCAGCACATATCTGCCTCGTGGAGTGGGTGTGAGGCCCAGAGGCAATAATATCAGGGAAGAGGAACTGTGAAGTGCTGGGCCAGTGTGAGGTGGGGTGACGTTGAGAGGAAAAGGGTGGGAGAGAGAGAGAGAAAGGAAAGTGGGGAATGCTTGTCTCTGGAGGCAGCTGCTGAACAACGTATCATATGTTGTGATCTTTGAAAAGTAACTCCAGTTGAACTTCCAAAGATAAATTAATTTCTGTTTCTTTAGAATATTGAATAAACGTTGCATAAAGATATTGCAAGATTCAAAATGTGGAATACAGAAAACTGTGTAATCTAGCACTTAGTTTTTAAGCCTCTCTGTGCTTCAAGTGCATCCCTGTAGCAGGCTCATGCCCAGTGGTAGGTGGTGGCCCAGGCAAGATAACTAAGGCCAGAGCAGGGTAGGAAGTGGGTATTAAGTCTCATCGTGCTTTTCACCTGTTGGTCTGCAGCAGTTTTCACTTAGGAGTCAATTTATTTTTTAAGACGTCTTCAGCTTTCTAAACATTGAGTTCATCTGGCTTTTCCAAGCATGTCTCAGTGAGAGAGAAGAGAAGGGGGTGGTCCTGCCCCAGTGAGTTCAAGGACAAATGAGATGAGCACAGTCAGCATGTTGTGACAGGTCTCCCACCGCAAGGACGTCAGCAAGAAGAATTACTTTGTGGCATCTGTGCTTGCTGTAAATTTGCAACCAGGACTCCATTGAGTTCCACTGTCTGTTGTTGGCCCTCAGTTGCCAGTGCTTTGTGGGACAAGGAGAAGGATTAGGGGACATGAAATGGGGGACCCTTTTGGAAGGATGTGATTGATCAATTTAGCATCTTTATTAAACACATACTAGATTGCCCAGCCTAGAAGGAGACTGTCGGACCAACCTTTTATGAAGGTGGATTCTTTAGGCTTTCTACAGTGTTCAGTAAACAACTTAAAGGACTAAGGAATGTAGCATGTTAAATCCTAGGGGAAGAGATCACCAAAATAGGCCATGGCGTAAATTCCTGCCCTTACCACCTTGTAAGTGTTGCATTTTGAGCCATGAGGCTTGTGGCATTTGTCCAGCAGAGCGCGGTGGCCAGGAGGGAGCCCCCGGCTGCAGAGCCCGCTCAGCTGGATTAACATTACATGGATTACATGTTCGCCAGCATCTGAGGTCTGACCTTCCACCTCCGACTCAGAACGCTGCTTCTTCTGGCCCCACATGTGTTAGCATTAAGTTGTTAAACAGGGCGCAGACTGACTGCATTTATCCCCTCAACAAGTGGAAGTGATGCTGAGCTCTAGACTAGACGTTGATATTTTGCTTACTAAGAAAACTTTTGACTTATTTCCTAAATTCTTGCTAACATGAGGGTCTTGGGCGGCACAAGCGGGCTGCTTCCTGGAGTTGACTCGACTTGGGTATTCTGACTTAGAGTCATAAAAACTCACGAAGACTGGGTTTGAAATGTATTAAATTAGAATCAGAAATGTAACAACAAGGTGAACCAATGTGTGGGCTTGACCTAGTGCGTTGTCTCCCCGTAGACAGGTTAGACAGGAAGCAAGATGTTGAGAAAATTTCTTGATGAGAAACGGCACGGGAAGTTAGTGGGCTGACTCAGATGTCCAGGGTGTACTGGTTATCTACAACAAACATTTATTTTCTCATCGTTTCTGGGTCAGGAATCCTGGGACAGCTCTGCTGGGTGCCTCTGACTCAGCGTCTCCCACAGGCTGCGAGCAAGGTATTGACCAGGGCTGTGGTCTCCTCCAGGCTCTGCGTGGGGTGGGGCCCGCTCCAAACTCACCTGCGTGGCTGTTGGCAAGTCTCAGGTCCTCAATAACTGTTGGCAGAGACAGCAGTTCCTTGTCACATGGGTCTCTTCATGGAGCTTCTCACAGCGTGGAAGCTGGAGTCTTTGTCAGCTAGTCTCAGCAGTGACATCCCATGACTTTACCGTATTCTGTTCTTGAGAAGCGAGTCATTAGGGCCAGCTCGCACTGAGGGGGAAGGGACTACAGGAGAGGATTAGTACCAGGAGGTGGGGGTCACCGGGGGCCATGTTAGAGGCTGCCCGCAAGTGGCTTCTGGCTCTAGTGACGGATCTATTCCAAGATAGAATGTTTCATGGGGCACCTTGGACTTCTGTCAGCATGGTGGGCCGCCCTCCCCAAATGCTGCTGGAAATGGCACTGCCAGCTTGTGGCTTCTGAGTTCCCCTTTCTGTGGCCTCTGCAGGGGTTTGTGTATTGGGCTCTTGGATGAGGTCTGTGAAGCTGTATTGCAAAAATTGTGTGTGTGTGTTTTAGCATTTTCTAGAGAGAGGGTGAGTCTGTAACACCCTGAGAAGCTTAAAAACCGCTGGTCTAAGTTGACCTTGGGACTTTCCCTTCAGTCTTGGTTCCAACAAGATATCAGAGAACTGATTAATTATAATCAATAACTAACTGATCAGTTATACTGTCATTTAAGATTATTAAAATACTCCCTAACTCTAACCCTAATCCTAAAAAAAAATTATTCCCAGGTCACTTTGGCTGGCATTTTACATGTTATTAGATCAGCTTCTTTCCCATTTATCCAAAAAGTTTACTTATATAGGTGGGAGGAAGTAGCCCAAAAAATGTCTTTTAGGAAGGAAAATAGCATGCAGTCCCTGTTCTTATGAAAACAAAATACTAACCAAATGTGGTTTTCTGGAACTTGAGTTTATGATAAATGCAAGCTGGCACAGCAGAAGGTGACGTGCTGCCAGAAGGGAACTGAAAACGGCAAGGAAGAGCCACAAAATAGAAGCCCGGGCACAGACCTTGACTTTCACGTGGCGGGTCTGTGGAGGAACAAATCACGGTGTGCACCTGACAGATCGCTGGGTTACCACACAGCATCCCTGCAGGGCAGCTAAGTTCCTGGTGGCCCTGAGTCATCCATGGGTGGGGCTCAGAGTTCACATATATTTGCCATTTCTACTGCCTTAGGCCTGAAAGTTAGTAGTGCATTTTAGAAACATTTTCATTCAAAGCGGCTAAGAAAATACACACAAAGCATCAGTACTTAAAAGAGTTGACACTTTTTTTGAAACTTATTTACATGGAACACATCCAAATGAGACATTGACCATGGGTGCTTTTCTCTTTTATGTATGTGACTCTTTGGTGACTGACCACTATGATAATTACACTTTCTCCTTTTTGCATAGGAAGAAAACTCTAGGCTCTATTACACAGGAGCTAAGACCACCCCACCCCCAATACTCATTAGAATAGTTTATCCTTTCGATAACACTGTTACTAGATTCGGTTTTTTTAAAGTTTTCCTCTGCTGCTTTTTTTCCTTGAAATATATTTTAGAAGGATGCGATCAGTTTAGTAATGAGGCGGTTATTGAAGGATATTTGGGTTAAGAAGCTGGAGACTGGTGTTTTAACTGGAACCTCTCCCCCAGGGACTGTTGGAGTCCCCCGTGGAGAAGGCCCCTGTGTCGGTGGCCTGTGGAGGTGAGAGCCCGCTGGATGGCATCTGCCTCAGTGAATCAGATAAGACAGCCGTGCTCACCCTGATACGAGAAGAGGTAAAGGCTTTCTTGTTCTGTCTGCCTATCACTCCATTTCTTTGTAACGCCCATGTGCCAGTGGCCAGATTCCATCTCTGTTGGCTTGAGTTCTCCCCGGCAGGAAGTTCTTATTTCCTGTAGCCTGTTTAGTTTGTAAAAAGGGCTCCCTGTAAAACTCCACATTGGTGCTGGAGTCCTGACGTTCTGTACCCAGAGAAAAAAGCTGACGCTTTGAAATATCCTTGAGAGTTTTGTACACTTGCTTATCTTTCAGCCTTGAAGTTTTAAATATCACATTTTGCCAACTTTACCCACGTAGGTAACTAAATCAGTGCCTTCATTTTACAGAGGATATATGCTCATGCCTAAAAATTCCTTAAATTCTAGACTTGCAATAATAGAAAATTGTTTCCTGCCTTCGTCTGCCCTTTAATTAAATAGTTCAACTCTTGATTTCCTGTAGTGTGTCTCTTGAGCAGCCTCTGTTCAAAATAGGTCACTGCCAGGCCTTTCCTGGGCGATGGGGAAAATGTGAAAGACAGTGCTATGCACAGTTCCTCAGTTACCACCCTCTCGCTGTGTTCTGTGCTGTGTTTTACGTGTTTGGTTTGTGTGTTTCTTGATGACTCCACCCCTTTTTTTTTTTAAGAAGGTAATTCCCTTGATGTAGCAGTTTTATTTTTATAATATGATGACAGTAGTTAACTACCTCTGAGGTCGGTCTTTTAAAGCTTTTAAAAAGTAGCATTAGGTTGGTAATGAGGGATGTGAGCTAGTCCTGTTGTCAGACTGGGGAGCAGAGGTAAGGAGGTCCGCCAGAATCCTGTGAATGAGAAAACTGGCCTCATCTTCTTCCCGAGAGTTAAGCTGTAAGATGGCCACCTAGTGGAGCAAAGCCAAGATGTCCCTAGTCACCTGAGGCAGACAGCTGGCTTCTAGGATCTTGAGATCCTGATTAAAGGCACCAAAATAAAGAATGTACCAATGAGAAAGAGAGAAGCACAGAGGAGAATAATAAAATGGGAACAGTGGATCCCCTCGGAGCCCCACCCAGGGCAAAGGGAGTTTGAGGCAGTAAATTCAGAGTATTTTTTTCCAGTTGGCAAGGGCATCCCAAACAGGGATGTGGGTTCTGGTCTGACTAACGAGATCCTGCCTGTAATGAGACCCAGGCATCTGGCTGGAGGCATTGAACTTCTGGGCCCCTCGTTCTGGCTCCCTTCTTATCAAGCAGCTGGAAATCTCTGTCAAAAGAGAATATGCTGGTCATGCCAACTTCTAGCGCTCTCATCTTGTGGCAGTTTCATTTTGTGTCCTAAGTAAGGTTGGTGCCCTGGCATCCACTGTGATTAAGGTGAGTTTACAGGACAGATGGCTCTGCTCTTGGTGCCCTGTCCCAGTCAGGGTTCTGGGCCCACCGAGCTGAGAGCCAGACCCTGGACTGAGGGAAGATTTAGAGAGGTTGTAAGTACCACTTGGAATTTCCCTGGGAGATCTCCTGCTCACCTGTACTCTGGTGGCCACGCTCCGGTGTGCTATGTGGCTGAGAGCACATTTTTCCAAATGCTTATGATATTATATATGGATGTTGAGGTTTTATATTCCTAACGTAGATTGAATGTCTTGGGATGGACCTGGCTATGTGTTGTTTTAGCTCTCTGATCTTAAATTCAAACTGTAATAGATTGAGTAGATAAAAACAAGCTTTATCTCTATTATAATCTAGATAATCACTAAAGAAATTGAAGCAAATGAATGGAAGAAAAAATACGAAGAAACTCGACAAGAAGTCTTGGAGATGAGGTTAGGCGGGAGGTTTGGGGGTGGGGTTGGGTACCATTCTACTTTGTTAGATTTAATACAGATGAAGCAATGAACATATCTGTTTACCACAGAGCCAGCTGTTGAGAACTTAGGGTTTTGCTATCTGCACTTAATTTGTGATTGATAATGTCATTGCATGAGTATTGCTGACCTGTTACCCTGTTCAAATACTGTAGCTTATTTCACCTTGTTCAGAACATTACAAGTAAGCAGAACCCACGTAATTCTTGTCGTTTGAAAAGACCTAAATTTGTGCAAAAATACATGTTTAAAATACAGAGTAATAAGATTTATTGACATGATTATGGAGGCATTATAATTCCTAATGCTTTTCTAAAATTATACATGGTCGCTTCAAATTTCATAACCACGAAATAGATTCTAAAAAGCATATTATTAAGAAACAAAATTGATCGACTTTAAATTGAAATCTTTTTATTTTTGCTGCTCACTCTCTAGGGTTAGGCACGGTGAAGTAACTAAAGATGGTATCAAAGAAGAGGAGAAAAAAAGAATAAATAAAGAATGTGCTGTTTGGTCAGCACTTGAATGATTAAGAAGCATTTTAAATATGTTCGCTCTATCTTGTGGCTCTTGTATTTGGGTTTTTTTGAGCATTTAATGGGTGTAAGGCACCGTGCTGGGTGTGGTAGAGAGGAAGGGACAGCTCCTGCCCTTAGAGAGCTCACAGGAGCCACCATGAGAAACTTGGATGCAGGGTCACCGTAATGGGCACAACCAGCGAGGGGCGGGGGAGCCAGCATTTCTCGCTGAGGGGTCACAGGATGGAGCTCTGTGACTGGACGGGGTAAGGAAAACATTATTGCAGTTCGCTAAAAGAATAATACGACAAGGTGGTCTTTAAAGTCTTTGACTACCTGAAATACTTTTGGAATTAGGACAATAAAATAAAACTTGTAACTGAATCAGAGGAGACAGACTGCCTGCAAGGGTGGGTTGGGGCCAGGGGGACCAGGACTCAGGTCAGATCCTTCAGAGGAGCCCCAGCAGCACCATGAACTTGTTTTGTAGAAGATTGATTTGTCTAGGCAGAATCAATCTGTTGCCTTGAGGTCGTTCACAGAGGTGCAAAGAAAAAGTGAGGGCAGTTTTTTCTGTAAATAGATTGAAAGGCTTGTTAAACATAAAATCTTAAGGAAAACCTTTTTGAATGTTAACAAGTCTTACATCCATGTAAAAAAAAAATGAGAGCCCCAAAGCAGACAAGTGGGTTATGTAAATTTTTCAGTATATGTTAATGTGTTTGATTATTTGGGGCAGCATTTCTCCAACATCTATTGTCTGAAAATCCTCTTCTGATAATAATTTTTTTTTTTTTAAGGAAAATTGTGGCTGAATATGAAAAGACCATTGCCCAAATGATTGGTAAGGAAATTGTTTCCTAAGGTATGAGCCCTAGGATCCATAGATGGTTTTCAAATCAGAATACAGGCCTCAGTTTGTGCATCGCGTAGATACAGTTGATTCTCGTTATTTGCAGTAGTTCTGTTATGTAAAGACGCCACAGACGCTGAGTTAGCGAACACAGAACCACTGCTCCTAGGGAAAATACAGCGAGCCTCTGGTCACAGCTTTTCTGTCAGTACATGGCCTTGTCTTACGTGTGTTTCTGTTTAAAGACGTCTTATTGAACGTGTGTGGTTGCTTCATTAACAGTGAACTCATGGCCAACAGTGCTATAGCTCGTGCCTGAACCAAGCTTGTCTCACACATGTTATTCCTCCTGGAAGACATCCCAGCCTTCTGGCTCTTAGGACGCTAGACAGCACTGCAGCACTAAGCTTGGGGGCCATTTTAAACAATGAAGTCACCAGCAGAAAGCACAAAAATGCAAAAAATGTGGCTCTAAATGGACTGTGGAAAGGATGCTTGTTTACATTATGAAACAAGAAGGCAGAGCATCCCCTTGTTCAGCCTCAGCTGAGGGCAGCACATGCCAGGTGACTCCGATCTTTTGCCGTTTTGCGCATGTCTGTGAATGCCCAGCAGTATTTTTTTTGAGGTTGCAAATAAATTTTAGCAAGTGGGCAGATTCACACATACGGAATCTGCGAATAATAAGGATCAACTGTAGTTAGGTTCGTTTTGGAAGAGAGCAAACTCTTGAGTTCTGTGCATAGCCCTCCCCCAGTACCCCGAGTGTTGATGGCCCAGCCACATCGTGAACACCCCCTGGGGGGCGTGTCTTTGTTGTGGGGCAGTGTCCTTAGCCCACTGCAATTGGGCTTGCCCTGTATTGGACCGACTGGGCCTTTACAAGACGACAGCGGTTGATCCTCCTGTGTTGCGTTTAGAGCCTCTCGTAGGCAATATTTTAGAGCCTCTCGTAGGCAATATTGTAGGACCGACTGCCTAAATCGCGGTCTGGTCTCCCTGCACAGAAGCAGTGGAGCGACAGCTTCTGTCCATGTCCCCTCTGCCTTCCCAGCACAGGGCCGTGGCCCAGCTGTTCCTCTGTGTGCAGTATTCTTCTCCTGCCAGCTTCTTGGCTCCGCCCTCAGTCCTTCTGGGCCTCTGCTCACATCTCTTCTCTGAGAGAGGCTGCTCTGTATGAAAAAGGAACCCCTGGCCCCTCTCTCCCTGCTTCGTTCCCCCCCCCGCCCCCCACCCATGACTTGTCACTTACGTCTGCCCCCACTGGAATGCAAGTCCTTGAGAGTGGGAGCTTTGTTCCGTCCACTGCTGCTGCCCCCCACGCCCCCCTGCCCAGCACTGCTGAGCCCCTGGAGGGCAGCTGCTAACCATTTGCTGGATGGATATGTCGTGCTTTTGATTGTGATTCACAGAAGATGAACAGAGGACAAGTATGACCTCTCAGAAAAGCTTCCAGCAACTGACCATGGAGAAGGAGCAGGCCCTGGCCGACCTGAACTCTGTGGAAAGGTCTCTTTCTGATCTCTTCCGGAGATACGAGAACCTGAAGGGCGTTCTGGAAGGGTTCAAGAAGGTAGTGTGTCCTTTTCCTTCTATCTCCTTGCTAGTGTGTCTTCTTGGTAAGGAATCTTCAAAGGTGTATGCCAGAGGTGTGGGTAGCCTTTTCAGTAGGGACTCAGGGTCTCTCTCAGCCTTCTATCTTCTGTCGCAGTGAAGTCTTTTCCCCCCTTTTTTCTTTCTGGGGTTGTTCAGGCATCTGGCCCACAGGGTGGCGTGTTTTGGTCATTCCTTTCCTGGCTCAGGCCAGTAAATCCTGGACACAGAGTGTGGCACAGAGTGTAAGAACTGTGGAGCCCTCAGACCTTAGGATTATTCTAGAAATGCTCTTTTTCATTATTCACCAATTTAATATTAGTAAAAGTAAAAAGGATTCTGGCCAAGGCACTGAAAAATTCAGGCTGTGTATTCTAGAAGAAAGTAAGTGTAAAGTTTCAAATTTAGATGCACATTGATTTAATTTAGTTGCATACCATCAATAAGACACATTTATAGCAGTGAACATTCTTTGTTTTCATATTAAAATAAAAATAAGATTGGCCAATTTATCTAAAATGGGAATCAGGTTGCCATTCAGTTTTTAAAAACTGCCCTCCTAAAGTAGGCGTGTTGGTGTAACTGAGCCTTACTGTATGATTTGAAAATTAATACATGAAGAAATTATCTAGAATGTCTTCAATGAGAATTACTTGTGCCTGTTTCAGATTACCATGGAGTGTAATGTGAAGTCATCTGAATTGTTTTCTCATTTTTTAAAAAAATGAAAACTCTGATACATGGTATATGTTATTAGTAGAAAAAAAACAAAATGACCTGTTTCTTTTATTTTAAATTGTCACTTTGGAACAGAATGAAGAAGCCCTGAAAAAGTGTGCTCAGGATTACTTAGCCAGAGTTAAACAAGAGGAACAGCGATATCAGGCGCTGAAAATCCACGCGGAAGAGAAACTAGACAAGTAAGAGCTTGCACATGAGAATCTCACTTTTCTTGATGCTGTCAGAAGGTTGATGGAGGCAAGAAAAAAATCGCCGTTTTGCAACTCCAGTTTGCTTCTGTGTGTGTGTGTGTCTGTGTCTGTGTGTGCGCGCCCGCTTTATTGAATTTTTTGAATAGGTAGAATCTTCACATGGTTCAAAAATTTAAAAGATACACCGTCTGTCCTTCCACCCCATCCCCCATCCCCCGCCACCCGGGGTTCCTGCCTCTCTCCTCACCTGAGTAATTGCTATGCCTTTATCCTTCCAGATGTACTTTTTCCCCTTTCTTTTTGCCCCAGCTTTGTTGAGATATAATTGACATGTAACATTGTGTCAGTTTGAGGCGTGTGAGTGTTGACTTGATGCGTTTACCTGTGGCACCACTAAAGCCTTAGCTAACACCTGCATCAGGGCACATGATTACCTTTCTTTTTTACGGGGTGAGAATTTCCTTTTTTGTACAGATGATCACATACCTCGCTTTTTTCACTTAGCAGTATATTTTGGAAATCTTTCCGTCTCAATCCATGAAGAGCTTCCTTATTTTTTTAATAGCAATATGCTGTTCCATTGTTGGAATGTGTTATTTAGTTAACCAGTCCCCTCCTGTTGGACATTGAGGTTATTTAAAATCTGCTACAAACAATGCTGCGATAAGTAACCTTGCATGCATGTGAGTTATCTGTGTGATAGAAAAGGAATTGCTGGGCCAAAGAATGTATGAGTTTATAGTTATGATACGTATTGTCAGATTGCCCTCATTAGACTTTTATCCATTTACATCCCTACATAATGTATGAGAGCATCTCTTTTTCCTATGGCTTTGCCAACAGATCACATTTTTGGTTTCCTGCAAATCTCATAGGTGAAAGATGGTGTTTCAATTTACTTGTTTCGTTTTTGGTAAGGAACAGAGCATTTACTTTATTTGATGTAGTTTTGATTTGTGTTTATCTTATGACTGAAATTGAACATATTTTAGCAGCCGACTGTAAGTGTATTTGCTTTACTGTGAATAACTCTATTCTTTGCATGGTTTTCTATTATCAGTTTATATATTTTGTACGTAAATATGTTTATGTATTAAGGATGCCAGCCCTTTGTAATATGAGTTGTGAATAACTTTTCCAGTTTGTCATTTATCTTTTGGCTCTGCCTGTGCTGTTTCTGATATGCAGAAATTTATTTTTATGTGATGAAATTTATTGGTCATTTCTTTTACAGCTTCTGGATTTCCTGTTATAGTAAGAAAGATGGTCCCCGTGCCGAATATAAAATATTCTTCCTTATTTTCCTTCTAATCCTTTTATGCCTTAATTTTTTTAATCTTTAAATCTGACACATTTGGAATTTGTGCTGGGGAGTAGTGTGAAGGATGCATCCAACTTTAATTTTTAAGTAGAAAGTAGTCCATACCTGCGCGTTTTGCTGTCTTGTCTTCCTGTTTGTAAAACCTTTTAAGTTCTGCCTTTGCCATTCCCACCCCCAGAGATACTGCTATTAAAGGTTTATTATGAGTCCTTCCAGTCTTTTCTCTGTGCTTTTACAAATACTACCCAAAATGTTTTTGGACTCTTTTTTTAATAATATTGGAGTCAAATAATGCAAGTTGCCTTTTTCACTTAATAGTATGTCATGGCCATTTTCCATGTCAGAACATATGGTTCACTCTAGTGATTTTTATGAGGTATAGGACTATTACATTCCTTTATTGAGGGGCGTTTAAATAGTTTCACCCTCTTTTCCACGCAGACAGCACTGCGGTGAGCGTCCTTGTGCACTCACCGTTGTGCCGGGGGGTGTTGCTGTGGCTGGATCCCTAGAGGGGAGCTGCTGGCTCAGAGGGCGGATGCACGTTAAACTGTAGTAGTTACCACCACCTCGCCCTCCACAAAGAGTTTTCATTCCCCCATCAGCACCTGAGCCTGTCTCTTTCCTGGCATCTAGGCCAGAATGAGACAAGATCATCCTTATTCATTTTTGCCAATCTGATAAATTTTATCATTTTAATTTGCATGCCTCTGATTACTAGTGACTTTTTAGCATTCTTTCATCAGTTAATTGGCTGTTTATCAACTGACATTCATGGCTTTTTTAAATTTCCTTTTGCATCTCATTATTAAAGTCACTTTTAGGTCTGTGTCTCATAGATGTCATTGGTAAGTGTCCTGACTCTTTAGCTGTGACAGTCCCACAGATAATCCTGTCTGCTCTTGTACTGGTTAAAAAAATCCGAGATTGTTGTAGAAACTGTCATGTGATTCCATTTTCTAGTGACATATGAATTTTGAAGGGCACTGTGAACTTTGAGATTAATTCTACCATCGGTTAGCACCGTGGAAATTTCCTTAGCAATTGTGTATAAACTGAATTTTTATAAATTACAATTGAATTATTTAGGTCACCGATTGCTGTTTTTTCCTCTTATTTGTGAAGTCAGTTCTGTAGGTCTGTGTCTCACAGATGTCAGCGGTTAGTACCCTGACTCTTTAGCTGTGGCTGATGACTAACCATGTGCTTTTTGTCCCTTTGTTCTGCAAACAAAACACCATAAACAGAGCCAATGAAGAGATTGCTCAGGTTCGAACAAAAGCAAAGGCTGAGAGCGCAGCTCTCCACGCCGGACTCCGGAAGGAGCAGATGAGGGTGGAGTCCCTGGAAAGGGCCCTTCAGCAGAAGGTACAGAGGGGCGCGTGGTGGTTCCTCCTCGCAGTGGTAGCTTACAGTGGGTCTCGGTGACAGAGGCCTTGCCTTTTTGCTCAGACCCTTTACTCCAGCTCCTTTGTGAACTGATTCAGGTGGAGATGAAGCAAACCCTTCAACTCCCAGGCATATCAGTGGGGGCCAGCCCCAGGCAGGGGGCAGAGAGGGGGCTACATTCACTGAAGTTCAGGGCAGCATGCTGGTTGGGCTCTGAGGCGATCTTCTTTTCTTTGTTTTTGCTTTTTATGTAGTATGTGAAGTCATGTTCCCCTTTCATTGCAGTTTTACCCTCCAAGGGACATTTGGACGTCTAGAGGTATATTTGGTTGTCATAACTGGGAGATGCTACTGGCGTCTGGTGGGTAGAGGCCAGAAATGCTGCTGAGCATTCCACAATGCAGGACAGCCCCCACAACAGAGACTGACCCCGCCCAAAATGTCAGTGGTGCCGTGGTTGAGAAACTCTGCTGTAGCTAAATAAAAACCAGTGTTAATGATGATGCCTATTGCTCACTACTCAGTGATTCTTAGACTTCATTTTTTGTACCCCTCTGGTGTTTTTCTGACTGTCTCCTATACGTACTCATGCCTATGGCATCCATTCAGCTAGGGCTGGGGTTTTTATCATGGTCCAATAACCCCTAAGACAGTGTTCCCTCAGATACTCAGACTCCAGAATCCCAGGTCCCTGGAGATGCTGATGCATCAAGTGAGGCTCGCCTACTTATGTTTTTAACAAGTACCCCAGGTAATTCTGTGATAACAAGAAAATTTGAGCACTAAGAGGTTCATGGACAAGCCGCAGAGAGCTGATGACTGCCCTCAGCCCCTACTCAATTCAAGCATAACCTTGTGAACACATGACCACTTTCCAGAGGAGGCTATAGCCCTCCTTTCTCTAAAGGGTCTCTACGTAAAAGAGTTAAGAACCACCGAGTTAGGATGTCTAGATAGAGTATAGCCAGTCTTGGGACTAGTTAGCTGTAATTGGCCTTCATCTCAGGACACAGCTGGCCTGCATAATCATACATCATTTGTCTTTCAGAACCAAGAAATCGAAGAACTGACGAAAATCTGTGATGAGCTGATTGCAAAGCTGGGAAAGACTGACTGAGTTCCCCCTGTTAGCTCAGCAGAGCTGCATCTGGCTGCTTCTCTCGTGACCACAATTATCTTGCCTTATCCAGGAATAATTTCCCCTTTGCAGAGAAAAAAAAAACCTTTAAAAAAAAGCACATGCCTACTGCTACCTGTCCCGCTTTGCTGCCAACGAAACAGCTCTGGAAGGAGCCCTGGAGTGTCGCACAGTCACGGAAGGAGCGGCGTCTGGCTGCCCTGGAGCCTCTCAGTTCTCCAGCAGTGGGTCCACTTAGACAGGCTGCTCAGTCTGGGTTTGTGGTTTCTCTATCTTTAGTTCGTTTTAGAGTCATCTTTGCTTTCCCGGGTGCGTTCAATTTGTGATTTTGTGTCTACTGTTTGGGATCATTTCCTGTCCACTGTGTGTCTGTTTGTGACCTGTTTATTTAATCTTTTAAAGTTAATTTCCATATTAGTGGCTTTACTTGAGGAGATAATTTGGCTTATTGTTACTTCCAGTTTATAAACAAGAAGGGACTCCGAGCGCACATTTTCACACACTCACACACACGCGTTTACATATGCTGCTGTTTTTGCCTTGAAGCGTAGTCAAATAAGAACTCTCTACAGAAGAGCATATTTCCATAAATGTAAAACCCTGTTTTGAAATAGAGTCCTGGCTCAGAATGCCACTTCAGCATTGGGAGGGTTGGAGATGTGAAGCCCCCAGCCCCTTGCCTGTTGTGACTCATAACCCAGCACTCAGGTTTCACATCTGGGGAGGAGGTTTTGCTGTGATGTTTGGTTGCCCTGGGATCTGAATGCTCCTCAGCCTTAATGAGTGGGGCCCTTTGGGGGAGTCTTAAGACCAAAAGTGTCTGCTTCCTGCGTGAACAGCAGCTGGGGAACCCCTCAAAGCTGGGGTTTGGCGGGTCTGTCCTAGAACCATTTAGTCTCCTCTGCTTCCGTTTGTCGCTACAAAATTAACATTTACTCTTTATTGTCTTTATTTGAAATGTGCAAGGGAAATCTACTTGTAAAAGGTTTAGATGACCTTCTCTGATTAAGAGGCAGGTGTAACCCCATTAGCAATTATACAGTGAAGAAACAGTTGGTTTTGGACAAGTGTGATACATTGTTCTTCAGATTTTTTCAAGGCAAAAAAAATCCTTTCAAACTTAAGATAGTAGAATTTTAAACACAATGGGCAGTAAGAAGCATGTGAACCACTCCGGAAATCAGCGCGTTTTGAATCTTTTTAAAACAAAGATCATTTGAATAGTGGAGGAGGGGCACGCAGGGAGCAGGCTCACACTCACAAAACCAAATTCCTCAAGCTCTTCCTGGACTCAGTTCAGAGTGGTGGGGCCATTAACCCTCCACTGGAAATTTTCCATGTAAGGTCAGTGAATTCCCTTCCATTTGACAGGCAAAACCAAATCCATGCAAGTGTTTTAAAGCACTCTTTTGTCTTAATCTTAACACCTTGAAAGTCTTCACCGTAATGTGCACTATATTCAGTACGTGTAAGTTTTCGTCCCATTCTCGTAAAACCATTGCATGATCCAGCTTCAGCAGTGAATCGTGCCTAGTGGAGAACCTCTGTAGATCTTTGCAAATGAATTCTTCCTTAGCAGTGTACTCTTCACAGGGTGCAATCTTTGGCCCCAGGCAGGTCAATAATGTCTTTTAAAGCCAGAAGTCACGTTTTACCAATATGCATTTATCATAATTGGTGCTTGGGCTGTATTTTAAAGCCTACTGTCTTAACATTTTGTACAAAAAAGGACAGAAATGATTTGTGGTTGAAGAAGTGACTTGACAATCATTTGGGCGTTGAAAGCAGTCGCTGTGGTCTCGTGTGAACGCTGTCCTGTAGTCACAGTGTCAGTGGAGGGCCAGTGTCTCCAGCTGGCGGAGCTGATTTCCTCTTTCAGTCTTCTGCTACGAGGGAAATTAACTTTGCATTTTGCAGACAGAAGCATTGCTAAACCTTTTTGCTGCTGTGTCTTGGTGACATGTCCGTGTTTTGCATTGATCTGTTTTAAGCATGAAAGGCTTATAGTGGTCTCCATTATAAATCCATAATCTTCTTTAGGCTTCTTGTGTATGAAAAGAGAAGTAGCTGTGTGTTAAAACAAGTGATGACAATCCGTCCCTCGCGCACTGGCGGAAGGGATCCCTTCAGAACTAGACCCTAGTGAGTGAAGTTGTTGCACAAAGGATAAGAAAGGGGCCCTGTTAAGTGATATTTGCCGCTGGCCTCTCAACCACGCCCGTGACCAGGAAATGTTCTCCCTTCTTAG
This sequence comes from Equus caballus, assembly GCF_041296265.1. Taxonomy (NCBI): domain Eukaryota; kingdom Metazoa; phylum Chordata; class Mammalia; order Perissodactyla; family Equidae; genus Equus; species Equus caballus. The sequence goes on along the minus strand of NC_091710.1, from coordinate 24,660,824 downwards.
TTAATGGGTGGATATTCCCCAACACGAATAAAAATGTAGCTTACAGCTGGCAAATTAAGAGAATGTACTGGGCGGTATGAAGTATGTTTGTTTATTTCTCTTTAAAAATAAGCCAAAAAAAACCCCAAACTTTTAGACCTCTGGAGAGTAAGAATACAGCCCGGAGATGTGCTTCCCAACATGTCAGGGCCAAATTACTTGTTAGCTGGGCAAGAATAAACCCTGTTAGAGACATGGCGAGGGAAATGAGGGGCAGCTGCCGGCCCGGGTGTGGTTGGGGAGTGTTAGCTGATCTTGTTGAGGCTCTGGATCCAGAGCCCTGTCTTAAGGTTTTGACTTTGCCAAAGTGTAGATAGATAGTCTTTACCTAAAAGTATTTTAATTGGAGGGTTTAATGTAAGACAGAGCGACCAGTTTGTCACTTGGTTGGCTGGTCAGTTACTGTCAGACCTCTGGAGATTTACTTTATTTGGAGAAGCTCCTGGGAGCTGGTGACCTGCCCAAACCTTTTGTTCTGTAAAACTGTTCTGGAAATATTGAGAAGCCCAGTTTTCTCACGTGATCTCTAGCTTCTTCAGACCCGGCCCAAATTAGGAAGTGCAGACCACATGGTGGTGAGAAACTCTGAGGATCTGGCAGCCTTCCAGAATGATATGGGGTCAAAGGGAGGTTTACAGTTCGCTCGGGAGGACAGCTCAAGTCGAATTTCTTTTCCAGCCAGTTACCCTTTGTACCTGTGCCGCACTGTGCAGCTCTCACAAATGCTTAGATACTTGTTGAACAGCCCTGAATCCATCCTGTTATAATGGGGAGTATAGACGGCCTCGAATATTCCTGGGCTGCCTGCAAGCACTCAGAGGGGAGCACTCACTCAAACCCCGTAACAAGGGGCTCTGTGGTGGCTCTCACGCGCAAAGGGGAGTTTTTAAAGGGCGAGCGCTGGAGAGTCATGTACACTAGTTGGAAGTGATTCAGCACATCCCTTTTTAGTGGAGTGAAAGCTCTGAGGCTCCCTTTTTATGTCCTTTTGGTCTCTCACTACCATTGGTAGCCATCTCATGAACTGGACCCCACTGCTGCCTCTGTAGCTTTGCAACCATGCAAGCTTGCTCTCGGACTTGGGTTTCTTACTTTATCCTCTTGTTGGGAAGAGAGAAACTAGGTGTTGAAAGAGTCAGTGACTGGGGCAAAGGATTTTAAAGTAAAGATGTATATATTCTGAAGAACTTAGAAGATAGCAGATTATTATTTGCTTATTAAAGAACAAATATAGTCTGGGAACCCCAGAAGGTCAAGCCAAAGGTCTAAGAAGTCATCTTCTTAAAGGATTTTATTAAAGAACTATTTTGGGGAGACATCTGTTCAAAAAGACTTTGCCTCCAGATTCTTGTGATTTTAAAAAAGCAATTTATTGCTCAAACCTTGAGTCTCCCAACTTGATATAATAGACACTTCTCTCTAAGAATCTCCTCTGGAAAATAATGTAAATGACAGCATTTCCAGCGAGGACCCATTCCTTAGTGCCCAGAGCTAGCCGTTCTGGAGACTAAAGATTGCACTTTTCGTAGTTCTTTTTGTCCAAATGCAATCCCATTTCTGTGCCTCTTAGCATGCAGTTAGATTTGGACAAACGAGATTCCTAAGGAATGACTTTATTAACTATAATATGGTTACAGCTATTACACATATATATATATTTTTCGGGTTGTAGTTCTAACGTGGAGGCGTGGCGCTGGCCTGTGGCGGTCTGCATAACGCTTTAACTCATTTGCAGGAGGCCAGGCGTGGAGCTGAGTGGAGCTTAAACCTTCCCTGTGTCGATTCTTCACTTTAGAACTGTAAAGATGCCACTTTCTCCTCCTCTGCCTTTTAGTGGTATCTAAAATAAATTCCAAAAAGTATCTCCTAGTCACATGGTTAACCGACATTCTGTGTTTATGAATAACTTTCAAGTGGACCTATGAAAACTTGAACTCTGGAAGCGCCGCCTGTGCAGACACAGGGCAGCCTGTGGGTTCCGCCCGCACAGCTCCAGGCGTGGGCCTTCTCCCCCAGTGCCGCGGGATCCAGGCATTTTCAAATCTCAGAGGCAGCGGTAAACTTTTCTGTGTTGCTGTTACAAGTGTGTGTTTGCCAGTAGATCCCATTCGTACTAATGTGCCAACAAGTGAACGCTAATTGCACATCTGCTTCCACTGTGTCCCCACGGGTGCCATGAAGTGTGTGAGGAGCCTCTTGCCTGGAGGAGTGGACGCTGCGTTGACTACTGCTGTCAGGATTGTGTTGTGTGGAATAATCATCTGCATAAATTTTATATGCACAGTAATTTCCCTTTTATATGTCAGGTAAATATTTGTAAAAGTTATACTCACACAAATGAAATTATTATAATGATTACTAATATATTTTTTCCATGTTTCATTGCCTGAATAAACACTGTTTACCACTGTTCTATTTGGGGTGTATGTTTTTTTTTTCCTGGTTAGAAGTCTTTTTATCCCCGAGAATGAAAATTTATGACAGCTTCGTCTTTATGAGCTCCATATTTCAGTTTGAAAATAGAAAAGACGACGTTTTCACCACACTCATTTTGTGGGAATTTATGCATTTGGTTGGGTGTGTAATTACAAACAAAACAAACTTTGGACCTCAGACCTTGCCATATAAATTTCTGTGCCTTTGCATCTGTGCAAACAGTCTTAATTGGGTGCCTCTTGATTTTGCTCAGAGACTGCTTGTCTGCCCTGGCATTTTCCGAGTCATAAGAACCCAAGTCACCCCAAGCTTTCTGACTCGTTGAAGGACACAGGATAAGGCAGAACTGTGTAAACATGGCAGGACGGCCCACAGAAAATAATTGACGTTTTACGTTTCTTCTAGGTTAATAGCAGGAAAAACTTTTTCAGTACTGGCCAGGCCAACTCGGTGCCTTGAGGGGTAGGGAACTGGGCAGGAAATTTCGTGAGTTTTACCACAGGAGAAGATAAATTAGGAGGCTAGTTAAGGCTCCATTTTACAACTTAGGTGGGGATCCACTGAGAAAAATCAGAGCACTGTCGCCTTCTTGGTACTCGCCGCATCTGAAGTGATTGTAGTCTATAAGGTTCCTGGAAAGAATCTTTCTCACCAGTGTGCTCCTGAACTGCCGGTGGGGCATCCTGCAGAATGACTACAGGAGGTCTCGGCACTGCCTTGTACTAAATGCTACAGACAGAAATTATCATTCTCTAAGAATTAGTAGCATGAATAAAGTGGAAATTACCTTTCTACTCTCTTACAGAATTTTATTCTTGGATAATATGAGAATTTTATTCTTAGATAATATGAGATTAGTAGTGTTTTGCACACTTTTACAAATAGAGGTTCATGGGATCATTTTAGTGAGTGGCAATCAGTATTTTAATAAGGAAATATGACAGGAAATATCAAAGTGCATTGTACAAGGTAAGGGTAAGTATTGCATCAGGAAATTCGTTTCAGTTAAAAATGTGTGTCTACTAGGTCATGATGAAAAATGAATTTCTTGCTATGGCGTGTCAAAGCATGAAAAAACTGGATCTAACCAACTGAAGTCATTTTGCAACTGAAGAAACAGGCCAGAGAGAGAAGCGATGTGACCAAGACCAGAGCTTGTATAGAGTCGCCCTCAAAATGGACGAAGTTGTCCCTTGGTCCTCTTTAAGCTCCTTAAATCCAAGCTCTCCCAGGTTTGGGTAGTACGTTTGGATCATTTTCTAAGTTTGTAGGCATTTAAGGACCAATCAAAACCAAATATCTTTTTCCTACATTCATTTCATTTACCAAATACTAATTGCATTGGCAGAGTTTAAAGTGAAACATGCAAAAGTTCCCGAGGCTGGGTAGCTAGAGAGAAATTGTTTTCAAGTTTGAAACTCCACTGAAGTATAAATGATCTGCTCATTAAAACTGTGTTTTCCCTGGGGGCCGGCCCCATGGCCGAGTGGTTAAGTTCACGCGCTCCACGTCGGCAGCCTAGGGTTTCGCAGGTTCGGATCCTGGGCACGGACATAGCACCGCTCATCAAGCCATGCTGAGGTGGCGTCCCACATGCCACAACTAGAAGGACCCACAACTAAAATGTACAACTATGTACTAGGAGGATTTGGAGGAAAAAAAAAAAAAAAGATTGGCAATAGTTGTTAGCTCAGGTGCCAATCTTTAAAAAAAAAAAATCTGCTCTTTCCCGGAAGAAAGCATCCCCATTCTACATTTCTTAGCCCAGTTGTGACTTGTAGGTTATTTAAATAGTGTGCTTGAGGATGGGGACACAGCAGTGCTTACACTCTAATTATGAGATAAATCTAACCCCAAACAGGACAAGGTGGCGTGGGGTTGACAAGGAATGTGGCACTAGTGCCGAGAGTCCAGGCGGAAGGACGCAGTAACTGCATAGAGCGGGGGGCCGTGTAGAATACCACGCTCTGGGCTCCGCCCGGCTTCACATCCCAGCCTCTCCGTTATCTCACCTGCCTGGGCTTCAGTTTGCCTCACTCTGGGGATAGTAGTTCCCACCTCCTGAGGTGATCGTGAGGACTCGGCAATAATACTTGCATTAAGGGCCCTTGGGTCCTTAATAAACGCTAGTGATTACCATCACCTAAAACCTCGAGTTTATGAAATTGTCAAATGGTGGCTCCCCCTTAGAACCAAATGATTTGGTTCCTTGTTTTATTGGACATCTCAAAATAACAAGGTTTTGGAAACTTGCGAGTTACCTAACTTTGTTCTTTTATTTGAGATTGGTAGGAGGTGGAGGAGGATTTGCTGAAGACAGATTCCAAAGTTGGGGTGATGGAGCTATTAAATGGGGAGTGGAGGGCTCTGTTGGTGTGTTACAGACATTCCAAGACTCCCCAGACCTGTACCAGCCATGAAATACTAGGTTTCTGTGGTCTCTATTTTTCCTTTGCCAAAATGGGTACATTCTTTGAAGTTTGGTTCCCGTGGGAATATATATGCAAGAACAGACTGAAGCTATAACAACAGAAATTCATCTTCTAGCCAATTTAAAGGAAAGAGTCATTGACATTTGAGTCCCCTATGTGCCAGGTGCCTTTGCAAATATGTCACTTTAACAGTTCCATGTAGGTGGAATTGTTTTTTGTTTTTTTTTAACCAGTGGAAAAAATGAGGCTAAAAAACACAACACCAAACAGTTAGCTAAGAAGGTGGAGCTGGCATGTGGACCCAGGTCTCTGATTTCAAGTCCCATTCTCCTTAAGGCCATGTTGGGACATACTTTGGAATATTTTCTTCAATAATGAAAAGGAGGACTTTTTATTCACTAAATGAATTTTCTTGCTCTCATCTGGAGTGACTATTTCAATGGATATTACAGAAGCCTTTACATAATCATGTCACCAAAATTCAGCAGAGGGAGAACATGAAACCTAGTCAAAGACCCTTAATTCATGACTGTTTTGGAGAGGCACTCTCGAGGGAAGACAGAACTATTCTCCTTTGTTTCAGGCATGTTTTGCAGAAGGAGCTTTGGCGTGGAAGGCTGAGATGCAGGGTCTAGTCCTCGTTTTTGTCAACTGCTTTGGGCAGGCCCTTAACACCCTCATTTGGACTGAGAATGCTAGAAGGTGCCTTTGATTTTACAAGTTTGCCTAAAGTGCTGACCCTAAGGCAAAGCTCCCCTAGTTTCCCTTTCAGAATCCTCTGGAAATGCCTGTCTTGAGATGTACTGACTAGAGTGGACTAGCCACAAGATGGCGAGTCCATAGGACTTTCTGCCAAGTCCACTGTGGCTGCCGCATTCAGAGAGGTGGACACCAGCCCACATCACAGAAGAAGGGGAAAGGCCTCAAGCCAAGTCTGCTGCGTTCTCGTTTCCTCTGGCCACTGCTGCTCTCTGGCCCTCAGTTTTGTCCACGGGATGAAGTTGGGTTCTGTCCTCCAAGCCTCTACCGAGAGACAGTGTCATTACAACCACTGTACCCAACGCTCCTATGACTCAAGCTGGCACGTGCTAAATGTTTGCCCGTTGCATGCCCTGTGAAGATGGCCAGCCTGTGTCATCTGCATCTTTGAGAATAGATTAAATTGACAAAATGTGTCGAGTTCTTCAGATGTGCAAACTCATAAACATGAATATTCAACCATTAGACTTAGAAAGGCATTTTTGTTCTAGACATCAAAAGTGACAGCACAATTAACTAATTCGGTGCATTCAGGCATAATCACAGTATTTTATAAAATCTTGAAGAGTCGGGACAGACCGGTTCAGACCTTGTGGGTGATGTGTATAATAAATATGCCTCTGTGTCACCCAAAGGCCAATACTTCGTGTAACTTGTCTTTTATGAAGTCTTGATTTTCCCAGACACGTTTTTTCCTTTCTCCCTTTCAGCTGTCTTTGTAACATCACCAATTTTCAGCAAAAATAAGACATCTGAAATATGATTTTATTTCCTGCATCAGTTTCCAGTGGAAATGCGTGTGAATGGTCGCTGGGGGGCTCCACTCCCAAAGACTTAGAGTCTTTAGGGCCATGTTTTTCAAACTGACGGTCCAAACCCGTTTTAGAGGATATGAATTAGAACAGAAAAGAAGAGAGCTGGTTGAAAGTAAATAGTGAAGCAAAGTACTGTTTCGTGAAACTTAATTCATTTACATGTATGCATGTGTACACGTGTGGGGGTTGCAATTTTAAACGTCTTGGGTTAGAGGCCTGAAAAGTTAAAGTTTGAAGGTTTGAAAACCTGACTTTAGGTTATGGGGGAGGGAGATTGTTGACTCAGTCAAGGAATTTAGGGAAGCGAAAAATAACTTACGATGGCAATGTCCGTCTTCTCGAAGTAAGCTGCAGAGTCAGAGCACTTAGGTACTGACAAACGCAGTTTATGGTAACTGAAGAAATCAGAAGTCGAACAGGGACATGAGGCTGCATCCAGAAAACAGGGCGTAAGGAAAATTCCTTTCTAATGCTCAGTTCAGAGGGAAAGAAGAAAAGAGGAAGTTAGGAGGGGGCATATAAAGAAGAAAAGCTTATAAACCTAAAATTGCTCTAAAAATAGTCTATTAAAAAAAAAAAAGAATGAAAGTCAAATCCTTCCTTCCTTCCTCCATGCCCATAGCTCTTCCCCTCCCCGTGGCAGCAGAGGGCGGGCTGCTGAGCTCAGAGCTCCATTTCTGTTTGCTACCACCGCTAAAAATTAACCTGACTCACACCTGAGAAAACGAAACCTCCTCTGTGAGAAGCAAGAATTCTCCTTGGGTACAAGCTCGTATTCTAAACTCTCTTTACACAGTTCGAGTCTAGATTATAAATGTTTGTATAAATGCAGAAGGAGATCTCTTATTAAAATCTTAACTAGATTTGGTTGATTTTCTGTTGCCATCAATGCCATTCTTCACTTGAGTGACCACAAACAATTAACACACGTATGTTAAATGAATAAGTGACTAAGTCACCAGGTTACTGCATATTTTCAAAAGTGTGATAAAATTTGAAGTTGAGTCTGAGTGTTTGAGGTAAGGGTATAAACCTAAGGAGAAAATGAGAAGATTCACCACAATGTCACACAGGTCGAACTCAGAGAGCTCCAGAGATCTGGTAAAATAATTAGTCAATTGCAATATTTGCTGAAATAACCACCAGCTTCTCTAAACATTTTTAACTTATTTTGGAAAAATTTTAGACTTACAGGGAAGTTGCAAGGATTTTCTAACCTTCTCTTCCTTGTTTTGTGGTTAGCTGTCTACTTCAGCCCTTCCCTGTCTCTCATCCCTTTAGGATGTCCCAAGAGGGTTGGAGCATTTTTTGAGCACTCACCATATGCCAAGTCCTGGCCAGGTGCTGAGGGGAGAAGCTTTGTCCATTTCTTTCCCAGGTGTTCCCCCTCTTTTTTCGAGCATTATTGTACTTATGTGGTTTGTTACACAAAAGGACAAGAAAGGACCATGAGCTCTTCACTCCATCTTAGAAATAAACTTTATCCTGGTTATAGCTAAGTTAACATATATTTCTTAATAAGTCCTTTTTTTTTTTTTTTTTTTAGTGAGGAAGATTAGCCCTGAGCTAACATCTGTGCCAATCTTCCTCTGTTTCATATGTGGGAGGCCTCCACAGCATGGTTGATGAGTGGAGTAGTTCCCCACCTGGGATCCAAACCCGCGAACCTGGGACACTAAAGCAGAGTGTGTGGAACTTTAACCACTTGGCCATGGGGCTGGCCCCGTTTCTTAATTATTTTTTGTTAAAGCTGAACACTGATATGTGATAACTTTCCTTAGATGAAAGAAAGGCCCCTTTCCTTTTCCTGCCTGCATCTTCTATGCAAAGAACCTGAGTCAAGTTGAGAAGAGAGCTGGGTTCAAGACCCGCCTACACACTGGAGCTCTGGACAGTCACTGCAATACGTGGACCTCTTCCCTCACCTATAGAATCCCAGAAGCTTGGCCTCACTCTATGGCTCTAAACTATTTTTAAAACTACGTATGTGTTTCAGTATGCTAACATATTAAATGTGTCTTTAAAACTTGAGCTCTTCAATTTCTGTTCAGGTTTCCTTCATATTCCAGACATGTTCTCCTGACACAACTGTTCTCCTGATTCATTTGGTCATAGTCCTGCGCTGAGAAATGCTACTTTTTATGGAATTCCTGTTTGAAAGTCCACCATCCAAATTAACATTTGCCTGAGCCCTAAATGAAATTAAATCATAGGCACAAAAAAAGAAACGGAATTGCGAACCCCTAAGCAAAAATATAGCAGCACCTTTGTGTGTGTAACTTTAGTCACTCAGTGTTCATGGACCTATGAGGCAGGACACAAAGCAGGCAGCATCTGGAGATTCTAGCTGGGTCCATTTCAGTTCTGTAGGTGGATCAAATTTAGGGCCTATCTGTGCTTTTTGACACTGATCTGCCATTTTCCTATTTCTGGACAATTCCTAATTCTGGTCTATGAAATTGACAATGCCAATATCATATAGTCTGACAGCTTTTCCAGTTACTGTGGAGAAGATATCTTGTCATATCTTGTCATGTGAGTCTGGTCACATTTTTGGATCAGCAGATATTATTTAGACATTTATAATTCCATTTTATTCTAAAAAGGATTTAAGGCAGTTTACAGGCAGAGTATAAAGCTATCAACGTCATTGAAGATTTCAGTTAAGAGTGATTATGACAAAGGACTTGGTTGATGCAGTTGGGACCAGTCACTGCCACCCCACCCACATGACAGGCCTGGCCAAGCCAGCGATCATCCTGTCATCACTACAAATTGAATCTTTCTGAAAAGATTTAGCAAGTTACTCTCCTAAAATGTCTCCCTTTTGCCTCGATCCATTTGTTACTTAATCTGACAAACATTTGAACATCTGTCACATGAGAAGGACTAGATTAGGGTTATGTGAATAAGGCATGCTTCTTGCCCTCGATGTACCCACTTTCTAATTCAGGGGTTAGCAAACGATGGCCGGGGGCCAAATCCGGCCTACTGCCTGTCTGTGTATGGCCCTCAAGCTAAGAATGATTTTTATATTTTTAACTGGTCGGGAAAAAAAAATAAAAGGAAGAATGTTTCGCGTCTTGTGAAAATTATGTTGAATTCAAATTTCAATGTCCATAGATAAAGTTTCATTGTAACACAGTCATGTTCGTTCGTTTAGAAAATGCTGATGGCCCTTTAGAACCACACCAGCAGAGCTGAGTAGTTGTGACCCAGAACTTTTGACTCGGCGAGTCTGCAGTATTAACCACCTACTAAAAATAATTTGCCAACTTCTGTTATATTATTCAATTAACTTATTGACTGTTTGCTACGTTCTCTCTTGGTGCTGGTTCTACTGTTCTCAATGCTGGAATTACAAAGTTCCTATCCTACCGAACCTTACCGGGTAGAGGCAGAGGGAGCCTAATGAAGGAGAAACCCTAACAGATAGAGCTCAGTGTATGGAGTGCTATAATATAGATAATACCAACAGTCAGTGACACTAGTGCCTTCTCTGTGCCAAGCACCAGCCTAAGGACAGTATGTGCATTAACCCACTTGATCTTCACAATAACCCTATGAGGGGTTAAAAGAATTTGTAGAAGAGAGTATTGCCATGACTTTTGTACAGATATATAAAATGAACACGTCAAAGATTTTATTAAACTCAATAATTAATAAGGGAACAGGTAAAATGTTATAAGTGGTTCAAAGAAGAACTCAAAGAACGTAGACATATAGAGAGAATAAGGAATTCTGAACTAAATTTATAAATAGAAGCAGAATAGTCTGTCCTCAAGGCAGTAATCAATTGCATTTTATCTTACACAGTTCATATTCATTTCTATGGACGAGAATCATTTTTATTAGTTTTCTACAATTTACAGAATTGAAAAGGAGTTCAAAGATGAAAGATGGAGATGACACAGAAGAGTGAGCTCATCTAAGGACTCACTAAGCTTTTTTTTTTTTCCTATTTCACTCTTTCACAATTTTTTTCTGACAGAAATCAGTACTGCGGTGTGTCTATAAAATGTATTTTTTATAGATTGAAGATGCCCTTGACAACATTACGTATATTTACTTATGTTTCCAGACTTTATGGATACCTTGTATTATTTTCCCCATTTTACAGATGAGGCATCCAGAGCAAGTTAACTTGCCCAGGGACCCAAGCTAGCATGTGGCAGTCGGCGTTAGAAATCAGACTGACTGGCTCAAAGCATCTGTACTCGTGCATGTCGTGAATGATGCTCATCTGTACCACATACTCCTTTGGGCAGGACATCTAGGATATGCACAGTTCCCATAGGGCACTCCCGTCTCTTTCATTAAAGAAAGCACTGAATGAGATGACTTTATGGTTGCCTTAGTTATCATCTAGGGGTCTCCTTGACTCTTGATGATATGGATAAGGTTGACTTGACTCTCCATTCCATGGCTTAGGGAAAGTCCAATGGCCCAGATCACTGAGCATTCTGCAGAGGTTTACCCTCTTACAGTGAGCTTTGGATCTAGCTTCCTTCCTCCACCGAATTCCTGCTTTTTATTCAGAATCTAGTGGCTATTTCTATATCTCTATAATTGCATTGACTCATATATATACCTTACCATCTTTTTTTTAAATCTTCACCAAAGTAATAATAATAGTAAGGAAATCCTGTGGATGTGGAACTACTGCAGAACCAGTTAACGTCAGTGCAACAACGTCAATTTGAATATTATATATGCCTGGGAATATCTAGTACTTACTGAGTGCTTATGTGCTAGGTACTACCTATTTATTTATATACACAGTAAACTCCTCCATAAGCAATATATGGGGTCCAAAATTTTCAATCCCCTAAAATGCAGGATTGCCTTATTGTGAGGTTAATGAAATGACTGAGGTGAGGTTTCGCAACTTGCTGGCCGGGCGTTCCAGAGGTCCAGCTAAGCTATCTGATTCCGTTCTATGGTTTGGTACTATCCAACTAGCGATGACTGACCACTCTGGCTTAAACGTTGATAGAGCCAGTCTCCCGTCTGCGGTTTGCTGGACTTCCAGGATGGTAGCAATAATTTCAGGAATCTCCCAGTCAGATGGTGACAGGCAGAGGGGCAGGGAGAACACTGGGGATGCAGAATGCTCCTGTCTTTTTGAGGTTGTGTCGCCCTTCCTCACATTCTCTCCTCCCCCAGAGAAAATAAGAACCTTTGCCCAGCACAACAATGTGAATGTACTTAATGCTACTGAACTGTTTGTAAATGGTTAAATAGTAAATTTTATGTTATATATATACAACCACAATTAAAAATAAAAAGAATCTTAGCCCAACCCTGGATGAGAATGGGAGCTGGGCAGAGGATGGAAACTAAGCACCAATCCTCTTATATCTAAATGTGCTTTGTTGCAAGGCGCATAGTAGCGAGTTTTGTAGATGCGAGCCTAGGTGACCTAACTCTGGAGTGCCCATTTTCAATGCCGTAGCCCAGCCCACACTACCATTCCACCTCTTGGTTTACCTATTTTCAACAACAACAACAGAGAAAGAATACAATCCATCCTCTTTGTTATGTAGAGCGATTCAGTGATTCCTCCATTGGATCTGGCTTTTCAGGCTCTGTCCCATCTTTTAAAACCTAAATGTCCCTTCAAGGTATATCACTAAATAAACACAGTTCCCTCCTTCAAAGGGATTCCTACAGAGGACTTTAAAAAAAAATCTCAGTGTTGAAGGATGACCTTGAATCCACTCTAATTTATATTTTCAAAAATAAATAAATAAGAAAGTTTGAAAAACTTTCTTAAAACTTAAGTATTAATTAGTAATAAACCCTCCCGGGTGATTGAGAAGTGTTGCTCTAACTTTCTAACTTTGCACACGTTAGATTACAAATCGGTTTCAAGGTTCAAGAGTACTGTTTCTGCACTTGTCTCCTCGCAGCTGGAGCTCTTGACAAAGGCTTGTTGCAGGGAGCAACTTAAAGAGGCTTCTCTCCCCGCCCTCCTTCCCGGGACCGTATACCAGAACTGCTCTGCGCTTGGTCAAGTAAGTGTTTCTCCGCTGTCCTCCACAGCGCTGGTTTATGATTTTTGCCAGAAAATGTTGGCCAAGTTGTGATTTGATACGGAACAAAACCCAGAAGGAGCTGAGACTCAGCCCCAAAGCTAAAAACTGAGAATGGACGGCTTTGTTTCCTAAGCTTCTGAAGTCATCAGGTCAACTTTCTTGTCTCTTTTTTTGTTTTCTTTGCAAAAGTGAGACCCTGAAGGGCCACAGCAGCTATATGACCTCAATTGATCATCTCAGTTAATTCCTCAAATTAGTGCCTCTGGAGTTTTTTTGGTTTTTTTTTTTTTTTTTTTTTTTAAGGAAGATTAGCCCTGAACTAACATCGGCCGCCAATCCTCCTCTTTTTGCTGAGGAGGACTGGCCCTGAGCTCACATCTGTGCCCATCTTCCTCTACTTTATACGTGAGATGCCTACCACAGCATGGCTTGCCAAGCGGTTCCATGTCCGCACCTGGGATCGGAACTGGTGAACCCCGGGTCGCTGAAGTAGAACGTGTGCACTTAACTGCTGCACCACCAGCCGGCCCCAATGCCTCTGGTTTTTTTTTTTAAAGATTTTATTTTTTTTTTCCTTTTTCTCCCCAAAGCCCCTCCGGTACATAGTTGTATATTCTTTGATGTGGGTCCTTCTAGTTGTGGCATGTGGGACGCTGCCTCAGCGTGGTTTGATGAGCAGTGTCATGTCTGCGCCCAGGATTCGAACCAACGAAACACTGGGCCGCCTGCAGCCGAGCGCGCGAACCTAACTGCTCGGCCACGGGGCCAGCCCCCCAGTGCCTCTGGTTTTAATGGTGCAGAAAAGATACACGCTCGGAATATCCAGGAAGAGAATTGGCACAGCGAGTCCACATTCATTGGACTTCAAAATCCTCAGCATTGCACGAACTTACAGAAAGAGAACTCAAGAATACAACTCCATTTGCAATCGCAACTAAAAGAATAAAGTACCTAGGAATAAATTTAACCAAGGAGGTGAAGGACTTATACAATGAAAACTAGAAGACATTACTGAGAGAAATTGATAATGACATAAAGAGATGGAAAGAGATTCCATGCACATGGATTGGAAGAATAAACATAGTTAAAATGTCCATACTACCCAAAGCAATCTACAGATTCAATGCAATCTCAATCAGAACCCCAATGACACTCTTCACAGAAATAGAACAAAGAATCCTAAAATTCATATGGGGCAACCAAAGACCCCGAATTGCTAAGGCAATCCTGAGAAAAAAGAACAAAGCTGGAGGTATCACAATCCCTGACTTCAAAATGTACTACAAAGCCACAGTGATCAAAACGGCATGGTACTGGCACAAAAACAGGCACACAGATCAATGGAGCAGAACTGAAAGCCCAGAAATAAAACCACACATCTGTGGACAGCTAATCTGCCACAAAGTTGCCAAGAACATACAATGGAGAAAAGATAGTCTCTTCAATAAATGCTGTTGGGAAAACTGGACAGCCACATGCAAAAGAATGAAGGTAGACCACTATCTCACGCCATATACAAAAATAAACTCAAAATGGATCAAAGACTTGAAGATAAGTCTGAAACCATAAAACTCCTCGGAGATAATATAGGTAGTACACTCTTTGACATTTAACTAAAAAGGATCTTTTCAAATGCCATGTCTTCTCAGACAAAGGAAACAAAAGAAAAAATAAACAAGTGCGAGTTCATCAGACTAAAGAGCTTCTGCAACGCAAAAGAAACTAGGATCAAAACAAAGAGACAACCCACCAACTGGGAGAAAATATTTGCAAATCATATATCTGACAAGGGGTTAATCTCCATAATATAAAGAACTCACACAACTGAACAATAAAAAAACAACCTGATCAAAAAGTGGGCAGAGGATATGAACATTTTTCCAAAGAAGACATACAGATGGCCAATAAACAAATGAAAAGATGGTCAACATCACTAATCATCAGGGAAATGCGAATCAAAAGTACACTAAGATACCACCTTATGCCTGTTAAAATGGCTATAATCACTAAGACTAAAAATAACAAATGTTGGAGAGGGTGTGGAGAGAAGGGAACCCTCAGACACTGCTGGTGGGAATGCAAACCTGTGCAGCCACTGTGGAAAACAGTATGGAGATTCCTCAGAAAACTAAAAATAGAACTACCATATGACCCAGCTATCCCACTACTGAGTATCTACCCAAAGAATTTGAAATCAACAATCCAAAGTAACATATGCACCCCTATGTTCATTGCAGCACTATTCACAATAGCCAAGACAGGGAAAAAATGCAAGTGCCCACTGACTGATGATTGGATAAAGATGTAGTACATATATACAATAGAATACTACTTGGCCATAAAAAAGGACAAATTCATCCTATTTGCAATAACATGGATGGACCTGGGAGGAATTATGGTAAGAGAAATAAGCCAGACTGAGAAAGACAAACACCAGGTGATTTCACTCATATGTGGAATATAAACAAACACATGGACAAAGAAAACAGTTCAGTGGCTACCAGGGGAAGGGGGGTGGGGGGAGCACAGGGGGTGAAGGGGAGCAGTTATGTGGTGACAGTCAAGAAATAATGTACAACTGAAATTTCACAGTGATGCAAACTATTATGAACTCAATAAAAAAAAATGTAGAAAAAAACCCTACATCATTGCAAAGAGAAAGCTAAAGTCAGAACCAAGCTGAGCAGCTTGAAATGCCAGAGTGGCAGTGAAAAAGAAAATGACTAAGCAAAAGCTCCCATCATGTAACTTCTCTATCAAAGAAACTCCATTTTCCAGGTTGGCCCAGTGGCACAGTGGTTAAGTTCATGTGCTTTGCTTTGGTGGCCCAGGGTTCGCCAATTTGAATCCTGAGTGTGGACCTATGCACTGCTCGTCAAGGCACGCTGTGGTGGCATCCCACTTACAAAGTAGAGGAAGAATGGGGCTGGCCCGGTGGCGCAGCAGTTAAGTTCGCACATTCTGCTTCAGCGGCGTGGGGTTCGCTGGTTTGGATGCCGGGTGCGGACATGGCACTGCTTGGCACACCATGCTGTGGTAGGCATCCCACATATAAAGTAGAGGAAGATGGGCACGGATGTCAGCTCAGGGCCAGTCTTCCTCAGCAAAAAAGGAGTATTGGCAGCAGTTAGCTCAGGACTAATCTTCCTCAAAAAAAAAAAAAAACCACAAAGTAGAGGAAGACTGGCACCGATGTTAGCTCAGTGACAATCTTCCTCAAGCAAAAAGAGGAAGACTGGCAACAGATGTTAGCTTGGGGCCAATCTTCCTCACCAAAAAAAAAAAAAAGAAGAAGAAGAAGAAAAAGAAACATCACTTTCTGCTGATTAGAAATTATTGCCAAAGGGGAAGACCCTTAGAGATGATCTAGTCCCACCCTTTCATTTTACTGATGAGAGATGTGGATAGCAAAGTGACCCATCCAAGGCCACAGAGTAATTTTGTTCACTTAGGTATTCTTTCCTCTCAATCATTTTACTTTCTTAACGTACAGAAGAAAAATAAAAGACATCCCTAAGTTTTCAAGGGAAGTGGCTTTTTATTGTGATAATTGTAGTCTACGTGAGTGGCGCCCCCCGGAGTTGCGACCAGTCCATGTGGCTATTCCTGGTAGCCCTGATAAAGGGACATATTTTAAAACTGAGAGATGAAGAGTCCGTATAAGGAACACCACATCAGACAAAGCTTTCAGTGGCAACATTACAAGAAAAGACATGAGAAGAGGCTACTCTTGTGGGCCTGTCGCAAAGGGTGACTGAGTTCTTGGCTGAAGTAGAGGACCTAATTTGCCTGCTTTTCTGTTTGACTGTCAGGCTCCTGTAAGTGTCATAATTGGAAAGCTGCTCTCCCCTTTGCTTGGCCTTGGTGACGGTCGTCTGCCTCCCTCTAGGCCTGTCTTGCTGCCTGTCCTGGGGCAGCTCTGGCATCGCACTGACCGCACCTGGCTGGGACAACGGTGGCTCGCCCTTCCTGACCTATGCCGGCTTCACCCATCTGAATGGGCCCAGCTTTGGCTGAAGCCCGGGGGAGATAACTTTGAGAAATGGAAATTCCAGAAAGTTGGGGAAATATTTTAACAAACAGTAGAATCAGTTTGCATTTGAGTTGCTGAGAAATGGGGAAGTTGGTGAGTGAGAAAGAGTCGAGGTGGGGGTAGTGAAGGGAACAGCATAGGAATCAGTCTGACTGGACGTTTGAAAGAAGTCGCCTTAAAATTCGAAAATAATTTGCAGAGGAATGTTTACACAAAAGCTAATCTAAAGAAAAAACAGCTTACACACCGGAATCTAAATGTCACTTGATTCCCAGAGGGCATGAGCTAAGAATTTAAAAGTAGAAGGATCGTCTCCAACTATTAAACATATTTTTTAAGGCTCCTTTGGGTTTAAATTGGTTCCAGGAAGAACATAGGCGCTTGTCCCAGGGGAGGGATCTGTGGAGATGCTAATAGGAGGGCTGAGCAGCTCAGTATTCAGAATGGGGGTGGCGGGTGC
Organism: Equus caballus; assembly: GCF_041296265.1. Taxonomy (NCBI): domain Eukaryota; kingdom Metazoa; phylum Chordata; class Mammalia; order Perissodactyla; family Equidae; genus Equus; species Equus caballus. The sequence continues at coordinate 24,643,812 of NC_091710.1, read as the reverse complement.
GGAGGGCAGAGAGGTCAGCCAGAAATATTTTGTCAATGGTAGTTTCAGCTGATAAATTCAGCCAGAGTTGAGATCAAACATTTGGATCTTGAGAAACTCCCTCTGGGGTTGCTTTTGTTTATCAGACTTTCCTGGCCATGGGAGTTCGCGGAGTGATATCACCAAGAGAACTTAGAGAGCAGGTCCAAGTTGTCTAAGGCGCGATATTCGGAATGGAAAACAACGATGCGGTCGGTTGGAAAGGGTCATAAATAAACCCCAGTGGGCAGTCCTAACAAGCACAGCCTCAGCAGTGAAGGAAGTTGAAAACACAACCGCCCAACTGCAAGCAGCCAGCCCGTCGCTGGAGGAGAGAGAGGAGCCAGGATTCCCGATTCCCAGTCTAGTTCTCATTTTATAAACTTGATCCTATGTCATATGAGTCAACCTTGTAAGTATAATAATCGCTTCAAAAATGAAGTTGATCTATGTACTAGTACCGAACGAGAAGCCTAATGTCCCCAGGCATCACACGGAATCCAGACCATGAAGCAACTTGTCACCATCTAAGGTCATCAAATGAAAAGGGAATGAGAAAGATGCTGCCATCCAGCCGGAGAGAGGGGAGCTCAGAGTGCGAGTGGAGGCCTGCAGGTAGGCCACTCGCCACCAGCTCCGTCGCTTCAGGACGCTCCTTCTCCCCGCCCCCTAAAACCTCCGACTTCCTCCCCCACGGCGGCCAAGTCCTACAGTCCTGCCTCTAAACCTGCATTTGTTTGCTTCTGAACACACTTTGTCGCTGTGCTTTAGAAAACAAAGCCTGGAGGACTTAGTTTTACCGCAGGTGACAAAGGGAATGGTGGTAATTTCACCCACCGCTCTCTCCATTCACTCCCTGCAAACCCTCCCCTCCCCACCCCCTACCCCACGGTTTTGTTGTTGTTTTTTTTAACTCTGTTGTTTTGTATCAAAAAGTCTCCAAAGTAATTAGTGATAAGCCTGATCTGTTATCGCTGAGTCTTCAGCAATTTCCATTCATTCCACAAACTTTCACCAAGCTCCTTCTGCAATCCAGGCGGTATGCTAAATATTAGGGATTCAAAAGGCCAGTCCTGGTCGCTCCGTAGTCTGATGGGGGGAGTCTGAGACAAAAGCACTGAGGGATGCCCTGTGGGTAGGATGCAGTGAGATGGGACCGGGAAGAACACTGTAGGCCCAGGGAAAACTTGTGCGGAGGATCAGGGTGAGAGAGGTCATCTCTGGGAAACATGGTAGTCGGGGAGCGGCAGGACCCCAAGTTGAAGGGGTCAAATCATGAAGGGTTTGTGAAAAGGCTCAGGCATCCCAAAGTTTGGACTTCACGCCAGAGGAAATGGGAAGCCATTGAAGGCTTTTAAGCAGGAGACTGAGATGATCAGATTTCTAATTTAGAGAGGTCACCTGGGCTGGAGAGAGGAGAATAGAGTGGCAGAGGGGTGCGTCTGGAGGCAAATTAGATTGGGATCCCCAAGCGGTTTCTCAGCAACCTTTGTTCCACTTTAGCAACTTCTAAATTCTAGAGAAAGTGGACCCTGTGCAGAGGTGGAGCCATCATCCCTCTGAGAAGAATTCGACAGAGGGCCTCTCCACACAGAGCTGTGAGCCCAGCTCCTAGGGCTTTTCTGAAATCCTCCCGTAAAGTTCCAGGTAGGAGAACACGAGATAATTCTCACACACCCTTATGGCAGTGCTTCAGAAGTGTGGGCCCCAGACTAGTAGCAGCCACGAAAACATTAGAAATGCACATTCTTGAGGCCCACCCCACACCCACAGAGTTAGGAACTCTGAGGCCCAGCTACAGTGTTTTCACCATTTCCCCTGGTGGCTCTGACGCAAGGCTGAAGTTTAAGACGTTCACAGTATCACGCACTCCAAGGGGCCAGATGGGAGGACGGACCGCCAGGCTCAGAAGACTCTCTTTTTGTTTTTTTTAGAGAAAGAAAAGTTTCAAGTCTAGTCAAAGTCACTACTAAGCAGGTTAGAAGTTCCATGTGACAGACATGGAACTATTATAATCATCATTTATTTGATAAAAACCTAGCAAATGATTTTGAAAACCTACCATGTGCTCTGTACTCTCCAGGCAGAAGAAGAGAAAAAAGTCACAGGGTTCCAGCCTCAGTAGGGTGAGCCTCATCATCATCATCATGATCTTCTAAAACCCTTTTTAATGCTAATAATAGTCCCTTGTAAGAATCCACCTATGAGAACTCGCAGGGCTTACTGAGCACTAATTTTGCACCCAGCTCTGTGCCCTAAGGTTCCTGCCCTCAAGTGATTGACAGTCTAGTTGAGTCAGAACTTGAACCCAAGACGCAATCACAGTTACCCAAGGCAGCATATCACCATGCACTACATTGTGCCCGGTCAGTCCAAGAGGCCTCCTCCAGCTTTACTCAGATGGCCTTCAGTCTCACTCCTTTCTCAAAGTCCTGATTTTTTTCTCTCCTTTTTCTTAATCCAGTTAGTGGCAATTCCGTTCTACAAGACATCCAAAGTCAGGCCTCCTTTCATCTGTCTTCTTTCTTACTCTAACAACAATTTCCCAGACTGCTTTTCAAACATTCCAAAGGGATTGTCAGGCCTGCCAGACCCCAAATACTGCCAGAATGAGGCTAGAGTTTCCCAGGAATTTGACTCACACTCCCCGAGGCGGCTGAGTCAGGTGTCCCCAGGCAGGAGCATATGGACGCACCTCTGGGGCTCTGAGGAAGTCATACTGCTCAGTGGTCGATCATCCCTAGCAACTGTGGCTTCCTTGGGTTTGTCCCATGGAGGTGGGGGTAGCATCCCTTCGTGCCCGGACTCCAAGAACACTGGCCTTTCCCTCTGGAGCACTGGGTCTCCATCATCATATCCCAGGGGGAGTTTTTGAGGATACGGCATCTGCCGCATTACAGACAACTCCAGAAAGGAAAGGAAGAGGGCTGTTCTATAAATACCCACACCACTCCTGGATGATGCACTATCCTCCTCCCCGCTCCACCCCCAGTCACCCTTGTGACTGTCAGAGCAGAGCAGCCTCAAGCCGAGGGATTAGTGCCATCACAAGGTCACAATAGACACCCTGGTCCATAAATACTCCTGGAGAGCTGTAGTCGTTGAACAGGAGCCAGGAGGGGAAAGAAAGAAGAGAGAGGCAGGAAGGAGGGCTGGAAGCCTGCTGGGGCTAACTTGAAAATCTACAGCTGAGAAAAGCAAAAAAAAAGTCTGGCTTTCCTCCAGAAAGTGAAAATCTAGAGAGGGCCTGGAGAAGGGAGGGGAAAAGGGCAATTCCCACAGAAGTACTCTTGCTTTTAGGGTGGTCAGCCTGAACTTCAGAACACAGATGTGCCCCCCAAATGTTGTAAAAAGAAACCCAAGAGCTGGTACCACCAGAAGTTTCAGAATCTCTGTTAATATAATCAGCATCAGAATTACTGAAAGTTCAAAGAAAATGAATTTTTGGCACCTTTGCAGAGGAGAATCTTAGAGAAGCAGGAAGAGAGAGCCAGGCTCTCACACCGATAAAGCTGGAAAATAGTATGTAATCTCCTTGGATGTGCAGACCATAGAGCGAGGAGACCATTTGTGGGAGGCGCCTGTTCTGTGGGTTCCAAGGACCCTAGGGATCTTGGGGTCCTCACCCTCTTTTAGGGCACGCACACTTTGGGTGTCAAGGCAGATGGAGACGATGGGGAAATGTGATCAGGAGATGAAAAGCTCCGGTGGGAGCAGGATGCCTAAGAGCGCTGTACCTAAATAAAGAAGGCCACGACGCGCCGGTGACAGTGCCGCAGAGCTGATATTCTGCATCTCCACCCCACAGCGGGGAGGGCAGAGGGTGGATCAGCTTTCCTGTCACCACCAGAGACAATTTCCAGAGCAGCGTGGATGAATCATCTAGTGCACACGCACACTCCAAATTTTTAATTATGGAAGATGGGGGCGGGGAGATGCCAACTAACCAAAGCTGAATTTGGGGTACATAATTTTTGGAGCTGGTGTGTCTAATTCTGTCTTCAGTTTTTGAGTTTCTTGGTCCCTTTTAAGTGAAACTTGGAGTGACTTACCCAAAGACTACCACTAAGCTTATGTTAGAAAGCAAAGACCTGATTACTTGGGGTGATGTGGCTAACGTAAGCAGCTAATCAAAAAACAAATTAGCTAATTGGGATGTAGTCACACATGTTATCAATAGCTTTGTTTTACTTTTTAGAACCAAGATTTAGGGTCTTAGTTCCAGAGTGAGTTTGTGTTTACAGCTGACGTTCAGAGGAAGGATAGGAACACTGCCTGCCTCCCCCACACCTCACTTGAAACCTGCATTGGAGACGGGGCTTTGCGTTGGCTACACAATAGACTTGACAAATTGTGCTAGCTCTTATCCACAGAGAAGAGCTATAGAATTCAACTCCTCCTTTGCCTTTGAAGACACAAGTTCTACCTCTGAAGAAGAAAAGATTAAAGAAGATCGGGGTCAGCCTGGTGGTGTAGTTGTTAAATTCGCACGCTCTGCTTGGGCAGCCTGGGCTTCGTGGGTTGGGGTCCTGGGTGTGGACTGACATACTGCTCATCAAGCCATGTTGTGGTGGCATCCCACATACAAAATAGAGACTGGCACAGATGTTGGCTCAGGAACAATCTTCCTCAAGCAAAAAGAGGAAGATTGGCAACAGATGTTAGGTCAGGGCATATCTTCCTTACCAAAAAAAAAAAAAGAAAAGGAAAGGAAAAAAAAACAAAGAAAATTGTGATCCAGCAAATGGGAATATAAGAAACTCTTGTCTCAGAGGTTCAGAGGTAAAAACCAGCTGAAAACTGCAATAAAGAACTTTTTGTGTGCAATTGAAACTATGTGAATATGGACTCTCTATTAGGTGATATTTAATCAGTAGGAAATGTCTCACTGTCATCTAAAAAGCTAAAACTCCATATGTTGGTCAAGCAAAGATATTTAGTATGAGAGTGTTGTGTGCAAAACTGCATAGGCTGCTCTGAAGACATTGTGTCTTATGTATCAAATTAGCTTGGTGAGTCAAGAAGTAAACGTATGGAAAGCTACAACAAAAGTCAACTGAAATTTTGTACCATTAAGTGAGGAGAAACACTGACTTAAACTTCACCAAGAAGCTGCACATTGCTTGCTGCATAAGACGGAGTGAAGTCACTGCAAATGGGACTTGTGGAAGGGTGAGCCATCATAACCTCTAGTTTGATGTAAAGTTTTCAAATCTTTCTTCAGAAACTGGTAATGATTACATCTCATCTGAGCTCCAGCCAGCTGCCCTCTCCTGAGTACGGCTACTTGCGATCCTGGCGCAGGCCATGATGTCTTCTTGGTGAAGCTGCTGGAGCTGCAGCTGTTTAGGGAGCAAGAAAATTTACTAGCATTGGTCTTCTTCATGAGAAGCACATTTGCCTTTGGTAGCCCATTATGCCTTTTTTCAGTGAGAACTCATAAAAAAGTAATCTGTGACAACAGTTCTCTTGACCTTGGACAGCAGAATGCACAGACAGCTCTGGTCCCATATATATTTCCCAGGGTTCAGCAAAGCTTGCAACCTCCAGGCTGCTCCAGGTCAATTTTCGCTCACCTTCTTCGGAGACGCAGCTGCTGAAAAGGCAGGACGGGCACACGTTCCGAATGTATTTCTCAGTCCGTGGCAAGCACGTTGATTATGTAGCAGGGAAACTACTCTGAGTGCTGGGCAGTCACTTCCTGATTCTCTTCTGGTTCATCCTCATTTGTGGCCCAGCCTATGGTAAGCAGACACAAGCTGGTAGAAGCCACATATTGACCTGCGACATCAAGGTTAAGAGACCCTGAAAAAAATCTACAGCACTTACTGCCTGTAACATACCATCCAGCATTTGATCATACAGTCCTAGGTCACTTTCTAATTACGTCTCACATATCAGTGTGTCAACTGACAAATATCAATTAGTGTCTTCCATGAATGTAGTCATGATCTCCCTTCCCCAACTATAGGGAACAAGTGTTTAGTCCTTTATTCTCCCCAGCCTACACTCCACAGTGCGGAACACTTAGAGGAAATTAGAAAGTGATGAGTTCAGTGTCCAACGGTGCTGCACGGACTAGCTGATGGACCCCGTGGTACCGTGTGTGATGGTGTGCGCACTGCAGAGACGTGTGGTGATGTGCACAGTCCAGAACGCTTAGAGGAGCCTGACAAGTAAATAGGTTTCAAAACAACCCCTGCCACATAGATATTTTTACCTGCTCAAACTCTTTCCCCATTCCATCCTTACCAAGGAGGATCAACATGATGATGCAGCAAATGGTGGGGACACTAATAGCTCAAGACAGGTAGATCTGCTGTAAGTCTCATCTGACATTTTCATTAAAATTCTTCCTGAGCTTCAAGCATCTGGGCTCCTACTCCTTTGGCAGAACTGTCATGTGTATTCTAAATATGCAAAACGGAGGGAAACTCATTCTCTTTATACAACAAAGTATTCCAAGATCTATGCTAAGTGGTTGGGAACAAATATGAGTAAGAGAGGGTCATATGTGAACAAGGGAAGATGCCTGTAAACTGAGAAGTGCCGTAAGTGTTAATGGGATTACACTAGAAGTTCATCCAGTGCATACCAAGGGCACAAAGGAGGGACTGGTTCTTCTATTTGGGGGCAGTGATCAGGAAAGACGACACAGATGAGGCGACATTTGATCTTTGTCTTGGAAGATGAGTAGATTTTTGTTTGAAGATGGGGTAGGGAACACTGTGCTCAGAAGAGACGAATCATGAGTAAAGATACAGCGGTGAAATAGCAGAAGCCATCGGGGGATCTGAAAGTCACTTTGCACGGCCAAAGCAAAGGGGATAAGGAGGCACAGGGAGGAATAAGAATGGAGAGAAACATAGGAAAGATCATGAAAGGCCTTGCAGGCCAGCCCAAGGATTTTGGGTGTTATTCTGTAGGCAAATGGGAGCCATTGAAAGTTTTTAAAAGCACAGAGAGACATAATCAGATTTTTGTTATAGAAAGATCAACCTGGAAGCCATACTGAAGAAGGACTGGAGGAGCAGGCCCAGGAAGACATCTCACTCTCCTGCTCAAAATCTCCCAAGAGAGTAAAAGAAACTCCAGGCTTCTCATCACTGCCCAGAAGGGCCCTGTCTGCTTCTCCATGGCTTCTTGGAGGGTCATCCTTGTCTTATTCACCAACATGTCCCTAGACCTGAATGAATGAATGAATGATGACACATCAAACAAGAGCTGATAAGGGCCTGAACTAAGGCAGGGAATGGGGAGGAGGGGACAGAATAAAGAGATGTGAAGCAGTGAGAATTGATATGGCTTGATGACTAAATGGATGTGGGTGGTGAGAGAGAGGAGGAGTAAGAATGACATTTAGATTTCTGGCTTGGGTGACTGAGTAGATGGTTATCCTTTATAGAGAGGGAATGCAGCAGAGAGATTTATAAGGCACAATCAATGAGGTCAGTCTTAGGAATATCAAGTTTAGGGCATTCAGGGGTAGCACACTAGGAAGCAATTAGACATGGGAATCGAGAGTTAAGGAGAAAGGTCCAAGCTAAAGATACATATTTAGGAATTGTCAACACATAGGGTATCTGAAGTCAAAGGAGAGGCATGAGTTAAATTGGGGAAGGAAAGGGTATGCTTGTGCATGGGAGAAAGAGGAGATGAGCGCTGGTTCTCTCTGAGAACATTTCCCACGCGGATAGAAGGAACGTTTGACTGTGCAGGCCTTCCTTCAGACTTCGTGGGATGGTGGTCCCCATTGCTGCTTAGGCGGGTGTCCGTGATGCCACAACCCAAAGGAGAGTTTCCAGAGGGCTGCGAGACATGCCTTCCCTTGCCTGGCCTCTCTGAGAAAAGAACAAAAGGTTTTAGTCACCCTGCGGGCCAGCTAAGGGACGAAGTACAGAATGGCATTTAACCCGCCGCTTTGAATATTTGGGCAGGAATTTAATCCATATAATACGTGCACTTGAGACCAAGAACCAGATCCTCAGTCTAGATGATATAGTTTCCTTTCTGAAGTCTACTCTGTGGGAGTACATTAAAATAGTTAAGGTCCTATATATTTATCAGATATAGGTATATACATAATTGTATCTTGCTTTTTCTCTAAACATTATCTTGTAAGCGTTTTTTCCATACAGCCTTAGCATTTTGATGACTGTATAATATCCTTTCCCTTATTTATGCAGTTTTAGGCTATTTCTAATTTCTCTCTATTTTCAATATACATATATAATATACACTTCTAGAAAAAATTGTTGCCCATTAGTTTGCTAGGGCTGCCATCATACCACAGATTGTGGCTTAACAACAGAAACTTATTTTCTCACTGTTCTGGAGGCTAGAAGTCCAAGATCAAGGTGTTGGAAGTTTTGGTTTCTTCTGAGCCCTTTCTCCTTTTTTTTTTTCTTTTCCTTGGCTGAGGAAGATTTGCCTTGAGCTAACATCCATGCCAATATTCCTCTATTTTTTAGGATTTGGGCCACTAGCACAGCATGGCTGCTAACAGAGTGGTGTAGGTCCACACCGGGAACCAAACCCAGGCCTTGAAGCAGAGCGTGCCGAACTTAACCACTGGGCCACCAGGGCTGGGCCTGAGGCCATTCTCCTTGACTTACAAATGGCCACCTTCTTGCTGTGTCCTCACGTGGTTTTCTCTGTGGACGTGTGTATCCCTGGTGTCTCCTTTTGTGCCCAAATTTCCTTTTCTTCTAAGGACACCAGTGAGATTGGATGAAGGCCCACCCTAACACCTCATTTTAACTCAATTACCTCTTTAAAGACCCTATCTCCAAACACAGTCACATTCTGAGGGCATCAGGGCTTGAAAATATGCATTTTGTGGGGACACAATTCAGCTCACAACATATTGTGCATAATTTTTTCATTTCAGATTATCTCCTTTGGATAGATTTCTAGAGTTGGAATCACTGGACCAAAAAGTAAAACTATTTTAAGGCTTTTGAAAATTGCTCTCCCCAAAGAACGTAACAATTGCTACTACAGCAATCCACTTAAAAAAATTATTTTTAAAATAAGTGAATGAATCAACTAAGGATTCTGGTCAGCTACATCCAGCAGAAACTCATCTCCAATGACTTAATTCAATAGGGGTTTTTTTATGACTTACAGAGAAGCCCAGAAGACAATCCAGAACAAACAGCGGTTCCATGGTGTCCCCAATGTCCGAGGCGCCTTCTTCGTTTCTGCTCTCCCATCTTCTCCTGTCTTGAGCAGGTGGCTTTCACGTCCGTGGCCTTTGCCCTTGCTGTTCTCTCTGTCTCTGACCCCCAGACTTCCCCCTGCTGGCTCCTTCACTTCCTTCCCACTTTCCTGCTTTATTTTTCTTTCTTAGCACGTATTATTATTTAATATACAGTCATGCGCCACATAACAATGTTTCAGTCAACGACGGACGTCATATGTGCTGGCGATCCCATATTAGCACTATATAGCCAGGTGTGCCGTAGGCTATACCATCTAGGTCTGTGTAAGTGCACTCTGTGATGTTCACACAATGACAAAATAGGCTAACAATTCATTTCTCGGAATGTATCCTGTCGTTAAGCGACATGTGACTGTACTATATATTTTAATTATTTATGTCATTTATTGTCTTTTTCATCCTCTGGAATGTAGACTGCATGAGGGCACGGAGTTTCTCTCTTTGGTTTATTATCATACACACAGACTTCCACTCTCAGGAAAGACTAAGCCCAGACTGACGTCCTCTCCCTCCCACCCTTCCTTCCTTCTTTCAGATTGTGAGGTGGTTTACCTGAGGTTATAGAGAAATTTGGTGACAAAGCCAGAAGAAGCTGAGGCCTAGTTTCCTGAGTTTTCTGCCCTTTGCACCATTTCTAAACAGAATGTCATTGACTCTGCGGAAGTAGCCTAATGAGTTTATGACTACATGTTGCTGGTTGAATTTAGATTTCACAAGGCTTTTGAAACCGAATGCTGAGCAGACCATATTTTAGAGTCAGTAGTACAGTATTCCCAAATCCTTTAGTACATTTTCTGACAATTCTGGAGAGGTGGGAGGGAGAGGCTAAAGTGCATGTTCTACCATCTTTATTCAATTCCTGATTAATTGTGAGCCTAGTTTTCCAAAATTCCTTACAAGGTAAAGAACAATTTACATAGTATGTTAACATTTCTGTAAAATAGGAGGTTAAAAAAATGTATGCAAATATTCTTACCGATGCATAAAATATCTCTGGAAGGATGCACAAGAAGCCATCAAGGGTGATTGTGGGGACAGGAAATGGGTGGCTGGGGGCACAGGTGGGAGAAGTGAAAAGTCACCATGAGACCCAATTATACTTTTAAATATGGTTGCAAAAAGATAAAACAAAAGAGCCAAACTCTTAACGTCAATGCATTGTCTCAGGTGTGAACTACTCATTGTTTCAGATGTGAAATGCTGCTGATCATACCTCCTACCACATCGGCACATGACATGGCCCTGCCCATCTTTCTGACCTTGTCTCCTACACATTTCCCCGTGTACACTGGGCTCCAGCAACAAGGGCCTTCCTGCTATTCCTTGAATGAGCAGAACTCAGTGCCACACAGGCCCTTTGACTTGCGTTCCCTTTACCTGGACCTCTCCTCCCCCAGATCTTGTCACAGCTCAGTCTTAACCCCGTTCAGGTCTCTGCTCAACTGTCACCTCCTCAGGGGAGTTCTTTCCTAACCACCATATTTTAAGCATACCTCGGGTCTCAGTGACTCTCTGCTGCTCTCATTCCATTTTACTCAGAGTACTTGCCACACTTACATCACTGTTTGTTTCCTTGTACACGTGACCTCCATGAGGCAGGGGCTGTTTTCTTGACCACTGCGTCCCACGCACCTAGAACAGGGCCTGCCACAAAGAAGGCACTCAAGAATTAATAAATGCATGAACGCATTCCACTGAGGAGCTTAATGCAAGACAGAATTGAAACTGCCTAGTTCAAGGAGGGTGAAGAGATTTCACTCATTTACCAGCTCTGGTCAACCAGTGACCTGCCTGGAAGGCTGTGGTGAGATTGAGAGCCTCTGACTGAGGTGATGAGGACCCCGTGGTCAGTTAGCTGTGTTGAGTGTGGGCACAGGAGGGAAATAATGCACATATGTCACATAATGGCAAACCCAGATTATCTGGTAGGCTTAGCCAAAGAAGAAGCAGCCACGTCAAGAGCATTTAGAGTCAAATGTTCACTTTAAATAGTGAACTTGAAAAACATGACTATGTTAAACAAACAGCAAGATAATGCCCTTGTTCCACATCTCATACGTTTGCCTGACTGTGTTATTTCACTGCTGAGAGGTTCATTGTTCAAAAGTCTAGACCAAATGTGCAGAAAATTCTTAGACATCAATTTATTTCTAACCAAAATTATTTGACTGGCTCCAAAACTGGTAGAAAGTGCATTTCAAATCACGGATTTTTACTAATTGTAGGAACTTATTTGAAATTAAATAAGAAGGTCTGCATTTTTAAAAAGCCAATTAGATTTGGAGCATTAGGTGGGACTCAGTCACACGCAACAGAAATAACGCAACATAGCTTAAGGAAAAGGGGGGCTTCGATGAGAAGCTTCTAGAACCTCACATGGGGTTTTTACTTTCTCACATGTTAGCTCTCCTAGGGCTGTAGGGAACCGACTGCTCAGCAGCCCCTAGAACTCCTAATATTCTTCTTTTTCCTGCCTGGGGGCTTCATTATCTCAGATCAACTTTCTCCAGTAGCCATGGGTTGGCCTACCGCCAGCTTTGACACACACAAGAAGATCTGGAATTTTTTCTTACCCAGCTCTAATTTGAAATATCCCAAATAATTTGACTAATTGGCCAGACTCAGGTCACAGACTCATCCCTGGACCAATCAACTGAGCCAGATGGGTGGGACACCATGATGGGTTCAAATTGGAGCAGGTGTCCATTGACAACCACCATGGAGACTCCCCTCTGGAACCAGAGCTGGGGAGGGAGAAGGGCATGTCTCAGGAGAGTTGCGGTGTGGGGAGGGGCCTTCTCCAAAGTGGAGGAGTGTACACACGGACTGGGCAGACACTGTAACCAGTTCTCCATCCCTGGTAATTATTCAACTGCTTTCCAGATTTCCCTTCCTCCCACCTCCACCCTCCCAGCCCTTGCACCAGATGCTCACTGGCTTTTTTCCTCACATAGTTACCAGTGATCCTCATCAAAATCAGTGACTCGGGTGGAAATAACGTTGTTCCCGGTTTCTGGAATTACTGAGCTTTGCACAAACTGTGCAGGTGAATGGCACCTTCCTGCCAAGGTGACCTGGAGTGAATTGGGTGGAGATGCTCTTTTCTTCATGAACTATTCCACCTGCGGTTTATGCGCACATTATTTTACTTCCCTTTTCACATCTGTTGCCTGGCTGCGCCCTCTGCCACCTGGTGCTGTCTATTATTCCTCCTTTCCTCCACATTTAACAAGGCCATTATCATTCAGGCCGTTCCTTTCCGCAGGGCAGCATGGGGCCCCCAGAAGCCCTGTCAGTGTGTCCTCTAATGTGTGAACAGTCATGACTCCTATGATCTTAGCACTAGAAGGGCCAGTAGCAATCAGCTGGTCCAATCTTTTTATTTTACTGGGGATTGGGGTGGAGGGAGAATAAATGAGGCTAAACGATCATTTCTAACTTTCTCAAGGTCACCCAGCATCTTAAAGGCACAGTATAGCTAACGTCTGGATGTTTTCTGGTCCTAATCCAGTGATGTGTCAAGGACCTGGCCCAAGCAACCAGCAAAAAATACAAAGAGGGGTGGCACAGAGAACCACTCGAGCAGTGCATCAGGCTCTTTGACCAAAATCCCCCAGGGTCATCCTGCTCTTTTTAGTTTCTTTTACAATAAATACGTCCCCTTTAGGGACACGTGCACTCCTCCTCCGCTCACCAAGACAGGAACAGGCCTCCCCCTGCTTGCTCAGCAGCGAGTTATCAAGCCACTGTCATGCTCAGTGGGGAATGCAGAAACAAAAAACCCCACCAGCCAAACAAACAAGAAACATGTTAGTTATGGTCCCTACCATCAGAAGGTTTTCAACGGTTTGGGGAGAAAGGCCAAAAATATCTGATCAGATTTAGGACACAAGGACGGTCATGACGTTATCAAACAGGTGGTAGAGACCGGCTTCCCTAGGCTGCACTTACTCTTTGGATCTTATCATCATCTTATATAAAAGAAAATGTAATAAAAACTTCTCCCAAGGGGCTGGCCCCGTGGCCGAGTGGTTAAGTTCGCGCGCTCCGCTGCAGGCGGCCCAGTGTTTCGTCGGTTCGAATCCTGGGCGCGGACATGGCACTGCTCGTCAGACCATGCTGAGGCAGCGTCCCACATGCCACAACTAGAGGAACCCACAACGAAGAATACACAACTATGTACCGGGGGGCTTTGGGGAGAAAAAGGAAAAAATAAAATCTTTAAAAAAAAAAAAAAATCAACTTTAAAAAAAAAAAAAAAACTTCTCACAAGCTCCATAAAGGTGTCCCCAAATCTCCTCCAATTTACTCTAGTGGTTGAATAAATATTATAATTATTGTGGAAAAGGGACAACATCAAATGCCAGGAGTTCAGAGGACAAGAAAGGTGTTTGGAGGTCTCCACCCCCTGGTCTCTGACTATCACCCCACTTTGAGAAGTAGGGAGCCGGGCGTCATTCGTCCCTCAATTGACATACAAGAAACAGATCCTATAGCTTGGGAGGAAGAAAACCAGGACCAGAACTCAGAACGCCTGTCTTGTTGAGTTTCAAATTATCATTATGGAAGCAACAGATGCATACAGTTTAAAAAATCAAGTAGTGCTAACGGCTTATAATGAAAAACATCTCCTTGCTTCAATTGCTGCCCTCATCTGAGAGACAATCACTTTAAACTCAGCGGTTTTCAATGCTCTTTATCTTCTTAGTTTCCTGTATCATGCTTACGCTGCTAGTTTTTGATTTTTCCTTCTATGTACATCTTACTATGGAACATGAGATTTTTAGCTCCCATACTATTCTCTCTTCTAGTTACAATTTTTATCAAATCAATGTTTAATGTTTACATTAGTATTTATATAAACATTGTTCAGAGAAGAGCCTTGTAGCACACTGCAATTACTTTTTCTTCCCATATAACTTTTTGTTTTTCCTAGAGTTAGTAACTGCCTCTTTGTTGTTGTTGTTTTTTCAATGTTTTATTTATTTTATTTATTTTTTATTTTTTATCTTAGGAGGAAGATCAGCCCTGAGCTAACATCTGCCAATCCTCCTCTTTTTGCTGAGGAGGACTGGCCCTGACCTAACATCCATGCCCATCTTCCTCTACTTTATATGTGGGACTCCTACCACAGCATGGCTTGATGAGTGGTGCCATGTCCACACTTGGGATCCGGAAGGGCTGACCCCAGCCGCTGAAGTGGAACGTGTGCACTTAACCACTGTGCCACCGGGCCGGCCCCTGCTGTTGTTATTGTTGTTTAATTGGTTTTCCTATGTATCTGTCATGAATTCATCTTCCAACTTTATAAATTATAAAATATTAATTTTATAATTAATAAGAATGAAGAATTATAAAATCCTTCCCAATATATACACACACGTCAGGTAATCTCTCAATTTCTTATTTTTTTCTTTGGAGGTGTCCAAGGCCCAGCGATCCGGAATTTCTCTGTCCTCCAGCTCTGATCCGGACTGCCTTTTCTCTCGGTCTGATGCATAGTTATTATTCTGAAGCCCCCCTTCACCTTCATCCTGGGAATTCCCTCCTCCTCTCCCCTCTGTTAGGCCTGTCTCTTCCAGGGACCTTCTTAGTTTGTCTCCTCTCTTGTTTTGGAGGAGAGCATCTTCCAGTAGCTTCTTGAAAATGGGTGCATGGGAAGTAAATTTTTTGAGACAACGTGTGCTTGAAAAATACCTATATTCTTTCTTCATGATTAGTTTATTCTTTGGTTGAGTATAGAAGTCCAGAGTATAAATCGTTTTCCTTTTTTGAAGGCCTTGATCTCTTTATTCTTTAAATTCCAGTACTGCTGTTCAGAAGCCTGATGTCACTCTGATTCCTTGACTTCTTTCTGCATGACCTGTTTCTTTCCATCTGGAACCTTTTGGGATCTTCTCTCTAAATCTGAAGTTCTGAAATTTCACGGTGCTGTGTCAGTGTGAGACACTGTGTTGGGCGCTCATTGGCCCTTTTAATGTGGAAACTGACGTACTTCAGTTCTGGGATTCTGCCTTGAATTAATTTCTCTGTTTTCTCTTTTTTGTTGTGGTTTTTGTTGAGGAAGATTAGCCCTGAGCTAACATCTGCTGCCAATTCTCCTCTTTTTGCTGAGGAAGACTGGCCCTGAGCTAACATCCATGCCCATCTTCTTCTACTTTATATGTGGGACACCTACCATGGCATAGCTTGCCAAGTGGTGCCATGTCCACACCCAGGATCCAACCGGCCAACCCCGGGTCACCGAAGTGGAACATTCGAACTTAACCGCTGTGCCACCAGGCTGGCCCTCTCTGTTTTCTCTTTTTGACACTCTCATTTAGCAGATATTGAGCCTCCTGGTTTTGTATCTAATTGTTTTCATCTTTCCTACTTTTCAATTTCTTGTCTTTCTCTGTTACTTTTTGGTAAATTTCCTCAAGTTTATCTTTCAACTCTCCTATTGGATTTTTTCCTGTGATAATATTTGTATCTCCATTTCTTTCTTTCTTGTTCTCTGAATGCTCTCTTTAAGGAGCATCTTGGTATTTAAAAAAAATTATAATTATTTTAAAAATGAACACGGTATCTTCTTTTACCTCAGTATGACAGGAATTTTTTTTCCCCTCCCTGCATTGTCTCTGTTTCTTACAAGTCCCGCTTCTTTCCCCGTTTGTTTATCTCGATCCACCTTTGATGTTGGAGGATCCCCTCAAATATTTGATGGTCCTTGATGGTTGGTTCACAGTCATGAGTGAGGCACTAAAAGTCTATTTGAAAGTGCTAAGCACGTGTGGGGTTTGAAGACAGGTGGGCTGCACCAAAGCCGTTGTACTGGGAGACAAACACCTGATTCTGTAGAGGTTTTCCCTTGAGCGGACCTCTCCGAGGAGATTACCCCTCCACACTCCCGCCTGGGGGTGCGGGTGGGGATTGGGGAAGTATAAGCCTTTTTCAGCATTCTTCCAGCCAAAATGGGTAAGGGGATGGAGGACGAGCGGTGGCATTACTGTTTAGTATACAGGCTTTCAATGATGAATTCACCCCTGGTTGTCAGTGAATTGTCTGATTTCTGTCCCTGGTGGATCTTAGATCCTAAGCCTTGAGCCTTTCTTGTTCAACCTCTCAGTCTTCTTCCTCGCCACGCAAGCTTTCAACCAATCTTCCTGTTTTCAGCCCCACCCAAACCACCACCTGCCCTGCCACGCCCTTCAAAGTTCCTGGTCACCTAACCCCTGAGCCTGTCTAGGGTTTGGAGATGCAACATATCTGGTTTCTTGTTGGCTTCCAATCATTGCAGGTCTAGGTTTTTCTGGTATGGTAGGTTAGTTTCCACTTATCATAGCTTTTATGTTTCTTAAAGGTTTAACATTTATTGTTGGTTATTGATAGTTTCACATTCTCTTCGTCCTTGAGGATGTATGCTCCTTTCCTCTATTCATTGTCATTTTAGTGGAGGTTTAAGAGAGAGCAGGGATAAAATTATGTGTTCAGTAGACCATGCTTAACTGGGATTTCCATGTGCCTGTTTTTGTTGTTGTTTTGTTTTTGGTGGGGAAGATTGGCCCTGAGCTAACATTTATTGCCAATCTTCCTCTTTTTACTTGAGGAAGATTGTCCCTGAGTTAACATCTTTGCCAATCTTCCTCTATTTTTCTATACTTGGGATGCCGCCACAGCATGGCTTGACACACAAGTAGTGTGTAGGTCCGCGCCTGGAATCTGGGCCCACAAACCCTGGGCTGCTGAAGCAGAGCACACAAACTTAACCACTATTCCATGGGCCAGCCCTTCCATGTGCCTGTTTTTAAATCCACTCTTCTAGGCTTCCTCCTTTTACTCCCTTCTCTTTCTTTCTTTAATTCTTACTTGCATCCTTCCTTCCTTTCTCTCATTCTCTCTCTCTCTCCCTTCCTTCTTTTCTTCCTGTCTTCCCTTTCTTTCTTCCTTCCTCAATCCTCTCTCTCTCTTTCTTTCTTTTAGAATGCCATTCTTCTCTCCTTGAAGGGTATTGGGAAAGCTGATCTTCTCTGCTCTTTAAAATACTTTGGATATAAACAGTACCTTGGACTCTTGCTTTAATTTGAATGTATCACATTTCTGCAATAGACTTAGAAATGCCAACATCCCCCAGAGTCTGTGCTTCCTAATCTCTTCCTTTCAGTGCACTTGCTGAGTATTTCTAGGAAGTAGAGTACTGGCATTTCATCCATTTGGGGGCCAGCAACTTTTGGCCAGAATTTGAGTTTGAGAACCTTGGTCCAGAGAACATAGTGAGAGAGGGCAGAGACTATACTCTTGGCCAGCAAGGGAAATGGGGCTGGGGTGAGGGTAGGAACAGATATTAATTAATTGATGAATTAATCAAAAAATATGTATTTAGCGTCTACTGTATTCCAGGCAGGCACTGTCGAAGGTAGAGGAGACATAAAAATGAGTAAGACATTCAGAGTCCAGTGGGGAAGACAAACAGGTAAACAAATGTAACCTGACAAGTGTACTTCACACTGAACAAACATTAATTTAGTGTCCACTGTATGTCAGGCACTATACTAGACCCTTCCATTTTATTTATTCCTTACAATAACATTGTGTGTTAGGCATTATTATACCCATTTTAATATAAGAAAACTGCCAACATAGAGGAATATACAAGTACTGTGAAAACAGAGAGGTGAGCCCTCTCTTTGGGGCTCTGGCCAGGCACCCAGAGGCATACTCTCCCTGGCTCAGCCGTCCACAGTCTGCAGAGCTGAAGGCAGAGGCTCTGGTTGGCACAGAAGATCCTGCCTGAAACAGGCTCCTCCTCCTTGGACATCACCCCTTTTATCTCCTCCCTCCAACTCCAGATCTAAGGAGAATGTCTTATGTAAGATCAGAGGAAGAAAACACGTTCCACGGCGAATTGACAGTGTCTCTGAGCAGGGTCTTCAGCTTAGAAAGGATAAGGGGAAAACAAGTCATGAAAATCTTGAACTAAAACTGTCCCAAACCACAGGAAACTCTTTGATGTACCATCCTTTTTCTCTGTCTCATTTTTCCCCCTTTCCTTTTTCCTGTCAATAGCAAAAATTTACCAGAGTATTGAGACAGTACGTAAGGAATGGCCATGATGACAGAGGGGTGGGGAGGAGGGCTGGCGTTGAGGGGTTAGGTCTAGAGAGATTTTTAAGAACGGCAGATCAGGGGTTCCCCAGAGGAAGAGCAGGAGAATCACGTGGTGAGTTGGGGCGAGGGAAACACACACACAACTCTCTGAACTTCATCAGTTTTTAAAACTCTATCTTTGAAACAGGAACTTGCCTTGGGTCTCCTGAATCGAAGGACACAGCTCTTGCCTTCCTCCTCCTTGCAAGTCACCTTGTCCTTTGAAGCTGTCGGCGGGAGGCGGCTTCCTCTGGCTAGCCAGGAGCCGGCTCCTTTGTACCAGAGCCCTTGTTCTCCAAAAACGGTGGGGTAAGTGGAGGCTGCCGATCCCAGGGGCTCCCCGGGGGCTCCTCTCACTTTGGTTATCGGAGGATTAGGTAGAGAGCGTTCTTGGGGGTGAGGGGAATCCGAACTCCCCACGTATTAAGAAACGGAGGTGGAGGCGGGCTGCAGACAGAGATTTTGCCAGATTACAGATGGAGCCGACTGGATCCAGAACAATTCCCAAGGGAGCTCCTCCCACACCCACAGGAAGGCCAAAAAAAGGCTTGAAATTCAAATTATTTTTGGTGCTTGGGACATCAGAGGGGAGTGTGAGAGGGCAGTGCTAGTAAATAGGAACAGAAGGAGAAAGAAAAAACGGAAGGCTGGTCGGTATCTTTCCTAAGGAACAGCTCGAGAGAGCACCAAACAGGATCAAAAATGTAGCTGGACCTGAATAATATTTTTTATTTTACTGCAATAAATATACACGGGCTAGACTGTAAAGGAGAATATTCACACATTTTACATAAATTTGGTTTCTGCCCTGAAAGAAGCGGTTGCTGCTCGCTCTCCTTTTTTTAGCCTCTATTTTTGAGATGACAGGACAGAGATGTTTTGCCCACACTGTACCCACACTCTTTGCTCTGCTCAAACCTGATTCATTGCCCTGGTTTCCTTCCAAAGCTTTCCTCCTTTCACGAATGTTGTCAGTTTTGTTATTGTTGTTTCTGCTTACGTTTTTGCTTGGATAAGGAGGATGAAAGAATTGTGGGAGGAGAGAGAAAGATGGACACCATGATGAGAGGTGAGAACGCCATAATTACGTTTGAGAATTAGATGGAGGGAGAAATAAAAGACCCTGTTCCAGTGTTTTAGTCTTTCCAGGTCTCACTTTTCCTCATTTCTTACAAAGAATGATTTGGATTAGATAAAGTTGCCGGATAGATAGACACTGGATACTCAGTTAAATTTGAATTTCAGACAGCAAATAAATTACTCAAAATCTGGCATTTGCAATTCTGTGTATTTAAGGCAGTTCTGAAATGGCGTTACAGTGATGTTTAAATGATGGGTACCCACAGGGAACACAGTTTTAAGGGAACGAGTTTCCCAATCTGCCTGAGATGGAGGGAGAGCTGGGTTTCACGCCGGGTCCTCTCTGCTCCCACCTCTCCTTTCACACTAGCCCTCTCTCACTTCTAAAAAAGGAAAGAAAGTCATGGCCCTTGGTTGTCAAAACCTCCAGGGTTTTTAGACAAGGGACAGTTAGAAATATTTGTGCTGAGAAAGCAGAAACCTTTCATAATTGAGATATAAATTTTTTCACAAGTGATTCCCAATTTATTGCTTTCCATAAAACTGGGCGAAAAACCTAATTGAGTTGACCACTGCTAGATTGTTAGAATAATTTTTTAAAAAACAGACTTTATTTTTTAGAGCAGTTTTAGGTTCACAGCAAAGGGAGTTCCCATACACTCCCTCCCCCTACATGCATAATCTCCCCCCTAAAATAATTTTTGAAGGAACATCTCTAAGTGATGTCTGACCTATAAGTTGAAGGAGTTCAAAGAATTGAATGACGTTGCCAAATTCAGCCCTGCTGAAAAACAAATTTCAAGTTCCCTGGCAAAGGTGGACTGACTGGAAATCTTCACATAGGATTTGCATTCAAAGGGATTTGAGTCATTGCAGGCCCCCCTTGAAGGCATAAGCCCAGAAATATGTCCCAATTTTTCTTTCTTCTCATCAGCCCTGGACATTGTCATAACAAAACTCCTTACAGCCCCATCTCCTTATTAATGTGAACAATGTTTCTCAGTGCTTGTGTTCATAAAAATGAGAAATAGGGATAATACTGATGCTAAGCCTGCTCATTCTTGCAATAAGTAACACTGATGGATGTTTGAACTAATTACAGATTCATGTAAACATAGAAAAATAAATATATTTAAAAATCCATCCTCATCCATCTCATTAAGAAAATAATTTCCAATAATATTTTTCTGTTTTATATTTAATGATCAATAAAATATATATTTATCTTGTTACTAATAATTGTAATGATGACTTAGTCTCAAAAGATGTTTCAACACTTGGAGCCTTATGGTCACAGGATCTTTTTTTAAATTGTCAAATCAATTTACATATGCATTTTTGTTTCAGAAAATATGATAGGGTAAAAAGATGTTCAGATATTAGATATTCAAATAATAAAAGATGTCATAAAATATATGACATTTGGATACAATTCTTTAGGGGAAATGGAATGAAAATATAGTTCAAGAAGAAAAGGGAGTGATTTAACATTTCTTTAATAGAACTGCCTGTTCATTTTGAAAAAGGAAAGATGGTAAGTGTCAAATTACTGTGGTACTTACATTCTCTTGGATAATTGAGAAAGAGTCACATAACGGTTTTATTTTAAAACGTTCCATGTTAACGATCTGCAGAATACATCCTTTCCAACCCCTCAAACCTATGATTAAAAATTACAGATGTCTACTTAAAAATCTGTGAAGGGATCCATAGTTTTTCAGCATTTTTTAGGGAGCGTAGGTGAAGAAAAGTTTAAAGACCACTACTTTATATTGTTCTCTTCCTGACGTTTTTGCTCATAATGTAGTACTTCTATTTCCAGATCCTTTACAACTTCGAACAATAAAAATCGTAGGCATCACTCTACCCACAATTTCAGAGGATTCCTAGGCCAGAGTTCTTTGTACCTCCCCATGCTGTCTGCCCATCTACTCTGAACTGAGTGGTAGTTACAGGATCATGGTACAAGGGCTTAAATTGGAGAAACCAGAAATAAATCAGCCCCTAGACCTCACGGCTGAACTATTTCAAGAATATGCAGTTACATTTCAGTGGCCATGATTTGACTCATGGTGTACTCAGTAACACATAATTACAAGCTGCCTTCTAACGGACTTCTACTGTAATGCTTGCTTGTCACCTTCTGAACATAGGGGAGCCACAGCAGGGTTTTATGGTAACTAATTGAAATGATCTAACCAACCCCCATGTGCATCCTGTCATAGGAGACTGGCTTTCTCGCATACCAGCTGAGGTTCTGGTGGAGTATCTCCAAATATTAAAAACTTTCTTTTTAGAGAAGGCAGAAAAATGGATGGAAGCAATCATATGCCCAAGTGGCAGAGGAAACACACATGGGGGAGGCTATGTAACAGGGATTGTGGCAGCTGAGGTAGGAGAGGAATGAAGCACTGCCCTTCATATCAGAACTGAAAACTAAATGGTAGTTTGCCACGATGTAAGTACTGCCAGCCACAATATGCGAAACTGTGCTTAACCAGAGAGTGGAGGTCATAGGCAGTGATGCCTTAGTTAATCTAGGAATGTGTTTTACCACAAGCGATTCAAAAGGATAGATAACATCTATTTAAGCACAAAACTCTCACAATATTTTTTTAGCTTTACAGTTTTTTAAAAATTAAACCTTGTATTTTGAGATAATGGTAGATTCACATGTAGTTGTAAGAAATAATTCGGAGAGATCCTGTGTACCCTTTACCCAGTTGCCTCCATTGGTAGCACCTTGTAAACCATAGTACTAGATTGCAACCAGGATGTTGACACCGATACAGCCGAGACAGAACGTTTCCATCAGCACCAGCATCCCTGTCTTCCCTTTTACAGCTACACACACTTCCCTCCTACCTCACCGACTTCTTAACTCTTGCCAATCACTTATCT
The DNA here is from genome assembly GCF_041296265.1 of Equus caballus. NCBI lineage: Eukaryota > Metazoa > Chordata > Mammalia > Perissodactyla > Equidae > Equus > Equus caballus. The sequence goes on along the minus strand of NC_091710.1, from coordinate 24,621,464 downwards.
GTTCTCCATTTCTATAATTTTAGCACTTCAAGAGTGTTATATAAATGGATTCAATCATACAGTACGTAACCTTTTGGGACTGTTTTTTTTTTTCACTCAGCATAATTCTCCAAATATTTATCCACGTTGTTGGGTGAATCAATAGTCTGTTCCTTTTCATTGCTAAATAGTATTCCACGGTATGGCTCTACCACAGTTTGTTTAACTATTCATCAGTTGAAGGACATCTGGGTTGTATTTAGTTTTTGGCTATTAGCAATAAAGCTGCTCTAAACATTCATGTACAGGTTTTCGTGTGAACTTAAGTCTTCATTTCTCTGGGATAAATGCCCAGGAGTGGAATTCCCAGGTCATACGATACTTACATGTTCAGTTTTTAAAGAAATTGCCAAACTGTTTTCCAGAGGGGTGGTACCATTTTGTATTCCCACCAGCAATGTACCATGATCCAGTTTCTCTTCATCTTCACCAGCATATGACGTTGTCACTATTTTTCATTTTAGTCATTTTGATAGGTATGTAGTGATATCTTATTGTGGTTTTACTCATTGTGGTACAATATATTTTTTTGTATCTTTTGAATTTTTTTCCATTTTTATTGAGATATAATTGACATATAACACTGTATTAGTATCAGGTGCACAACATGATGATTTGATACATGTATATATTGTAAAATGATCACAATGAGTCTAGTTAACATCCATCACTTCACATAGTTACAAAAATTTTTTTCTGTGATGTCACTATGCTATACACTATGTCCCCAAGACTTATTTATCTTCTAACTGGAATTTTGTACTTTTTGTCCACCTTCACCCATTCCCTCCCCTCACCACCTCTGACAGCCACAACCTGTTCTTTGTTTCTATGAGTTTGGTTTTTTCCACATAAAGTGAGATCATACAGTATTTGTCTTTCTCTGTCTGACTTACTTCACTTAGCATAACACCCTCAAGGTCCATCCATGTTTTGCAAATGGCAGGATTTCCTTCTATTCCATTGTGTATATATAACACATTTTCTTTATCCATTCACTTGTCATGGAAGTGGTTGTTTCCATGTCTTGACTATTGCAAATAATCCTGCAATGAACATGGGAGTGCAGATGTCTTTTTGAGATAGTGATTTTGTTTCCTTCAGATACACACCCAGAAGTGGAATTGCTGGATCATATGGTAGTTCTATTTTTAATTTTATAAGGAATCTCCATAGTGTTTTCCACAGTGGCTACACCAATTTGCATTCCCACTAACAGCACACGAATGTTCCCTTTTCTCCACATCCTCACCAACACTTATCTGTTGTCTTTTTGATGACAGCCATCCTAACAGGTGTGCGGTGACACCTCACTGTGGTTTTGATTTGGATTTCTCTGATGATTAGAGATGTTGAGCATCTTTCCATGTACCTGTTGGCCATCTGTATGTCTTCTTTGAAAAAATGTCTCTTCACTTTCTCTGCCAACTTTTTAATTGGATTGTTAGTTTTTTTACTATTGAGTTATATGAGTTATTTATATAATTTGGATAGTAATCCCTTATGAGATATATTATTTGCAAGTATTTTCTCTCATTCCATAGGTTGCCTTTTTATTTTGTTAATGGTTTCCTTTGCTGCGCAGAGGTTTTTTAGTTTGATATAATCTCACTTGTTTATTTTTGCTTTTGTTGCCTTCGCTTTTGGAGTCAAATCCAAAAAAATCATTGCCAAAACTGACGTCAAAGAGCTTACCCACTGTTTTCTTGTAGGAGTTTTATGGTTTCAGGTCTTCAATATTTTCAATTTATACAATTTTCTTTTCACTGACTTTTTATTTGTAAAGTTTTTTGTATGGACATTAAATAATTAAAAAATATGTTATTAAGCAAAAGAAAAAATGCACATGATATATTTTAAAAATATAAAGGAGCACGGGTGAATCCTTAGTCTCCTCTTACCGCCTCAGAGGTGATCTCCTCTCCAGAGGAGCAAAACCACTCCCACCAGCAAAACCACATGAAAACTTCCACCAAAAATAAAGGCGCTGATCACAGTGCAATCACTTTTTCCTACCCCAAGGCCATCTCCAGGAATGATGAAGATTGTCCTGAGCAGATGTAACCTTTGGGAGTGCTTGTTAACTTTTCTCTCCCCTGCTTGGCTGTATTCAGCTGATCCATTTACAGACAGAGGAACGAACTCAGCAAAGTCATTCTCCCTCCATCCAAATCCCTCCATCTCCAATAGCTTCTCCATTCTCCTGCTGTTTCTAATCTGCTGAGGACTAGGAAACCACATAACTAGACCTATTGAAATTAGGTATTCAATCAGCATCCACAAGCAAGCCTAAGAAAGGCTCTCCTTAATGCAGGGACTTTGGCTGTTCAGAGGCCCTTCCTCTCTCACCTTCTGTGTTTGGAGTTCTTTTCCAGAGACGGAAGTAGTCAGAAGGCTGATCTCCAGATCAGGGCCATGCTCCTGTATATGTGTTTTCAGCAAGCCAGGACTGTGACATCTTCTGACATCAGATGCTGGAGGGTGCATTTGGCTATTTACCCAGTTAAAACATCCACAGCATCATTAAGTTTAGGTCTAAGGATAACTTTAGCTTCTTATTGTTTAATTACTAATGAAGGAGTTACCCTGGACCGGGCATAGTTCTCCAGCCTAGCGTTACACTTAATTTTAATATAGTTTGATAGACATGTGGAGTCATCGTACGAACTATGATGAAACTTGAAAGAAGATTCCTGAGCAAAATGCCTGTCTCCAGTGACTCATACTGAGTTTCACTAGGTCTCAGGGTTCAAGCTGCTAATCAGGTTTTGTGTATCTTTTCCAGTGGCAGGAGTTTTAATGTGGAATGGATACAAAATCGGTTAAAATTTTTTGAAAAATTTATTCAGAGACTGATAAGTGTTTTTAAGTTGAAGACAAAGTTAGTTCTGTGGCTTTTTAAAAAATCTGAGGGGCTGGCCCCGTGGCCGAGTGGTTAAGTTTGTGCGCTCCGCTGCAGGCGGCCCAGTGTTTCATTGGTTCAAATCCTGGGCACAGACATGGCTCTGCTCATCAAACCACGCTAAGGCAGCGTCCCACATGCCACAACTAGAAGGACCCACAACGAAGAATATACAACTATGTACCGCGAGGCTTTGGGGAGAAAAACGAAAAAAAAAAAAAAAATCTGAAAGCAGCTATGAGATGTCTAAGATACTTTTAAATTAAAAACTATTTACTTATAAAACTAACAATTTTTCTCTAATAAAATAATATATGCTTACTGAAGAATATCTGGAAAATTCAGAAATAAAAAGATTTAAAAAAATCACCTATAAACCTAACACTCAGATAATTACTGTCAATGTCTTTAAGTATATCCTTGCAAAACTGAATATTTTTATTGTTAAACACACACAAATTGATTATCTCTAGGGAGGAGAAAAGTGTCTGATGGATATGAATGGGAGAGATATTTGCTTACTCTGACTCTTTTGTCCCTTTTGGACTTTATACAGTTTGCATGTATTTTCTACTAACAAAATAATGCAAGGACATAAATCCATCTGTCCAAATATCCTTTTTGGTTTTCTTTGTTTTGTAATAATCAGCTTTTGTTGAGAACCACTAATATAAAAGCCCCCTCGCTTCACTGACTACCATAGGCATCTCTTGGAATAAACTAGATGCAGTTTATTCCGGCTAATGACTTGATTATATTCACCCACAAGTATTTACTAATATTGGCCCTCATGTAGGCTCGGCACTGAGAAAATGAATTATGTAACTAGTTTAAGCAAAAATAAAGTTAAATTTAGTCCTAAAACACAGTCATAGATTCAAAGCTGAGGTATCTATTCATTCTTTCTCTCTGATTCCACAGCCCCAGTTCTTCCCATACAATCACTGGGCATCACTGGGGATGCAGGATCCTAGCAGTGCACTGTGCTTATTCAAACTGACGGAAAATAATGCCGTCAGCACGAATTAATAGGAACGGTGCATTTGGTCAGCAGACTGTAATTTCTGGGGACAGGATGTGCACTCAGTTTTGAGGTTTATATTAGTGTCAGATTTAGCAGTATAGCAATGTTTTCCAAACTTGGTTAATAGGAAATAATTTTGGCACGTGTATGTACGTAGTGTATGTATATATATATATGTGTATGTGTATGTGTATAAAAAGGGCTATATAAAGGGTGGCTTAAACAACATAAATTTACTTTTTCACAGTTCTGGAGGCTGGAAGTCCGAGATCACGCTGACAGCATGATGGGGTTCTGGTGAGGTCTCTCTTCTTGGCTTGAGCCGGCTGCCTTCTTGCTGTGTGTTCACATGGCCTTTCCTTGATGTGTGTGGACAGAGGGAGAGATCTCTTCTTATAAGGCCACCAAACCTATCAGATTAGGACCCACCCTTATGACCTCAAGTAACCTTAATTAGTTCCCAAAAGCCTTATCTTCAAATGCGGTCACATTGTGAGTTAGGTCTTCAACATAAGATTTTTGGGGGGAGGGCATAATTCAGCATATATATATTTACATATTTATATTACAAGTTTGATTTTACATACAAACTTCCAGGTATTCCACCAAAGTTTTATCTTTTTTGATTTTACATTATTACTGTCCCTTATTGTTCTTTCTCTTCTCCTATAAACAGAAATGTCAAAGTTTCTTCCACTCCCCATTTTTCCTACACAAAGGCTCTGTGAATTTGAGCTAAGAGATAACCCTGGGTGTGGGCAGTTGTCACGGAACTAGGATTCAGAACTCATGGATTCAACTCAGGACTGGCTATGTGATTCTGAGATTATATCTCGCTCCTTAAAACCTAAATTCTTCCATCTGTAAAATGAGATGAATACTCTATAATCCTGTGAGAGTGGGAAGAAAGAATAGTTAATAATTTATCATATGTTAGCTCTTTGTAACAAAAGCTTCAAAATGAAATGCAAAGATTTTAATCCAAAGTTATGATACTATTTTTTTTTTTAATTTAAAAGATATTCTCAGCACTCACTATGTGCCCTAAAAACAGTGACTCATTCAGTCTCAACAACAATGGTATGAGATACGTTATCTGTTATCACCACCTTCTCTTCTCCATTTTATAGAAACACAGAGAAGTGAGGTAACTGGCCCATGGTCACACAGCTAATAATTAGCGACAGAGTCAGGCGTCAAATCCTGGCAGCATGGTGCTATGCAGTCATGCTATAGTTACTATGCAGTCACTAACTATGAAAGTGCTGCTTACTCACTTCGAATTGTGTCATTTCCTTGCCTAAAAAGCCTTCAGTGGCTCTTGAAGCCTGAAGTAACAAGTAGAACCCATTACCGTATCAAAACAGACCCTCCAGGTACCATTCTTTCCCTTTTCGTTCCCCCATTAAAATCCTCCATCTTATCCTCTCGTGCTCCAGCTGAACTGGACCGGTCACACTTCCCTGAATGGATCCCATGCTTTCCTGCCTCTTGCTTTGCGGTTGATAACTTCGTTCTCTGGAATCCCTGTCTCCAACTTCTACATTTTACACTATCTAGGTCTTCAAGGTCCTTACACGGTACCATCTCCTGCATACACGTTCTCTTACACCTCTCAACCCCAGCTGGTTGCGGTTTTCCCACAGAATTTTCTCTCTCCTCTCCTTTCCATGTGTATCAGTTTCTGGCTTTCATGACAGTTATTTCTGTAAAGGTTATATTCCCTCCCTACTAAAGGATGGGCTCCTCGACGGCTGCGACATGCTTTCTGATACAGCTTTTTAATTTTTATTAAAAATTTAAATCATTATTGTTCTTTTTTTGATAATCAAATGTATGCACGCTTATTGCAAAAAAAATTAAATATTACAGAAATACATCTCTTAGAAAGTGAGATCCACCATCGTAACCTCTCCTCCCCTGCCCTAAGACGATTCTGGTTAACAGTTTGGAATGTAGGCTTCTAGACTTTTTTCATGTAATAAACATGTTTAATTTTTATTTATAGACATGGGATTATACTACACAGACAGCTCCGTAACTTTTTCTGCTTAAAATATTTAGTGTTTTTCATGTAGACATGTATGTAATTCTTTTTTTTTTTAAAGATTGGCACCTGAGCTAACGACTGTTGCCAGTCTTCTTTTTTTTTTCCTGCTTTTTCTCCCCAAGTCCCCCCCAGTACCTAGTTGTATATTTTTTAGTTGTGGGTCCTTCTAGTTGTGGCATGTGGGACACCGCCTCAGCGTGGCCTGATGAGCGGTGCCATGTCCGCATCCAGGATCTGTACTGGTGAAACCCTGGGCCACCGAAACGGAGTGCGTCAACTTAACCACTCGGCTACGGGGCCGGCCCCTATATAATTCTTTTTTAACAGCTGTATAGTATAAGATTGTATGGATATACCAATATTTACCTGTTCAATCTCTTGTTAATGAGCATCAGAGTGATTTCTAATTTTCACCATTATGAACAATGATGCAGTATGTTGTATATACTCCATATATATAGACTCCATATATACATATGCATATACACTCCATATACACTATATAGATCTCCAATTGACTTTCTATAGGACATATCCTTGGATATGAAATTGCTAGGTGAAATGGAATGGAGATTCTAAATGATGAAATTATCAAAAATGTGGAGGGAAAAGAGTCTTGTTTTATGTCTTTCTGCATCCTTCACAAACTCAGTGGGCAGCCTCTGGCATCAGGATGCACAGGTTTATATCTAGGCTTGGTCTCTATGCCTTGGTCAGCTCATCTATAAAATGTGGAAATAATACTACCTTGCTCCCAGTGTTCTAAGACTTAAATTAGATAATACATGGAAAGTAATTAGCATTCAGTAAGTACCCGGAAAGTAAGTAAATGCTAGATATATGGGAGGGAAAATGGTAATAGGTTCAGATAATTGTTTGATGAATGAGTAGGACTAAACAGAACAATAGTGGTTTGAGTAATCTTTCTGGAACTGCATGGTACAGAACCATTCATACTTTGCTATTAAAACCAATAACAACTATTTATAAAATGACCAGTTAGCATTAGAGGTGCAATTTGTGGCCTCGGAGCAATTTATCTCTGTGCAAAATTAACTGGCTTGAACCAAGATCAACCAATGTCCTTGGCCTCTTTGGTCCCACACTTTTCCCAACAGAACTGACTGGTCCTGGCACCTTATATAATGGGTGTCTCTAAGGACAGAAGACAATGCATCTCCCAGAGGGTGCCCGCGCACCACTGAAGGTTATTAGGTCATCTAGTTACCCAGCCATTAACATTGAAAATGAATAGAAAGTGCATAAATAAATGGCTGGACTAGAGTATAAAGCTATCTGTTTAGATTCTTAGGTTCTGCAGCAGAAGTCTCTATCTTCACGCAAAGCTTCCTATACCAATACTAGAAGATTCTGGGGGTAGTCAACCCTGGATACTAGAACTAACTACCCTACCACTACCCTAACTAGCTGCAAAACCTCGAGCAAACTGTTGAAGCTCATCTTGCATGGATATGAGAGGAATGAAATAGCTGACGTGAAGGTCATTTTTTGACATTCCTTTTCCCACAGGCAGAGTCACATTTTCAGACATCAGGGCTGTTCACTGCACTGAAAAAAATTAATGCATAAAATCTGGCAATGGTAATACAGGTTTTCCCTGATATCTGAAAGCAGAGCGTTCCTATGAAAGCTTTTCTAAGCCAGAACGGCATAAAATGAAGAAGCAATTACCATTAATTTATAAGGGAAAGTTTTTTGAGCGTTCCCAAACCCAAAAAATAACCTATCAAGTCATACCAAACAACACATAAGTAACACTAACATATAGCAAAAGCAGGAATGATATGATAAATGCACGGCCTATATAAAGTAGAAATAATGTCTGTGCAGTGCAGTTTCACTCACCAGAGTCGGGAAGACAGCGAGCACGCTGAAGGCTGAGAGGTGGTGGTGGCGATGACGGGGTGTCGGGCCGAGTCGTTGGAGGTTGGGGTGGTGGGAGGTACAGCAGACTGGGGTGTAGGAGCGAGAGGAAGAGGGTCATCTGTTAACATCTTATCCATCATCATCTGAATCCATCAGGGCAGGCGGGTCACTCATGTCTACACCTTCTTGTACGTCTGCCGCCTCGACGTAGAAGGTCCAGGTTCGTCTTGGTCTGCTGTAGCTGGTGTGGCTGATGTGGCCGACGTAGGAGGCTTGAAATATGACAGTCTGCTTGACTGCTTAGCCTCTGCAATGGCTTGCTGCAAAACAAATGCTAAACACTGCTTTCGCCTTTTTTCGTAAAAACAAAAATCCTCTGGATTTCTTTCTGTTAATGAAAACAGGTACTAATGTATATCTTTCGTAAAAGCCAAGGGGTGTAAAGCGAACTTTCAGATAATGGGGGAAACCTGTACTTTCAAGAGGTGTCAAGAGATGGCAAAAAGACTACAGCAGAGGTCAGACTCAGTTGACGCCCACTCTGCGATGCTCCCTAGAGGAGGAGGGGTGTGTGTTGGGGGGGTCCTCTGAGGAAGCACCTTGAAATCCAGGGATAAGGGAGTGGAATCAGGGAAGAAATTGTAGTCTGACTGGGGCCAGGTCCTGGTCAGGGGCAAATGTGGCAGTCATTGGGCCTCCCAGTGAAGTATGAGCATTGCCCAAAGTGTGCCAATGGGGCCAGCCCAGTGGTGTAGTGGCTAAGTTTGGTGCCACTTTGGCAGCCGGGGTTCAAGGGTTTGGAGCCCTGGTGTGGACCTACACCACTTGTCAGCCACGCTCTGGCAGTGCCCCACATATAAAGTAGAGGAAGATTAGTACAGATGTTAGCTCAGGGCTAATCTTCCTCAGAAAAAAAAAGTGTGCTGATGACCCTCCCCTCAGCGCATCATGTTCTCGCCTCCCCTCTTGGGAGCCAAATGGTGCCTGTATTCTCAGGCCCATTTCAAAGTCCACCTCATTCTTGAAACCCTCCAACCCCACCCCACAGAGAGAGATGTCTTGTTCCTCTAAAGGCTGACAGTACTTACTCTCTGCGTCACTCCCAGGGCACTTCCAGGAGGGACACAAGGCCGTCTCAACCTTCTAGTGACACTCGTATCCTCTCAACGAGACTCAAGGCCTTCGGCTCCTCTTTGCCCCCAGGCACCCAATACAGTAGAGCTCAGGAAATATCTGTGGCTCTCTGACTGAGTGACTCAGGCAGCCCCACGGAGAGCAGAGTTTTATGGATTTTAATATGAACCACACCATGAAATCTGAGACTTTTACCTCATTGCTCATACTGGAAACCTTCAGTTCCAGTCGGATTTGCCTGGAGGCGGATAGAATTTTGTTTCTTTTCACGCTGAAAACCATAATCTAATTTTTAAATTCAAAAACATTTACAGAGTGCCCACTTCATGTTTGACAGTAATCTAAACACTTTAAAAACGTTAATTCATTTTCTCTTCATAGCCGCCCACATGTAGAAACTGAGGCACTGAAAATTTGCCACTTGTCTAGGGATCAAAGCTACCAAGCGGCAGAGCTGGAATTCAAACCCAGGCCATCTGGTTCCAGAGAATATGCTGTTCAACGTGCTATGCTGCCTGAAACCTATGAGTGGCAAAAATCTTCATGAGCAGGAAAAAAAATTGACGTTGACGTATTTGTTTCAAAGGAAAAAAGTTTTTTTTCTTGTGTCCCCCTTTCCTTCCTCATTCAAAGCAAAATGTTCTAAAGCAAACAGCCTTTTTTCACACCTGAGAGAGCCGGTGGCTCATTTTTGCTTTGGCAATCAAAATGGAAGAGGAAACTTGTGTGGTTTCATCACTGGTGCTTTCGGGGTGTGTGCTGCGCTCTGTCCTTCTGCCTCCCTCCTGGCTTGTCTGGCTCGGTCCCCCTCCCCCCGGCGTGTGTTACCTCAGGTCCTGGAGACTTTTTAACAGTCTGCATCTCCGCCACAATACTGGGATGTGGACCAGCCTCCGGTCACTCCCATATATCCAGTTCTAGAGCCTGAAGGGTCTTCTTTTGCCCGCCTCTCCCCCAAAGCCAGTGGCACTCAGACTTTATTAACATTTGCATCAGAGTCCCCAGAAACACATCACACGGTCCTCCATCCCAGATGAACCCACTACTACTTCTGTGCTTAGGATGGTGCGTGCTTGACTTTAGGTGTATTTAAAAGTCGATCTCCCCACGTGGGAGGCCGGTGTCAGAACCTGCCAGACCTGCCATTGATTAACTGTGGGACCTAAGGCAATTACTTAAGGTCTGAGTCTCGGTTTCCTCACCGTGAACGGGATTGATACCCACAGCGTTGCTGTGTGGATTAAATGAAACAACGCAGGGGCTACACCGGCACAGAGTAATCCTCTTAGGTTCCCCTTGGCAATATTTACTTAATACATGCTTGTCCGTTTCCCATTTTTTCCAGGGCACCCTCCCGCTCTGCGGGCTGGAAGGGTGTTTTTGGACCACACTCTGAAAAAGTCCTTATGCTCCGCGTTAGAACGCACGCCCCACTGGGCTCTTCGGGCACATTCATGACAATCCGGGAGTTGTGCGCTTCCTCTCTCGACCCTAACCCTCCCCAAACCTAATCCCCTGGCCCTAGAAAGGTGAAGGGCTCAGGATCCGAGAGAGGCCCGGCTTTAGTCACTGGGTGGGGCTTTGCGACGAAGAAATGGGGTGAAAGAGAGAGCCGCGCTGCGGCCGCCTCCCTCCTGCTAGGATGCCCTTGGCCCCCAGCCCCTTTCCCGCTCCGGACACCTGCTGCCCGGGGCTCGGCGGCGGAGGCTGGGCCTCCCTCTGCGCCGCCGCCGCCGCGAGGGGGCCCGGCGGGCGCCGGGCGGGCAGGCAGGCTCCGGGGCAGCCTCGCGGGCGCCCCGCCCCGCCTCCTCCGCGCAGCCCGCGGCGCCCGGCCGCGCCCCCTCCCAGCCCGCGGCGCCCCGGCACCCCTCTCCTCCCCCGGCGGGCTCGGCGGAGCATTGTACTCACATCCGGGGCTGGGTTTTGCTTTAATGCGAAACGTAATTAACCCGGAAAAAAGAGCCGAGAGACAAGAGAGAAGGAGGGGTGGGGGGTGGGGGAGAGGAGCGAGAGACACCGAGAGTTTGGCAGCGACATAAAGAAATCCCCCGAGAGCGACGGCCCTGCCGGCCGGAGAGGCGCGTCCCACCCCGATGTAAGGCACCCTGCCCGAGCCCCGGCCCCTGCACGGCGGGGTAAGTTGGGCGCCCTCGCGGGCCTGGGAGCGGAGAGGCGCGGAGGGGCGCGCGGGGCCGGCGAGGGCTGGGGGCGCAGGGGGAGTCCGGGCAGGGGCGCCGGCCCTGCTGGCTGACGGCGAAGGGGAGCTCGCTGCAGCCCCTGGCCGCCTCCTCTAGCCCCGGGAAAGCCCGGAGCGCAGCCCCTCCTCCAGTCCTCTGGAGCGTCCGGGGTGGCCAAGGTCGCCACCGCCAGGGGTCGGGCTGCGGGGGTGGGGCCGCTGGCAGGGTGGGGGCGGGTGATCTGCTGAGCTGCATTTTCTCACGTTTGCAGCGGCGAAACTTCTCTGCAGGTTCTGGCGCTGGAGCACCGGCCCCGCCACGACTGCCGGGGCTGCGACTAGGGCAGGAGAGCAGAGAACGTCCAGGCAAGTCCCTTGGGCACGGATTGGGCCGTGGGGACTCTTCTTTCTCTTCCCCTATTCCCTTATTACGTGACAGGCCTAGAATGCGCCTCGAGGGAGATCCCTTCCTTTCCTCTGGGTCCAGTCCGGGCCCTCGGGCTTCTGGAACTCCAGGCTATGGGAGTGACTTGAAGGAAACCTGTCCTAAAGTGCAGGTTCGGTGCCAGGTTGGGAGAGCACCTCGAGAGGAGCTGTCTGTCTCTCTCTCACCAACTTCTTCCTCACCTCACACGCTTACCTTTTCTGCTCCAGTTCTGAGCTATTTCATCAAATTAAAAAAAAAAAAAAAAAAAAGAGGCCTTGTAGGAAGGAAAAGTGTCTCGGCACCTCCAGAGAGGAGGCGCAGCAGGGCCACCTCCACTTGGGACTCACGTCTCCTCCCCCAGGACAGCCCTGCCCCCTGCCTTTCGCCTGGTTTCCTTCCTTCTTGGTGAGTATGGTTTCAAGCTCTGTCTTCCCCTTCTAACTCCCTCTGGGGTCCTCCTCCTATCCTTCTTTGGGACTCCAAATGGGGTTTTTCAGAGGAGAGTAAACAGCAGAGAAGAGGGAGGGAATAAGCCTTCTACCAGGATGCCGGCTGTGGCTCTTGGAGGCACCTCAGCCCACTGAGTTGCACTTGGGCTGAAGTTCCAAAATTGTACTCGTATTGTTCTTAATATATCTGACTCCATCGGTCCCTTCTCCTCCTTTCTGGAACTTCATCATTTTTCTTTGTTTGGTGGCAAAGCCTTCAGAAACAGTAAAGCCAAAGATCTTGAAAGAACAGAAGTGTTTACTATTTCAGTTGCACTCAGTTGACGTTATTGGATAATAAGGACACGAAAGGTACTGATGAACAGAACGCAGCCCCTGTCTTCAGGGGGCTTACGGTCTCATGGAGGACACAGGCTATATGCACGTGCCTAGAGCACAAAGCGGATTGCTAAAGTAGAGATCCAGCGTGCTCTGAGAAACCAGAGGAGGCTTTTAAAAAGCATCATCATCATTTCAAATATTAGCCTTCTCCATTGTGTGCCCCTTGAAGGCAGGTGACTTTTGCCATAGCAAAGGTCTAGCTTGTGGTTTAGAACCTGTGGCCAGGCCAGTGTATGACATCTACTAGGTGCTAAGTAAATGTTTGCTGAATGAGTGAATGAATAAATGCAAGCGCATGAGTTGTTTGCACCTGTCCAAGCGGAAGAAAAAAGAACAGTGTGGCAGTGCCTCAAGCCTGTAGAGATTCGGTCCACCGAGCTGGTTCGTGAGGGTTTACTTTGGATGTTGCCTTTAGACCTAAGAATCCTTTTGCTCTTTTTGTGAGCCCCATCTTTTACAATGCGTGGTGGCACTCCTAGTGGAGTTCCAGCTAGCTGATGGGAACGCTGCTCACTTCACAGATGGGTAGTCACATGGGTATTGATTTGGAAACCACCTGCCATTTGGTGGAGAGTGCAAACCTCCTTTTCCCTTGTTGTTGGTGCCTTCTCTCTTCTGTATAAGGAAGTAGGGCCTGCAAATCCTATCATGTCATCATAGTGAGCTGAACTGTGTTCAGCTTGGTATTTTACTGAGGTTAAAATAAATCCTGAAGAGACTGCAAAAGTGGGAAGGGGGAGGCATCAGCTGGATCAGCCAAGCCCCCCTGAGCAGGCCTGCTGCTGGCCTGCCGGGTGTTTGCTGGAAGTGCTGGGACGCCAGGAAGACCCAAGCAGCAGGAGTGCTGTCTTCGTTGTGTGCCTCCAGCTGGTACTTCACTGATTTCCTGTCTTCTTTATGGGGCAGCTGGATAGGTGGGTGATGCCCTGTTAAAAGGCTGGAGTGTCCCAAATTAGATCTTACCATGGGCCACAGTGCCTTAAATATTCCTCCTGATTCACTGAGACTACTGTGGCACTGCTTATTCTGGCTGATACAGTCCTAGAGCTTGGAAAAGAGGGCCTGGGTGCTGGGACACTGGGTGCCCTGCCTCTTCTGTCTTCCCACCAGGAGCAGTTGGGTTGCCTTACTTTCAGTTTTCCGTCTGCCTTTGTGAGCTGGGTAGGACTTGGGCAATCTAATCTGTTAGGCTTTGGAAAGGAAGGAAGCAGAGCAAATATTATAGTGGGACAGCCTATGGGAAGAGAAGAATCCTAGCCCTGCCCAATATAAGCCCATTATTGAGACAGGGAATTGGACAGGGCAGGGAGATAGGGTGGCTGAGAGGTGGGAGGGCTGGGGTCCCTGCCTTCCCGTTCTGAGGAGGCCTGTGCTTGGTGGGGTATAATTGGAAGACCCCACTGACCTTTATTCCGAATCTTGGGTTGCTCTGCTCTCACCTCCTCTGGCTCCTACTGTTAAGCCCGTTCAACCTGTTAGGCTTTATGACTTACCTTCCTGCTGAAAGTCCTTCTCTGCCCTGAAGCCCAGTTGACTGAAGTGACTTGCAGAGGCTTAAAGGTTGCATTGGGCTTTCTCACTCTGGAGGTCCCAGCCCTGCTGGGGCGGAGCTCCTGACACTGCCCGGTGTGGGCAAAAGGCTTTCAGCTTTGGGCCTGTGGTGCGCCTTTCTGCCCCGAGAGGCCGGCCTGCTGAGATAAAGAGGGTGGGAAGCCAGGTCTTCTTGTCCTTACACGCTTGAGAAACAGTGCAGTTAACGTGCAAAGGCTGGGGCTCACTGTGCCATCAGCTGGGACTCAGATTTGGCCATCTACTTGCAAGGTGGTGGGGGCGGAGCAGGACACAGCTCCAGAGTCCCTTCCCTGGAGCCTGATAGGCGTGCCTGGGTTCTGTTCACTCTCTGCAGAGCCTGGCCAAGATGGAGTCTGTGGATCTCTTGGTTTTTTTAACCTCTTGGACAATTTGAGAGACATAAAATATGATGGTTCTTGGAGTAGCAGGAAGGGTACAGGAAGCTTATGCCTTTCCTTGTGAGGGATCTCAGGGTCGTGGCCCTTCTATTGATATTAGCTGACTGATATTTGCGGGGTAGACACGGCCCGTGGCGCTGCCTGCCCCGGGTCAAGCAGCTGCTTTGTGGTAGTAATGGTGATCTTGTACTCCTTGTGAGGCGCTTCACACACACACAGACACACACACACACACATATCTTAGCAACACATTTGCCCAGTGTTCACCCTTTACCAGACCTACTGTGAAGTGCTTTTCACACATTATTTCATTTAATCAGCACAGCAACCTTTGAAATAGGTACAGTGATTCCCTCCATTTTGCGAAGGAGGAAATAGGCCCAGGAGAGTTCAGAAGAGTCTGCGTGACTCTGAACCCTGTGCCGTTTTCACTTCACTCTGCTGCCTCGGTGGCAACTGGAATCAGCCCACCCTTTTCCATGGTCATCTTCTTGCCAGGGTTTCGTCAGATGCCCTCATGGATCCCTGTCACCTGCATGTCCTCCTTGCCACACCCAGCCCCTGCTCTTTCCCTGAATCCAGACATGGGAGCACTCGCCGTTAGCCAGATACACATAGGCCATCTACACTTTGCCCGGCACTTCGCAAGAGCCTGGTACATAGGAGAAAAAATGACATTTTCTTTTTATTCTCCTACTGCCCGTGTTTTAGTGGGTGGCACGGTCAAGTTTTAAACGAAGATTGTAGCTCCAGGTCTCCTATGTGGCTGTGGTTAGGAAGCCCTACCGTGAAACTGAATTCATTGTGTCTTCTGACTGCCGGGACTTGCACGGTTCTGAAAGTTGGAGATCTCAGTTTTTATGGGCTATTTATAAACCAGTTGTGGCTGCTCGCCTACACTGGTAAGCTCTCTGGTGGAGGTGGTCTAAGGAGCCTTGAGCCACAGGCAGGCCTTTGTCTCCTGTCGGCTCCAATGAGCACACTTTCTCTGAACACAGAGGAGGCTGCTGAGACAGTCATGAGTGTTTAACGTATTTTGTTGTGTTTGGCAGCGTTGTTGCGGTGGTGTCAACGTTCACTTACTCCTGCCTTTTCCCCACTATTTTTTCCCTTAAAAATTCCTTCTTGAGTGTCTCTTGCCCTCCACTCAGAGTTCTCGGGTCCACTGGGGACTGGGCTGTGTGTCAGCTGGGCCCCTTTTCTTAGCCTCCCTGTTCCTGCACATGTTTGCATTCCTCACCCTGCACTTCCGCTGGGAACGTGTTCTCGGTACATTCCCTTCCCTGTCCCATTATTCTCCTGCCTTACGCTATTTGGAATTCGCTCTTATGACAGTTTCAAAATGTAGTGATATTATAACGGTAGGAAATAGATGCTCCCGCACTTCCTAAGTTATCCTCTTGGCCACCTCTCAGGGATGTGTTCTGAAAGAGCTGTACTCCTGTTTGTTGTTATTGTGGTTTTTACTAGGCCCTGGGCATTGCTGAGGCTGCACAATGCACACTGATGTACACTGCAGACTTAAACACGGGTGAACTCTCTTTTCATATGGCCTATGCATATCTAGCAAGAGTTGTGACTGCTCTTAAGCTCCACACCCCAGTTCCTGTCTGCTGTATTACAGTCCTCTCGGAGACCTCTGATGTCATTTCCCGATAAACTTTCTCCTGTAGAAGTTTAGCAGTTTCCTGTTGGTATCCCTCTCGCTCACCACCAATGCTGCCATCTCCAGCTCCCACCCTAGGAGGGTAACGAGACAGGAGATGCACTTATTGCCTGCTCCACTACGTGTCAAGACGTGCCTTCCTGACTGTTTCTGAAGCAAAATTCCTGAAGTTACATCCTGCCAACACAAATAAATGTGAAAGAAAAATTTCAAAATCTAAAAAATGAATTAATTTCTTTTTCATTTTTGAGATATCGGTGGTTATGGTGGATTATTTCATAATGGGGCCAACACCATTTAAGCTTTATCTCTGTTGTCACTTTCTCTCGTTTTTATTTACCTCAGAAGTGTCAGAGCCGTCAGGCAGATGAATCTCCTTTCTTTCACTCTATTCTTTCCTGCATCTCCAAACTACATTAGTGGTCTTAAAATAAGACGTCCAAAACAGCAAGCCACTGCTTTCATGCCTTAATAGCTCTATAGCTTTTCTTTTTGGAAAAAATCTATATTTATCCATCTCTTCATTCATCTATCCAGCCATTTATTTAAAAATGTCAACCCCATCTTCCAAGTTTCAAGAAGGAAAATTCTACTGGGTGTCTCTGTCGGGGTCTCTGCTTCCTTTTCCCAGAGCGCTGGGCAGTAGAGGAATAGAGGCATCAGCCTGGGTGTGAATATTCCCTTAGCCCCAAGGACAGAGATCTTCTATGAAGACCAGAGAGTAAGGAACCAAACCCGCAGGGGAAGAAATAAGCCTCTCTAAGAGGATGTTGCAATAGGAAGTAAGAAACCCAGCTAGATTAGAGGTTGCCAAGACCCTCTGGGTAGGTACCTGGCTCTTGGGCAATTTTGATGGGTGGGATATTGCTTTATTAGATTTAAGACTTTGAAACACCAAAAAAGTCCCAAGAGAACTATAATTTAGGCAAGGTTTTGCTTGTTTGTGGACTCCGGAGAATTGAGAAATATATTCTCAGCTTCAAAATTTATATGCTAGAGATAGCAGTGCTTTCCTCCCTACTAAATAAAGTAACACACATCCCCTGTAGGAAATTTGGAGAATACGGGAAATATAGAGAAGTAAATAAAATTTACCCATAACCCATAGATAATAACTGCTAATATTTTGGTCTTTGTATGTCAGTCTTTTTCTATCCAGATATAGAAATACAAAAATAATATTTAGAGGTTGAGATCATATTATATCTTTAAACAACTTATCATGATATGGTTTCTCCCTAATTCATTTAAAATCACTTGAAAACATAGTTTTCAGTGATTGTGTAACATTTCCTTATATGAATGTCCCATAATTTAATTATTCCCTAATCATTGGGACATTCAGGGCATTTCCAACTTTTTGTTATTATAAATTCTATTGGAGTTGCCATCTTTTTATTTTAATCTTTGTTTGCATCTTTGTTTATTTACTTGGATGGAATCCTAGAAGTAGAATTACTGGGTCAAAGAGTATGAACATTTTTAGCTCTCTTGTTACGTATTGCCAGAGATTTCTTTCCAGAAAGCTTCACACTCCTGTCCCAGGTGTAAAGAATTCTAGGAAATTTTTTCAGGTAGATGACACTGAAACATTTGTTTCAAGCGGCAGTCTTCTCTTTACGTTTTAGCCCCTCTGGTACCTCTGTCTTCCATTGGGGCATGTTTTGTTTTCTTAGAGTCTTGGTCCCAGCTGTCTCTTGTATGTGAATGAGCCTGATAAAGATGTCAGTTGCCTCAATTTCTAAGGGACGGTTTTATTCTTGGCTTGAATCTCCTCCAGTGATGGAACCTAAGGCATTGAAATAGGCAGTAGAGGAGATATTTTGGCCAGAGATGTCTCCCAGTGCCCCTCATCTCATTCTAAGAGAAACAGCCATTGACTCTGTTTTCTCTTGAGGTTCATCTGGTCAACTGGCCAATGTTGGCCAGGATCCTTGGTTTAATCGACATTTAACCCATTTCCTGCTACTGATCAATGAGTAACTTTGTGCAAATTCGTTTTCTTTCTGAAGTTTCACTTTTACAATAAATTATTTAACATTTTTTCATTTGCAGCACATACCTAGGAGCTTATATACTGAAGAAATCTAGATCATATAGAACTTCCTTCTTTTCTATTTTAATTTTTATTAAAATACATTAGTTATTTGTATTATGTGAGATCATGTTTTGGTTTGGTTTGGTTTGGTTTGGCGTGTATGTGGGGGGAGGCAATTGATTGCGTGTACACATAATTTTGATTTGCATTTAACAAAGTCTGGGAAGGCTGATGAAGCAGGAAACAAACATGAAAATATGTTCAGCCTCACTGAGCATCATTATATATTTAAAACTAGCAACAGTTTAAAATAATGAGAACATTCAATGTATATGAGATTATAGCGATGGTAACAATATATTGCTGACTGCAATGTAAACAGATGAAATATTTTTAGAAAGCAATTTTGTAATAGCCCTCAAGAATTGTCAAAGATCATAACCTATGATCTAGTCATGTTATTACTTGGACTTTTTGCTGGTTCCGTGTAAAAGAAGAAACAAAGCATGAAAATATGAATTTTAGCATTAGAAAAATTGGATGTAATCTAACTGTCTAATCATAGAGAAATGGTTAAGTAAATTATAGTAAATCTGGTCCAGAAACATTATGCAATCATTAAAAACAATGATTATAAAGACTGTAGCAACATGGAACATGTTTTTGATATAGTTTAGAATTTTAAAAAGGCCAATTATGTGGACAGGGGCATGAAAAAGCATGCAAAAGTGAAAACAGTTGCCTATCGTGATTTTTTTTAAATGCAAACATTGTTATATTGTGATTTTTGCACTAAAAACGGAAAACACTAGGGAGGTTTGGGATGGTTTGGCAAGATAGGATGCTGAGTGGGGTGGCCGAGGTCCCTTCCTACACAAATATTCTGTGCTCTTTGTCATCCATGTGTTGTGAAGGCTAAGAAGCTATTGGCTGGGTGATTTTGCTATGATATTAGAGCAAAGGTGAAGGAGCCAGCCCGAGAGAGGGCTATCCAGTGCTCTCAGCCAGTGAGGACACTCTGCACATTGTCCTGGGAGAGGGAGGGAGAATCATTACCAGGGTGTGGGGCTCAGGACATGGGGTGAGGAGCAAGTTGTGGGACAAACTGCCCAATGTCGCACTCCACCCAATAGTTTTACACTGGGGAACTCAGTTTAACAAGAAATTTAAGACAACAGGTGATTTTAGAGAGTCAGAAAATGGCTAAAACTATATAGCTTGTAAGAGTTGAAAGCTTTGCCTTGGTCTTGCTAGGGGAATTTTGGGGTGACACTATGTGTGCATCAAGGTGTTTTTTCCCTCCCCGTAAGCACGACTTGCTAGCTCTTCCCTTTTCTCCCTCCCTGCCCTGTTGTTGGGGCTGGGCATGGGGTTGCAGTGTTAACTGGATTGGGGGCCTCTCTGGGAACAAAAGGAGGAGGCAGCAGAGACTTGGAAGATGATGGTGACAGGTTGAAGATGCAGGGAGAGGGGGATTGGGGGCTGGGGAGTGCCAGACTCTCTCTACCAAATCTTAGCAGCTGTTGTGACAAGGGATACACACATGGGATCAGAATGAACTGTCGCAGGATTGGGGCTTGGGAGCTCAGGTTTGTGTTTTGTGTACCATCTTTTGAGTACCTCCCTCTGCTGTGGTCGGCTGGTTATAAGCACATTTCCCTGTGATGCTCGGTTCTCCTGCAGCCGAGCCTTCCCCCAACCTCCCACATTCTTGGTGAGCTCTGTGACTCAGCTGCTTCTCAGGACAACTGAGCAGATTTTTGCTGGGGAGAGAACCACAGTTAGGAACTGTTGGAACCAGAATTCTTGCTTTTATTCCCTTTCTTTTGGTACACGAGGGTCCTCTCCCACCCATGGATCCATGCGAATGGGAAGCCCCCTCAATAAAAGTAGACTTTTGGGGGATTTCAGAAAGAGCGGCTTCTCCAGTCTCTGACTTGAGAAAAAGGCATGATTAATCCTGTAGGCTGAGCAGGGAACACTGGAAAGCCAGCATGAATCTGGATGCCATGCTTCCAAAGGAGCCTGGAGACAGTTGGCTCTGTTATCCCATGCAGTTCGTAAGCTTTGTCTTAGAGATGTCCCAGGAGGGGCACCAGCCCTGAAGCCCCTAGAAATTCTGTTTCCAGTGCCTGAGCTGGCTTCAAGGGAACTTGAGTTTTCCTAGGGGTGGGTGAGCTCCCTCATCCCAGCCAGACAGCTGTGTCCTCTCCCTGTAAGTCTGACCCAGCTTTTCTCCATGGGACTTCTGATTGCCTGGAGGGGAAGCTGCATCCTTTCTCAGGGATATGCTCCCTCCCCAGCCAACACCAGGCCTCTTGCCTTCCCATCTCTGACCCAGTGTCTGCGAGGAGACTTAAAGTTCCTCCCATGGTGTTTGTTCCTCACTCTTGGCTCCAGCCCGTCTCTTTCCCTCTCCTGAACTCACGCTTGCCCTGCTGTGGAACTGGAGCTCACTGGCAGCTTAGGCAGGGAAGGCGCCGAGCAGTAGGGCATCTGGCTGCCATGATGCTGCTATGCGCCCGGCGTTTCTCCCCTCTGCTCCCACCGTTGCCCGCTGCTTCCCTGTACTGCCACTTGCTTCTCCTCTGCCATCTTCTTAAACCTCCTCTTTCCGCGTTTTATCTTTTTCTCACCTCCTCTCTCTTGCTTCTGCTCCGTTTTCTTCCTCTTCAGCTGTAGTCTTCCACCTTTGTGCTGTTTCCCTGCCTGCTTCTTTACTCTTTGTCCCCCATCGTTACCCAGCAAGTAGCTGTGAGATCCCCTGACCCGTCTCCCTTCTGAGTCATCTGTCCCTGTTTGGATTCTGGCCTGACCTTACTCGGAATCAAGAGATTCACCGTTCCCTGATATCCTTCTCTGTGTGTGGTGGGTGAGGGAGGGGGTCACGTTTTTCTTGAGACAGCTTCTCAACACTGCAGGGCCCCTTGTGGGGGTAGGAGAGGACAGACCACACCACCAGTCTCCCCCCCCCCCCCCTTTAGAATCAGCCTAATCCCCTGGGAATGTGTGACTTGCTCCTGCCCCCGGCCTGGAAGGCTGCGGGTGTGGCATCTCGGTAGCTTACTTGCTGACCCAGGGTTGTGGTGCGGGGAATGGCTCTAAGCCAGCTGTCTCACGCTTTTGCTTAGCTGTGGACTGAGGGCCATGATGGACTTGGGCCACAGTAAAGCAGGGCCAGTGGTGGGTGTTGTTTGTCCTTGAAAGTCCGAATGTCGTGTGGTGTTTTCTGACACCTGTGGGACCACAATATTGGGCATCCAGGTTGGGTGTAACTGTGGTGGAAAATGCTCATCTTTAAACTGGAGCTTAAATCCTTTCTGAGATAGTTTCTTTATGTATAAAATTAGGTCATGGTCTACTTTACAAGGCTTTTGTGAAGAGTAATAATAATACCTACTGCATGTGCCAAGCACTTAATTCTCACCAGAATCTTGTGAGGGTTAGGTACTGTTGTTATCCCCATTTTACAGATGCAGAAACTGAGGCACGGAAGGATGAGACAGTTTGTAGTCACACAATTAGTAAGTGGCCCAAACTGGAATTTGAACCCAGGCCCCTGACCCAAAGCCTAGGCTCACATCCTCTGTGTATGTAAAGTTGCCTGACGCTCTGCGTGGCACACAGTGGAGCCTCAGGAAAGGTCGTTTAATACGTGTTAGTGGTTTTTGATGACTGCTTACAGAATGGAATTGATGGAGGATTCCAGGGTCTGGTTGGGGTGGAATGTTGGGTGCCCTGGGGAAGGAAGCTGATGGAGAGAGTGCCGGCCTCGCTCCTCGCAGAGGTGAATCATGACAAAGTGAGGTTCTGACAGGTCCTGAGCCCGGCCCGCTTCCCCCACCTCACCAATGTCTCCCCCCTCCTGCTGTGCAGGGTGATGTGAGCAGAGCCCAGGAATGCCTTATGTGGATCGGCAGAACCGAATCTGTGGGTTTCTGGACATCGAGGAGAATGAGAACAGCGGCAAGTTTCTGCGGAGGTACTTTATTCTGGACACCCAGGCCAACTGCCTTCTCTGGTACATGGACAACCCCCAGGTGAGAGGCCACGTGGGAAGGTGGCAGGGCGGCCGGCTGCCCATCGTTGCCCGGCAGGAATGCACACGGGCTTAGCCTCAAGGGCTTCATCTCTCACGGGCAGCACCAGTCTGCTGGTCGGTAAGGAGGGAAAAAACCCGTAACGCATACGCACGTGCACACACGTACACAAGCGCACAGTCACACACGCACAGGAAGCCATCCCAGATCTTAGCTTGAGGAGAAAGAAGCTCATCTCTCCTGACCCTGGGGATCTGGTGTCTTTTCTCACGCTCAGGAATTTAACACTTGCAAAAGTCAGGCAGAGGCCGGCCAGGCGAGGTCAGGTCTCCCAGGCCTGGCTTGCCTCCTCTCACCTCTGTTGGTAGGGCTGTGGCCTCATGGCCACTCCTGCTCTTCCAGTCTGGGGCCCCTCCCCAGCAGAGAATGTGACCTGGTTCCCTGACTGGACGAGTGTTGACCTTCCTTGGTCTCTTGCATCAGAGAATCGGAATCCTGGTTTGGAGTTGACCTTGGAAGTCACCTAGTTTTGCTTCCTCATGCTACAGATGGAGAAAGAACTGAGTCTCCGACGTTGGAATTGCCTTTGGCAAGCACACCGCGAGAATTAGGTGACTTGCATAGCATTTTGTGGCAGTCAGGCACAAAGATGGGGGCCCCCAAAGTTTTATTACTGTGCCTGGGAGTCCCTGGCGTCGTCACTGGTCCTGGAAAAAGTTGCTCTCCCCCTGACTTGGGATCTTGTCTTTTTTTCTGGCACTGTGTGTGGTGTTGGCTCATTTCTTTCCACTGCCCTGAAGCAGTCTGTGGAAGGAGGCCCCAAAGACTGGCATGGCCTCTCAACAGCAAGATCGTGGGTCACAGCCATTTTGGGGCAGGGTGGGTGTGGGGCTGAAATCCAGCTCTGGTCCAGAGACTTGGGAAGAGGAATGTCTGAGTGTTGGGGGATGGATTTGTGCTTTAGGATGTGAAGTGGAAAAGTCTTGTGAGTCGTTAGGTCGTTAACCAGGGACTAACCCTCTAGAGGCCTTTGGCATTCATCCTCTGGGTTTGATGGCTGAGAGAAAACGCTATCGATACAGAAAACATACTTAGGTCAGCTGCCACTAATTGCGTTCTCCAGGAAAGGCTTAACTCAAAATAGAACTGTGCCCCCTGTTTCACCCCGCATTCCTGATAACCCTGCTGTTGAATACTTACATTGACAGTGCTGAGCATGCAGAATGAGAGCTACGTACCGACACTCACACCCCTGCCTTAGTCCGGAATGCTTACTTCTTACAATGTTTTGGTCTTGGGTTTGCCTTTGGGCCCTGCTGTGTCATTTTCCTGCCTTTGCCTTTCTGCACAGGTGTCCACAACTGGGTCAACAGATCCACTGTGAAAGGTGCCACTTCCACGCTGGTGGAGGAGCCTGGAATCAAGTCTTCGTTGCCAGTAGCCTTGGCTTCTGGCCTGCCTGGGATAAGTCTCAGGCGACTTGTGGCCTTTGGGTCTTATCATTCCCTTTTCCTTTTTCTCCCTTTGTGTAACTTCTCCCGCTCATCAGCCATATTAGTTCAGGTAATTCGAGTGGATTTCATCCTGGCTTACCTGCTTGGGACCAGGCTTCCTACTAGGACCGTTCTTACCCCAGACTCACTTGCTTGGGGAATCCTGCATCTCTGTTGCCAGCCTCCTCCCTGAGAGCTGGACCCTCCTTCGTACCCTGGGCCATAGGCTGAGAGTCTTGCTGTCAGTGACATGTCACCCAGGACCACATCGTTACCATCTCGGTAATGTTGCCAGTTGTCAGGACTTCCCTTGCTCTGTCCTGCCCTCTGATTTGACTGTCCCTTGGTTCCAGAACCTGCACTAACCTGGGATGCTGGGCCTCGGGCGCCCTTACTGAGATCTCTGGGGTCAGCCTCTGCAGCAGGTCCCACCCTGCCCGGGGCAGCCTCCTGCGCTTCCCTGCCAGCTGAGCTCTCAGGCTGCTCCTTGTGCTGGAGCTTTCTTTGAGTCTGAGTTACCAAATAGAACTTGTGGCCCCTGCTGGAGGTTCTTTACACTTTCCCTGGAAGTAGAGATTTCAGCTGGCTCAGCATATGCCTAAAAAAGGAGCGTCTTGCTGTGACATAGCAATAGTTCAGAACATTTTACTTCTTCAGTTGTTGGCTTAGCTCTTTGTTATGTTAATGGCCAAACAGCCATTCTAGATTTAAGAGTGGAGATTTTTCTAAGTTGTAAAATACTATTAGCAAACATTTATTGCCAGATGCCAAGCACTGTTCTAAAGACTTCACTGGGTTTTCATTTCATTCTGAGGACAAATCTTATTGGTGGGTATTATTATCCTCGTTCTATAGGTCAGGTGGGTGAGGCAGAGAGGGAGGAAGTTTGTCCTGGTTACATAATAAGAAAGTGGCAGAGCCAGGGTTCTAACCCTGGCAGTCTGACTCCAGTTCCCCTGCTGTTATTGCTGATAATGAGGCAGTCATCTTAATGTTGCTTGAGAGGAAGGGAAGCCTTCAAAGGTTGTCTCTGATTAAGAAAGAAAAGCCAGAGGACTCTCAGGGCTGGGAGATCCTGGAGGCCAGGGAGCACATCTGGTTTAGCTTTTGATCCATAATGTCCAGCATTTGTGAAATGTGTGCTCATCGACTGAATAAATTAACATTCTAAAGAGGGCCAGGTAAGGAGGCTGTCAGAAAGGAGGCCTTTATGAAATGCAGTGTCCCACACCGCTGTCCTGGCCTAAACTGAAGGGAAGCCCTGCAGAGTGGGGCAAAGCAGCGTGCCGGGAGTCAGGAGAAGATGGGTGAGAGGTGATCCCCACGAGCACATAGGGGGTTTTTGGTCTGTCCCTATGGAGAAAGGCACGGGGAACTGTTTGGTCCCTGAACATCTTACTTTTATGGGGAAAAGGAGACACTTGATATGATATCTTAGTTATTTCATAGGCATTAATAAGCAGGGGATTTTCTGAACCCAGGTCTCTGATCTTTGCCTGTTCAAGCCCCTTGGTAGTTGGTGTTTGTGGAACCTGTCTTTACTACCCGTTACTACTATTATCACTAAGTGCAGGTTATCCTTGCTGAGTGGTTGCCTTATACCAGCCGTTGTGTGAAAGGCTTTACGTATGTTGCCTCATTAGGTCCTCTCGATAATCCTGGGACTCAGGGACTGTTAGCACTCTTGCGGTACTCAGCAAGGTGCAGAGAAGTTCAGCGACTTGTTCAGGGTTGCCCAGGTGGTGAGTACAGAGCTGGAGTTGGAGCCAGGTCTGTCTGACTGTGGAGTCTGTACACTTCACCTCTGTCCGCTTCCTTCCTCCTGCTGCTATTTGTGCGCAGCCCTGCGCAAAGTTCTGTAAACGATGTGGAGGTGAAGTCGGGGAGGTCTTTACACCAGGAAGCTTCAGGTTTAGTTGGGGAGATGAAAACAACACACACAAAACTATGGTGCTAAAAATCCCAGACTACCTTTATGACAAGACAGCGTCTCATTCAGTTGAACGGCCCAGATGCCAACAGTTTGGTTGAAGGAGAAGAGGTCATAGTTTCCCCTGCTGCTGCCCATCCAGGGAAGATGTAGGGCCTGGGGGTGGAGACTCAGCTGGAAAGTTTTCAGGCCTGAGAGACAAGAGATCAAGGGTCAGATCCTGGCTTCACCACTCTGCGGTTTTGTATGTCAGGCGCGTCGTTTGTCCTCCCTGGGCTGTGGGCACTTGAGCTGATCCTTCCCATGGCCATAGCCCTTCATTTCGTGAAGGGGGAAGAACAGAGCAAGATCCTGGAGGTCAGCAGTTATTTAACACAGATTTGCTAAACGTGCCCTGTGTGCCAGACGCCAGTCTAGATGCTGAGGCCACAACAGAGAACACCACCAAGCCTTTGCCTTTGTGGAGTGTACACTGTAGCTGGGGAAGCAGATGGTTAAATAAAAATGTGGCCCGGAGGGCTGCAAGGCACCCCTTCATAGAGGGGATGGTGCTAGATCCAGATCTGGAAGGATGGGTGAGATTAGAGCAATTATTACTACAAGTGATGCACATTTATAGAGCACCTCACGGCTTTTGGAGTGTTTTCACGCACAATAGCTTATTTGATTGTTACGCACCCCGTCCTAAGCAGAGAGAAGGGGAAGAGGAGGGCATTCTAAGCGAGGGAACCAGCGGTCATTGTGAGGCAGAGGCAGCACCGGGGAGGGAAGGGAGCTTACCCGGTTAGAGGGTGTTTACAGCCGGGTTTCCCAGAAGACCCCAAGACAAGATCTGTGGCAAGTTCTTTATGAAGGAAATGTTCCCCTGAGACTGTCAAGAGCCTAGGAAGCAGGACAGGGAAGGGGAGGAAGCCAGAAGAGGGTGTGAGCTCAGGAGAAGTCTGCAAAAGGTACGCTTAGCCTGATGCTCAGTGGTTCGCAGTAAGTTAGGCCAAAGAGTTGTCCCGAGGGAGCGGGGCTTCTGCATGCCCTGCTGGACGGTCGCGGTTCCAGCTCTACAAATGTGGGCACACGGCTCCCATAGCCTGGAGGCAGCCCTCGGAAGCAGAGCTGCAGGAGCCACCATTGTGAGCACAGCCAAACAGCGACAGAGTTAGGAGGCTGGCGACAGTGTCTGCCCACGGGGTGTATCATAGCTGCGTGTTAGGGTCAGCATGTGTAGACCAGGTCCAGCCTTGAATGCCTGACAGAATTTAGAGTCGATGTGGTAAAGTAAGGAATAAAGGTTTATAATACGGGTGGTGGTCACACAAACTGATATAGGCTGAAACCCATTATCTATAAAGGACCCCTATAAATGGAAAATTTCAAAATTATTGATTATGGCCACTGATATGGCTGATGCATTTAAAAATCAATATGCTGGCAACATCAAGCACACAAATAATTCTTGAATAGAAACAAACATTGGCTGGATTTCCCTTAAAATATTACTCTGATATTATGGCACCAGCACTTGTATCTTAATTTGACGTTGGTCCCTATCATGAGAGAGGAGATGAAGTTCCTTAATAGGCTGCTCTACATTATTGCTGTGACCTACGAGTAACTATGTCTCAGTTGCACAGCAACGCTCAGTTCCACCCTTCTCATGCCCAGTTGGCTAAGTAATTGCACAGCTGAATTATATAGCTTTGAACAAAGGATAAAGAGAAGCATGAAAACAGTGTTGCACTAGATTGTTGTTCTTGTCAAATTTACTCTGTAAAATGTATTTTCTTTCTTTTGCCAAAAAACACTCAGATGTTTTTACTTTCCAAAGACCATGATGTGAATCATGGAACATAATATCCAAAAAGGTTGTATCTCTGCCTCTCTCGGCAAACTTTGGGCCCTTCCATTTTTGCTTTTTTTTTTTTTTTTTTAAATAAGTTGAAAGCAGTTCTTTCCATTAAAAGAGGCAGAGCTTTAGCTATGTTGACCAAAAGATGGATATTTGGCTGCGTTGTAGTAGAAAGAATACAGAAGAGTGGTAGGAAATTATATTAATGCATAATGTATAGTGGACAATAGTTTTGTCTTAAAGACTAAGTGAAAATTGGTGTTTTTTAAAAAAATTACATTTTCTGTACCAGAAGACTCCTTGAGAAAAATTTGGCTGAAATCCAACAATATTTAAAAGATTTTTGTGTAATATGCTTCAGCTTGTCAAAATGCCAAGAAGCAGTAAGATAACTTTCTTTAAAAAATGGCCAATGCGTGCACATGGTACAAAATTCAAAATGTGGGAAAGCTGATGTGGTGACAACTTTCTCCTTCCCATTCCAGTCCCCCAGCCACATATTCCCCTAGCCAGAGGCAACCAGTATTACTAGTTTCTTGTGTGTCTCTCCAGAGATATTCTCTGGATATAGAAGCATCAAGATAACTTTCAAATCTTCAGCAATTGTTTGGGCAAGGTATTTTTAATTCATGGATTTTGTGTAATTGGTATATTAACTATCCATGTGGACACACGATTTCAAGAGTTAAGAGGAATTTCTGGCATGCTTTTGTCCATAGTGTGTTAGAGTAAGAATGCAGAATTCCATTGGGGAAAAAAAATCTCAAAAGAAGATTTCAAGCGACAGATCTGTACTTTCACCAAAATGCAAATTCTGCCAAGGGTAAATTATGAAATTAGTGTTTTTAGAATTAAAATTATACATGGACTTTTTGAGAGTTAAAAAAATACTGTAAGTGCAATTTTGTTTTATGTGTTTTCTGTAGTAGTCTTATTTTTTTAAACAATTCTTGTTTTTATAACAAGATATACTTTGTCTAATTTAAAAAGAAGTAAAAACTAAGCGGCCATGACATGGGACAGTCATGTTAAGAGTTAGCACTCCTCGGTGTTAAAGTCCAAGCCACTAGAGAGAGAGAAGCTGTGAAACTCAGCAGACGTCTTACTAACACAGAACCATGGTGACGCCTGTTTAAGTTTTCTTAAAATTCATCTTTGGTTATATTGTTATGTTTTGCTTTACATTTTAACCTTCAGCATTCATTTAGTACATCTAGGATATATATCTTTTTTATATATTTATGTATCCACTTATATACAAAAGAGTGCCACTTTAGTGTTAAAATGTCTCTAAGGCAAAGCAGGCAATTATATGTTTGCAAGCAGGGCTGCATATTAGATTTTGCTTCAGAGCCCATTTTTATTATTTCAGCTGAGCATAGGACAACTTGATGAATACATTCATTAGGAAAACATCTGTTTTTGTGAGCCTCTTGTCCTCATCTGCAAAATAGGGGTAATGAGATGAATTATCTCTGTTTCTGACTAGTTGCTGTGCACATTAAACAGTAATGCATGTCAAGTGCTTTGATAAACTCTAAAGTGCTACAGAGATGTTACTTGTTAAGAAAGTTTGTTCTGGCAGTGTCATCAGGATGGATGGGGAAGTGGGGGGAGCCTGGAGGTGGAGATGACAGCCAGAAATTTGTCCTAGAGTTTCCTGATATGTCTGCGGTGGTGGTGTGGTGGGAATGGAGAGGAAAGGGAAGATTTAAAGGCCGTATGAAGGAAGAAAATGACGGGCTTGCTCTCTGATCAGAGGGTGAAAGAGAATAGTCAAAGATTTAATACCTGGTTGACTGGGGAGAGAAGGTGGAGCTGCTGAGAGAGAGGGGGAAGTTGAGAAGGGAACCAATTAGAGGGTGGAAGGGAAATGACAATTGAGTTTGAGGCAAATGTGGAGGAGGCTGAGTTAAGGAAAGGGGTGAAGGAATTGACTTATTGAGGTTTAGATGGCCAGTAGTTAGAATCTTGGAACCTGAACTGTCCAGGGGCTTATCTAGAGGCCCAGGCCTTTGACCATGTCTTTAGGTCACTATCACCAGGATTGGAAGAGGAGGTAGAGGAGCTGGGGAATGTGGTGGCCAGGAGACTTACGTCATGGAGTCCCTCCCGGCTAAAGCCAGTGCTGGTATATGTCAACAAGAAAGGGACATCAGAGAAGAGAATGAAAGCATTACAGCAATGCAGCAATTTACGATGTAGAACGCACTTCTCATTAGGGGAAGGGTTAAGTGCATGTTTTGAGCTGGAGAATGGGGAGAGTAGGCATGGGCGTTTCACCTCTCCTCAAGTTACTATCAGGAAGTGGAGCTACAGGGTGGAGGGGAGGGGGTGTGTTAGATACCAGAGCAGCAGGTACAGCCACTGTCTGGGTCACCTAAGGCCTGGGCATAGTTTGGTTACTTTCCTTTTGGTTATTCTCTCATGCCCGGGTAAGGGCTGTGGAATGTGGGACAGAGGGAATTACACCCTCCCCTCCGTTTCCATCATGCTGCTCTTCTTAGGCAAGTCCTTCTTTTCTGAGAGTCTCTGCCTGGCCTTGGCTTTTGGTGGTTTGAGCTGTGGTTTCTGCCTGTGGGCAGCTATGGTGGCTCATGCCCCAGCTGTGGGATTTCCATGTACATTCCCCTCCTCCCACTAGTTAACCAGCAAGCTGGTTTTGACTGCCTGCTGTGTTCCTTGCTGTCCGCTAGGCTCCCCAGAGGGATACAGAGAAGGTAAGAGGGCACCAGCATCTCTCCTTCCTCCTTTCTACTCTCTGAATCCCTGGTCTTTTGGAGTTTGGCACCCAAGAGCCAGTTTGACCAGTTCCTGCCCTGCCCAGCTTGGGCAACTATATAGGGCCTCTTTCAGTGTAACCCTGCTGGTCCTGCTCTTGTATTTATCTTTCATTGGTAATCAACTGTTAGATAATGAGCAGGTCCTTGTGCATTTGAAGGATTGTCTCATGGGAGGTGGCCTGGTATAGAAGAAAGTGCATGGGATTTGAGAATCAGGAAGGGTTGGGTTTCACTACGGGCCTGGCTACTCAGTACTTGCGTGACCTTGGGCAAGTGGCTTCACCTGGTTCATCCTTCGTTTCTTCGTCTGTAAAATGGGATTGTTAGGATTAAGCGACAGTGTGCAAAAGTAGCTAGCAACAGGCCTGGTGCATAATAGACTCTAAATATGTGTCGGTTTCCTTCTTCCCCTCTCAGGTTGTGCTTTGCTCAAGCTCCAGATCAGTGTTAGGAGTTATGAGCTCTGTCTGTCTTCATCTGGCTGCTCCTTGAGGAAGTCACTTTCCCAAGTTGAGCCTTAGAGGACTCCCATGGTGACTGACCAGGCATGCACAGAGCCTTTGAGTGCTGACATTCTGTGAATTGATGAATCTGTAGTTGGGTCCTCTGGTCATTTCTGAGCTTCTTGTTTCTCTTACTAGAAGATAGGAAAATTTTTCTGTTTCAACAAGAAGTAATGTTGCTTCCAGAAAGAAGGCTTACCACAGGAGGTGGGTCACCCAGTGGGCACCTCAGCTCCTTGCTTGATGATGGAAAAGAATAAACCCTGTGCTTTCCACTCATGGGGCGTGGGAGATCCTTTGAGGTCCTTGGTAGCAGAAGAACATTTGAGCAAAAAACAAGGCCATCCTCGCCAGTGATGGCTGCTAGCCCTTGTGGCAGTGGAATCTCCTTTCTCTCTCCTTGCCCACTGCCCTGCGCTTCTCTTCCTCTTCCCTGTT
This sequence comes from Equus caballus, assembly GCF_041296265.1. Lineage (NCBI taxonomy): Eukaryota > Metazoa > Chordata > Mammalia > Perissodactyla > Equidae > Equus > Equus caballus. The sequence goes on along the minus strand of NC_091710.1, from coordinate 24,590,291 downwards.
CACTGCTGGTGCAGCAGTCAGCGTCACTGGTTGGCCGCAGCTGGGTGTGGCCATTTCTCTCACCAGCTGCTGCGTCTCCATTGCAGAGTCGGCAGGACCGGCCGGTGTCTACAGCAGTGGTCCTCAAACCTGGCAGCATGGTGGGATCACCTGGGAACTTTAAAAACATACAGGTGCCTGGTCCCTACCCCAGATCAGATAACACCCTGGGGATGAAGCATGGTCATCAGGTTGTTTAAAAATCTCCCCAGGTGACTTACATAGCAGCCTTCGCACCAACCTGTCTCCACTCTCCATCTGCTCAGATTCTATCATTTCAGATGCTTTCTGTCCTCCTTCCTAGCCCATTCCTCAACTCCGTCTCCCCAAGTCCTTTACTCTGTCTTTGTTGGGACTCAGTCCTTTCATGCACCCTCCACCCAATTCCTATCCCACAGGAACCTTGCCCCAGGTCATGGGAACTGCAAACTCAAGTGAAACCCAAGTTCGAAATATGAACAAACCTTCCCAAAGAAATATTGTCTGCCAGTGGTGGGTAGAGGTCTCCCGTTACTCTCTGACTGTAGCAGGCTTTCATGGACTGGTTTGGGAACTTAACCACCATGCAAATAGTGTTTCATTTAAAAATTGAGGAGTATGCTGTGTAGAGGAATAAGATTCTACTCATGTCCTCAACATGCTTAAAATCTAGTTAAGAAGAGACAGTAGGATATCCTCCAGTGTAGAATCCAGGGATAGGTTTTGTCATGTAGACCAGTTGTTCTCCAACTTGGGCCTATTTAGGGATCATTTGGTAGCATTTAAAAAATGTACTTGTTCTGACCACAATCCACTTGATTCCGATTCAGTGCTTTGTGGGTGAGGCTTGAGCCTGGGCCTTTTAAAATGAGCTCCCAGGAGATTCTGATGTGCACCAAAGTTGGCAAAGGATCAGTGTACGTGAATTCAGAGAGGAGGGAGGTCGTGGCAGGCTGCAGCGGTGGAGAAGGCTTCGTGAAGGTGGGTCCTCGTTTTGTCCTTTCCTTAGAGGATATGTTCTGTGGCCAGGAGAGGAAGCTGGCAAAGGCTCCCCCGCCCGCTCTGACACTCTGCCCCTCCCCAGGTGCTGTTTCTTGGTGTTCCCGCCCTGGCACTTGACTTTTGAGGCCCTCAGCTCAGGCATGTTGGCACATTCTTTCTTGACCAGGAAGTGTCTGCCTGGGGCTGCCACACTGGCAGCCAGCTGTCACCATGAATCTCCTAGGTCCAGTAATTGGAGTGGACACTGACTCGTCACTTTGCATCAAGCCTCAGTGATCCTGGGGCTGTTTTCGCCTGTCATTTATTTTCCCCTGGGGTGGGGAGGAAGGTGGGGGGAAGCTGCATTTTCAGACATTCGTCATATTTTCCTGGCTTCTCATGGTGGAGAGAGGAGGTACTTGTGAGCCTAGGAGCAGACTGTGGATGAAGGGAGTGAGGACACCGCTCCCCCGCCTGTCCCATAGCTGGGTCCAGAGAACTGCTATGTCTTTCCCTCTGAAGTGGGAGAGCTAAAGTGAGGGCAGGGGACTGAGGGTGGAGCAACCCTGGAGAGGTGGAGGGGACAAAGTAGTTGAAATCTGATCGGCTCATATCTGTCATTACTTGTGGGTTAGTGCCCAGATAGTTCCCCAAATCCCACTTCATCACTCATAGTTCAAGATAGGGCTCTGGAGGCCTTTGGACTGTGGTTTGGGGTGAGGAGAGTGAGTTGTGCAAGAGCAGCCCTGAGACTTGGCATCTGCATCTTGTAATTAGTGTTGTGGGTCGGGGATAGGAACTACCATGTGCTCAGCTCTCTCTCTGTATTTTCATGTAATTCTCACAACAGGCTTATGAAACAGGGCTTATTATCTGCATTTTATAGGTAAAGAAACTTGCCTACAGTCATAGGGCGATAATGTTGCAGCTAGAATATCAACAGCTCAAGCTTGTTCACTTACACTGTGCTGCTTCTAGGGTACTGGGGTGGAAGTCAGGGAGCCTGAGCTATAGTTTGGGTCTACCGCCAATTATGTGACCTGGTACAAATCCCCCCACTCATGAGTCACTTCACTCAGGTGCAAAATAGGGGGCTGGCGTTGGGCCAGGTGCTCAGTGTCCAGCAGAGGCTGTGGCTCCATGTGTCGCTGGAGGCCATGCCGACGTGGGGTGGCCTTTGGCAGTCTCACTGCGTGTGGAGCTGTCTTTGCTCGGAGTGGTTCAGGTTCTCCTCTGGGCAGTGTCAGTTACTCACTGGTCTTTTGGGTGCTGTGGCTCCTTTCTGGACTCTGATTTAGGGGTACAAGCCCTATCTCTTTTTCCCCCATAGAGGTTTCCTAAAAGAATAAACAAATTGCAGTCACTATGTAATTGAAAAAAGTGTGTCAATCAAATCATCCATATTTGAAATGCGAATCTGGTGACTCAGAGGCAGCTTGTAGGTTTATGGCCTCATTTGCAAAAGGGGGAGATGTGCTTTCTAGATCTGTCACTGTAAAATTCTAGGGCTCTGGGAATCCTTTTATTGTGGTACTGTCTCCATCCATTTTTTCGTGAATGGGAAATTTCACACATTGCGGTTGCTTCAGTGATATTATAATTAATTTGGATAGTTGGGCCCAGAAGGACTCTTCCTTCCCATCTAAGATACTTCTTAAGAGCAGTTTCCTGGAATGACAGGTCATTTCACTGTTAACCCTTTAAGAAATCTAGTAAATTCCCATTATCCAAGATTTACGTCTGTTTATTGCTTTGAGATGACCCCAGGTAATGGGTGCTTCAAGGTTATTCTTTGAGGCTTATGGAAAAGGTTTCAGAGGTCACCATGAGCTGTGGACAGGTTCTCAGGTCCATGATGGGGAGGGGGGTGGATTTTCCAATTATAAATCGGAAAGGCCACAGCTGTGATTTCTGATCTTGGCCATTTCTTTGATACATTACCATCCCTATAATACTTTGTTTCTGACAATGGAGAAAATAGACAACCAGAGAGTGTGCCAAGGCAGAATATTGCCAGACAAGGTGTCTGAATTTCTTGCCATTTTAAGAGTACATTTACTTAGTGTTTTATAGGTACAGACATCGTTCCATTTGGTACTCCTAATAGCCCTATGAAATAGACTGAACAGCTGTATTTTTTATTTCTGTCTTGTGTGAATCTGTATCCTATTTATTACAATAAAAACTTTGAAGTGGCGTAAAACAGAAGCAAGCCAACAAGGAGAGCAGAGATGTCAGGACAGAAAAAAATAGAATAGCTGACGCTTGTGGAGAGTCGTTTGTGGACCAGGGACAATTCCAAGTGCTTTTAAATGTATTATTAATGCATCCTTACATCTGCCTTGTGAGGTGGGTACTATTATCCCTATTTTTACAGGAGGGAAAACTGAGGCTTAGTGGTCAAGGAACGTATTCACAGTCAAGTACTGGAGCCCACACTTTTAACTACTGTACTAGAATACTTCTCTATAATAACTAAGGTCATGGGCAACGTTAATGTACACATATCCGTGTCAGGAATGATCACTATTGTACAGATGAGGAAACTGAGCTAAAGAACGGGGTCAGTGACTGACTCAAGGTCACAAAGCCAGTAAGTGGCATACACAGAACTAGGACCTTGGTCTTCTGTCTCTTAGAGCTGTTTCCACTGCCTCACATGGCATCCTTCTTAAAACAAAAAACACGTGTCTTTCAGAACCTGGCAATTGGGGCAGGAGCCGTTGGATCTTTGCAGCTGACCTACATCTCGAAGGTAATGTTGGCCTGAAGCTCCGGGAATTTGTGTTCTGCAAGTAGGTTTAGTATCTAAACAAGAGGAAGTATTGGATCCTTCTGGCATTAGCATTTGGGGGTGTTGCATGGGTGCCCCCTTTCTTCATGGTTCCTGTGGAAGGTCTGCGGCTGACCAGGGCTGGGTGGGGCATGGCTAGCAGTTCTTGACTCCTGGGACACATCAGTCAGCCATGCTCCCAGCTCTTGCAAAGGAGGTATAGGTGATGGGGGTAGGAGTGAGACTTGACCTTTTTTGTAATTGGGACAAAGAGGAACACAAAAACAACAGAAAACCCAGTGACTGTAAAGGATTCTCCCAAAAGGTATAGTTAAACAGGAGCAGCTCCGAAATAGATGGGGCTGCTCTGGAATTGTATCAATTACCCGAACAGGATTACTGTGGAGGGAAGGCCAAGAATGCCTGAGAAGGTCCTCAGACGTGCCAGGAAATCATTCAGCAGCCAGATAACTGCTGGAGAGCCTGGCAGGCAGGCTGACCGGCCATCCACCCCCTGGTCCAGTTTGTGCAGATGGGGCGGTGGCAACCCCCCTTCAGTAGTGAGACCCGGGTGGGGGCCGCAGCTGATTGGTGATGCCAACACGTAGCTGCTGAATTCAGCTTCTTTTAGTAGCCCCTCCCTGGAGCTGGCACCACTGCTGACCCGTGATGCAGCAGTGATAAAAAGACCGGGGGATTTAGGGCCTTGCCAGAAAGAGGAACTCTTTGTCCAGTGAGGAGAGCCAGGTGGCGCCCAGCCAGCATTGAGGTTCCGGAAGTCGTGCTCTCCTGAGCACCCCTCACTTCAGGCCTCTTGGGGACCTCTGCTTCCTTGTCCATGTTCTCCCACCCTCAGGGGATTGAGGGGAGGGGGACCCTAATCTGAGTGGCTGCTGGCTCCCTTTTGTAACAAGCTTTGGGGGTCCTTGGGTTTAGCCTTCCATCCCAGCTGGTCTAAGGGTGAGTCTGGAGGTGGAGGTGGCTGCAGGGGCTGCAGGCAGAGTCTGGCGGGCACAGCTGGGTGCAAAGGCGGCCGATGCCCAGCTGTGTCTGAGGGGATTAGAGCCAGGAGATAATGACCTGGGGGAAGGGGAAGGGCCTTTGAAAGCGAAGCTTTGCTAGCACATCTGCGGGCAATTTGTGCCTGCCGTGTGGTAAGAAATGTGGCTGCCTCCTGGGCCAGGCGGGCTGGAGGCCTGAGCCTCCCCTCTCCTGTCCGGTCTTGCTGAGTGCTCATTAGGTCATTTCTCTAGAAGGCTTGGAGACAGAGCATTCGGAGACAGGGGAGCAGAGAACATCAATATTAATGACACCCCAACACTCTCCTGTTTGAGAAGATTTTTTTTTTTTTTGATGGAGGAAGAGTGAATACAATTTCCTGCTGAATCATGATTTATAAATGCAGCTCAGATGAGGGTTTTTAGAGTTCTCAGCTTTGGAGGCTGCCTCATTTAGAAAGGATGGACCTGCCTTTTAGCCCTTTATGGGAGGGGCAGGCCTGATGGGTTTTGCAAAACCCACAGCTGCCGCTGGGTCAGGTTTCACAGAGCCGAGAGCCTTTAACTCCTGCCTGACCCAATGCCAGAAAGCAAGGGTTTTCCCAGAAAAACATTTAGCTGGGTACTGGTATCAAATTCCGCCTTATGGGTTATTTCTTGTTAACCCCTAGGTATTCCCTCCCAGAGGAGAGCATTGAACCGCAGTGTCAGCCCGCCTTGTGGTGTGCATGTGGTCTCTCTGTTCAGGGGTGCTCTTCCGCAGTTCTTTCTTGAGCGCTAGTGTTGGGAAGAACAGAGATGAAAGTTCTTGACTTGATGTCATCCAGGGCATCGATGGCAGTGGAACCAGTTCTTGGGCAAACTAGAAGATGATTGATGCTGGCCTTTGGTGCCACCCACCTTCTCACTTTGCCTGATGGCCATCTCTTCTGCACAGCAAGCCCCACTCTTCCCCCCCACCTCCCAGCTTGTGTCCTGTTTTGTCAGGGCCTTGCCCTCAGTTAGCTGTAAGACAGACCTTCCTAGAACAGTGGTTCCTAACTTTTTTGGGAGGGGTCATGAATCCTTTGGAGAGTCTGATGAAAAGTGGACTCATTTTCCAGGTAAATTAAATATGTGTGTACACACCCTGATTTTGCCTGTAATTTTAGGGCTCGTGGAGCCCCTGATGCTGGTCTAGAGACCCCGACTGAGAACCTTTCCCATCATTCTGTGTGGGTGGCTGCTGCTTCCTCTGGACCCAGGGGCTGAGCTGTACCAGAGCCCCAAGATTGTTCTGCTGCTGCTGCTTCTGCCAGAGGGGCCCCAGCTCCACTTCCGGCCAAGGGCAGACAGGGTGGGGCTGGCTAGCAGTGCCCTGCCGCCGTGAGTTTGCTGCTCCTGTGGTCTGTGTTTGATCTGATAAGAGCAAGTTCCTGAGAGTCTGTCAAGCTGTGGAGCGGCCTCATCTGCGTCAATCTACTGGTGACCTGTGCCCATTCTCCCCTCACATCCCCAACCTCCTCTCACTGCTTACATAAACCAGGGCCTTCCAGTCAACCACTGTTGTGTAGCTACTCAGCGCTGTGGCCACCTTGGGGTGTGCAGATGGTTGTACTTGGCCACCCTCACTAGAGTCAGCCTGTCAGCCACACTTCTTCAAGGTCTTCTGTTCCTTCAACATGTCTGAAGGGGGCTGCACAGCCTCCCTGATCACCAACATGTGGTAGGGGTAGGGGGAGAAGGGTTATACCTCCCAGTGGGCAGGGCTTCTGCTTCTGCGGTCACTGGGATGTCAGGGGGAGGCCAGAGCTATCTTTCTATGGTGGAAGGGAGCACCCATGTTGGCTCTTCTCTCTGAGGGGCACAGCAACAGGTTGATATGATTTCATTTTTGTCTTTTGCCGTTTTATGACTGTAAAAAGGGGACTGGTGATTTCACTCTGGATTTGCCAGTTGGGAAGCCAATCAGAGATATTGAGGGTCTCACCCTTGTTAAGCAGCCCATCAGGGAAGAACCCGAACTGATGTCCTGCTAATTCAGCAAGGAGCTGCTTTGCTGAACAATCTTTCTGTGGTAACCCATGAGGCACGAGCCAAATTATAGGTGTGCCTGCGTGTAATCACGCATACCCCCTGACTGAGAACTGCATAAACATATAAAAACAAAGAAACGGAAAACGAGGCTATCTCTTTGGAAGCCTCAGTCCCTGTAATGAGCACACGGGTAGCATCATCCCAGTGGAGGCTGGGAATGAGTCGTCAGAGCGGACCGTTTGTCCTCCAACCAGCATGAAAAGTGTCTGCCACTGGCGCTGTCTCTAGCTGGTGATAAAGGTCAGTTTTTGGGGGGAAGGGCGAGTTTCCTAATAAGCCAGGGAAGGTCTGGAAGTACCAGCTTTTCAAAGACGTTCTAAAGCCGAAAAGGGAAGGGGAGCCGTAAGATAGGGGGGTCCTGAGGGCCACATTGACCAAGGAAGTTCTACGATGGTGAGGGTCATACAGGAACCGTGGGCAGGACCCATGAGTTTATGGGCATGAGGACCCACAAGAATGTGGAGGCAGAGGGATAGAGCAAGAAAATGCGTCACTGACAGGTCGGAACATCAGACACAAGCAGGATGAAGACACACGCTGTGGTTCAGATTGAATTCCTGGGTCTGAAACCCGGGGAAACAAGAGCCCAGGGGCAGGCCTGGAGCTCTGGTGCACGGTTCCCGGGCGTGGGGAGACCGTCCTGAATTTGGATAGTCTGTGTTTGAACTCAGGATGCGTGCATTCACCTTTGCTTAAATCTACATGTTTTTAGGCCTATTTCAAGACTTTCTTAGGCCCTGTGGCCTCCACCTCACGCCATGGTAAACATATCAAAACACACCCACATCCCTCGTTAAATGTAATTGTTTGGCTGTAAAATATTTGAAAGGAATTTAATCCTTTTACTTCGGGAATAATTTGGCTATGAGTAACTCATTTAATTTATGATTGGCTCTCATTTCTTGGCAATCATCTTGCACACCCAAGGATTCTTGTGAACTAAGAAAATTGAAGCTACTAATTATTTTCAAATGTGATGAAATTTTTGTGAATGTTTAATTGAAACATTAGTGAAGTTGACTTCATGTGACATCTTGTAGGCATTTAATTAAATACTTATCAATGAGCTTGATAGAATGTTACACAGATATTTAATTAAATATTTATTAATGTTGAGTATGTCATGTGTCTTTTGTATGTTGGAGGCCGGGCATTTTATTTTTAGACCTCATGTGTTTTTGTAGCCCTCTGAGAAGCTCACAAGGCCCTCAGCATTTTGACCATGTGTAAGCATGGCATTGCCTGTGTTAACATGTGGAGTGGGATTTTAAAAGAAACAAGGTGTTGGGAGCTATAAATAGTCCCTCCTTGATTGGGCAGCTTCTGTATGACAGGGCGGGCTAAGTGCCTCACCTGTACCACCACATTTAATCCCCACAATCACCCTGGGAGAACGTGATCTTGTTTCTGTATTTGAGAAAACAGGAAATGGGGGTCACACAATGGGGACACTGGGACTTGAGCCCTGGCCCCTTGGCGCCAAAGGCCAGGCTGTCCTGCCTGTCCTTCATTTGGTCTTTTACAGACAGCCGCCCCAGTTCCCGTCTTCAGTATTTGGGGCAGTATTAACTTTGGTTGTTAAGGAAGCTGGGCAGGTCTATCGAAAGAACTTAGAACCAAGAGCGAGCGTCCAGACAGACTGGCGGGTCAGTCATTGTTAGACATTTAGCAACTGTGAGCTATGAAGAGATCTTAATTTTGACTCAAGATTTTTCTTCAGCTCTTGGCTTCTAATATGCCCCCTGTTAAAGCAAGAACCACTCCTGGAGCCCATAGGTGAGAACAAGTAGAGATGCTCTTGGCTGGAAAGGGGATTGAAGGAACAGTGTCCATGAGAGGATTATGACAACATGTGAATAGTTCCTAGCTTAGGGCTCAGGGGAAGGTGGCTGCCCCCTCAGAAATCCCAGGGACAGTGGTGGAGGCCTGCTCCAGGGAGGTTCACCCTCCATCGAGGGTAGTCCTAATCTTTGTGGGCATATGATGGGGTAGGACCTGCTTTCCTTTATTCATTCAGTGTACTTGAACCTGAATATGTGGGCTCACATATACATATGCTCAGGACTGTACACACAAAGGGTAGGATTGAAAAAGCAGGATGAAATAACACAACAGGAGGTATAAAAATGTTTCTGCTTTCTTATGCCCTTTTCCTGAATCCATAGGTATCTCTCTGATTCCATGAGCCCCCCTCTGGGCATGTGGAAAGTGCTTGTTTTCATGATTAAGGAGCCAGGGTGGATATAAAGGGAATTGATCAGTGTGTCCAGATGCAGTGAGTGACATGCGGCGTCATCTTTCTGCGAGCCTAATTGGAATCTGTGTATTTGTAGCAGTACCACCTTCAATTTGGACAGCTGTTTGGGGAGGGGCTTGGTGGTTGAGAGAGCAGTGGAATCTTGCTAGCGTGAATGGGACCAGTAGAGGTTTTGTGGTCCAAAGAGAATTTTGTCAGGACTCAGTGGCTTTTAAAAGTGTTTTTGCAAAGATAAAGATGAACACAGACACCAAGATAGTAGTTAACTCTGAGGGGTGAGGGTGGGATTCTGTGAGGGAGGAGCATGCACAGGGCTTCTAGGAAATGGGACTGTTAACGGGCTATTTCTTAATCTGGATGGTGAGTAATACAGGATTTCCACTTAATTATTATTCTTTAAAATGTTCACTTATGTTTTATATACTCTTCTGAAAAGTTTCACAGTAAAAAAATTTGAAAAAAATTGCTAAAGACATATTCACATTTCTTTTATATTTTATTTGATTTAGGTGAGCATAGCTACCCCAAAGCAGAAACCAAAAACTCCGTTTTGCTTTGGTAAGTAATTGAGCCAGAGGGTGAGTTTTCTGAACACGCCTCCAGCAACTTCCTCTTTTGTGTGGAGACAGTCCTGTGACCACATGTGACTTACACCCTGTGTGTATGAGTGACTTCAGTGGCAGCGATGTTCCCAGGTCTCAAGCAGTACTGCTTCCCTTGGTCTCACTGCAAAGATTGTTAATAACATAAGACAGAGGAACAGGGGCCAGTGATATTTCAGTTTTTCTGATTCTGTGGGGCGGGGTGAAGGTATTTACTAGAAGTTTCTAGAAACCCTCATCTCAGAGCTGAGTAATGATGTGCTCAGGAAACGTAGAGACTTGGAGGAATGGGAGGGATAATAGAAAAGAAGGAATGTTCTGTTGAGGGTCTCAGTGTTGCCAAATGAGTGACAGTGTTGAGAGTGACATAGGAAGCAGAGCCACTCAGTGGATGCCTCTAGTCATTTAGTCATCAGTTATTTGTTTGGCTCCCACTATGTTCTCAGTACTGTACTAAGTGCTACAGGCAGATGCTAGGAAATAGTTTCTGTTGAATATCGGCTCTATGAAGGCAGGGGTATTCCTGTTTTCACTGCTGTGTCTGAGGATGCGGACAGGTTCCTGGCTGTGGCGGATGCTCAATAAATATTTGTTGAGTGATGAGTGAACTAATGAATTCTATGTTTACTCCGTGATGCTCACCTCCTATAGTGCAGGCTTATTTATGTTAGGAGAATAAATTGGTCCCTTGAGCTGTCCTCTCTCCCAACTTCAGGTTGGTTCAAGCTTCTTTGATGCTGTCATTCTCCCATTTCTTTGGGATATCATTGCTAAGCTCAAAAATAACTCTCAGATTTTGTGGTCAGCAGATCTGGAAAAAAAATATAAACCCAGAAGTAAATTGCTGACCTAATGGAGTGCTCAGAGGAAAGAACAGGTTGAACGTGAGGTGAGGTCAAGGTCACAGACTTGATCTCATGCAAGCTTTGTTCCATTTCTCAACTACAGACGAGACTCCTAACCCAGGCCAGTTGTGCCCGTGGAAACAAGGAGCCCCGGGACCGAAATTATATATGTATTGTCATGACTGTAAATCTGTTAGCACCTCTAAAAAGCAGTTAAGCGTGTGTCTTGGTAATGGCTGACTAGCAGCCCCCTCACTGCACAGCAGCTCGTTAAGGCTGTTAATGTTGTCAGATGTCATTCCTGTAGCCAATGGAATAATCCACGGGTTTTTTTTCCGGTGAGGAAGATTCGCCCTGAGCTGACCTCCATTGCCAATCTTTCTCTTTTTTTTTTTTTTCTTTTTTGGCTTGAGGAAGATTTGCCCTGAGCTAACATCCATTGCCAATCTTCCTCTTTTTTTTTCCCTTTTTCGGCTTGAGGAAGATTCGTCCTGAGCTAACATCTGTGCCAGTCTTCCTCCATTTTGTATGTGGGATGCCTCCACAACATAGCTGATGAGTGGAGTAGGTCTACACCCAGGATCGAAACCTGTGAAGCTGGGCTGGGGGAGTGGACCGCGCAGAACCTTAACCACTCGGCCATGGGGCCAGCCCCAAGAATGCACACTTTCAAAGAGACAGAGCAGTGTAGCCTGCTGCTTCCTCCATATTCATGCAGGTCACTTCACACCGTGAGGAGTGTCTTCTACTTTGCTGCTTCAAGCACCTTAGTTTTGTGGAGTGTTTTTGTGGTGTGTGTGTTCTAACCTGGGTTTTTCTCCCTTCTTCCCTGTGACTTTTGCAGTCATCAATGCCCTCTCCCAGAGGTATTTTCTTCAAGCCAATGACCAGAAAGATCTGAAGGACTGGGTTGAAGCCCTGAACCACGCCAGCAAAATCACTGTACGTATGATTCCTTCTCCTTTCTGGAGGGAGTTGGAGCCTCTCCCAGCATGTGGCCTGTTTGGGTGGGGAGCAACTCAGATGGTAGCAGGGCCTTTCCCAAGAGCTTGTTCCAGACCCAGTTCCCCCTGCCTCTTCTCACACCTTGGCTGACTAACCACAAGTTGAACTGAGAGTTTGAGTTTGAATCAAGTTCAGGGGGAAGTTTACGGAGTGTCCCCTTTGTGCTTCCTGGGAGGGCTCCTGGGCAGTTATGTTTTGGGTCATTCTGGGATGCTGATTCAGAATGTGGTGGGATTAGAAAATGGATTGCTGACTATGAGAAATAAAGGGAAAGCATATGAGGAGGGAGTCAGAACTTTTTCCTGGCTTGGAGGATGCTCTTCCTTTGAGAGGTTGCCTGGCGGATCAGTCCAGGCCACTCCACCAATGCATCCTGGGAAAGCTTCCATGTAAAAGCGTCACTGAACTAGTTCACTGACTGTCCTGTGAGTCTCCCATTTTCCTTGACTTGGTTGATGAAGAACTCCTTTCTTCCTTAGAAATGCAGAAAAAGAAAAGGAGAAAGGTGGGAAGGAAGAGAGGGAAAACTGTATGTTTTGGAGAAAAAACTAGACCTTTAGCCAATAATATAGGCAGACTTCTGGCCTGTAAACCATAGTTTGCATGCTGAAAAGTTGGATTTTCTATATCATACAGTCAGAAATGCTTACATTCTAGTGACTTCCACTAATAACCCTTATGTACTGGAGTGAATTATTCTCCCAGATACCTCAGGGTTCGCATGAATAAATTAACAGAAGAGATCTTTGCACCTATCCAGCACTTGTGATGCTGGACCCAAGCAGAGCACAGTTCAGTCACCCAGGTGGTTTTGCTGGTTACTTTATTATTCTGATGAACCTTGGTAAACCCGTGAAAAGGCAAAGGAATGGTGGGCGGGAGGGAGACTACTGCCAACTCACATATGCCTGCCAACCCATGTGCTTGTGTATGTGGCTCTAGAGTGCTGATCGGAGTAAAAGTTTTCTTCGTTCATGTTGGGCTCCTCACTCTTTTGTGTCTTCCACAATTTGGAGAGTCTCTCAGCATCTAATACTTCATTCTCTCCTCCAGGATTTCTGCCTCTGTTCCTGCCTGGTGAACTGGGCCATACAGCTTGCAAGGCAGTGGGGGGCCTCTTTGCCTTTTTTCTGTACCTCGAGCATGGACTTGCTCTAAGCGGCTCCTTCCCCCTGCCTCTTTTCTGGCCCCAGAGAGCAGAAGTTACAGGCTCCAGGAGTGGGAATGAGCATGATGGTGCCCAGAGGCTGGAAGTTCAAAGGCCTGCTAGAATGTCAAAGCCTTCTTCAGCTTCTCCAGAGTCTCCAGCCTCCGTCTTCTTTCCTTTGCTCCATTTATACATCTCTTCACCCCTCCTGCCAAAGGTCCTGTGGCGTAGAAGAAAGAGGAAGGGGGCTCGACTTCCTAACCTTTATGTATCCTGGACGGGTTTACTCCTTTCTCCACTTCCACAAGCCAGCCCAGGTGGTCTAGTGGTTAAGATTTGGCACTTTCACTACCGTGGCCTGGGTTCATTTCCTGGTCAGGGAACCACACCACCCATCTGTCGGTTGTCACAGTGTGGTAGCTGCATGTTGCTGTGATGCTGAAAGCTGTGCCACAGGTATTTCAGATACCAGCAGGTCACCCATAGTGGACAAGTGTCAGTGAAGTTTCCAGACTAAGACAGACTAAGAAAAAAGACCTGGGCACCCACTTCCAAAAAATTGACCATGAAAACACTGTGAGTAGCAGTGGAATATTGTCTGAGATAGCTCTGGAAGCTGAGTGGATGGTGCAAAAAAAATCCAGTAGAGCCCGAGTTGCTAGGAGTCGGAATCAACTCAATGATGCTAACAACAACAACCACTTCTACATCATCCTGTACTGTGTGTCCTTCTTTAGGGAGGCTGGGACACCACACTGGGTACAGACATATTTATTTTAGGGCACGTTATGTGCAAAGTGAAGCAGCAGGCACTTTGGGGGATACAGAGGTGACAGAGGCAACAGGTAATGTAGAGAGCCAAGCTTCACACGTACCCTGTTGTTCTCCCCTCACGTCACTCTTGTGAGACAGGTGGTTTTACTGCCACTTTTTAGATGAGGAAAATGGAAATCAGAGTCTTGCTCAAAGCCGAGACCTTAGTAAATGGTAGAGATGGGATTCCAACCTGGGACCCTATGACTTTCAAGACCTAGGAGTCTATAAAAATATTAAAAACGAGCAAATATTAAAATATGTCACATTACACACCACTTGTACATATGTGGCTTCATTTTAGCCTCATAAAAACCTTAGGTAGGAAGGACAGGTGTTGTTATCCCCATTTATAAATGAGGAAATGGAAATGCCTAGAGATCAAAGTGGCTTGCCCAAAGTTATGGAGCCAGGATGGATCCAGTTTTTCTCCCCATAGATCACTGTTCATTTTCTGCTAAGGTCATTGAGTCCTTATGACTAAAGAAAATGATTAACATATAGCTTTTAAAGAACTGGGTTCTCTCAAAGTATTAGTATTCCCGTATTAGTTTTCTGGGGCTCCTGTACAAAACTGGGTGGCTTAAAACAAGAGAAATTAATTTTCTCACAGTTCTGGAGGCCAGAAGTCTGCAATCAAGGTGTCGGCAAGGCTGGGTTCCCTCTGAAGACTCTGGGGGAGAGTCCTTTGCCTCTTCCAGCTTCTGGTGGTTCCCAGCAGTCCTCGGCATTCCCTGGCTTGTAGCTGCACCACTCCATCTCTGCCTGTCATTGTATGGTCTCTGTACCCTCTTCTTATAAGGACCTTAGTCGTTGGACCTGGAGCCCACCTTAAAGCAGTATGACCTCATCTTGATTTAATTATATCTGCAAAGACCCTATTTCCAAATCAGATCACATCTGGGGTTATGGGTGGACAGTTTTAGGGGGACATTATTCAACTCCCTACATTTCTGAAAAGGGTTGAAAACTGAGCAGTAAAAGTACAGCACAGCTTCCCCCTAAGTTGGATTATTCCTCATAGCGGTCTAGCCCTGCCTGGTGGGAAGAAAGATGAGTCCCTTCAAATTTCATTTCACATTGCAGATAAGATCCATGTGGATCTCCCCCATCAGAGGTGGATGGAAGAGGCACACTCAATTAGGCTTCTGGGATATGGACAAACCATAAGAATGACCTCATTTTCAAGATATGGAGTGTACTTGGTGCTGAGTTTGTCATCCACATGCTGATCTAAAGTCTTGGAAAGCAGAACCGGCTTTGGAAAGGCTCTGGGTGGTTGGTGAGAAGCAACCCACACTGCAGGGGCATGAGTGGTGACAACCAGCGGTTCTCTGGGTGGGCTGATGACTCTGCGAGGCCACATAACAGCCAAAGCTTCTCTGAGTTCTTTTCTGGCCACTGGAACTCTCAAAGGCTTCTTCCCTCTTTCTTTGCTGGATTTCGGGAATTCATCTGGGGGGAATTTCTGCTGTTTCATGGAGGTTTTATCACTAAACATCCCAGCAATAATCAACATCCCCGAAGAATTCCATCACACAGTAGGAAAACTCAGAAAGGATAGGGTAGGTAGGTAGGTAGTGGTATTTAGCGATTGGGAGTCAGGCAGTCCTGGGAAAATAATGCCTACTTGATAAGATTGCTTGAGCTTAGGGATAATACAGTAAAGAGTTTAGTACGTTCCCTGGCATTAAATGGAGGCTCAAAGAAATGGGAATTGCTGTTGCGTCTCTGAGACAGGTAGAAGGAAAAGAGAAGGTGGATTTCTGGCCCGATCTGGAGAGGTGGTGGGCAGAGGTCACCCTTGTCTATGTAAACTGAGTGTGCACACCAGGAAGAGAGGTCTCATCTTCTTTCTGGGGCCCCAGCATAATCACAGTGGTCTTCCTCCTTTGGGTAGAGACCAAATGGAGTGGTCCTCAGTCCCCTTCCTTGGCAGAGTTCTCATGTGGCCCTGAGGTATGAGCTCTTGAAAGCTCTGGATTCTTAGGTCTTTCTGGCTCCCAAGGCTGTAGAAGGAGTGGAAGAAGATGTTAGCTTTTCTCCTGGATGTTAGCTGCTGTTACTTTCCTGGCAGATCCACTGAGGATGTTGAGTTCTTGCGAAGGAGGGGCTTTGCGATGCTGTAGATGCCGTACCAGCAGGGAGTCAGGTTTTACTCTCTGTTTGCTTATTAATCATGGCTTTGGGCAAATGACTGTTCTAGGCCCCTCTTTTTTTGTACAACGTGAAAAATTTCATCAGCATTTGCATATTCTAGTATAAATGAGTGAAGTGGGCGAGGAGGAAGAAAAACAAGACAAGTGAGGATAAATGGCATCTAACATGTGGCCTCGGTTTTTGGGAGAATGGTAGGGACAGTGGCAAACTGAAGAATGTATTCCCTGTCTGAAGAGGGAACTGCTGCTTAGCTAGAAATCTGGATTTTTATGTGAAATATCCAAAATTTTAAATGTAGATTGAAAAACACAGCGCATAGGACAAACAAAACACAGTTTGGGCAAAGTCTGCCTTTGGGCCACCAGTTGGCAACCTGTGACCTGTGGTTTCAAAGTAACAGTACAAATTTTGTGATCATTTGATCATCCGTGGTGCTCTTTCTCTGTCAAGGCGAGGAATAGACATAACTAGCTTTTCCAAAGGGGCTGTGTTTGTAAATGTTAACATTGTTTGTGAAATGTTACTTAAGATATTTTGTAAGGCTTTTATATTTTATTTACATTTCTAAAGTTTTTAAATTTCTATACTCTCATTTGGTAACCACAACAACTCTATGACATAAATGCTATTCCTTTTTCCATTTTACATGAGACAATTTTGGCTTAGAGAGAGAAGTTTGAGCATTTGTCAGAGGCCACTCAGTTAGTGGCAGGTCAGGAGTTATACCCCAGGACCTTGGGCTCCCCAGTTCGATACCTTGTCCCACATGTGTGTCCCCTGTCCCTCCGCCTAGACTGCTTTCTCCCATCTTTACATTCCTGGTTCCATCTCATCCCTCAGGTTACTGTTTCAGCATCTCCTCCTCTGGAGACCTCCGCCAAACACTCCATTTCAGCTAGTTCCCCTGCTGCTGTCTCAGCTCCTGTTTGTTTTCTTTACGGTGCTCACCATGATGTGTGATTACTCTGTTTGTTTGCTTGCATCTTTTGCCAGTCTCCCCTTCTAGCATGTAAGTGCCCCAACATGTGTCTGTGTTTGCTGTTTTATCTTTGGTCTCTAGCCAAGGAAGGGCTGGCTCATAGTGGGTGCTCAGTGCATTTATTAAGTGCATCCCTGTGTGGGTGTGCGCATGCATGGCGAGTGGTTCCGGCAGAGTTCTTCATATTTAGGTATGGATCGATGGAAGGGCTGAGGAGGAGAGGCTGTCTTCTATAATTTGGTATATTAGCTTTTCTCACCCACCCCCCTCCCCCATCCTGCTTTTGGCTCCCTGCTTTTCCTAACCTTTGGTTTCCTGTTGACCATGTTGTCATTCTTCCCAGGTACCCAAAGCTGGGAGCCTGCCCCTGACTACCGAAGTTCTCAAAAGTATAGCACTTCCTCCGGCCTTAGAGAAGAAGCCGCAGGTGGCCTACAAGACAGAGATCATCGGAGGGGTGGTGGTACACACACCCATCAACCAGGTGCTGGGGCCTGGGGCTGCCAGGGGCTAGAGGAGGAATGGTAGTGTCCATGGTATGCCAGTGATGTGCACCGAGGGCTGCACTGAGAACAGGGTGGATGGGAGTGGGGGAGCCAGTGCAGATGGGGTGGTCAAGAAGATATAGGGCAGGGGTGGGTGTGAGGGATGGCAGTGCAGCAGTCGAGGTCATTGCATCCGGAAGCTCTGTGGCCATTGTGGTTCTATACCAAACACAAGAGACTAGCGCTTGTAAGTCCCATGGGAAGTGGGGCCAAGGAAAGCAGGTGAGGCCGGAAACAAGCCCACCGTCCCTCCTTCCCTTCTGTGCTTATCCCCTTTCTGGTATGCATTCTCTGTCCTTCCCTCCCTCCTGGGTCTGTCCAACCTCCCCAAGTCATGTTCTGTGAAAGTACCTGGTACCTGGTGGGAGCAAAGTAAACGTTTATTTCTTGTTTAGTTCTTCTTTGACTGCCACAGGGGACAAAGAGGTGAGGGATGATTGGCCAGAGGGCGCTGTGTGGGGTGGGGGTGTGCTTGTATAAAGAGAGGAGGGAGGTGCTAATCCTGACACTGTTTCCTTGTAGAACGGTGGGGATGGGCAGGAAGGGAGTGAGCCGGGGTCCCACGCCCTCCTTCGAAGGTCTCAGAGTTACATCCCCACGACAGGCGGCCGTGTTCCCACTGGGCCCCCCCTCATTAAGAGCGGCTACTGCGTGAAGCAAGGGAATGTGGTGAGTGTTGGCATGGGGGCCGGAACGGGTTATGGTGACTCCTCCTTGGGGCCCGTGGGTGTGGGCTTATAGGGGAGAACAGGCTGGAAGGAGTAGCTCAAGTCATCTGTGCAAGCCACCACCTTTGGGTGGTGAGAGATTTGGGACCAAACCCTCGTCCCTGTAGGTCGGAAGTATTACTCCTGATAGGAAGAAGTCTCCCCCACAAACCTGAATGTGGGAACCCAGCTTCCATGGGGCTGGATCCCCGGGAGCTTCGAACTGGAACACCTTCTTTGGAAGAATGCTGGGATCTCTTCCAAATGTTCTGCTTTGTACTTTTCGTTTCAGCGGAAGAGCTGGAAACGTCGCTTCTTTGCACTTGATGACTTTACCATCTGCTACTTCAAGTGTGAGCAGGTTTGTAGTGGCTCTGGGGCCCTTCTGAGAGGTAATGGGAGCAAGAGGCACACGAAGAACACCCACGTGTGTGTGCATGAGTAGAGGCAGGGGCACACACAGGCTTCGGAGGTGCATCCATCCCGTGTGCACATCTTTACAGTGATGTTGAAGTGGCCTTAACTTCCTCCCTCCCTCTACGCGGTGAGCTGCTCTGTGCTCAGAGCCACAGAGCGTCTTCTTAGATTTTCTTCTCTCGATTATTTCGAGACCTTGACTTGTTTACAACCTGGTTTTAGCCAACCATCTCTGATGAGAGAGGCTCATCGGTCGGCGGGTCTGGGTCCTGGCATTATGTGGACAGCCTCATTTACCTGTCTTTCCATTTTTTTCTGCCAGGACCGAGAACCACTGCGCACTATATTTCTCAAGGACGTGCTCAAGACCCATGAGTGTCTAGTCAAGTCTGGGTAATTGTCTTTGCTTGTTCTTTTCTGATCAGAACCCCCTTTTGCCCTCTTAAATCTTCATTTCCTGCACTTCTGAGACTTTATCAGAGTCTTCTTCCAAGAGCAAGAGATGGGGCCTGGCTTCTGTGGCCGGCTCCCCACATTCAAGATGATGCAGCCATGAGACCACACTGAGCACACCTACCCCCTCTCATTACCCTTCTCTGGCTCCTGAGGAGATGAGCCTGTCTAATAATTTTCTGTTAGAGAAAAAGAAAGAATGTAGGAATAAAGATGAGAGTGGTGTCGAGATGCTTCTCAGCTGTTGCAGTTAGATGCTCCTTCCACAGAAGGACTGGGGCTCCTAGGGGGACTGTGCCTTAGTCACTGGCTTTTCAGCACTTCTGGTCAGATCACTGCTTAGGCTAGTGCCTCTTCCCTGAACTTTGTATGCCTTTCTCTTCTCCTTTTGACAAAGTCCCTGCCATCCCCTTAATACAAGGGTGATTCACAGCAACTCTCTGTGACTCCTGTTGGGCAGGAAGAGCAAGTATTTTTAATGTGTTCCTCTTTCCACTAGGAATGGTTACCTTCCAAGTGCCAGGGTGCATAGGATGAGTTTGGGACCTGGGGCCCCTAGGCAAGGGCTCTCCTGTATGCAGGTGCCCACCAAATGCAGATGTCCATGGCACTAAACTTTAGAAACCCCAAGGGCATCTGGGCATGTAGAAATCCTCATTTTGCCCCTCAGTCTTCAGTCTTTAGCGCCTTATGTTTGTGTCTCTCCATCCCATGGACTGTGATGCAGAGCCAGGATCATTAGGGAAGCTGTTAGCAGCAGGCAGACTGTTCTCACGTGAAGGCAAGGCAGGGTCTTGTGTGACAACAAAGTGCTGTATGACCGGGGAAGCAGGGACAGAAGCATTATACTGGGTCCTGCAAATGGCAGTTGCAGAGTACAGAAGATTGGGAAAGTTCCCCCAATGACAATTTATAATTCAGGAAAGTAGCTGTAGATGGAAGGTTCCAGAATTGTGCCTCCAGAGGTTGACAGTGGGTAGAGGAAAGATTAGACATGACTGGATCCTCGGAGATGGTTCCTGACTATAGAGGGCCTGTGCAGATAGATGTCTGACCGACTGGGCAGGTGGGGATGGCTTAGCAAACCCGGATAAAGTTCAGTCCTAAGAGTGCTTTGCACTTAACCTAAATCTCTGACTGCCAGGGTCAGACTGAACTCTGAGTAAAAGAATTAAGGGCTCTGGAGATCATCAGGGAAGGAAGTCCCAAGGCTCTGCAGGTTCCAGGCCTATGAGACTGTGTAGCTTCTCCCAAACCCACTCAAGGGGGTGTAGGGCATCCGAGTAGTCAGTGAACACTTGTTGAATTGAATTGAAGTGAAGTGAAAGGCAACATGTAGCCTGAGAAATAGAGGTGAAAAGAATGAGGATTTCCTCCCTGCTTTGCTTTCACCTTCTCAGTAGTTGATTACATAGTTGTACCATATGTGGGGAAACAGTTTAAAAGGTTAAAACATTTTAGCCAGAAAGAAAAGCCATCTCTCCTCAGAAACTCAGAAGACAATAATAATAGTGAAATGTGTTTCAGTGGCATGCATTATAGCAGATGCTTTATTTACCTTATAATTGATCTCTGCAGTGACCAGCCCAATAAAGGAGGTCTTCTCGTCTCCATTTTACAGTCGGGGGACAAAGGCTCACAAAGTTTTAAAGATATTCCTAAAATACCTTTTCCCTAAGTAGGATGAGGATTTGGCCCCAGGTTTGTCTGGCCCACATCTTGTCCCCTCCCACATGGGTCTTCAGCTTCATACTCCTCCCTTGCCTGGTGCCTATGTCACTGGTCTGGTGTCTGCCATTTCCTCCCAAGTCCTCACTCATGAAACCAGCACTGCCTGTGGCCAGTCCTTTCTTGGAATTATTCTGACACGTGGCATATGACACACAGTCTGACATCTGATTGTATCGTTTTGCTTTATGTTCTTTTATTGGGAAGGAATTAGATCTTTCACTCTTTATGTATTTTCCACAGTGACTGGAGGCTTGCAGTATGCATTTAACACTAAATGATTTCTGCTGATGTGAGCTTTGTCACTGAGCATCAGCCACTTCTCGCCTTCTTCCTTGCACAAGTCAGGATCCCTCTTCCAAAACTCACACCCAGTTTGAAACATCTTAAAGTAGTCTACTCTCTCCTTCCTTTTCTTCTTTTCGGCATCCAGTCTCCTCAGCGCAGTACAGTGAGGCACAGAGCGAGAATTCTTCGAAGCTGAGGAGGTTGCTGCTTAGGGGGAGGAAATGAGAGGGTTGGCTCCCTTAGGAGAGGCAGACGGTAGTGGAGTAATTGAAAATGTAGACTTTGGAGTCAGACCTGGGTTCGTATCCTGGCTCTGCTGTTTACTAACACTGGCGCTATGGGCAAGTAATGTAACCTTTCTGAGCCAGGATTTCTGCATCCATAAAATGCCTCATTGGATTGTTGAAGATTGGGTGAAATAACGCACAAAAAAACACTCCAGTGAACAGATTCGTGGTTGTCAGGGACAGGGGGTGGGAGGTGGGCAAAATGGGTGAAGGTGGGCAAAATGGGTGAAGGTGGGCAAAATAATCCTGGGCGTGTACTATACAGCATGGTGACTATAGTTAATAATACCATATTGCATATTTGCATGTTGTTAAGGGAGTAGATCTTAAGGTTCTCATCACAAGAAAAAAAGATTTGTAACTGTGTGTGGTGATGGATGTTAACTAGACATTGTTGTAATTATTTCACAATGTATACAAATAGTAAATCATCATGTTGTACACCTTAAACTAATACAGTGTTATGTATCAGTTATAACTCAGTAAATATATACATAACCAGTAACATTTTCATCTAGTTGACCCTAAAAAAACCCCACACTCAAAACAGTGCTTTGTACAAAGCACTTGATATATCTTAGCCACTAAAAAACCCACAGCTGTAGGTGGTGTGGGGTATGGTGGCTATTAGGAAGTTTAAGAGAGAAAGGAGCTTTATCTTGTTAGAACTGGTGGTGGTGTGTGTGTTGGGGGATTCTGTCAGGATGGTAAGACCTCCCAAGACCCTCCAGGAAGTGAATCTAGAGGAAAGCCCTGTCTTTTTTTGAGGCAGGAGCTGAAGGGAGGAATGGCCTGGAAGCCCCCTTTTTACGGTGGAGGGCACTGGTGCTTTGACCCAGGACAAACTGAGTCCTCAATGTGTGCACCAGCATGCCTGGTAACTTTCCTTCTCTTTCTCTGTCTAGTGACCTCTTAATGAGGGACAACCTGTTTGAAATAATAACAAGTTCCAGGACCTTCTACATTCAGGTAAGACGCTCACTCTGGGAAGACTTTGGCGTTCCATTTCTGTGAATGGTGCACTCACAGGTCTTGCCCTTTTCTTTGCTTTCTCTTTTATTTTGTTTGAAGTTTCTAGGTGGTAAATTTAGCCCCTGATAGTCTGAGTCCCATTTTCTTCTGAACAGGATGTTTGCCAAAAGCTTCCCAACCATGAAATAATAAGAGCAGGTTAGGCCGCTGTAGTGGAGAATGTGAGCTCGTACCAGCTGCTCTTAGCTGCTGGGCGCCAGCTAAGCAGAGAAAAGGAGAACTGGTCAGTGGTTTCACTTCTCCTTTGGAGGGTATTTATAAGCCCCGTCTCTGTGTGGACATCACTGTGTGCGGAAGGACAAAAGCACAGAGGGCCCTGTGCAGGCACCAGGTGCAAAGCCCAGCTGCACAGAGAAAGCCATTGTTTGGGCTCTGATGGTTCGGCTCTCAGAAGCTTCTCCCTCCACCCACAGCTTTGGAGTTCTCCCAGCTCCTTCCAAAATCACAGGAGCTAGGAAGGCAGATTTCCAAGCAGGGCCTAGACTTTCAAGGCCAAGTCCCTACCCCAGCCAGCCTAGCAATCCACAGTGTGCCTTGACTCATGCAGCATCGTGGTAATGCCGCATTTCTAGCATTAAGACTGCCATGTAGGGTGTTGGTTTAAATGTGGGGCTCCCCAGCCGAAGCTTTGCAGGGTTCTCAGCACCCTTTCTTCTTTGTTCCATGTCTCTCCCCACTGAACACCCTCCCTTCCACAGGGGGTTGCCCCCTCTGCCATTTCTTGGGCAGCAGCTCTGCTCGTCCTGACTCCCGACTGAGCTCGCCGAGCTGGCCCTCCTGCCTCAGCTCAGCAGACATGCTAGCAGCCTGAGCCAGCTGTGGGTTCCATTCATTCAGACAAGCCTGCGCCATCCGGCAAGGGACGGCGTAGGGGGCTGTGGAAAGTGTCACTTGGGGTGTTAGAGCTGCCACCATTGCCATTCAGGGACAAAGTTTAACTGTAGGTGCAACAAAAGCATTTTCAGTTTTTGCGTTTGACAGATATTTGCAGAGTGTCCTCGGAGCGCCAGGCATTTTGCCTCATGCTGGGGACACTGTGTTAAACAGAACAGACACTGAACCGGAGAGAGAGAGACTCAGTCCAGTAAACAGGCAGTTAAAACTGTGTGATCGGGTTGGGGGAGGGAGTGTTGGATAGATGAACACGGGTGGTTTTTAGGGCAGTGAAACGACTCTGTATGATACTGTAATGGCAGATGCATGAGATAGAACTTGCTAGCACAAGGTGTAAACCTTAATATATGCAAATTAGAAGAATTATTTAGTAGGTCAGGTGATCCCAGCATAGAATGCAGAATATGACAAAAGAACCTAAATGTTTTGTGAGTATGAAACAACCTCACTGATGGGAGTTGGGGGAATAAAAACCAAAAGCAAAAACCAAAAAAACAATGTGATAAGTGCGGCCCTTCCAGTGAGTGGTGGTTGCCATGGGAACTCATCAGCTGGACACCTCCCCCCGTCTCAGGGAGTGAGGGCAGGTTTCCTGAAGGGAGACACATCCAAGCTGAGTCTGCTGGGGGAGAGCCTCCCAGGCAGAGGGAACAGCATGTGTGAAAACGCCTGGAGATAAAATGAGCACAGAACATACAGGAGGCTGGAAAGCAGATGCAGAGGGCTCATGGCCTTGTGTGCCTTGTTTATATCCTGAGGGTTAGGGACCCTCGAAGTTAAACTAGGGGAGTGGCCCAATCAAATTTGCCTTCTAAAACTATCACTTGCGCAAGCATCTGACTGTCAGAGCCTTGTTTTCCTCATCTGTAAAGTGGGGATGTTAGTCTGCAACCCTGACCCCTTGGGCTATGTGCTGTGTGAATTGCATGGCCTGGTGCAGCATCAAGGACAGAGGAAAAAAGGGTAAGATAGGAGAGAGCAGTTTGAAGTCTGTTCTGGTCATTTAGGTGAGGGGTAAAGGAAGTGCGAACTAGGATGGGTGGAGAAAAGTGGAACTTTAAAAGCTATGGGACAGTCTTTTCCAGGACGTGGTTATTGGTTAGACGTGGAGTGAGAGGAGAGAGGCGGGGCAAGGACACTGCCCAGATGTTTGGCCTGGGCCTCAGAGTGGTTGTCACTGTGAAGGGAGCACAGAAGGAGGGACTATTAGAACAAAGACAAGCCCAGCAGAGGTGGTTCTGAGTTTACAGCCTCTGCAGGACATCCAAGGTGACATGTTCGGAAGGTCCTTCCATATACAGAGCCTGACACATTGGTGGTGCTAAAGAAATAGCTGTCAAGTGGACAGTTATGCTGGGTAAGAGTACAGGACGGAGCTTGCGAGTGGAGATGGTGATTTGGGAAACATGAACCCCAACAAAAGAAATAGTCAGAAGACATTGCATCATCTGCATGAGCGTGTGCACATTTACCAGAAGCTTCTCATCACTTCTGTCCTCCTTTGCCTTCTGCTTCCACATTTCTGGGATAGAAGAACACTAACATCACCCTGAATAAATAGATGAGTGAGTGGACAGATCTGAGTGTAGCACCTAACTCAACGAGAATGGAAAGTTAGAGGAGAATATAGGTTAAAAAGCATTAAAAATATGTGTTAATTCATTTCAAGGTAGCAACTATAAGCCTGCTTATGTTAACACAGTAACATTTTATGAGAAATAACTATGTTTCTAAAACAGAAGCAGCAAGAGTAGCATTGTTTTTTGTGCTGTGCAAATCTCTTTAGTGGCTGGCTTAAGAGGAGACAGGATTCTCATATCTGCCTCTGCATTCTGTCTGTGGCCATATGTTGTTTTGATTGGAGACTATGAAGAGATTCTGGTCCCACACGGATAAGTATTTGGAAAAAAGGAATATTTTAATAGCTTTCCAAATAATTGTAGATATTCTTCTTTGATTCTATACCAAAACTTGGTAAATGGTAGTTTCTTATTGTTTAGGTGCAATGTGGAATTGGAAGCTAATATCGATAAACTTTCATACTCTTACATGAAAATCCATACTCTTACATGAAAGCTTTGCACTTTGAATGGGTCCTTTTCACCCGTGCATGATTTTGTAAGTGTGCATTGGTTGTTTGGAAAGCAGTGGTCTCAACTGAGGTATGCACATCTTCCAAATGTTGGCACATTTTATTGTATAATATCAAAAAGTCACATCCGTTAATACCACCACCACTATCACCAATAAAGTCTTTAAGTATGGAAAACTGTCAAGCTCGTGGAGGTAGACAGAAGTTTTCTGAAATTCTGATTTTTGCTTTGAAACCTCAAAATTCATCATTTGCAAAAAAATACTTCCATGGTTTTTCTTGACGTACAGGCTCGTTTCATTCATTTTTGAGAAGAGTCTCCCACATGCCTAAGTCTGAATAAGTTTGACTGACAGTTTGTCTGTCATTTGTTCCAAGTCAAAATCGTGTTTCATGCAGAAGGTGAAAGAATATTAATGACGACTCATACAGTTGGGTGCCCACAGTTTTACCCACCGCGTCAAAGTGGCATCCTGACCTACTTCCTGAGTTATGTTTAGTCAGTCTACCGGAAGAGCCGTGTGTCCTCGGTCTCTAGGAAAGCCATACCAGACAACAGGGCAGATCTAGGCAGAGAAAACAAACTCCTTGGACAAAAGAAGACCTGGGCACAGAATGGGTTGGATTCCAACTACTTATGTGCTGGTCATTTACCTTCTATGTCACATTTATGTATAATTTGTACCCTGTGATCTCTCACACTGTAGTATTCTTTTCTGTTAATAAAAGACTACCATCTGTTGGACAGTTAGATGTCCCAGGCGCGGTGCTAACCAATTTACAGGCAGCATATCGCTTAATTCTCAGCAGTCTCTGAGGTCATCTCCATTTTATAGATTAGGAAATGCAGTGTCTGAAGGTAAATTATTTGTTCAAGATCGTAAACCTGTTAGACTTGATTCAAAGGTACCAGGTGCTAGAACAAGACCTCCTCACTGATGTTGTTTATAAGCAGCCAGTACAGAACCCAAGATATAGAGGGTGTGGCCATAGAGAGCCAGGGGGTCTGATTCTGACATAGAGAAGACCAGCTTGGGGTAACTGGGTGTCTTGCAGATGGATCATGGTGACAGAGATGCAGCATCTGGCAGTAATCAGGTTTCTAAGCTTGAGATGTCAGCAAGCTCGTCAGGAGGTAGATGGTTCTTAGTTCTGGGGAAGGGTTCAAAATGAAATTTCAGTCTTTGGAATACCAGGCAAGTGGGGTTCCCCATTTCCCAGTCATAGAAGGTCGGGGGTATTAGGTAACTTGTTAAGAGAAGGATTACTTATTTGAAGTGAGAAATGTAGTGCAGACTGGTTTTGGTAACTTGACATAAGCCCAGTTGTCAGAACTGGGGCCCATGCCAGGATAAGAGTAGTAATAAGAGGGCTCACACATGAATTGCAGAGGGTTGGGCTAGATCTCTTTGGATACTTACTGTTTTAATTTAGACTGCAAGGTGAATGACAGCACCTAGAACTATGTAGTGCACACCCATGCAATCATATGTGGCAGGGCTGTGTCTAAAGATGGCATTGGTTCTTGGGGAGAGGGCAGGGGTTATCAGCTGTGGGGGAGGGAGGGCTGCAGAGGTTAGGAACAGAATGAAGAAGGAGTTGCCTAAAAATTTTGGACAGCTGCAATGTAAGTAACCAGAAGTAGACATGGGAAGCCTTGTATTAATGACCTCTAGCATTCATTGCTTCACACCATTGCATCTGTTAGGGTGCTGGGCTCGTAAAAGCTCACTGGATGTGATAAAACCACAGATGGCAGGGACTGGTTTTAATACTCTATGTTCCTCTCACTTCAAAAACTGCACTCAAGGACACAAACCCTACTTTTTCTTCTGAACCAAACACCAGAAACACACACATGCTTAAGCACACCAGGAAGCGATGAAGGTCTGAGCTTGGCACTTCCCTTTTTCAAGCATTTTTCTACTGAGTTTTAAGAATGTTTTAGTCTCTTAGTAATTCACCGTAAGTGGGGTGGACTTCAGCTCTGTGTTCACCTCTGGTTCATGAAACTACCTTTGTGATATGGTCTTAAGATATTTTTGAGTGTTTGATGAAAGGTAAGCACAGGCTTTCCATTAAAGATAGATATACACCATAATTTTAGCATGCGATTTTTGAGGTTTCACTGAATTTTTGTTTCTGGTGGGTCCTAGTTCTTAAAACTACTAATAGAGATTGTCATGTGATCTCAGTAAAGTAATATTCTGTTTCTTCTCATGTGGGATCAGTTACAATATCTGCTTTTCTATTTGAATAATATTTTAAAATAACATTTGTTAGTTAAATGTTAAAATATTTACTAATGTTTATTATTATTATCCTCATGTCTGGGCTAACTATCTAGGTCATCTGGCAGAAAAATGTCAAACGAAATTAGAGAATTAGGGAAGAAATATAATTAGCAAACAATTTTCATCTCTATTACTAAATGTCTTAAGAGAGAGATTTAATTATTTTGCCCATCATATTAGTGAAGATTTTTAAAAATTGTAATATTTAATCTAGCAAGGGTGCATGTAAAAAAAATAGTATATTGTTGGTAAATGAAATCTATATTGTTGGCCAGAAATCTCTCTGGCCATATGTACCAAGACCCTGAAAAGAATGCATACTCTTTAAAAAAAAAATCTTTTTATTGTGGTTGTAAGAGCTTATAGCGTAGTGAAATTTCAGTTGTACATTATTATTTTTTTTTTTGAGGAAGATTAGCCCTGAGCTAACATCTGCTGCCAATCCTCCTCTTTTTGCTGAGGAAGAGTGGCCCCGAGCTAACATCTGTGCCCATCTTCCTCTACTTTATATGTGGGACACCTACCACAGCACGGTTTGCCAAGCGGTGCCTTGTCCCCACCCGGGATCCGACCCGGTGAACCCTGCGCTACCGAAGTGGAAGCGAACTTAACTGCTGTGCCACCAGGCCAGCCCCAAGTTGTACATTATTATTTGTCATACACCATATAAGTATGCCCCTTCACCTCTTGTGCCTACCCTCCACCCGCCTCCCCCCAGTAACCACTAATTGGTTCTCCTTGTCTGTAAGTTTGTTTATAAGAATACATACTCAGGGCCGGCCCCATGGTCAAGTGGTTAAGTTTGCGCACTCGGCTGCACGCGGCCCAGTGTTTCGTCAGTTCGAATCCTGGGCGTGGCCATGGCACCGCTCATCGAGCCATGCTGAGGCGGCATCGCACATGCCACAACTAGAGGGACCCACAACTAAAAATATACAACTGTGTACTGGGGGTCTTTGGGGAGAAAAAGGAAAAAAATAAAAAATCTTTAAAAAAAAATACATACTCTTTAATGTAGCAATTTCCCTATGAGCCAAAGAATCTTAAATATGAAAAAAGCTTTATGCGTAAAGACACGAGTAGCAGCATTATTTATATTAGAGGAGAATTGAAAATGATCCAGATGCATTTTAGCGGATTTTGATTCTTGCGCTTGAGTCCCAGGTGTTAAATCAGGTGATTCCCAACTAGGGAAGATGTGAGGGCTGGTTGGTGAGGCCTCAAAGGACAGTCAAACGGGTGGCCTCTGGCTTTGGGGGGTAACAGTTGACCTGAGGGGGCGGGTATTTTGCTAGGGTGGTGGAAGGAGTTGAAGTAGCTTAACAGCATGGAAACTGGGTATTGGACTGTCATTCTGGGGATCTTGCAGTCTGTTTACTGAAGATGCCAGATTACCTGTATGATGTGGGAGACGTGCGTCTGTCCCTCAGCTCCCGTCTCCGTCTTTCCCTCCGCCTTCTAACATCCCGCTACCCAGTCATCTCCTGTTTCCCTAGAAGGAAGACCTCTAGGAAATGCTTTTCTGTTAATGGACAGCTTGGTTGCCTCCAATTCATCCAAGCTCAAGATAACCTGTCTTCCCTCCCAAATACATTATCTTATTTCATCTTGACAGTTTGATCCTTTATGTAGCAATTTTCTACAGTTGGGGTATGAGGAAATTGAAAAAATTAAGTCTCAGGGAGACGGACAGTGAACATATTTATAGCGTTGGAATTTAAGGTTTCATTTCCATCCCTCATGTATAATAACAATGATAACAGCAACAACAATAATAACTAATACTTACAAAGCCCTTTCTGTGTATCAGGCACTGTTCAAACTGTTTTACCTAAATGAGTCCATTTAATTCTCTGAATGGTGCTTGTGGAACAGGCGTGCCCCAAGAATGGTAAAATACTTTCTGGAAGAATCTTGGAGACCTTGTCCTCGTCATCTTTTTAGATGAGGGATGGATTTGTCTTTTTCTTGGGAAACCACCAGGTTGTCAAATAATGGGGAAAAGTGAAGGGGAGGGAGAGTGCAGGTGAGTTTGCAGCCCTAGCTTGGGAGAGAGTGTTCACCTCAAGCACTTGTTGCTATGCCCTTTGACCCAGCGTGCGTGGGCATGAAGCCGGTCGGTCCTCGTTCCCGTGCAGGTGTCTCCTGCATACACCTAACCAAGGAGGGCTTGTTCGCGGTGACAGATAGGGTAGGGGCAGTTTGAGGGTTTTTTAAAAAAACTAGTCATGTTTTATCCTGATATAAAGCAAAGAGACAGAACCATTTGGGGGGGTGGGGAAAGTGAGGAGGATATGTGGAGAATTTTCTGGGCCGGGTTGTGGTGTTTGCATATATGTATGCACAGGCACGCAAAGGCATACTTGTGATTTTGGGTGGGACTCTTAGGGGAAGGCGCAGCGGGACAGAGAGAGGTTGACAAATGTAATTTCCTGGAGGTGGAGGATTGGGTCTTGGTCCCTCCTTAGTAGCCAGCACGTGGTGCCATGTGTAACACTGAGTAAAGCTTTGCTGGGTTCACTTGAACTCACCCCCTTTAAAGTTGGACAGCACTGAGAATTCCGAGGGACCCCTGCCGCAGCTCGCCTCTTCGTTTTCCTCCCTTTCTTCCCAGAGCGGCTGCTGCCCCCTTCTGGGGCTGGTAGGTATTTCTGGGGAAATGCTTTTTACTGTCTCAGCAGTGTCCTACGCGTTGTCAAGCATGGCGCTCCAAGTTGAGCAATTCTCGACTCTCTCCAGGCCTGGATGGAGTCAAGACAGACCTGGACAGCTTGTGCTTTGAGAGAAGCCCAGTGCCTGGTGATGATACGTATCTGGGGTGATTCGTGGAGGATTTGGCTTTATCTGGACTGGAGTTGAAAATGGGATTATTCTGTTCAGATAGCCATATTGGAAAGATAACTGCATTGGGAGTCAGGAGAATGGGAATCTAGACCAGTCCTAAACCTTGACCTTTGGCATTATGGGCCTCATTTTCCTTTTCTGTAAAACAGGAGGCTAGACCAGGCCGATTGTGTTCCAGAGCGAGTGAGGGACTTCTGCAGGGGATGGGCCTTTATGCCCCCCCTCCCTCATGACCTCTGCCCCCTGCAGAGCAGCTCCACTTTGAGCTGTTTTATTTATGGGGTGTCAAATAAGATTTTGCAGGAAAAAAGAGTCCTCAAAAGTCTGAAAGCCACTGAGCTAGATGATCTCTGAAATCCCTTCCAGCTCTAATTGTGTGATTTTATAAACTTAAAATTGAGTCAGAGACTTTTCAAAGCTGAAATCATAGTGCCCAAAATTTCTCTGTAAGTGCTGTGGGTATTTTGCAGGCGGACAGTCCAGAAGACATGCACAGCTGGATTAAGGAGATTGGGGCAGCTGTCCAGGCCCTCAAGTGCCATCCCAGAGTAAGTCACTTCCTTTCTGTCGCACAGTTACTGTCATCTTAGAGATGAATTGTCCCTGAGGGGGCAGGTTTTATTTGGTGATGTGGGCTGGTGGCCTGGTCCCTGGATGCAGCTGAAGCCCCAGGCTGTCTTGTTTGTTTTTCTCTTTTGACTGATTTGGGTACCAATTTTTATTTTTTGGTTTTTTTGGCTGTTGGAGATGGTGAGGTAGGGTTGGGTAGAGACACAGAGTTTCCAGTGTGTCCTGCACATCTCCCTGCTGGGCATACCTGACACATCTGGAGGGAATCCCGTTGGATGTGTCTGATTTTTGTAGACAAGTGTCTCTGGATCTCTGAGGTGGTGATCCTGATGGGGTCCTCTTCCTGGGGCTCTGGGATAAACATTGTCAGGAAAACTCTTATTTTCCTTTGTTTTTTTTTCTTCCCTTTTATTTTTGTAGGAAATGTCCTTTTCTAGATCCATTTCTTTGACTCGCTCTGGAAGCTCCAGCCTCTCAGGTGGGCCCAACTCTGTGTTGTGCAGAGGGCGGCCACCTGTGGAAGAGAAAAAAACCCTCTGCAAGGCCCCCTCCCTGGCCTCCTCCTGGCAACCCTGGACACCTGTCCCCCAGGCTGGGGAAAAGCTGCTTCCAGCTGAAGAGACTCCTGAGGACTCTTTCTTCACACCTCGACTTGGGGAGAGCAATCCTGCTGGGGTGTTGCCCAGCTCCCGGATAAGGCACCGATCAGAGCCCCAGCACCCCAAGGAGAAACCATTTATGTTCAACCTTGATGATGAGAACATACGGACCTCTGATGTGTGATGAGGCATAGTGCCCTGGGAGGGAGTGGGTGGGGACTCACGGAAAAGAGGCCATGACTCAGTTTCTTTACCTGTTGGAGGACAGTCAGAGGCCTTTATGCCACTCGTGTTCCTGTGGATGCTCTGTGGGAAGGGCCCATCCAGCTGGCTTTTTTTTTTTTTTTTTTTTTTTAATATCAATGCAGTATATTTAATTTGGGAAGATCACTAGGTTAGACCTGTAGGCATGCCCAGTGGTGAGTGGGGTGCCTCTTGTTCAACTCTTCCAAGGTCTTCCTGGTGAGAAGAGTTTGGGAGTCCAGTTTCATCCCTAACTGAGTTTTAGTTCCTTGTTCTTGTTTTAGTTTCTTCCCTTGTTTTCAGGCCAGGCACAGAATCTTAGGCCAGTCATCTGGTTTTATCCTGATCCTGTTGGCTGATGTTTGACTGTGAATAGGAGGCTGGTAACCAACCCAGCTGAAGGGAGGGAGGGGTGGTGGAAGACCCAGGCTCCAGTTTGCCTGGGATACATTCTAAGGAGAGGTGTTAAAATCTTGGGCTGGTGGATGGCCCTCAGAATGTCTGCCAGTTCTGATCCCCCCGGGGACCTCCATAGGGGAAGAAACAGGGACCTCCTGTAAGGTGTGGGGAATGATTCAGCCCCAGTGCATCAGCCAATTTTGGGAATCACTCTTTCCTCTTTTAGATGTTCCTTGACCCCAAATACTGTCAGTGTGAGTGACAGACCTGCCCAACCTGGTTTCTCTGTCAGGCCCCAGGATGGGTTTATCAGTGTTAGATGTTATGACTGTTGAGAACAGAACGTTCATTTGCCTTGATGTGGCGTTACTTGGAACGTGTGGAAGGGTGATAAGTGTATGATAATTCACTTGTGTGATAGATCAGATCTCTGTTGTAGAGTTTTAGATTTGCGTTAAAGCAGGTGCTGGGAAAAGATGGATTGTAGTTCATCCAGTTAAGCTTTTTGGATCCGTGTTTTTCCAGCAGGAGAAAAGGTCTGTTTTAGCAAAGATGGATTATCTTGAATCCTTGCCTCACAGCTCTTTTTTAATGGGCCAATATTAGTCTAATTTTGAGTGCTATGTTTTGTGTACTCTGCCAGATTTGCTGTCTTTCTTTTCTTTGTGTTGCTCTTTGAATGAAGCCTTGTGGACCTGCATGATCAAACCTTGTAATCTGTGAGGTTCCCTGTACTTAACAGTGGAGAGATACAAAGATAATCTTGAGAGATATTTATATTTTTAATAGAATAGAAACTGCATAGAAGCATTGATTTAGAGGCTATGCAATTGTTGACTAGAGATTTCCGAGGTAGAAGAGCATAGATTGCATTTCCCACCCCAATTTTAGGGTGTAGCTTCTTCCATTTGACAAGAAGATACTATTTCCAGGGCCCCCGGGAGAATTTGTCTATCCAACCGATGCGGTGAACTGCTCCCAGGAATTTAACAGGGTTCCCTTAACTCATTTCTGTCTGTAACTTTTATCAGCTAGATCGGTTATATCTTTAAGTTAAAAATCAATGACCAGAGGAAGAGACTAAGAGATCCATTTTCACTTCAGGAAATCTCTTGTTCAAATCTAATGCAGAGGTGAAAACATGTGATCAGAAAATCCTTAGTGGCTTGAAGGAAATCTGAAGTTTCTCTCAGGCAGTGTCGTTTCCTTGAAGTCTTGTCACATTGAGAACTTTCCCTGACTGCACTGCATTGGAGCTGTCCACTTAAATTGTTTGGCTTAGTGGTCCTGGTATAAAAAAGGAAATTGGATCTCTATTGGATCTCTCTCGCTCTCTATTCCTCTTCTCTTTTCTGCAGACTCTTGTCTATTTTTGTCCTCAGAAATTCTTGTTTGGGGAATTATGTACTTGTGAGTGATCGAGGTTACAACATACTTCAAGTAGCCTGACTTCAAGCAGCCATTCTAAATTCTTAAAGCTCCCTGTCTCTGGTTTCATCTTCAGATTTTCCTCAGGAAAATTCCTTGGCTAGGTCAAAGAAAGTGCACAAGAAGGGATATTCAACTAATGTCAATAAATTAGGAACTTTGGAGATCTCATGAAACATTCCCAAAGTCATGGAAAGATGTCATCTTGTGGTGTTTAAAGTGTGAAAATCCATCCATTTCTCTCTGTTTTTAAGATAAACTCTCTGCTAGGTAACTACTGCTAAATTACTCGGCCATTATAGTAGCTGATATGTTTCTTATTCAGCAAGGCCTATTTTGAGAATATGTTAAATTAAACATAAATCCAGATTGTATTATCATGATAGAGGGAAAACAAGGACTCTCTAGTTGGCAAATACTTGAGAATTCCCAATTAGAACATTGTTAATGTAGTTCCAGCACCAGATCAATATACCTATCTTCAGTGAAGCCTAAAACCATTCTCATTCCCAAACCTTATTTCAGAATTCCTTTTGTGTCTGAATTTCTTACCCTCTGGCCAACGTCACATTACAGCCTTTTAATGTCACTTACACATGTGAGCCAAAGATGGTGCATATATGACCAAAGCATTTGGTTTTAAATGTATGAAATGGAAACAAATGGAAAAAATAGGGTGGGGATGCACTATAGGCTAGTAGTTAAGTGCATAGGCTCTTGGATAAATCGGAGTTAAAAAAAAAGAAAAAGGGTACTGCATTTTCTTTGTGGAATAAGAACCTTCTCTGGGTTGTGCTGTTTTCATAAGACTTTTAAATTGATCTTGACCCTCTGTGTGAACAGTATTTCAGGGCATCTTCCCTATAGCAGAACTATTGGTCATCCACCATTCTTTCTGTGTGTGTGTGAGGAAGATTCACCCTGAGCTAATACCTGTTGCCAATCCTTCTCTTGTTTTGCTTGAGAAAGATTAGCCCTGAGCTAACATCTGTGCCAGTCTTCCTCTACTTTGTATGTGGGATGCCTCCACAGCATGACTGATGAGTGGAGTAGGTCCACACCCCGGATCCGAACCCTCGAACCTGGGCCACTGAAGACATGGAACTTTAACCACTCGGCCCCGAGGCTGGCCCCTACCATCCACTATTCTTGAAAGCTTAAGGATTTGCTCACTCAGATTCAGTTGATGGTTGGTAAACACAGTTTGGCCTTTTGCATTCTATGAGACATCCTAAACATACTAAAGTGTACATGGAGTAGAGTGACCTCAGGTCAAAGTATTGGAGTTACCCATCTATTTTTGAGTAGGATGCTGAGCTCCCATGAGAAAGAGTAGATTTAGGGTCCTGCTTCATAGTTCGCTTGAAGCAAAAGATTTTTTTTCCTTCCTGAATAGAACTGTGCTCTGACAGGGGCTAAACGGTCTGAAAGAATAAATAGCAGGTTCAGTAGTCGAGCAGTGGAGTTTGGTCTGTTTTCACTATTAACCAGATCAGCAGGCATATAGAGAGGTAGCAGTATTTTGGAAAATGAGTTTCCCAAGTCAGCTTTGTCTATAAACTTTGAACATGTCAGAAATGGTTTATTAAATCTTTTCTACCAACATCACTGTTTCCCGTCATTTCCTTTTTCTCTCCGTTATTGCCTGCAGCAGTCAATTACGGTCGCTCATGCTAGGTAGAGTTTGAATAAAGGGAATGTTTGGTAGAAAACATAGACCCCTTCCCCGCTGCTTACGAAGGTGCCGCATGACTCGTGTTTTGACCCGGCGTGTTTCAGCTGTGAAGTGCACTCACTGTAAGCGCTGGGCTGAGTGCATGGAAACTGTTACGCTTCTCATTTTATGTGATCTCCTAATTGGTCTGTAGCAAAAAATAATTTTCTAAAACTGTTTTGTTGCTTGTTTTGTAATAAAACCATGTGAAATACTGAAATATGGTGTGTGTTTTACTGACGCTGACCTTCTGTCCGTGGGTGGGTGATCTCTCGTCATTCTGCCCCCGTTATTGGTTTTATGCATTTCACGCGGTAGGTCCTTGCTCAGCGTAGGGCCAGGGACGGCTCTTCACTGCCGGGGGCGGACCTGGCCCCGCGCAGGCCACGGGTGGTGGGGGATGTAAGGGTGTATGTGTGGAGAGGTCTGCCAGGTTCTGTCCCTTAAAGTCTGGGGGCTCGCGGAGGCGGCACCCTGGCCGGGAGTAAGTGTTGCTCAGTTTAGAGCAGTTGCGGTCCATCCAGAGTAATGTAATTGCAAGAGTGGGAGGGAAGAAAGAAGGGAACAGGATGACCCGACCTCTGCGGCGGCCAGCCGGGCCTGGACAATTCCTCCTGCTGTGGCTGCTGCTGCCCCCGGGGCTTGTGCTCAGCGTCGAGGCTAGGCGGTCCTGGCCCTCGCTGCCCTGCCCCGCCACCTGCGAGCCGACGCGCTGCCCTCCGCTGCCCACCTGCCCGGCGGGGGCGACGCCGGTGCCCGACCGCTGCCGCTGCTGCCGCGTCTGCCCCGCGGCCGAGGGCGAGGCCTGCGGCGGGGCGCTCGGTCGGCCCTGCGCCCCGGGGCTGCAGTGCCGCCAGCCGCTCCGCCCACGGCGCCCGGGCGCCGCGTGGCTGGGCACCTGCGGCTGCCCGGCGACGGGCGCGCCTGTGTGCGGCAGCGACGGGCGCACCTACCCCAGCCTGTGCGCGCTCCGCGCCGAGAACCGCGCCGCGCGCCTCCGTGGCGCGCTCCCGGCCGTGCCGGTGCAGAAGGGGGACTGCAGGGACCCAGGTGAGCGCCAGGGCCGCGCGCTCTCGCGCACTCTGAGGGCTTTCCTAAGGAGCGCATCTCAATCGCGCCGTTCGCCACGGGTTCTTCCCTGCTCCATATGCTTCAGGGAGTCAACTCCTTCCCGATTGTCTTTACTCCTTAGGTGTCTCTTTACCGATTCCCATGTGGTTTCCCCTCAGTTTCCTCCCCACGCTTGTTGAATGCCGTCTTCCTTTTTTCATTTTTCTTTCCAAACAGGGTGACAGGTCTGGTCCCTCAAGACGTATATTTACGGGATCGCAGTGAATAGAGAGGAGGGGGACACCGAAGAGAGGAAGGGGAGGGATGGTGAAGGGAGGGAGGAGGGAAATTGAGAGATTTGAAATATGACATCTGATACGGTCAGGCCGCGAGGGTCCCGCCGCCGCCAAGAATGGAGCATTTTTTCACAGGGACCAGAAGCGCAGGCTGGCTCAGGAGCAAATACAACTTCATCGCTGCGGTGGTGGAGAAGGTGGCGCCGTCTGTGGTTCACCTGCAGCTGTTTCGCAGGTAAAGGAGGTAGGAGGATGCCAGCTCCCCCGGGACTGCTTCTGAGTGCCTCCCTGCTCCAGGCCCCGAGCTACGGCTTTATGAGCATCATTTAGTCGTGAAAATCGGGGCTCCAGGAGGTTGAATAAACTGCTCAGGGTCGTTTAGCCAAAGAGCGGAGGCACAGGGATTCTGACTTCCACATCTGGGCTGCTCGGCTGCACTTAGGTAGCTGGGGGTTCTCTCTCCCCTATCTCCCACAGGACAAACCTGAAGATCAGATGTAAGAGCTAGAAGGCATCCGATGGTGATCTTGCCCAGCCTCCTGTTGGCATGGAAGGAAACCCAGACCCAGAGAGTAGGAGTAACTTGTCTTATGTCAGGAGGCCAGATAGTAGTGGAACCTAAGCTGGAATGAGACTTCTTTCACTCCCTCCCTGCCGGAGCCTGTCCTTGTGGAACTAGATCCACTTTTGCCCAGATTATTGTGATTAGCTTAGGCCTCTTTGGAGCAGAGGGGTATTGCACTGACCCGCTCTGAAGAAGGGAGCAGCATCCCTGAAAGGAGAGTTAGATCAGCCTGTCGTGCTCACAAGAGAGGGCCAGAGCTCTGAACGTGCAGGGTCCACTTACACATGGAGAGACAGGGAGAAGTAAAATGCCTGAGGAAACCGGTGGAGGCATGTGTGATAAATGTGAGGTTGCTGTGTTTCCAGACTAAGATGGACTCCTTGAACTTCCTGCCCCCTGCTCATGCTGTTGTCTTGCTGAGACAGGTCACCTCTCAGCAACAAGGATATTCTGCATCCAGTGGCTCTGGGTTCATAGTGTCTGAGGATGGGCTCATTGTTACCAACGCCCATGTCCTCACCAACCAGCAGCGGATCCAGGTGGAGCTCCAGAGTGGGGTCCAATATGAAGCCACCATCAAGGACATTGACCATAAATTGGATCTTGCACTGATTAAGATTGAGCCAAATGTGAGTATTCAAGAGCCGAATCAGAGTTTGTGGATTTGGGAATTTTCATCAGTTTGCTGATGTTTTCTTCTCCACCCCACTCCCACACGAATATCTTTTCTACCTGGTATATGCTTTTTTCTAGTTTCCTGTCTTTCTGTTGTTCATTCCCACCTTTGTTTATTTTCTTTAATGCCTGTGTGTACATCCTTAACAATTTCTATTAACTATCCAGCAGTCTTTTTTTCTCCTTCACCTCCTTCAACAGATGCTCCTTCTGGGAAACTTATTTCTCTGCTTGTCTTAGAATGCTGGGAATGATCGCAATGGATTCAAAGCTAAGGAATACTTTGAGTTCCTTGCTATACAGAGTGCAGTCTGTGCACCAGCGGCATTGACATCATCTGAGAGTTTTTTAGAAACACAGAATTTCAGACCCCATCCAGGTCTACTACGTCAGAATCTGTATTTTAATAAGATCCCCAGGTGATTCGTGTGCACGTTAGAGTTGTGAAGCACTGCTCTGGCTGATCTCCTTTCTGTTTGTGGCTTCTTGACTTTGTAAACTTTGAGCTGGAACGGTGCTCAGTAAACTGCTGATGTCAGTTTATGCTCATCAGTTACTCACTAGTGGTTTACTTATAGCAATTTCTACAAGCAATAATTTTAGACTTTGTAGTTGGTCCTGATCATCTTAACAAGTGGGAGTTTGGTGGTAGCTGGAATTTGAAGAAGCAGCATCAGGCAGTTGTAGACCCTCCGTGGGTGGGTGGATGATTCTTGGATTGTAAGTGCCAAGATGATGGAGACTGTGTCATATATGTGTTGTGCACAGATACTGGCCGATTCTCTTCTTGATTTGTTCTTCATCTCTTCTGTCCTCCCCGTCTTCTTGCCCATGTGCAGACTGACCTTCCTGTATTGCTGCTGGGAAAGTCATCTGACCTGAGGGCTGGAGAGTTCGTGGTGGCCTTGGGCAGCCCGTTTTCTCTGCAGAACACAGTGACTGCAGGAATTGTCAGCACCACACAGCGAGGAGGCAAAGAGCTGGGGCTGAAGGATTCTGACATGGACTATATCCAGACTGATGCCATAATTAATGTAAGTCACCTGGGAGGGCCATCCTCTGCCTGTAAGACACTGGGAGTACCGTGAGAAGAACACTTCAGAATGCCTTCTTTTGCCTTTGGTTGGCTTTTCGGGCATGTCCAGAATTCCATTAGATCCTTATGTGAGGGAGGGGCTGCCATGTTAGAGTTCAGCCTGTTTAATGTGATGATTGGCATCTATGATATTGGGTGGTCTCTTAGGGTATGTCACAGAGGTCGCCACTGCTGAAGAATGTGGTGCTCCTCTTGCTGTTGTCCTTCACCTGCCCTGACTTCAGTGTCAGTGATGATGGGGGGCACAACTCTGCCTGCCTTGGGGGAACAGCGGCTTACTAGAGAAGGCTGCTTTTGGTAAACCTCTTTAGGAGCTATATATCAACAACAAGGAGAAAAGTACTGACGGCTTTTTCAAATTCTGTCTTCAGCACGGGAATTCTGGGGGGCCTCTGGTGAATTTGGTAAGTGGCTACTTTCCTTGCTCCTTCACGTCTCTTCCTAACTTTCAAAAGACTTTAGAGATCCCATGATGTAGACTAGAATGTCACTCTTGTGTGGAGATTTGTGGTATGATGCTTTTCTGTTATTGCATCTTAAGTAAATGGTTAGGAAAAATTAAAGACCTATGATGGATTTCTCATCCCAGTGTGTGATTTCATCCAATGGAGAGTGCCGGGTTTATTTACCCTTACATCATTTCATCATGCCTTCTGTTTTCACTGGATAGTTAACAAAATTCCTGGGTAGTAAACCCAAATTTATGTCAGATGACCAACTGTACTATATAATGTATATCCTTGAAGACCCCCTGCTGTTACATACGAAGACTGTCTCTCATCCAAAAATGCTAATTACATGATGTGGTCTGCCCAGGTTTTTAGTCTTGACCTGCTTATAGATGACAGAAAAGCCACAACAAGAATCCATTGCTCTGTCATGTATTTAACTCTTAAATTTTATTCATCATCTCTAGTGGAAATGCCAGGGTTTCTAGTCAAACACATGTGAAAACAAAGAGTGCAATGCTGTTTGACACACAGTCTGTGATCATGCTCTCTGAGTCCCTTTGAGCTGATGTTTTTGGTTCATCTTTACATATTTCACTTGCTTGTAGGAGAAAGAATTGTGTGTGAAATTACTGAGTGCTTTTTACTCATAATATCACATGTAATTTTTTGTGCCTGCTTTCTCCTGTAGACAATGAGTTTACAAGGGCAAGGAAGACGTGCAGAATTTCAGGCCAAACTGCAGACCTATTGTCTTATAATCCATATTTTAATATGATCAGAACTTTCTTTTCTATCCTTTCAATTACCTAAAAAAGGCTAAAGGATGGTGAAGTGCACGAAGAGGAAAGTATTTCCCACTTCATAGCTTTAGCTCAGTAGAACTCTCTTCCTAAGGTCAATTTGCTAATTCTTCTGAAGAGTTTCATTGAAATGTTGCTGAAAATCCAACAGCTTTTTGCCTTTTCCATGTTTATTTTTAGTTTCATTTAAGGAATGAAAAGGCAAATATTCCTTGTTCTCTTATCTGTGTCAAAATACACACTGTGGTTCACTTTTAAAAAACAATGTAATTTAGCGAAGGAAAAAATGAGCTCAAGATTTAAAAAAAAAAATTCCTCAGCAGGAATTTGCACATGTGTAGGTCCCTTTGGCCAAGCCACCGCACTATTTCCACCCTAAGGTAACGTCCATTGCTCTGTATTGAAGAAACACACGTCTTCTCCAGCCCCTCTGAATTCCGACCCTAAGTGACTAGCTTCACTCCTTCCTCTACTTGTTTGGTTTGCACAACTTGGTGACTGAGTGATGCCTCCTCCCTTACCAGGATGGTGATGTGATTGGCATAAACACACTGAAGGTGACCGCAGGAATCTCCTTTGCAATTCCCTCAGATCGAATTCGACAGTTCTTGGCAGAATTCCACGAGCGCCAGTTGAAGGGTGAGGGGAGTTAAGACTTTTCCTTCCCGTTGTTTGGTTTTCAGGAGCATGCAATGTGTTGTGGAGACGGCCATTTGAGTTCTGTAGAGTACCGAGTCACTGGAACCGAGCTCCTATCAGGGTGGTTTGGGCAGCAATATTGAGGGACTAGGCACAAAACCAGGCATGAGTTGTACCCGGAAATATTTGAACTATTGTGGAAAGGAAACCTGTGGGCTGGAGGTGGGAGGAGTGTCTGTGCTAATCACAGAGGTTCTCAGACATGTATTTCATGGCTGACAGCCTGAAAGGCAGCTACAATAGTAAGGATATTCTGTGACTTGGGTGTCTTTTAAGCTCTGGCAAAAGGAAAGAAGTTTTGTTGTTGGTAACACGTTATCATTTTCCTTTCCAGGAAAGGCTCTTTCACAGAAGAAATATCTGGGTCTGCGAATGCTGCCCCTCACTATGAAGTAAGCGTGGGTTTGAATACGTCTGGGTTGTTTTTCAGAAGCAAAAGCCACGGCTGGACAGTCTTAACAGGGAAGCTAATGCC
Organism: Equus caballus; assembly: GCF_041296265.1. Lineage (NCBI taxonomy): Eukaryota > Metazoa > Chordata > Mammalia > Perissodactyla > Equidae > Equus > Equus caballus. Next base: position 24,548,995 of record NC_091710.1, on the reverse strand, counting down.
TTTGGACTACGGCTAGGTAGTCTTGTGAGCATAGGCCCTATTTGTCACAGGGTAGGTCTCTGGCTCTGCCTGCACCAGGATTCGCTGTACTTTTCAGTAGTTTCTTTCACCGTGGCTGTACTTTATAACGTCCAATGGTTCTAGGCTTTGACATAGAGAATCAGACCACCCCCCAGGAAAGAATAATTGTGACTGGCTTGAAGGAGTCCTTGCTGGCCTCTATGATCCTTGAACAGAACAGATGGAGTACCTACTGAGTGTTGGAGGCTTTGACCAAGGCTCCGGAGATTCATTCCTTGTGCTTTTTAGCCTTATGTGAACACTCTTCTCACTTTTCTTAGCCTTCTTCAGGAATTGAAAAGGCAAGATCCAGATTTCCCTGATGTGAGTTCTGGGGTTTTTGTATATGAAGTGATTCAAGCAACAGCTGCTGAAAGGTAAGAGAAGCTCAGGCCTTTGCCCAGCCTCCTCCGGGTGTGTGCCATGGTCACCGTGCGCAGGATCTAGGCTTGTGCTGTCCAGGCCCATGGCCCCTGCCCACACATGGCTACTGAACACTCAAGATGTGGCTGGTGTGACTGCGGAACTGAATTCTTAATTTTAGTTACTTTTCATTTATTTAAACAAACAAATAGAAGCAACGTAAAATGTTTTTCCGTTAAGCATGCCTTTTTAGTTTTGAGGGTACTGCATCCCACTTTAATCCTTGTATTGTGAAGATATTACGTTGTATCATAGCCCATTGGGTGGTGTTGTTCCTAGTGCATTTCAAAGACCTACAGTGTAAAATGTTTATTATTAAAATATTACATGTTAAAGTGATATTTTAGATATATTGAGTTAGATAACATATTATTAAAACTAGTTTCACCTGTTTAAAAAAATTGTTTTAAGCTGTGGCTACCAGAAAATGTGAAATGACATATGTGGCTTGACCTACGTTTCTATTGGTCAGTGCTGATTTAGACTGGGGCACTTGGAAGGGACTGTTTTATTTGGAAAGGGATGGTCCTGTGTAGCTGAAGAACTCATGATATGAGTTAATAGCCTAAGTTTAAATTAAATTTGCTAGGAATTCCCAAATCTACTCTTTCAAAACCTTAGTTATTAAGAATCAGAAGAATCCCCTGAAACTAATATTGTATGTGAACTATACTTCAATTAAAAAAGAAAAAGAACCAGAAGGATCCAGAGGGTTAAAAGTTTAAGAACATATTTTAGGTACTTTAAAACACTTTTTTCTTTGAACTCTGCATGACAGTGTCATAGGCCAGCACTGAATAAATAAATACATACAAAGATAGAGAAAGAAAGAAAGTAAATAAAGCAAACGCACAGAAGCTCTGCAAAGAAGATGCTCCCACTGATTTTACTGTTCTTTTGAAACATTTATACTCACTACTGAGGGAAGAGGTGGCTTGTCCTACAATTGTTCTCCTGGGTCTCTCATACTTCCTCAATATCCCTCTCTCTCTCTTTTTATTTTTCAAGAGCTCAATAATCAGTTTAGACTACGGCAACTCCTTTAGCAGGGGGAAGAAACCATAGGGTACTAACTGTTCAGAATAGCTAAGTGTTAGGTCTCATGTTGCTAAATTTGGCCTGTCACAGGCTTTTCTAGACTTTCTCGGTTCCTGCCCTCCCCCTCACTCCCCTTATTTTTAACTTCTGGTTCAAGGCCAAAATTATTTCTTTCAGCTCTCCAAGTCCTTGCCACTCAAAACGTGGTCTGCTGCATTAGCATCAGCTGGAGCTTTTTAGAAATGCAGAATGACGGGCTCACCACTGGAGCAGAATCTGCATTTTAAACAAGATCTCCAGGTGATTTGGATGCACATGAAAATGTAGGAATTCCTGCTTGCTTGAAGTCACTGATAAACTGGAAATCTATTCTTTCTGGCTTCACCCACGTATTTCTAATATATCTAACAATAATGATGATAATTACAGTAATAACAGCTGGCATCTATTAACCAGTTACTACATGTCAGGCACCATTTTAAGTGTTTTGCATATTTATTTGAGCCCCAGTAGTCTTATGATAGAGGTAGTATTTTACAGAGGAAGTAGCTGTGGCACAGAGAGGTTAATTAACTTGACAGTTATAGTGTAAGTCAGAGAGCAGGGATGCGGAACCCAGCGAAATCCCTCTATTGCCCTGCTTTGCTTGTTTCTGAGAGGCAGAGTGATTGCGTGGCAAGAAGATGGGTTTTCAAGTCTCAAAGACCAGGATAAATCCTACTTTAGCCTCATACAAGCTATGAGACAGGGGAAAGGTCTTTTATCCTGTCTGGGCCTCACTTCCTCACATTGGGTGCACAGTTTGCACTCAGTAATAACTTGTAGTACTACCATGCCTTCGGTTCTTTCTTTGTGCACGGTCCCGGTCATCCTCAACTGTCCTTGTTCTAAAGGCTGTCCCTGCTTTTAGCTCCACCCTCAAACTTCTCTTCACATCCTCCTGCTTTAAATTTCTCCTTTTTATAAACTTCACATATCTTGGTAATCCTCCCACATTATCATTATTCCATGGGCTTCCCATTTCTCTTAAATGGTGTATCCTGGAGTCATTTAATTTGATGTTCCTTTTCCAGTCTGTTTTTGCCTTTAAGACAAATCATCAGCATGGCTATATACTTATTGCAGTTTCCTATTTGGAGGTGATTTTTGTTTCTAGAATACACAAATTCTACGTGAAGCAAATACACTGGAGATTGAATATAATCACAACAGGAAAAAGGAGCCTAGAAACAGAGCCTTAAATATTTAGACTTGTGTGACTGGTTTTTGACTTTCTGGAAGCAGAGCTTCTGTCATGCAGCACAATATACTCTCCAGTTCCATAAGCTGTGGTGAAGATGGGGCAAGTAAGTGGGCTGTCAAAATCGAACTGATCAGAAAAATATATTGCTTGGACTTTTTTACATTTGCTGGTAAGATTGGGAGTGTGCTTGAAGTTAACAGAGGTCAGAGATTAAGAAAACTTAAAAGCCCACCTCCCTATTCCAAACCAAATCCAATATACAGGAGGAGTAAAGTTCTTACACATGATTCTGATAGAATATTAGTTTTATAAAGGTAAATAGGATGTTGTCCTCCAGGTGATTTTGTAGCATATCTTAGAACAGCCCTTACATTTGGAAGGACTGAGGCTATTTCTGGTTTCCCGATTTGTATGTTTAATGCCAGCAAAATAGTAGTGCCATAAGAGACAGACATTAAATTCTAGATGGGGACAAGTAAAACTCTTATAGTTTAATGATCCTTTTTCTCCCCCCTCCCAGCTCTGGGCTGAGAGACCACGACGTCATTGTCAGCATAAATGGGCAACCTGTTACCACCACAAGTGACGTTATTGAAGCTGTTAAGGACCATGATTCCTTTTCCATCATGGTTCGTCGGGGAAGTCAAACTCTGATTCTGACGGTCACACCTGAAGTAATCAATTAAGTATCTTGCTTTAAAGAGAAATTATCTAACAAAACCAAAGCTTACATTACCTGGTTTACATTGAAGATGTGCCAAAGATGGCAAGGGGTTTTAGGATCGCTTCCTTATAAAGAAAAATGAATGCGGGCCTGGCCCCGTGGCCGAGTGGCTAAGTTCGCGCGCTCCGCTGCAAGCGGCCCAGTGTTTCGTTGGTTCGAATCCTGGGCGCGGACATGGCACTGCTCATCAAACCACGGTGAGGCAGCGTCCCACATGCCACAACTAGAAGGACCCACAACGAAGAATATACAACTATGTACCGGGGGCTTTGGGGAGAAAAAGGAAAAACAATAAAATCTTAAAAAAAAAAAGACACCTGTTTAAAAAAAAATAAAGAAAAATGAATGCTTTAATAACACACACACACATGTTCAGAGACCATTAGGCTGGGCATGCTCTGCTGCTGCTAAGAAGCCTTACTAAAGCAAGTGGAAGAAGGACATGGTGCCAGGAAGTCTGGGCAGCTGATAAAATTTTATTTAAAGATACGAAACAACTGAAAAACAGGCACAGTTCCTAATTTAACCTTGACAGAAGGACAATTCAGTATTTTGAAACTTCTCTATAGCCACAAACTGGATATAACACAAATGTACACGCCCACACAATAGACCTACCTACCAAATATTAAGAAACAACCCGAATCCAGAGTGGAAAGGAAATCAAATTTTTATTCATATTCTTTTACTCCATCAGCTTTTCAGGTTGTATCACATTTGGCCAGGGTTTGTGGATACGGAGGATGGGCATCATTTGGAAGCCAAAATGAAACTGACAATGTCGGATTGTCACAGATGAATATTGAAGGCTCTCAAGTCATCACTCTAGCAGTGGACACAACTTTGGTCTCGCACAGCTTTTCACTGTGAGAACGGCTGCTTCTATAAAACAGATACTTCAATAACTTAGACTTTTGGCTTTTTACCCAAGCTCTTTCTCCTGGAAACATTAATGATTTTGAGTCTGAAGGCTGCCAAAGTAGTAGCTGCTGTTATTGTTGTTTTTAAGAAAATAGCTTTTATTGGGGTTTGTCAATATCCTGTAGATTTAAAAAAAAAAGTGTGAGATGAGGCAGGATTTGTGACTTAAGGTATTATGTTATTTGTGGTAAGATTTTTAGTTTTTGTTTTCCAGATTTCTCTTAGAAGTGAGTTTTTTTAAAAAAATGTTATCCTTGAACTCCCTTAAATTTTATGCAAAATTTTATGTGTATGTGCATTTTTCTGGGGAGAGGGTCCAGTTTCTTCATGACCCACAATAATTTAAAAAATACTGCCTTAGGGGCTGGTCCCGTGGCTGAGTGGTTAAGTTCCCGCTCCGCTTTGGTGGCCCAGGGTTTCACTGGTTGGGATCCTGGGCTCTGACCTAACACCACTCATCAAGCCATGCTGAGATGACGTCCCACATAGCAGAACTTGAAGGACCTACAACTAGAATATACAACTATGCACTGAGGGGCTTTGGAGAGAAGAAAAAAAGAAACGGAGAGATTGGCAATAGATGTTAGCTTAGGGCCAATCTTTAAAAAAATAAATAAAAAATATTGCCTTAGAGTATAGAGATTATGAATAAGAATCTACCAATTATTACTGTTATAAAGAAGGTGAAGGTCAATGTAGTACAGAACTTTCCAGACAGAGCAGAATAATCTGTTTTAATTTTTACAGAATTGTCACCATTTAATATAAGAACGGAGGCCAGCTCTGTGGCTGAGTGGTTAAGTTCTTGTGTTCCGCTTCGGCAGCCCAGGGTTTCGCCGGTTCAGATCCTGGGTGCGGACGTGGCACCGCTCATCAGCCCATGCTGAGGTGGCGTCCCACATAGCACAACTAGAGGCACTCACAACTGGAATATACAACCATGGACTGGGGGACTTTGGGGAGAAGAAGAGAAAAAAAAAAAGGAAGATTGGCAACAATTGTTAGCTCAGGTGCCAATCTTTAAAAAAAAAAAATAATGTAAGACCAGTGATGACATTACTTTGGGATAATAAAGCTGAAACTTTCAGGAAAGCTGCTTCATAATGACAGAGCATATCCAGAGTTATTTTAACTGTGACTCTTGGTCTTTAAGTTAATTACTGTGAGACCAAACTTTGAGCAGTTCTACCTTGAGGGTTTCTAGAATTTATGTTACCCCAAATAGCAGCCTTCGTTTGACTTATCCACAAAGTCCTGTTTCTACTTTATATTTACTTTATATTAAGTTCTCTTCAACTTAGATTGCAAACGATGGGAACAAAGTTTCTAAAACCACTAATAATTTCAAACATTTGCTTTTATTCCCAGTGATTTGGGAATGTGAAAGCTTGATCGCGCCTCTTCCCCATGGCTGACTGCTGTGGTCCACACTGAGAGCTTTTGGTACCACGCTTATTTTGACAGAATATGTTCTGTTTCTCTTTGCCCCATAAATCACATCCTAACTGCACCCAGCATTCAGTAATAATATCCTTTAAGTAAAACTCTTTTTCTTTCCAAGGGCCTGAGGCTCCTCACCTTATCTTACCTAATCGTGAAGAATAGTTTTAGAGTTACTTATATGAGATCTTCCTTACCAGCCTACAACGTGGGCTCTCTAAACTGGTAAATACTAAAATTTTTAGATAGGAAAATTCTGTCAAGAGGATAGCTTAGGGACCAGCCTGGTGGCATAGGGGTTAAGTTCACGTGCTTCGCTTCTGCAGCCTGGGGTTCACAGGTTCGGGTCCTGGGCGCGGACCTAGCACTGCTTGTCAAGCCACACTCTGTTAGCATCCCACATAAAATAGAGGAAGATTGGCACAGATGTTAGCTCAGCGACAATCTTCCTCACACACACAAAAAAAGAGGATAGTTTATGTCTGATACTGTTGGCTTTCAAAACATAATTAAATGAAGAAATTATTGTACTGTACATATTGCCTCTCAAGCATCATAATGATGAAACAATAGGGTTTATTAATACAGTGGTTCATTTCAAATGCCTAGCTTTTAGCAAAACAAATATAATTTTGAGTTTCATGCTACCTATTGAAAATACTCAAACAGCATTCCAGGTTGGCAAAATTTATTCTGCAATTTAAATCAGAAAGTCAGAATTTCAGTGTGTATTAAAATCCATGGCCATTTCTACTTTTGCTGAAGATTTTCGTTGGTTCAGCTTCAGATCTTCTCTGCAGGAAGACTCAGGATCACGAAAGGCAAAGGCTGAAAGTATTCACTTTGCTCCTCCTGTTGGGTCCGCTCGTTCCAAAGGATTCAAGAAAAAGCAATGTACAGAAATAAAGAGTATGGAAACCCTTCCGCAGCTCATAAGTTAGTCACTCTCCTTTGTATTTTGTACACAAGGAAGGGTACAAACTTGATTCCCACAATACTGTTTGCTTGTCATTTCTAGTCTGCAAGGTAAAATTTGGGTTGAAAATCACAGTCCAAAGAAACTTTCCTAACCAAACCCATTCTGTCCAAAGAGGGAAAGTAATGGTCAGGTCTGATATCCAGGAAGAGTTTTGAGCCTGTAGAGATGGATTCAGAAGATGTGCCTCTCTGGGCCATAACAGCAGCTCTTTTTAGTAAACAGTGCACCAATTGCTGCCATCACTTGGCATCAGCCCTCCGGTAATAAGCAAAATAAGGTCAACAAACCACCAAATCCCAAGACCTCCAAGTGTCAAGAGCTTCCCTACTGCTGTGCCCGTGTGTCCCAGACAGAAGCGATCCACTCCAAAACAGCCCAGGAAGAAAGAGTAGAGTAACGTGGTTATGAAGTAGTGTCCGGTATACCTAGACAGAAGAAATTAGATGGAAGATGTTTACCATATGAAAATTAACACACGGAGTGATTAATGAATTCAACAGAAGTGAAAAGATGATGCAAGAGTCCCTCTGTGGGCTCTTACTCCCTTAGCTCCCATGAAAACAAAGTCTCCAGTTGGTCTAGAGTCTCAAGAGAGTACTTGCTAAGCTATGGAGGACCTATAAGACGAATATTGAGTTGGACTGGACAAGAAATTATGCACGTCTGCACACAGGCATCCTAGGAGTAGAGTCTGGGACCCCACTCCCCCCCACAGGCTCCTTTCCTGTAGTTCTGGATGTAGTTCTCTAAGGAAGTGTTGTCTTTCCTTAAATGAACACTGGTCTCCATATACTGGTCTTGCTCTTTTGTGGCAACTAAAAATGGGACTTCTTCATAAGGACTTCTGCCTTACAGACTATGACGGCACTGAATTGCAGCTGCTCTAATGTCATCACTAAACACAGTCACAGACTCTCCATTAGCAAAAGGTACAAGTAAGTTCTGTGCCTTCAAGCAGAATTGACAGAAATAATCCTAATTCTTTAACTGTAAAATAAACTGATTTCCAGGGAGAGAGGCCCACGCTTTTAATAATAAAATCTTTATTCCTGAAATACTAAGGCCAACTTCACTGGATTTATGTCCATCACAGGAATTTTGGAGCTAGACCATCTGGTCCTTCATTTCGCAGACGAGGGGACAGAGATTCTGGGTGTCCAAAGGTACTTAGGTAGTTGGTGAAAGAGACATTTAGAACGTACGGCCTCTGGTCTCAAGCCCAGTCTCTATTATAATCACATTGCCCCGTCCATGGATTATGCGCAGTAGTAATCCTGTTGCCCCTTTAACATTTAAGGTAAAAGAAAAAGCCACATCAAGAGATGACAAGGAAAATAGCTCTACCTTCGTCCAAGCATCAGCTACCCCATTCTTAGTAGCACTTACTTTATACAAGGTTTATTCTCTCGTAGGAAGGTCCTGGGACTGGCACACTCAATTCCGTCTAGGGCCCGACACTGGACTGCAGTGTGTTCCACATCATTGTAGGCCTGACCACCGAACTGTGACGGCAGCGAAACCAAAACATACGAAACTAACAAACTCACCAAAGCAAGTAACACAAAATATATCTTTATCTTAATTTAAAAAAGCTGACTCAGGACGATAAATATTCTAACAAAATTGGGGTAAAGCTGTGCTAAAGAGCAAGGAGTTTAGTAACATGTTTCAAGTGATTTTAAATTAGTCCATCCTAAATGTACATTGTTTTAAAGAAACTCCTCATTTTTCTTCTTCTTTATGACTGGCTTCTTTAATAATATAGCAAAAAAATTTACAATCAGTTTCATTAAATGCCATTTAGAATAGATGGACACCATGCTTTAGTTATCCTACATTTACAGGAAAAAGAGCACATTACTGAGCATGTGGGAATGGGTATTTAAAAAGTCAATGTGTATTAGAGGGCTGTTTTATGTAAATTATAAATGAACATAATTAGGAAAGAACTCAGAATATCAGCTGACTCAGGACTTTATTTAGGTCATGAATGTGTGATTATCAGATATCTGTAGTACATCTATAGTATAAGCTTAAATTCCAGCAAAAATTTCAGAACAGGCCCTCTGACCCTTAGTGTAACTGAATTCTAGCAGAGAAAGCACAGCTGTTCATTCTCTCCTGGCACCTTATTAAGTGCTTCACTGCTATTTCTGTTGGAGCATTCCTCAAAGGGAAGGGAGTGGGAAATAAGGATGCTTACTCCTCCTACCTCCTCCAGCACTCAGGTGCCTGGGTACTGCCAGTCCTCTAGGACTTCTGGGGGAAGTGACAGTTTGAGTGCCTGGACAGGATCAACCCAGTTTTTAGTTAAAATAAGTAAAAGTAAGTGATCTCTATACAATGCTAACCCAAAGTTTTATCGATAATTACCAATAGAACAAAATCTCATTGTATTGCAAATATTTCTTCACATGTGATTGCAGTAAGAGTTGCTTTTTTGGTCTTATTACTTTCAGGTTTATTCTGATTTAGTACAAAGTAAATTTTCCCATAATTCTCTTACACCTGACTGTGTCTTGACTTGCATTATGCAGCATAATACAAGATAATGGTGAGTCCACAGTGGGGAGGAAGTACATGAACTTCACTGGTTTGGGGGAGACTGACAAGGAAGTGTGCACTCAGCTTTAGGGATACTATTAGTGGAACTCAATGGCTTCCTTCCATTCCAAGAGGCCACTGTTACCAAAGGCTTCTCCTTGAATGTCATAACCTCCTACAAAGGCACATACTGATAGACCCTATCTATTTCCCAAGGATGTGGCAGAAACTGAATGCCTGATGAAAAGAAAGGTCATTGGCAAGAGGAGCTTTGCCCCAAATGCATGTGTAACAAAGACACTGCTCAATCCATCATCAGATTTAGAAAGTGCACAAGCCTTTCTTTTGCTTTTTCAGGAAAGTGCATGCCTTGAAGGACGGTCGGGGTGACATTTCGGCTTCAAATCTGTCAATCTTAATGGTCAAAGGAACCAAAGAGAGGTTGGTCTTTGCACTTGGGTAGTTTTGGCATAGAGATGGCTTCTTCCTGAGGAAACTAAATGTCTTGTTCAGCCACTGACCCTGGCCGTGCTAGAAATTTCCATCAACAGTCATTCTAATGAAGCCCTTAGACTTTTCTCTTACAATATTCAGCCAGTACTATTTCTCTACGGAAGAGTCTGCTTATAAAACAGAACAAAAACTCACCTTGAGACAACCATAACCAAGTTCCTGGGATGCAGTTGCATTTCCAACATGATCCACTGGGTCTTCACATTCTATAAATTCATCAGGTCTGTAAATCACCAGTAAGATCCTGATCATCACCATCATATTATCTCTGCACATGGCTATTCACAGATGTATTACCAAAACAGGCAAGAGACATTTCTTCAAATTTTCTGGGGTTTAATTTCATTCTGACTCTTGCCCAAGACAAGAGATGGTGTCAATCAGACTGAGGCACATCAGGTCAAATAGATGGCCATTCAAATGACCTTTTTATTGGGGCAGGGGAGTGTTTCTGGTCCTATTTCTGCACGGATTCTGCTTCTCCCACGGCTTCATCTCTCCCCTAGGCAAAGAGCCACAAGGCCATGGGGGCAAAATTGAAGCCAAAGGATTCCCAGTTCTCTTTGCATTTCCCAAACACCTTTTCGCATTTGACTAAAAGAGATGTTAAGGTTCTGCAACGACAAGGAGAGATATATATATATATATATTTTAGGAAATGCCTTGTAGGCAGGGAAGGTATTTACTCCATTTGTGCCTCACTCAGTACCAGCACCTACGATGGCTTCTCTTTCCGTTAAAGGGAGCAGGACAGAGAAGGCATAACCTCGGACCCTTCTTCCGGAGGCTACATGATGTCACTCCTCCCTAGTTCTCCTCTTTCGGGATCCCAAAGGATCTGCCACCGACACACAAGGTTTTCCTCTGCATGGGGAGAGGAGGCAGAAACCTGTCATGATATTTACCTCCCTCGCGTTGACTAGCAGGTCCTCAGGTGAAGAAGGTCTGGAAAGAAAAAAAGCTGCCTCCCTCCTCTCCTCCCGCCGCACAACACCCATATATCCCTGGCCTCATCTCCATCTCCACCCGCGTCGACGACTGGTAGCTTACAGGTAAGAGCAAAGGATGACCGGAGAGCGGGGGTCGCCATATTCCCAGCTCGGGGCGCCGGCGGAGCCCTCCGGGTGGGCGGCGCCAGCGGATGTGAGCTCGGGCTCGGCGGTAGCGTTGTGCGAGTGGCTTCGAGAGACACAATGCAGCAGAAGTAGATTCCCCAGCAGCAAAGCCGCCTGGCCGCACAGAAGTAAGTAACTCACCGGGCAACCACCCAGCACCATCTTCCCGGGCCCAGCGGCTGAGACCCGGCCTCAAGCACAAACCCCCGCCGGCACCACCGACCCAACACAGGCCTGGTGAGGCCTCTCCGCGTAGCCCCGCCCCCGCCCCAAACAGCCAATGGGCGCGCAGATCGACGCTCCGCCCAACCCCGTCAACCAATCAGAAAAGGCTGCGCAGGGGGCGGGGCTGCACTTCGCTTCTGCTTCTCAATTCCTCTTCTGTGTCTCACGCTCCTCCTTTTGCTCCGAGTGCTTCCTCCTGTCGGTTCCTTCCACCCCCCAGGTAGGCGGGCTTGGAAGTAGAGGGTGGGGCGGATGGTGAATGGGCGGGGCTGACTAATACGCAGTGTTAGCGGCCAGATAGCAACCCATTCTCCGGCCGGGGACTGCATTTTTCCTGACGTCAGCGCAGCGAGCCCAATGTCAGGCGCGAGCTCGGACTGGAGCCGAGTTGCGTCAGTGCCGAGCGCGTGTTCGCCCGCGGGCGCGCGCACCCGGCCAGCGCTGGGGCCCCGGCAGGGTTGGGAAATGATGGAGCCGGCGGAGGCACAGGCGACCGATTGCTGAGTGGAACCTGCGGAATCGGCCGAGATGGGGTCGGGCGCGGGCTCGCCCTTCGGGACCCTCCGCTTCCAGTGGCTGCTGTTGTTTGGCTTGGTGGGCCCAGTCCTCGGTGGGGCTCGGCCAGGTGGGTGTCCGCCCCCAGGGACCTTTGGGATTTCTGTTTCCTACTGCTGGGACGCTCGGAGTTACCCTGGGGTGCCTGGTAGTGGAGGGGCCTGGCCAGGGGACTGGACCCGGGGTCGGGAGGCGGAGCCGCTCCAGCTGCGTGTGGACAGCGCTCGGACCCGAGGTTCGGGGTCAGACGCCCCAACCCCACTTGGCACTGCTCTCCAGTCTGTTTCCTCTTCGTGCGTCTCCTGCTCGGCAGAGCCTCTCGCGCTGCGCCCCACCCCCATCTCGCGCAAAGCAGGTCCCCCAGACTCTCCCGGGACTACTCTGGGTTCGACTGTGACCCTCGGAGTCGGCTGCGAGCCCTGGAGGGTGGGTGAGCGCCGAGGGTGTGTTCACGTTTAAACTGCTTGGAGAAATGAGCTCGGTCTAGCTTGTAGAGTTAATGTCACTTGGGAAGAGACCAAGAGATGGAACTTTTGCTTCAGATTATCATGATTTGACATTTGGACATTCATTTTAGTAGGTCCACAGAACTCAATTTCGTGATGGAATAAAGGGGGAGGGGATTGCTCATTTTTCTTGGGCCGTTTTGTTGTAGTAGTAAGAACACTTCTTTTTTGGAAACGAAGTGCTACATTTCTATAGCCAGTCTTTTATCTACGTTTTTACTGGATTCGTAATGTCTTAAATCCGGGCATATAATCCCTGATCTGCTTCACTGACAGGATTATCGTAGGAATTAAATGTGTGAAACCGCTTTTGAATTATGAAACTTCTCTTGATTATGTAAGGTATTTATATCGGAGATGCCCAAACATAGTGGAAACAAATCGCCAACACTCTAGTTTCTGTCTGGAAACAACTTCTTGATTTATTTTGGCCCTTGTATTAAATTATTGTTTGCATGGCTATATTTTCTTTATCAGCCGTGGAGTCAGATGGAGAATGGGGAGTTTTGCTAAATCGTTGCCTTGAGAGTTGTTCCGAGGTGATGATGGAAAGTCAGGACCGCTGACCTTCAGAAAACTAATTAAATTTTTTTCTTATCCCCAGTTTATTCTTTTTCAATTCAGACAATTTGCCCCATTGCAGGAATTTTGAAGCTCTAAATACTGACACTTTATTGAATAGGAAGCTACCACATCTTTTCTGGTTGAGACTGTTTTTGCTGTGGTGTTCTGGGTGGTTAACATTTACCAATATTTAAGGTGAAGTAGATTATACGTCTGGGGTTTTAGTAATCCATGATTCTGTGTGTCTGCAAATACAAATCATGTATATTTTTATTGTTACTATAAGCATACTGTATTTTTAATGTTAATGTATGTATTGATTATTACATATCTGTATGTGGAATATCTTTATGGTTTTTAACTGTGGCTTTATCAGTTTATGGCCAGTCCCTCACTTAAGCATGTGAATGCTTTCAAAAGTTTGTTTATCGAGCCCCTGTAACGCCACGCTCCATGCTTGTGGAGGGGGAAAGGGTGACCAAATGTGCTAAGTCTATCTGAGGGATGTTGGGGAAGGTTTTATTGAGAAAGTGATATTTGAACTGGTCTGTATTGGTGAATGTCCAAGTAAATGGATAGGAATGCATTCTAAGGAGAGGAAAGAGTTTTTGCTGATAGTGGTAGAGGGGGGAAGCCACATGACTTGTTAGGAAATGATGAGCATGTCTCCAGGCAGTCTGCGTTAAAGGGAAGCAGGGAAAAACTAAGGTACCAGTTGGGGAGAGCCTTCTATGCAGTGCTGAGAGGTTTGGACTTTACCCTGTAGGAAGTTCTTTGGGCAAGGAGGTTTTTAGGTAGGATTGTGACAAACAGATTTGGGATTAGGATAACTGGCTACACAGTGGAGGGCAGAAGATAGGAGGGAGAGACTGGAGGCTGAGAGAGACCAGTTAAGAGGCTTTTGAAATAGTGTGCAGTGAGTCAACCCATGTTCCCTAGGGGAATGTTCTTCCAAAATCAGCTGACTCAATTTTTGCAATCCAGGATGTTTAAAACATTCTCTGAAACATTTCCCGTTAATGAAAGAGGAATTTGAGGTCTCTAAGTGCCACCCACACATCAGTTACACTAGGAGTTAAGCAGGTTTTGGTAGGATTTTTACTGCCATTTATAACAATGTGTCAGTGAGGAAATGCAGTATAAATTCCAAACAGCTGACACTAACATTAAACTTTTTTTTCCTAAACTGTTGCTGACAAAAGTAACTATGTATCATTGTGAAAAATAACAGGGGGAATCAGGTGTGAAGCCTCTTCTGATTTTCTCTATTAAGGTAGTAATCATGATTCATAGACGTAGAATTTTTTTTTTTAAAGACTACCATTCTAAAGAAAATGAGTTTTTAAGCTTACTCATGGTGAATCACTATAAAGTGAACTATGTAGTAAGAACTTAGGTCAATGCTAATTTTAAGTGCCAGCAAATTGTTTGGATTTGATATGATTCTGATTGTGCTGTAGAGGAGAATGTAATCTTTAAATTTAAAGATAGTCTGGTTTTCACATTTTGAAGAAAAAAATAGGAACACGTAATTAAAATTTGTACAAAACAAGTGACTGAGTTTTAAGACAGTTTTCAAAAAGCACTTTAAATTTTACCTTACCCAAGTTGAGATTATATTTGTTTTTTTGTGAAAAATCCTTGTTTACTATAGAATCCTCCAAAAGATGCAAGCTCTAAGTAACTGGAAGCGTTTTCTTGGAATAGCCACAAGCTCAGATATGTGGCATAGGTAGCCTCATGATATTTCTTTTTTCCTTTTGATACCTAGTATATTTCAGTCTTGGAGTTATGCCATCTTTAGAGTCAGGGCTGTGGGACTGCCTCAGAAGTAAATCTGGTCCTCTTGGGATCTCAGTAACTAAGCTTCACTACCTTTGAATGAGTCCAACATAGACTGAACTAAAGTCAAATTGCACTTTGAATTGTATAATCTTGTTTGTATACTGAGAAATTATTGGGGGCCGGCCCCGTGGCCCAGTGGTTAAGTTCGTGCGCTCCACTTTGTCAGCCCGGGGTTTTACTGGTTCGGATCCTGGGCCTGGACATGGCACTGCTCATCAGGCCACGCTGAGACGGCGTCCCACATGCCACAACTAGAAGGGCCCACAACTAAAATACACAACTAGGTAGTGGTACTGCGGGTATTTGGGGAGAAAAAGCAGAAGAAAAAAAAGAAGATTGGCAACAGTTGTTAGCTCAGGTGCCAATCTTTAAAAAAAAAGAAATTATTGTAGTTTGTTTTTCATTTTGTGACTGTTACTTTAGTCAAATCATTTCTCCAAAGTGATTGTGTGTAGGATACCGCTTGAATCACGTCTTTTAAGAATGATTTAGGGAACCTGAGAACTTCACTTAATTTGGTCAGTTTTAAAATATGCAGTTGTTTTTGTATTTCTGTATGTTTACCTTAACATAAGAATTGGAGTATTTCAGCTTATAGTACGTAAAAATGATGCCACTGATGCCGGCTCAGCACAAGGTTGACAGAAGGGAAGCCACATTGTAGAAAAGAAACCGTGTTGTAACTTTGAATGACTTCTGACTAACTCACCTGACGGGATCTGCACCCTCCAGCAGATCCACTTGCTCTGGAGATTTTGTGATCCTTGCTTGTGCACATACCTCCCAGCGGTGATATGATGATAACTTCATTCTTTTGAGTTCCTTAGGAATGTGATGACTTCCCGAACAGAGAGTCTGTGCTGATAGCCATCATCAATGACAACTGAAAGATCTGGTGTGGTGACTCCTGGGTCAACATTTCTAACCCCCTCCCTTGTAACCCACTGGCTTATATAACTGCCTCAAGATTCTGTGCCCCTCTTAAGATGGTTCTTTTGGACATTTGTTGGCCGTCTTCCCTCTTGCTAGCAAGCTGTAATAAAGTATCCCTTCTCTGCCACCATCTTGCCTCTTGACGATTGGCTTTTGTCTTGTGGCAAGCAGATCGTGCCCTTTGTGCGGTAACACCACCACCAAACATTTGTTACGCTGTAGGACGAAACCCATTCCCAGAGATGGGAAATGCCTCTTTCTCTTTGACAAATTTTTCTTTTAATGAGATTTTTCATGTTTTAACTCATTTTAGGAGGATTTTTTTCTCCCCTTCCCTTTGGTAGCTCCTTAGACCCTTTTTGCAAGTGGACCCCTGGAGACCATGCTCCAGATTAGCTTCATTGACACATTAGAATCCTGTTGTGCATAGAAGCTCCAATTCCGGCTGCTTGAAAGGAGTGGTAAGCAGTCTGTGGCATAGCAATACAATGAAATACAGTGTTGCCCTTAAAATGACAATTGTGTGGACCATGTAGATTTGTGGAAGTAGATATAAAAGATGCTAATCATAAAAAATAAAGCTTACTTTAGGTTGTACATGATAATTACAATGATGAGATCTATGTATGTATAGGCATAAGGATCTGAAGAGGTCTTTTACTCAAAACGTTTATTTAAATACTTACTGTACCAGTACGGGAAACACATGGTGAGTAAAATGCTGTCGATGCAAATGATCCGTAATTAATATATAAATCAAAATTTGGGTGAGTTTATTATATGAGCCAGTTTTGAGGACTGTAGCCCGGGAGAAAACAACCTTCTGCAAGGAAGGAAGCACTCCAAAGAAGTGGGGTGTACAGAGTGGTTGTATACTGTCTTAGAACAAGGAACATACATCAAACATGACAGGAATGTCCCTTTTATTACAATCGCGAGATGCTTTGCCAGCATAATAGGTCAGCGGTCACAGCGTGAGCACAGCAGGTTGGTGGTCAGGAGGTCAGTGGTCGTGAGATAAGCACAGTGTGCCAGTAAGTAATCCTTAGTTTCTGGGAAGAAACGCTTATCTGTTAAAAAATGCTGGTATGTGTGGGCAGGCAACATCCCTATCTTTAAGGGCATCGTTGTCAGCTTTGGGACATTGTAAACGTTTAAAGTAGATGTAAATGCATGCTTGACAGACCGTGTCAGGCCTTCCTGGAAAAGAAAGGTGAGGTTGAATTAGTTTTAAACCAGTGGCTTCCTCATATGTCACAATATATGTTAACTTTTCTAATTGCTTTTCATTTATTCATCAATACTATTCTTTGTCTCAATAAACTTAAATTCCTTGCTTGAGGAACGCAAATTCTCTAGGGCTTTAATCTTGTAAAGGGTTGTTTTTTTTCCCAAAGGCCCTCTTAAAAACAAACAGCAAACCCATTTCTTTTTAAATGTAAAGATGGGTAAATGTAATTAAAAAAAAAAAGAATCACACTCAAAAAATGCAAGAATGTAGGACATAGTAGTGGAAATTATAATTATGTTTGAAGATAGTTATTAATTCATGATATATATTTATTTGGGAGTGACCTTGTAAATGGAATGGAAGTATGTGGCTCAAAATAACTGCTTTATGGATCTAATTACAACAGTTTCTCTTTAAGAAATCCTTCAGACAACAGAATTATCTTATTCATCCTGTATGTGGAACCCAGGTTTATTTTCTATAGTGAAAGTACTTAAAGGTGGCTATTTGTATGATAGGCAGGAAGGAAAGCAGAAAAGCCTGTGGTTGAGTTCACGTTTGTTTGCTTTGCAATTAGGTGGAATTCTTATAAGTTATTTCCGTCTACTACAGTTACTATTAAAAAGCATATAATTAGACTTCCTCAAAAACACAGTATTTAAAAAGATCCAAGAATTTAGAGGAAGAAAGAAGTGCAACTAACATCTTTTTCTCTCTTTTCTTAGTTTAAGACACTTTTAAGTTTCAAGTTTCAACTCTTATTTTTATCTCCAGCCCATGTTTTCTAGCAGTGTGACTTTTGATGGTGTGCTTATTCTGTCAAATTCTAATATAACACTTTGTATTCTCCGTAGCGTTGATTGTATTAAGATTTTTATTTTCATTGTGAACTGTATGTTTATGCCATTGGTTTTCAACCGGGAGAATCTGGGGAGTGTTGTTAGCTGTCAGGCTGGTGGTGCTTCTAGAGTCTAGAGTAGAGGCCAGGGATGCTTCTGAGCATCCTGCATTGCACAGGGCAGCCCCCACTACAAAGAGTTTTCTGGCCCCAAATGTCAATAGTGCTGAGGTTGAGGCTTTATACAAAAAAAATTAATGCATTTTCTTCATAGTAACGTGGGAAACGTGTTATTCTGGTTCCCATGAGAAGGTGCTATTTGGAATTAAAGAAAAGGGAATTTGGGAAAAATCTACGCAAGGTGTGAACAGGAAAAAAAAAAGAAACCAGAACTAGAGATAAGAAAGGAATTTTGAAAAAATGTAGGAGGGAGGATTTTCATACAACTAATGTATATTATTTTTGAATGATATAACCCAAATATGTGCGTTTCTTACGACGTTTTGAAACTCCTTATGACACTCAGAAAGTGGACCCTTGGATTTTAAAACCAAGAAGTCAATATTTGAATAACAGCTCTTACATGCAAAAGTTATTTCGGGGCCTATAATTTTGAAAGCTTTGAAAAAATGAATTGTGCTTTAAAATGGGAGAGAAGGAGGGGCTGGCCCCGTGGCCGAGTGGTTAAGTTCGCGCGCTCCGCTGCAGGCGGCCCAGTGTTTCGTTGGTTCGAATCCTGGGCGCGGACATGGCACTGCTCGTCAGACCACGCTGAGGCAGCGTCCCACATGCCACAACTAGAAGGACCCACAACAAAGAATATACAACTACGTACCGGGGGGCATTGGGGAGAAAAAGGAAAAAAAAATAAAATCTTTAAAAAAAAAAAAAAAATGGGAGAGAAGGAAAGAATGTTGCATGTTGTATTCTTATTTTGGACTTTTATTCTTTGCTGGCAAAGTCGATAAAAGATCCATAGTGTCAGGGAATAGTTCCACTGTCCTGAAGCTTGTTGTGGGACCTTATAAAGTCACCTAACCTGTTTCAAAATGAGACCTCTTTAAATATTTGCCAGTCCATTTGTAGTTCTCTTTTCTGAGTCATTTCTTTTTCTCTGGGATATTTGCTTTTGAGTTGTGATGAAAAAATTTTAGTGTAGTTGCATATTGTTCAGCTTCTGGTGTAACAATTGTCTGTGTCTATTAGCGTATATATCCTTGCCTGTAATGATTTACTTAAAAAAAATCTTATTACTTTGAAATAATTATAGGGTCACAGGAAGTTGAAAATAAATATACAGGATGATTTACTTTTTATTACAGAGAGCTTCTAATCTATTCCCCACTGAAAGCATTTTATTCCTGCCACCTATTCCTGCACCACATCACTTCTAGAGTGACTGTCCTGGTCCCTCTATGATCCAAATGAACTTATTAAGGATAATATTGAAACTTGTGTTTTTAGAAATTTGAGAAAACTGAAGGTCATCAAAAGGGTTATTCTGTGTAAGGAAATAGTCCTGTACCTCAGTTAATTTAGATTTAGGGTTGTTCTACCTGGGTTTAAAACCTGCATCTCTTAAGGCCAAGGATTTCTTTTGACATGGTTCCCAATAGACAACTACAAATATCTGAATATTTTATCATAGTATGTCATAAATATGCCTTGGATCAGCCCATGGTTGCTTTTGTGAATACTGGAGTCCATTTCTGGTGTTTTAATGTAATAACTTGAGCCACAGTTAGACAGTTTAATAAGACATATTATAAAGACATAAGGGATTGATAAGTAAAAGTTTGGAAACTGGTAGTAACATGCATAGTCATGCATCACTTAACAATAGGGATATGTTCTGAGAAATGTGTCACTAGATGATTTCGTCATTATGTGAACATTCTAGAGTGCACTTACACAGACCTAGATGGTATAGCCTATGACATACCTAGAATGTATGATATTAATCTTTTTTTTTTCTTTATTGTGGTCATAATAGCTTACAACATAGTGAGATTTCAGTTGTACATTATTGTTTGTCGTATACCATATAAGTATGCCCCTTCACCCCTTGTGCCCACTCTCCACCCCTCTTCCCCCAGTAACTACTAATTTATTCTCTTTGTCCATAAGTTTGTTTATATTCCACATATAAGTGAAATCATATGGTATTTGTCTTTCTCTGTCTGGCTTATTTTGCTTAACATGATGCCCTCAAGCTTCATCCATGTGGTTGCAAATGGGACGATTTTGTCTTTTTTATGACTGAGTAGTATTCCATTGTATACATATACACCACATCTTCTTTATCCAATCATCCATTGATGGGCTGTTAGGTTGCTTCCATGTCTTGGCTCTTGTGAATAATGCTGCAGTGAACATAGGGGTACATAAGTCTCTTTGAGTTGTTGATTTTCAGTTCTTTGGGTAAATAGATGTGATATTTATCTTATGGAACCACCATCATACATGCAGTCTGTCAGTAATTGAAAGATTGTTACGTGGCGCATGACTGTATTGTATTGAACACGATACAATTTTTGTTTTCCTAGGGTCTTGTTCATTACTGTATCCTAGGGCTTGTTACAGTGTTCAGTAAATGAGGCTTTCACTATTTATTGAATAAATGATGTGTGTACACTTCACACAGTATTGTGATTATTTATATACCCGCTGTATTCTCCACTACATTGATAATACCTTAAGTTAAAAAACTTTTTAGCTTTAACTCTGTATCCGTAGCATTTAACAGTGTCTACACTGTATCTTTTAAAATCCCAAACTAGGCAAGGTCATAGACATTTTTATATATATAGTGTTATCTTGGGGGAAGTTAGATGTAAATACTTCATTTTAATCTGTATTTGAGAAATCTGAGGGGCATAAGGCAGTTAATGAGTGAATGAACACATAGGTTGGATTCAAAGGAGGAGAGTGTGGGAGTAGGGAGACCAGGTAAGAAGGTATCCTAATAGTCTAGATGTGAGGTTGATTAAAGCTGATGGAAAGGAAGGAACTGTTGAGAGATGCTAGATAATCAGTACTTTAAATAGTTTATGCTTTTTGTTAGATGTGTTTTAAAATATTTTATTGAGCTCATAATAGTTTATAACATTGTGAAATTTCAGTTGTACATTATTATTTATCAGTCACCATATATATGTGCCCCTTTATCCCTTATGCCCACCCCTCAGCTCCCTTCCCTTCTGGTAACCACTAATCTGTTCTCTTTGTCCATGTGTTTGTTTATATTCCCCATATGAGTGAAATCATGCAGTGTTTGTCTTTCTCTGTCTGGCTGATTTTGCTTAACATAATACCCTCAAGGTCCATCCATGTTAGTGCAGATGGGACAATTTTGTTTGTCTTTATAGCTGAGTAGTATTCCTTTGTGTATATTTACACCACATCTTCTTTATCCATTCATCGGTCACTGGGCACTAGGGTTGCTTACATGTCTTGGCTATTGTGAATAATGCTATTGTGAATAATGAACATAGGGGTGCGTAAGTCTCTTTGAATAGTTGATTTCAAGTGCTTTGAATAGATACCCAGTAGTGGGATAGCTGGATCATATGGTATTTCTATTTTTAATTTTTTGAGAAATCTCCATAGTGGCTGCACCAGTTTGCATTCCTGCGAGCAATGTATGAGAGTTCCCTTTTCTCTATGTCCTCTCCAATGTTTGTTATTTTTCGTCTTGGTGATTATAGCCATTCTAATGGGTGTAAGGTGATATTTCAGTGTAGTTTTGATTTGCGTTTCCCCAATGATTAGCGAAGTTGAACATCTTTTCATGTGCCTGTTGGCCATCTGTATATCCACTTTAGAAAAATGTCTTTTCATATCTTCTGCGCATTTTTTGATTGGGTGGTTTTTTTTTTTTGTCGTTGAGTTGTGTGTGTTCTTTATATATTTTGGAGATTAACCCCTTGTTGGATATATGATTTGCAAATATTTTTTCCCAGTTGGTGGGTTGCTTTTTCATTTTGTTCCTGGTTTCCTTTGCCTTGCAGAAGCTCTTTAGTCTGATGAAGTCCCATTTCTTTATTTTTTCTTTTGTTTCCCTTGCCCAAGTAGACATGGTATTCGAAAAGATGCTGCTAAGACTGATGTCGAAGAGTGTACTGCCTATATTTTCTTCTACGAGTTTTATGATTTCACATCTTACCTTCAAGTCTTTAATCCATTTTGAGTTAATTTTTGTGTATGGCAAAAGATAATGGTTTATTTTCATTCTGTTGCATGTGGCTGTCCAGTTTTCCCAATACCATTTGTTGAAGAGACTGTCTTTTCTCCGTTATATGTTCTTGGCTCCTTTGTCAAAGATAGTGGTCCATAGATGTATGGTTTTATTTCGGGTTTTCAGTTCTGTTCCATTGATCTGTTTGTCTGTTTTTGTACTAGTCCCATGCTGTTTTAATTACTATTGCTTTGTGGTATATTTTGAAGTCAGGGATTGTGATGCCCCTAGCTTTGTTCTTTTTTTCCTCAGAATTGCTTTAGCTATTTGGAGTCTTTGTTGTCCCATATGGATTTTAGGATTCTTTGTTCTATTTCTGTGAAGAATATCATTGGGATTTTGATTTGGATTGCCTTGACTTTGTAGATTGCTTTAGGTAATATGGACATTTTAACTATGTTTATTCTTCCAGGCCATATACATGGAATATCATTGCATTTCTTTATGTCATCATCAATTTCTTTCAATAATGTCTTATAGTTTTCATTATATAGATTTTTCACCTTCTTGGTTAAAGTTATTCCTAGATATTTTATTCGTTTTGTTGTGATTGTAAATGAGATTGTATTCTTGATTTCCCTTTCTGTTAGTTTGTTATTAGAGTATAGAAATGCAACTGATTTTTGCAAGTTGATTTTGTACCTGCAACTTTGCTGTAGTTCCCGATTATTTCTAATAGTTTTCTGGTGGATTCTTTAGGGTTTTCTATATATAGAATCATGTCATCTGTAAACAGTGAGAGTTTCACTTCTTCCTTGCCAATTTGGATACCTTTTATTTTTTTTTCTTGCCTAATTGCTCTGGCCAAAACCTCCAGTACTATGTTGATTAAGAGTGGCAAGAATGGGCACACTTGTCTTGTTCCTGCTCTCAGAGGGAGGGCTTTCAGTTTATCCCCATTGAGTATGATGTTGACTGTGGGTTTGTCATTTACGGCCCTTATTATGTTGACATACTTTCCTTCTATACCCATTTTACTGAGAGTTTTTATCTTAAATGGCTCTTGGATCTTGTCAAATGCTTTCTCTGCATCTATTGAGCTGATCATGTGGTTTTTATTCCCATTTTGTTAATGTGGTGTATCACATTGATTGATTGCAGATGTTGAACTATCCCTGCATCCCTGGTATAAATCCCTCTTGGTCATGGTGTATGATCCTTTTAATGTATGGCTATGTCAGTTTGCCAATATTTTGATGAGGACTTTTGCATCTGTGTTCATCAGTGATGTTGGCCTGTAATTTTCCTTCTTTGTGTTGTCCTTGTCTGGCTTTTGGATCAAGGATGATGTTGGCCTCGTAGAATGCATTAGGAAGTGTTCAGTATTCTTCAATTTTTTGGAGTAGTTTGAGAAGGATGGTATTAACTCTTCATTGAATGTTTGCTAGAATTCTCCTGAGAAGCCATCTGGTCCTGGGCTTTTAGTTTTTGAGAAGTTTGTGATTGTTCTTTCAATCTCTTTACTTGTGATCGCTCTATTCAGATTTTCTATTTCTTCTTGATTCAGTTTTGGGAGGTTGTGTGAATCTAAGAATTTATCCATTTCTTCTAGATTGTGCAATTTGTTGTCATATAGTTTTTCATAGTATGCTCTTATAACCCTTTTATTTCTGTAATGTCTGTTGTAATTTCTCCTCTTTCATTTCTAATTTCATTTATTTGAGCCTTCTCTCTTTTGTTCTTAGTGAGTCTGGCTAAAGGTTTTTCAATTTTGTTTATCTTAAAGAACCAGCTCTTAGTTTCTTTGATACTTTCTGCTGTTCTTTTTGTTTCTATTTCCTTTATTTCTGCCCTAATTTTAATTATTTCCCTCCTTCTGCTGACTTTGGGCTTTGTTTGTTCTTCTTTTTCTGGTTGTGTTAGGTGTATTTTAAGAATACTTATTTGAGATTTTTCTTGTTGGTTAAGGTGGGCCTGTATTGCTATGAATTTCCTTCTTAGGACCGCTTTTGCTGCACCCCATACAAGTTGATATGGTGTATATTCATTTTATTTGTCTCCAGATATTTTTTGATTTCTCCTTTAATTTCTTCATTGATCCGTTGGTTGTTCAGTTGCATGTTGTGTAGTTATATTAATCCACATATTTGTCACTTTCCCAGCTTTTTTCTTGTAGTTGATTTCTAATTTCATAGCATTATGGCCAGAACAGATGCTTGATATAATTTCAATCTTCTTAAATTTGTTGAAGGTTCCTTTATTTCCCACCATATGGTCTATGTTTACAGTGTCCCATGTGCACTTGAGAAGAAAGTATATTCTGCTGATTTTAGATGGAGTGTTGTATATTGATCTATTAAGTCCAACTGGTCTAGTTTTTCATTTCATTTCACTATTTCCTTGTTGATTTTCTGTCTGGTCGATCTATCCATTGATGTAAGTGAGCTGTTAAGGTCCCCTACTGTTATTGTGTTGCTGTTAGTTTGTCCTTTTAGGTAAATTAATAGTTGCTTTATGTACTTTGGTGCTCCTGTGTTAGGTGCGTCTATATTTATAAGTGTTATGACCTCTTGGTGGAGTGTCCCTTTTATCATTATATATTGCCCCTGTTTGTCTCTTGTTGTCTTTTTTATCTTGAAGTCTAGACTATGGCAACACCTGCATTCTTTTGTTTGCCATTATCTTGGAGTATTATCTTCCATCCCTTCACTCTGAGCCTGTGTTTGTCACTGGAGCTGAGATATGTTTCCTGGAGGCAGCATCTTGTTGGGTCTTGTTTTTAATCCATCTTGTCACTCTGTGTCTTTTGATTGGAGAATTCAATCCATTTACATTTAGAGTGATTATTGATATATGAAGGCTTAATGCTGCCATTTTATCTCTTGCTTTACGGATGTTGTATGTTTCCATTCTTTCTTTTCCCTTGTATTTCTGACTGCCATTTCAGTTTGGTGATTTTCTGTGATGTTTTTCTCAGTTTTCTCTTTATTTATGATTTTTGGCTCTGCTCTCAATTTTTATTTATTAGTTACCATGAAGTTTGTTTAAAAGATCTCATAGATGAGATAGTCCATTTCTGATAGCCTCCTATTTCCTTAGCCTAAGCAGGTTCCATCCCTTACCTCTTTCCCATCTAAGTTATTGTTGTCATAACTTATTCCGTTTTGTGCTGTGAGTTTGTGTTGACAATGAAGTGATTATAGTCATTTTTGATGGTTTCATTCCCTTTGTCTTTGATGATATAGTTACATGTTTGCTAACCTGTCCTGATAGAGAACTGCATATTTCTGATTTTGTCTGTCCATTTAGCTCCTTGCTCAAGGCTTTGTAAACCCTTTCTTTTTTTCAGGGATGAGGGCCTTCTTGATAATTTCCTGTAGGGGACATGTTGTGGCGGTCAACTCCCTCAGCTTTTGTTTTATTGGGAAAGTTTTTATTTATCCTATCTAAAGGATAATTTTGCTGGGTAGAGTATTCTTAACTGAAAGTTTTTGTCTTTCAGAATTTTGAATATATCATTCCACTCTCTCTTAGCCTGTAAGGTTTCTTTTGAGAAATCCTGCTGATAGGGGTTCTTTTGTAGGTTATTTTCTTCTACCTTGTGCTCCTTAATATTTTTTCTTTGTCATTGTCTTTTGCCAGTGTTACTAATGTATGCCTTGGAGAAGGTCTTTTTACACTGATGTAATTAGGTGTTCTTTTGGCTTCCTTTACATGTAATTCCAGCTCCTCTTCATGTTTGAGAAGTTCTTAGCTATTATTTCTTTGAACAAGCTCTCTGCTCCTTTCTCCCTCTCTTCTCTCTCTGGAATACCTATAATTCTTATGTCACATTTCCTACTTTAGTCGGAGATTTCTCGGAGAATTTCTCTCATTTCTTTTTAGTCTTTGTTCTCTCTCCTCCATCTGCATCATTTCTGTATTTCTGTCTCTAAATTGCTGATTCTGTCCTCCATAATATCAGCTCTGTTTTTGAAGGACTACAGATTTTCCTTTATCTTATTTTTACATACGTATGTGCAGATGCTCTGGGAGGGATCCTCTGCTCAGCCTGTCAGGCTGAGCTGGTGCCCCAGGTGGGGTGGGGAGGGGCACTTCCTTTCATGTGTGTGACCCTGAGCATCCTGGCTCTGCTGTCACTGTCTGCCTGGCTTGGTGCAGACACCCTTGCGATTGCTTAGCTCCCTTGGTGTGGAGCGTTTCCACAGGCTGGGGGGCAACTCCAAGAGTGTAAGTGTTTCCACAGAGGGCTGCCTTCTACCCCTTCCCCTCTCCTCTCAGGGTCGTGCACTGGCAGCTGCCCATGCGTGGTCCTGCCCCTAGATCACTGCCACTCAGGAGGGAGAGGAGACCTGCTTACCTACTTCCACTGCCTCCTGGGCTGGGGTGCAGCACCCCCACCTTCAGACATATGACTGGTTGGTACTCTCAGACATCTACTGTGTTGTGTAAATGTCCTCTGTTGGTTTATGAATGTCCTTTTCGTTGTATCTTAGAGAGGAGAGACTAAGGGAAGAGCTCACTCTGCCATGATGCTGAGGTTACTCTCTCAGTTTATGCTTTTTTATTGAAGAAACACTGTTTTTGTTCCTTTTAATTTCAAAAGTAATACAGGGGTTACAAAATACATACTCATTATAAAAACAAATTCAAAGAATACAGACATACAGGAGTGTAGGAAATAGTCTGAGTTCTTATCTCATTATTCTCTGGTTCTATTCCATTGTGGTAACTACTTTTAACAAGTGTCTTACATTTACTTATGAATTTTACATGTTTATTTATGACACTTTTTATAGTCTAATATATATGATATGTGATGTAATTGTAATATTTCATGAACACTATAGTACAGTTATGTAAAGTGAAAATTAAAAATCTCTCCCCTCATCCCACTCCCTACAGGTAACTACTTAAAAAAATAATTATTTTATTATAGAAAATCTTAACATATATAGCAGTAGAGAGAAGAGTAATGAACTCCTGTGTACTCATTACCCAGTTTTAATATAATTTCCTGTGTATCTCCTCCCTCAAACACACACCAAACTATTTTGATGAAAATCCTAGATATTGTATATTTTGTTCTTGATTATTCAGAATGAATTTCTAGGACAAAGACCTTTAAAAGAAAACCTTACCCACAATATACTTATTATACTTAAGAAATTAGCAGTAATTCCTCAAGATCATCAAAATATCTATGCAGTGTTAAAATTTCCCTGATTGTCTCAGAATGTTTTTTCTGTTGATTTATTTAAATTAGGATCCAAATGTTTATAAGACTCTTTTAATTTATGAAAATCCCCTCTTCTCCCTTTTCATGACATTTATCTGTTGAAGAAATTACACTTAATGAGTTTATTTCCTATATTGATTCACTGAGTGGAAGACGTGACTTTGTTGTTCTCTTAGCCTTTTTGTTTGCATATGCTGGTCTTAAGCCTCCTCATACTGCATGTGGTTTCAGTATACAGATATGTAGAAATATAGATATTTCATCCATGTTCCTTGGATGGAGACCATCTACTTCATCAAGTTCACTGAAAAAATTGACATGCTGTCTGCAATGATGCAGGAAGAAGAAGAGATTGTGTTGGATGTGTTGAGAAACTGTATCAGACTCCAACATGGAGTGTTTTCCTAAGGGATTTGCATGGGCAATTTTGATTATACTCAATTTTTTTTGACTTTCAGGTAATTTCTTTAATTGCCGTTAGTAAGTCCCTCTACTTTTTTTGAGGAGTAGCCTTTATATACTGATGTCAAATGGGTTATTATCTAATCTCTGGGAAAAAATTTTTTTTTCCCCTTCTGAACCTTTATTTTTTTAATTTTTATTTTTTTATTGAGTTCATAATAGTTTACGTCAGTGTGAGATTTCAGTTGTACATTATTTCTTGACTGTCACCTCATAAATGTTCCCCTTCACCCCCTGTGGCCCCCATCCGCCTTCCCCTGGTAACCACTGAACTATTTTCTTAGTCCAAGTACTTGTTTATATTCCACATATGAGTGAAATCATCTGGTGTTGTTTGTCTTTCTCAGACTGGCTTATTTTGCTTAGCATAATTCCCTCTAGGTCCTTCCATGTTATTGCAAATGGGACGAATTTCTTTTTTTTCTGGCTGAGTAGTATTCCCTTATATATATATATCACATCTTTATCCAGTCATCGGTTGATGGGTACTTGGGTTGCTTGCATGTCTTGGCTATTGTGAATAGTGCTGCAATGAACATAGGGGTGCATATGTTACTTTGGATTGTTGATTTCAAATTCTTTGGGTAGATACCCAGTAGTGGGATAGCTGGGTCGTATGGTGGTTCTATTTTTAGTTTTTTGAGGAATCTCCATACTGTTTTCCACAGTGGCTGCACCAGTTTTTATTCCCACCAGCAGTGTGTGAGGGTTCCCTTCTCTCCACACCTGCTCCAACATTTGTTATTTTGAGTCTTAGTGATTATAGCCATTTTAAGAGGCGTAAGGTGGTATCTTAGTGTAGTTTTGTATTTCCCTGATGATTAGTGATGTTGAACATCTTTTCATATGTTTCTTGGCCATCTGTATATCTTCTTTGGAAAAATGTCTGTTCATCTCCTCTGCCCACTTTTTGATTGGGTTGTTTGCTTTCTTAGTGTTCAGCTCAGTGAGTTCCTTATATATTACGGAGATTAACCCCTGGTCAGATATATGATTTGCAAATATTTTCTCCCAGTTGGTGGGTTGTCTCTTTGTTTTGATTCTAGTTTCTTTTGCATTGTGGAAGCTCTTTAGTCTGATGAAGTCCCACTTGTTTATTTTTTCTTTTGTTTCCCTTGTCAGAGAGGGCATGGTCTTTGAAAAGATCCTTTTTAGTTCAATGTCAAAAAGTGTACTACTGATGTTATCTTCCAGGAGTTTTATGGTTTCAGACTTATCTTCAAGTCTTTGATCCACTTTGAGTTTATTTTTGTGTATGGCATGAGATAGTGGTCTACCTTCATTCTTTTGCATGTGGCTGTCCAGTTTTCCCAGCACCGTTTATTGAAGAGACTGTCTTTTCTCCATTGTATCGTCTTGGCACCTTTGTCAAAGATTGGCTGTCCGTAGATGTGTGGTTTTATTTCTGGGCTTCCAGTTCTGTCCCATTGATCTGTGTGCCTGTTTTTGTGTCAGTACCATGCCGTTTTGATCACTATGGCTTTGTAGTACATTTTGAAGTCAGGGATTGTGATACCTCCAGCTTTGTTCTTTTTTCTCAGGATTGCCTTAGCAATTCGTGGTGTTTGATTGCCCCATATGAATTTTAGGATTCTCTGCTCTTATTTCTGTGAAGAATATCATTGGGATTCTGATAGGGATTGCATTGAATCTGTAGATTGCTTTGGGTAGTATGGACATTTTAACTATGTTTTTTGTTCCAATCCATGAGCAAGGAATCTCTTTCCATCTCTTTAAGTCATTATCAATTTCTCTCAGTAATGTCTTCTAGTTTTCATTGTATAAGTCCTTCACCTCCTTGGTTAAATTTATTCCTAGGTACTTTATTCTTTTTGTTGCGATTGCAAATGGAATTATATTCTTGAGTTCTCTTTCTGTAAGTTCGTTATTGGAATATAGAAAAGCAACTGATTTTTGTAAGTTGATTCTGTACCCTGCAACTTTACTGTAGTTGTTAATTGTTTCTATTAGTTTTCCAATGGATCTTTTGGGGTTTTCTATATATAAGATCATGTCATCTGCAAACAGCAAGAGTTTCACTTCTTCACTCCCTATTTGGATTCCTTTTATTCCTTTCTCTTGCCTAATTGCTCTGGCCCAAACCTCCAGTACAATGTTGAATAAAAGTGGTGATAGTGGGCATCTTTGTCTTGTTCCTGTTCTCAGAGGGAGGGCTTTCAGTTTATCCCCATTGAGTATGATATTGGCTGTGGGTTTGTCATATATGGCCTTTATTATGTTGAGGTAATTTTCTTATATCTCCATTTTGTTAAGACTTTTTATCATAAATGGCTGTTGGATCTTGTCAAATGCTTTCTCTGCATCTATTGAGATGATCATGTGGTTTTTATTCCTCAGTTTGTTCATGTGGTGTATCATGTTGATTGATTTGTGGATGTTGAATCATCCCTGTGTCCCTGGTGTCAATCCCACTTGATCATGATGTATGATCCTTTTGATGTATTGCTGAATTTGGAGGGCCAAAATTTTGTTGAGAATTTTTGCATCTGTGTTCATCAGCAATATTGGCCTGTAATTTTCCTGTTTTGTGCTCTCAGGCTTTGGTATCAGAGTGATGTTGGCCTCCTAGAATGTGTTAGGAAGTGTTCCATCCTCCCTAATTTTTTGAAATAGCTTGAAAAGGATACGTATTAAATCCTCACTGAAAGTTTGGTAGAATTCCCCAGGAAAGCCGTCTGGGCCTGGGGTTTTATCCTTTGGGATGCTGTTGATTGCTCTTTCAATCTCTTTCCTTGTGATTGGTCTATTCAGATTGTCTGTTTCTTCTTGACTCAGTTTTGGGAGGTGGTAAGAGTCTAAGAATTTATCCGTTTCCTTTAGGTTATCCGTTTTTTTGGCATATAGTTTTTCATAGTATTCTCTTATAATCCATTGTATTTTTGTGGAGTCTGTTGTTATTACTCCTCTCTCATTTCTGATTTTGTTTATCTGAGCGTTCTCTCTTTTTTTCCTTGTAGGTCTCGCTAGGGGTTTGTCAATTTTATTTATCCTCTCAGGGAGCCAGCTCTTTGTTTCATTGATCCTTTCCACTGCCTTTTTTGTTTCACTAGCATTTATTTCTTCTCTGATTTTTATTATTTCTTTCCTTCTGCTGACTTTGGGCTTTGTTCTTTTTCTAATTCAATTAGGTGTAATTTGAGATTGCTTATTTGGTATTTTTCTTGTTTCTTAAGATGTGGCTGTATTGTGATGAATTTTCCTCTTAATACAGCTTTTGCTGCATCCCATATGAGTTGGTATGGCATGTTACCATTTTCATTTGTCTGCAGATATTTTTGATTTTTCCTTTAATTTATTCAATTATCCATTGCTTGTTCAATAGCGTATTGTTTAGTTTCCACATCTTTGTCCCTTTCGCAGCTTTTTTCTTGTAATTAATTTCCTGCTTTATAGCTCTATGATTGGAGAAGATGCTTGTCATTATTTCAATTTTTTAAAATTTATAGAGGCTTGCCTTGTTTCCCAACATATGATCTATCCTTGAGAATGTTCTGTGTGCACTTAAGAAGACTGTGTGTTGTGCTGTTTTTGAATGAAGTGTTCTGTATATGTCTATTAAGTCCAACTGGTTTAGCTTTTCATTTAATTTCACCATTTCCTTGTTGATTTTCTGTCTGGATGATCTGTCCAATGGTGTGAGTAGGGTATTGAGGTCCCCCTACTATTATTTTGTTATTTTTAATATCTTCCGTTAGGTTTGTTAATAGTTGCTTTATGAACTTTGGTGCTCCTGTGTTGGGTGCACAGATATTTATGAGTTATTTCTTTTTGGTGGAGTGTCCCTTTGATCATTATATATTGCCCCCTTTGTCTCTTTACCTGCCTTATCTTGAAGTCCACTTTATCTGATATAAGTATTGTGACACCTGCTTTCTTTTGTTTGCCATTAGTTTGGAGTATCGTCTTACATCACTTCACTCTGAGCCTGTGTTTGTCATTGGGGCTGAGATGTGTTTCCTGGAGACAGCATATTGTTGGATCTTGTTCTTTAATCCATCTTGCCACTCTGTGTCTTTTTATTGGAGAGTTCAATCCATTTACATTGAGGGTGATTATTGATGTAAGATTATACTCAATTTTTACTGAAGGATGACTGTAGAACCCAAGTCCCACTTAGATGTGATTCTACTGCGTGGTAAACTGAACAGGATTGAAATAGGGGGTAAATCTGCATGAATTTATTTTTGTGAGGAAGATTGTCGCTGAGCTAACATCTGTGCCAATCTTCCTCTATTTTGTACCTGGGCTGCTGCCACAGAGTGGCTCACAAGTGGCGATAGGTCTGCAACTGGGATCTGAACCTGAGAACCCCGAGCCACTGAAGTGGAGCACATGAACTTAACCACTATGCCACTGGGCTGGCCCTGCATAATTGTTTTGAATTGTTCACTGTTAATAAATTTTATCTAATGTTTTTATTTTTAGGACAGATTAATGGCAGTAATTACATTTGAGACAATTGCTACATTGTCGAGTGTTTATTTATTAGAGTTAATCCATCAGGCATTAAAAGTAACTACTTTTCCCCCTTATTGCCCTTGTGCACTCTCAGGGGATGTCATACATGTTGGGTGAGGATGGGAAATGGGAGATGAATGATAGTGCTGGGCTTCAGGTGCCTTCCCCTCACTTCCCCACTGAATCAGTTCTTTTTTTCCCCTCTTGTGTTTATACCTTAAAATTTCTTTTAAGAAAAGGAGTTAAGATTTATAGCTAAAAATTGCTTGAAAATGATTGCTGTATATATACTGTTTGGATAAAGACTGATATCTGGTTTAGGAAATACATTAAAAAAATTTTTTTTTTTGAGGAAGATTAGCTCTGAGCTAACATCTGCTTCCAATCCTCCCCTTTTTGCTGAGGCAGATTGGCCCTGAGCTAACATCCATGCCCATCTTCCTCCACTTTATATGTGGGATGCCTGCCACAGCATGGCTTGACAAGTGATGCATAGGTCCACGCCTGGGATCCAAACCGGCGAACCCTGGGCCACCAAAGTGGAATGTGCAAAGCTAACTGCTGCTCCCAGGAAATAACGTTTTTTGCATCTCATACTTACCTAGTATGTTGCAGTTTTCATGTAAAACTATATATATTTATATCTCTGTAATTTTAAATATGATAATGTCAGATGATTTTTCTGTGATATGAATATTTAGCTTTTGATTTCCATTATATTTTGGTACCATGTAGTTTTTCAAGTTCACTTGTTATATAATATTTGTTACTCCCTTTTCTCTAGGCTTTCAACAGACCTCACATCTCTCTTCTTATGAAATTATAACTCCTTGGAGATTAACTAGAGAACGAAGAGAAGCCCCTAGGCCCTATTCAAAACAGGTGAGTTATCTCTTGAGAAATATATGTGTATTTAAATTTTCCTTTTTTTTTTTAAGACAAGTGTGTGCATTTCAGGGGTGATTGGCTCAGTGAGTGATGTTGGCCAATGATTAGTGCAGTACCACACACGTGGCACTGGTGTCCACTGGACGTTATTCTAGTAAAGGGGATATATTGATTCTTAGTATCTTTTTTTATAAAGACAAAATGGTCATCTTGAAACATAGGAGAATGAAATAGTCAGTTAAAGAAAATTCTATAACCAGGGTAGGATGCTGATTACATAGATTTCTGACCCTTAACTGATTGGTGATAGTTACAGTGGTCTTGTTATTGTAATAGGAATTAACCTCTGTTTGTGCCTTTGCTACCCCTCTTTGTCTCTCTTTACCTGTCTTATCTTGAAGTCTACTTTGTCTGATATAAGTATCGTGACACCTGCTTTCTTTTGTTTGCCATTAGCTTGGAATATTGTCTTCCATCCCTTCACTCTGAGCCTGTATTTGTCGTTGGGGCTGAGATGTGTTTCCTGGAGGCAGCGTATTGTTGGGTCTTGTTCTTTAATCCATCTTGTCACTCTGTGTCTTTTGATTGGAGAATTCAATCTATTTACATTTAGGGTGATTATTGATATATGAGGGCTGAATTCTGCCATTTTATCACTCGTTTTCCAGTTCTCTTGCATTTCCTTTGTTTCTTGTCCCATGTATTTTGGTCTGCCAATTGAGTTATGTAGTTTTTAAAGTTGAGTTTTTTAGTTTACTCCTTATTTATTATTTGTGTCTTTGTTCTGCTTTTTTGTTTAATGGTTAGCATGAGGTATGTATGCAAAATGTAGATAAGATAGTCTGTTTTATGAAGACCTCTTATTTCCTTAGACTAAACCGATTCAGTCCCCCACCTCTTCCCCTTCCCCTCCTGTGTTGTTTTTGTAACATCTTATTCCATCTTATGTTGTGATTTTATAGTTAAAATGACAAGATTATCCTTGTTTTGGGGTTTACCTTCCCTTTATCTTTAATGTTATACTTGAGTATTTGCTAACCTCTGCTGATGTATAGCTACTATTTTCTGATTCTGCCTACCTGTTTATCTCCTTTCTCCGGGCTTTGTAACACCTTTCTCCGTTTTTTTTTTTTTCAGGTTCGAGGGCCTCCATGAGAATTTCTTGTAGAGGGGCTCTTGTGGCTACAAACTTCCTTAGCTTTTGTTTATTTGGGAAAGTTTTTATTTCTCTATCATTTCTGAAGGATATTTTTGCTGGATAGAGTTTTCTTGGCTGAAAATTTTTGTTCTTCAAAGATTTGAATATATAATTCCACTCTCTCCTAGGTTTGAAGATTTCTGCTGAGAAATCTGCTGAAAGCCAGATAGGGGTTCCTTTGTAGGTTATTTTCTTCTGCCTTGCTGCCTTTAATATTTTTTCTTGTTGACTTTTCCCAGTTTCATTGCTATATGCCTTGCAGCAAATCTTTTTACATTGATATAGTCAGGAGATCTGATAGCCTCTTTCATGGGATTTCCATTTTCTTCCGCAGGTTTGGGAAGTTCTCTACTGTTGTTTCTTTGAACAAGCTTTCTGCTCCATTCTCCTTTTCTTCTCCTTCTTGAATACCTATAATTCTTATGTTGCATTTCCTAATTGAGTAGGATGTTTCTCAGAGATGTTCTTCATTTCTTTTTAGTCTTAGTCCTCTCTCCTTCTCTGTCTGGAAAATTTCAACGTGTCTCTCCTCGATTATGCTGATTCACTCCTCTATGATGTTCACTTGAGTGTTCAGGGAGTGCATCTTTTGTTTTATCTCATCCATTGTGTCTTTCATCTCCATTATTTCTGATTGGTTCTTCTTTATAGTTTCAATCTCTTTTGTGAACTAGCTCCTGAACTCATTGAATTGTTTCTCTGCATTCTCTTTTAATTCATTGAGTTTTTTGATGATAGCTATTTTGAATTCTGTCATTTACATTACATATTTCTGTGTCTTCAAGGCTGATTTCTGGGTACTTGTCATTTTCTCTCTTGTCTGGAGATATGATTTAATATCATTTTTGATACTGCTAGAAGGCATGGCCCTGTTCTTCTGCCTCCTGGTGTTATTGATTGTCATTACTACCTATCATCACTGGGTGGGGGTCAAGAACTGCATATTCTGAGCCCTCTTCATTCCACCAGAATCCCAGGTGCTGGGCAGGTGGGGAAGGAGGGCTGCTTTTTCCTGTGTGCTCTTGTGGGCTTACTTGCTCTGCTTTTGCTATCTACTCTCCTGGGGTGTTGGTTTGATGAAGTCACTCCTGTGATAGCTTTTACCTCAGTAGGGGGCTTTCCCCAAGGCTGCGAGGGACCTCAAGGACCTTCGATGTTCCCCTGAAGGGGTGTCCCCTCCGTCTTCCTTCCCTCTTGGAGGCTGTGGGCAGTCCCAAATCCCAGTCTTTTGGGGAGGGAATGAAGTTTTCTCTTAACCCATTTCACCTCCTCTGAGGCAGGCTCCAGCCTCTCCACCCTCCGTCGTATGGCTGCATGGGCCTCTCAGATGTCTTTTGTGTTGTGTGGATGTTCTTTGTTGGAGGATGAGTGTCGTTTTCATTGTATCTTGGAGGGGAGAGATCACCAGGTGTGCTCACCCTGCCATGATGTTGGTGTCATTCTCTTTTAGTTTGTGATAGGTAGAACATTTCATAGTGTATCGTCACGGACACTGGAGAATAGTAGTCTGTTACATGCATATATTTCATATCTGGGAATGTTGACTCAAAAGTAAGTTTCATCTCCATATCGGAAGAAATGTACTGTGCTAATAGGGTAACCAATAGACAAAAGTCATTTTTTAAGATTATTTTCTCTCACTATAAAGTTCAGAAACATATATTTGGACTTCAACTGATTTTGCAAACTCTTCAACTTTATAGAAGTATAATTTAACTTTATTATAATTTAGCATTAACAGATAAGGAAGGATAGAGTTTAGCTTATTACCTCTGAATTGCTGATATATTTATAAAGATAAGGCAGCTTGCTCATTGCATAGGGACTGGTCATAGATAAAAGAACACTGGAGTTTAGAATCAGGAGCTTTTAGTTTTAGCCCTCCCTCTGGGTACTACCACTAGTTGAGTAGGTCCATCAACTCCATTTACTCTTCTCTAAGTAAGGAATAAATGACTGTAAGATCTCCTTCCAGTGGAACAGTTTGTAATTTCTCCTGTTTTTGTTTTGAACTAGGCATTCTACCATTTGATTATATTTTGCCTTAGAATAGAATTAATTTATGCTTGCTTTGTTTTTCTCCTTTTCTTCACTTTTTTAGCTCAGGGACTGTGTTTTCCACTTTACTGTGTCTCTGATCGTATCTTCATTAGTACCGCACACATAGATACTTGTGATCGTAATAAATGTCATTCATGCTCCCTGATAAATAGTTGGAGAAGTGGAAGCATTGTTTGCACATATGGCAGTAAACAAAACAGACACAAATCCATGCTTCATGGAGCTTCCATTCTAGTGGGGGAGGGGAGACAATAACTAAATAACATAGATGAATAATGTAGACACTTAAGATGATAATAAGTACTCTGGAGAAAATTAAAGCAAGAAGGGGGATAGAGAGTGCTGGAAGTAGGGGTAATGGTGGGTAGGTGGGTTTCTGTTTTTTAATAGGCCAGCCTGAGAAGGTCTTACTGAGAATGTGACCTTGAGTAAGGACCAAAAGGAGGGTGAATGAGCAATCCAGGCAGATATTTTGGGAAAGAATATAGCATCATGATACAATTCTCAGAATTCTTCTCAGAGGAGATAACAGTGATGTTTGTACATCCTATGATTGGCCAAGAGCAGAAAGGATGGAAAGGCACATGCCAAAACTGTGGTGATAGATGGAGCTCGGTATTTTTGATGCCTCAGTAGGGACTGAGGTGACTCACACAGAGTTCTCAGGTTTCCACTCAGGATGTGGAAGTAGAATGCTGGGATCTAGAACTTGCTCTAGGCCTTAGGAGTCAGACGATGTGCCCTAGAAGAGGAGATCACGCTATTTCTTGGCAAAATGTTAACTTAAAGTCCAGAAACAGTAGGGAAAATAAGAGGACACTTCTGATGATATTGTATGTTGTCGAGTCCCTCCATGACTTCCTGTTTTATTAAAGAGTTAAGGCAAAATTGAATTTCCTGGTTTTAGTGATCACAATAACTGCTTCTGGCTAATGAAATGGTGAGTTGCTGGGGAAGTTGTTTCAGAGTTGTTTGAAGTAGAGAAGAGGAAGGATCCAGTGAGCTTGAGGATGTGTAAGGGCAAGTTAGCTTATCTCAATTCATTGACTCGAGATGCCATCAGTTTAAGGCACGCTGTTATTTAATGTACCACTAATTATGAAACAGACAGAGTGCTACCAGTTAGAGTGCTGTGCCTCTGTACAGTGCCTCCTGATTTCAGAGATGTTCCAGGGGCGGGGGAGTGTGTTTGAGAATTAATGAGCTGTGGTAATCCATATGAAGATGTAAAATCATCAAAGTGTAGGAATTTTATTTTCAACTTTTGGATAACTAGAACTAGGGATAATCTCTTGAAACTAACAGATGCATTTCATTCAAACAAAAGGAGGAAGTACTTTATACTTGAAGTAATAAATGTGTGGACTTAATAAAAATAATCCCTGAAGTTATAGCTGAATTATAAATGATTTTCAGAAGAGTTTAGATAAACGAGCAGGTCATTTTCCACAATAGGTTATAAAAGTACGTAGAGATAATCAGAGTGTATTTTTTTATTTAAGAGAAGATATAAGTTTCTTCCATAAAACAATTTCAGTCAATACCAAATTATTTTAATTCAGGATGGAACTTCCAGTCCCCTAAAAGTACCTGTTTTGAAAAGTAATTTATAAGATGATATTTTATTGTTCTTTTCTTCTTCTTTGTGCATTTAGGTATCTTATGTCATTCAAGCTGAAGGAAAAGAACATATTATTCACTTGGAAAGGAACAAGTAAGAAATTTAATTTGCTTTGGCTTTTCAGTAATGTTTTTTTCCAATAGTGTGTTGGTTTCCTTTCTTAGGTATTGTTTAGTAGATTGATTAAAAAGTGAGAATAATAAGAGTAGAAGTGTGGAAAAAGCCGTACTATTTCGCATTTCCATTGACATTCAAGCAAGGGAAAATAAATTTCAATTAAAGTAAGGGAAAGTTGTATTTTAGAAGAAAACTTTTTAATTGTGATCAGCCCAAGTAACAACTGAGCAGGGGTAAAGAAGTCTTAATAGTTGTATCAGTCTGGTAAGCTGCCATCACAAAATGCCACAGACTTAAACAACGGAAATGTGTTTTCTCACAGTGCTGGAGACCAGAGTGCCAGCACGGTGGTGTGTGGTGAGGGCTGTCTGCTGGGCTGCAGATGGCCGTCTCCTCACCGTGTGCTCGCTTGCCCTCTCCTTGGTGTGTGCACAGGGTGGGGGGTAGGGGGAGGAGCAAGCTCTCTCATGTCTCTTCTTATAAGGATCCTAATTCTGTTGTCTCAGGACCTCACGTGTATGACCTCATTTAACCATAATTACTTCCTTAGTGGCCCCATCTCCTAATACAGCTACACTGGAGCTTAGGGCTTCCGCATATGAGTTTTGTGGGGAAGGGGGACACATTCAGTCCATAACAGTAGTCTCTCACCTCCCCCTTTTAATGCCATCTCCTAATTTTGACGTGTTTTCACCTGATCCCACCCTGGTACTCTGTCTTCTTTGGCTGCCTTTTTGAAATGCCAGGCTTTCTGACTGTGCTGAGCCCCCCACTTTACTGTGGCCTGTCCTGTTCCCTCTCTCCCTTTTCTTGTGTAGCAGAACTTCCAGTATCTTTAGTGAGAGATCTTTAGTGAGAGAAAAAAAGCCCCCTAATAAACCCATTTACACTGAGGCGTGAATGATGGGACGTGAAGTGTTGCTGTTTAAGGAGGTCCTGCTCGAAGTGCGTCGAGGAACCATCAGCAGCAGCAGCTGGGAGTTTGTAGAAATGCACATTCTCAGGTCCAGCCCTAGAATGAATCGGAATTTTGGGAAGTGTCACAGCAATCTGTGTTTTAACAGGCTTTCCAGATGATTTTTATGCATCCTCAGATTTGAGTAACACTTTTTATCTTAGAAGAGGATGCTGAGCCAAAGGGTTTGAGTCACGCTGGCAGAATTTCAGGCAGCATGACAGACATTTTCAGACAGAGAGACTTTCTGAAGCCTTCTGCTGTATTTGGTGGAAGTTAACATTTATTAAATATTTTCTATGTTCCAGGCATCATACCAGGTACTTTTAAGTGTAGTATTTATTTAATTCCCACAAAACTCCTCAGGGATCCTGCTTGACTCCTAGGTAATGATGTCAATATGTACAAAAATCTAGTAGGTCTAAATATTTTCTCCTACTCTTCCTTTCTACAAAGAGATATAAGTTAATTAAAATTATTTCAACAAAATAATAGTTCCTTATGTTTGCATGGTTTTCAGCTTATAAAGCATTTTCTTAACCTTTATCTCATTTATCATATTGTCATAACAACTTCATTGTGGAACAGTGTTTATTGTCCTCATTTTATGGATAAGAATACAAAGATTCAGGAAGGTTCATTGACTTGCTGAGCATCATGTAGTTTTCAAATCTTCAAGCTGGGGCAAAAATCCAAGTCACTTGACCTGAAGCCTAGTGATCTTTATATATGTACACTGTCTGGTCTACATTCCTGTGCTTCTTGAATAGGTGGGAAGATGGTACTTTTCTAGGCATCTGTAAGAGTCGTTAGGCCTTTCAATGTTTTTGAAAGGTGGTCATCAAAGATAGTGATCACCAAGGAAAAAAATTTAGAGTAGATAGCCCAGAATAAACTGGCTCAGATACACTCTCCCTAGTAATGGGGAAAGTATGAAATTCAATAAGAGAGTGGCTGTATTTGAATAAATGCTTACTTTTCCTCCCATTGCCTTTAGGATAGTGTTCTTAACATTTTTTGGGTCTCAAATCTTTTGAGAATCTGATTCAAGCTATGAAACCCCCTTGTAGAGGAGTGTACATATCATTTAATTGGGGTATCTGGCAGGGACTGGGGTTGTGGGAAAGAAGATAGCACACCTTTTCACTGCCTGTGCTGAACAAATTTAAAAATAAAATAGAAGGGTAAGTTAAATAGGTGGTCAGAACATCACTTTTATTATTGATAAGGGTTGGGTTGGAGGGTTAGCTTAGCATGAGAGCCTGGTGGACCTGCTGGTCTTGAACCCCAGTATAAGGTAGATTTAGCCATTCGTGTCAGTGCTACATGGTGGCAGGCCTGCTCTGGAGAAGCCTAGTGGAACTTGTGCTCTCACTGGCCGGGCATTGACTCCCAGAGAGGAAGAAGGGCAGAGCAGCGCCAAGCATCTGCAATTTATTCTTTTCAAATTCACCACTAGAGGGAGCACAGCGGGTGGATCTGTCAGGGAGAGTGAGAGAAGGGAGACTACCGTGACTGGACAAGATTGGATCATTGGAAGGACTCAAGACTCCACAGGCTACGCCCAAGCTCACTCAGTAGACTTTA
Source organism: Equus caballus (assembly GCF_041296265.1). NCBI lineage: Eukaryota > Metazoa > Chordata > Mammalia > Perissodactyla > Equidae > Equus > Equus caballus. The sequence goes on along the minus strand of NC_091710.1, from coordinate 24,508,514 downwards.
ATAAAGGTAAAGGATACAGTACATCAAGAAAAGAAAGTGCAAGTAATCATCAGGGGGTTTGAAAACTCCCAGGCACCGCCCCCCAGGGGCCTTTCTCAGTTGCGCAGACATGCTTTGTCTTCAGGTTACAAACCACTGAGATATGTGTGAAGATATGAACCACTGAGATATTTTCAGAGGAGCCTAGGAGCCAAGGCGCGAGTTTACAGAAGGGGTCTTTTATAGTACGCTGGTCATGTAGCTGAAGTCAGGCTGTGTGACTGATTAAACTGCATGCAAACCATCGATCTATCCATCTCTAAACAATGTAGACCGGCTGGTCCTGGAGGCCTCCCGGGGAGTGTAGAACTTGAAATGTCACGTTGTAAATCACTAGCTAGCGCACTGCATTCCTGACTTGTCCGTAAGCGTTGAAGACAGGTGAAGAGCTGCTCCAGTTCTGCACGTGACAAAGATTCTTTGCTTGACCAAACTTTATCCAGGCTCATGAGCCTTATCATAGGCCCATCTCTGTACTTCCCTGTAAAGTCCAGCTTTAGCAAGAACTTTGCTAAGTCAGTTTAGCAAGAATCCCCACCTTCCATATCTGATCCCTCTGGATATCTGATCAGCTTCCTCATCTCCGCCCGCCCCCCAGGCGATGTCTGATCCCCCTGGCCTGTCTCAGCAAGAATCTGTTAGGTTAGTTTAGCCAGAGGCTCCCTCACCCTGATGTTTCCTTTTAGTGATTTTCCATCCACAGACCCCACCCTGCTCCTTGGCCGTAAATTCCCACCTGCCCATGCTGTATTTGGAGTTGAGCCTGCGCTCTCTCTCCCCCACTGTAAAATCCATTGCAGTGGTCCCTCCACTCACCGCAATGGTCCTGAGTATAAAGTCTGCCTTACCATCTTTAACAAGGGTCATGGAATATTTGTTTTCTTCGCCAGTCATGGTGCCATGACTCAGGGTCAGATTCATTATTGGGCCCCTGCATCTCTCACCCAGGACCGTAAGTGTGCACCTTTGAAGCCTTTGTCTTTACCCCTGACTGACTGGGGATCCATTGCTGTGTCCGACTCTTAAACTGTTGTTCCGGACAAACGTCCGTTGAAGCTGGTAAGGAGGGGTCTTGATTCTTAAGATTTTGAGTGTATTCTCTGACGTTGGGTTAGAGTCCCAGGCTTCTTTTGAAAGGTACCTCCCTGCACTGGAAGTCTCTTCTTCCTGGCTCTCTGTGAGGTCTCTCTGTTCTCTCTGTTGGATCCCGTTTCTCCCATAGGCACTTCTCAGTCAGCTGAAACCCTTTTCTCAAACTCCTGCAACGTTCTGCTGTGCCTGCTTCCTTTCTTGTTGGCATGGTTTTGCTGAGGATAATTTGGAACTTCGTTGGCCTCTTTGGGAAAATTAAGATCTCAAATTGACTCTTCTAGTACTTCTCCCTTCCCACTGCTTCTGCTGCTCCTTCCTCTTACCACCTTCCATGTTCCCTCTACTTCCCTGGAATCCTTTGATGTGTCCTCCAGCAAACCCTTACTTCCTCCATCCCTCTGTCCGCCCCTGTTAGACTTCTCCCTTCCCACTTCAGCTCCTCATTTCCCCACAGTCACTTGAATTTTAGGTCCCCTGCCCTCCACTGGGGGCTCTCAGCGGCCTCAGATATCCCTGAAGGCAACTACCTGAGGCTGAAAAGAGAAAGAAGTCTCTTTGGAAGTAGAGCTGGATGACTTGTCCACTCACATGGGCTTTGGAAACGTCCAGACAGCAGATGGATGTCTCCTTAGCCCACAGCCTCCATAAGATTATGTCTGAGGGCAAAAGAAGATCTTAAAAGTCTCCTACACAAATATTGTTAGGTGGATAACCTCAACTTGTTCCATTTGCTGGAAACACAATTTGGACAAAAATACAGAGTGGAGGGGCAGCCCTGTGGCTTAGTGGTTAAGTTCACATGCTCCACTTCAGTGGCCTGGCATTTGCTGGTTCGGATCCCAGGCGTGGACCTACACACCGCTCATCAAGCCATGCTGTGGCGGCATCCTGCATACAAAATAGAGGACAGGTGGCACACATGTTAGCTCAGGGCCAATCTTCCTCACCGAAAAACCCCCCAAAAGACAAAGTGGAGATAAGCCAGTGAGATTGTAGTTACTATTTTACTGACTCATAGCTAACATTTTAGAATGGAAGCTGTAAGATCTCTATTTGTGTCTGTCTGCATACATGTATATGTATACAGACATATATATGTCTCTATATGAGTATGTTATATATGTGTGATAGTTTCCTACCTCTGGATGGTATTACCAGTTTACTTTCTGAAATCCCTTAAAGGAGTTCTGTTCAGATTGGCTTAGGGATAAATCAGCACTTATATAAATTGTTTTCCTAAAACTCTCAGAAATATAGAAACTAACCTAAGTGTTTTTTTTTTTTTTTTAAGCTCAAATGATCTGGGATAATCTTTGGTAAATAAAGCTAGTTTTTAAATTGTTGATAAAATTATTGATAAACTCTGACAACTTCAAAGTTGTCAGTATCAAATATATAATGCAGATATACAGTATTTTTCTACCTATGTTTACTAGTCAGACAAGCTTATGTTGTCTTTACTAGATGTTTAAGATTATGAACTATAAATCCAACCTCAGAACAAAACGTATCACAAAAAGGAATCGCTTGATGTGTGTCAGGCACAGCAGTTAAAAAAAAATGAGGGAAGAATCATTTGTATAACTTTTTAGGGTTTTTGCTCTGCGATTTTTTTTTTTTGATACTTGCCCAATTTGTCAACAAGAAAAATCACTTAAGATGATGGATGGCTAGCTTCGTTTGATTAATGTCACATGAAATTTCATGAGTAATTCAAGCATAATTGTTAAGCACAAGTAAATTAAATATATGTAAATGAGATAAAAGTTTATGAACTTTTCAATGATAATTATATTTTATCATGTCTCTTTAAAAATTGTTTCAAAAGTCTTTTTCATAACTTGAAACCTTAAAGCTATAGTAAGTTAATGATAGATATTCATTTACTGTCTGGATCATTTCCAAAGAAAATATTGAAACATAAATTTAATTTTACTTACTTTTGGCATCTTGTTTTTATATGGTATAGAGAAGCTAAATATATTTGAGTCTGTTAATAAGCATGAGGAATTGTACTATGAAAAAGACATATGTCTCTAGAAATTATGAAATTATATATTCATAAATTTGCTACAAAATGATGGTATGTGGCAGATGGTTTGCAGTTGCCTGCTTTCCTAATTTTCACTAAAAATCAGGGTTATGAATGGCTAAAAAAATATAATCAGTATATGTAAATGCAACTATTAGGAAAAAGGGTAAAGAAAATAAAACTCTGGATGCAAGGAAACGTATGAAAGGTGTGTTAAGGGAAAAAGAGAGTAATTTGTCCTAAAGTAGAATGACTAAAGTAGAATAAGAAGGAAAGAGTAGGACAAAAACTGAATGGATATAAGAAAATTTTTTTAGGTTTATGGAAAAGGAACCTTGGAATAGGAATTTTTCCTTATGTGGTCAAAGCTGGCTAAGATTGGATGGGTTTATTTGTAAGTTTTTTTTTTTTTGTAATTTGCCTTCGTGTCAATAGTACACTGATGCAAAACCAGAGTTTGGTTTTATTTCTCTGTTAAAACAACAAAGTTTTACTTAGATTATTGGTTTTCTCATAATAAGAAATTGTTAAAAAGGTTGTTTTTCTTTACTCTTTAATTAATCTACCTGGGAAAACAAGATTTTGTGTTTTAAAATAATTTCCTGTGCTTCATTTCATATTTATCAGGTCTTTGATTATTTAAGAAAACCAATATTCTCAATATTAAGAGAGCTAAGAATTTTTTACAACTGTGTAACTGTCTGTATTTGCCTTTGAAATCTTTTAATTGTGAGTTTCATCACAATTAAAAGGACCTGTAATCCTACTTAGTCAAGTGTTCAAGCCTTTTGACATTTTTGCAGCTTCCCCAAATCAAATTCTAAGTGGAGTTTTTTTGACCTCAAACTAACTTTGTGATTTCCCAAGGGCCCCTGGAAAAATCTCAAAGGATTTGTCTTTTTTTCTTTTTAAAAGATGGGCACCTGAGCTAACATCTGTTGCCAATCTTTTTTTTACTTATTCTTCCCAAAGCCCCCTAGTACCTAGTTGTATATTTGAGTTGTAGGTCCTTCTGGCTCTGAATGCCTCAGCATGGCTTGATGAGCAGTGCCACATCTGTGCCCAGGATCTGAACCGGTGAAACCCCAGGCTGCCAAAGTGGAGTGGGAGAACTTAACCACTCAGCCACGGGCCGGCCCCAGTCTTTCTTCTTATAAAAAGAGAGATGTTGAACTAATTAGACTTATTTAATATGTTAAATTATGTGGCAAGCATTGTCAAATAGGAAGTGATGGTATACCTTAGGTTATATGTGTATGGATATATGTTACTAATATAGGTATTTCAGAAATTGTATGAACTTCATAGAAATGTGTCAATATCCTTATTGTCTGTTATTATCTTAAATTATTGTATATCACAGAAATAACCACATTTCCTTGTCAATAGCATTATAGTGAATGCTCATCATATCTTTAACCATGACTATTTTTAAGTTTTTTGTCATTCACAGTTATTATTTTACCCTGATTCTTTTCTGAAAGCATTCATAATCAGCTATATGTGAGAATGGTCCATGATGGCATTATTTGAAAACTTTGAGACCATGCCACTGGACTGAGAGTTTCTAGAACTAGTGAAGAAGCTGATGGATTCATAAAACCGCTAACTCAAGATCAAGCAGAACAAGACTTTAATTACATGGGACTGAATGAACTTATGAGGATGATTATAATTTTTTATGATTTGTTTGGAACATTTGGTTCTTCAATGTTTTATTTTCTAGATTTAAGGAAACCTTTTTCTTTTTTCTCTTAAGCTATGTATAGCTTATAGCAACTTGGTAAATTATACCTTTGTAAACATAATTGAGGCATTTATCTTTTCTCCCTACCTAACTCCAGACTTTGGAAACTCTTAGAAAGAGTATTCTTCTGGTCATGGCAATATAGTTATTTGCATAAGTTCAGTAAGAATCTGTTTTCCTTGTAACAGAACACAATTGGAAACCTTGCTTATATCACCAAGGCTTTGACTGGAATGTCTTATTTGAGAATGAAGTGCATTGAATCAGATATGACCAGACAGCTTTAATGAACTAAAGCTGACGTTAAGGAGCCAAGATTTATAAAGCCCTCCTTGGAAAAGCCAGCCTGTACTTGGCTTTTACAGGGTTTCCTGCCTCACAGGTGAGTAAGGAAGGTCACTTCTAGCAGGTTCAGGAAGCTCAAGATATTTTGGGGACCTCAAAAAGAGAGGAATCCACCCAAATCTATAGGTCTTGCAGGCAGGATCTGGTGGCAAGTCGACATGGCTTCCCAGCCCTGAGAGGCTTTTAAAAGTCCAATCTGAGATTTCCTGTGAAATGTTCCAGAAAAGCAAACTCAAATAAGGGCCTCTGTGGTCAAACACTGTTTTTGCTGCACTTATGCAAATGATCAGGCCAGGTTTAATGAGACTAGACTTACTTTCCAAAAAATTAGTCTTACTTTGATTTTCTTTGGCAGAAATGGGAATGATTATAGAGAGAAATTTTTTTGTTTCAATGGAAAACTATAGCATACTCTTGCTGATTCTTTCTTGCACAATGGGAATGATTATAGAGAGAAATTTTTTTGTTTCAATGGAAAACTATAGCATACTCTTGCTGATTCTTTCTTGCACATTTTGCCAGTCCTTACCAAATCCTGAATTCTTCCAGTTTCCTCCAATATCTGGCTACAAGTCTCCAAATTAACGTTCTGATTTTTCTCCCTTCTGACTTGGAATCATTGAGAACTAAAATTGTGCTTTTGCCAAAGCTCTGCAAGCTGAAGCTAGACAACTTGATATAAACTTCAAAAAAAAAAAATTACCATAACAGATCACCTATGGGCAGCCTTTGTGCCTCCTGCTGTATGGACCACTCGGAAAGTTCACCAGAACACCTGATGCCATCACCAGGGACATTCGAACTGCAAACTAGGAAAATTCGTCAGATGGCCAATGCCATCCTCACTCTACCCTCTAAAGATGCTTCACGCTCAGGTCTAAAAGTCTTGACTGCTGCCCACTGGACTCTGAAACTGGGTTCCTAACTATTAGTCTTTGTTTTTCTTTTATTTTCATAGCAACTCCCCTCATTAAATGCTGGACTGCCAGCACCATCTAGCAAATATCCTCTACTGCCAAGTCCCAGTAGATGATTCAGCTGGTGCTTAATGAACAAAAGGCAACCAATTGAGAAAATGGACTTATATTGTTCAGAAGAAAGAAGAATGTCTCTTCTTTCCTTGAACATCAGGAGAGACTAACAAAGATTCTTTGCTGGACTAGACTTTAGTCAGACTGCTGGACCTTCTCCTAGGCCTCTGGGTGCATTTCCTTGTAAAATCCAGTAAGAACCCTGCTAAATCGGTTTATCAGGAACCCCCCCCCCCCCCAATATCTGATCATTCTGGATGTCTGATCACCCTGGCCTGTCTTCAGCAAGAATGTGTTAGGTTGGTTTGACTAGAACCCCCCTCACTCCTGATGTTTTCTCTTAGTAATTTTCCATCCACAGACCCCACCCTGTTCCTTGGCTGTAAATTCCCACTTGTCCACCTGGTGTTTAGCGTTGAGCCTGATCTCTCTCCCCACTATAAAATCCCATTGTGTGGTCCCTGTGCTATGGCGATGGTCCTGAGTAAAGTGTCATTGAACATTTTTTTCTTAAACAAAGATAACCCTATCTTTACACATGTGGTTTACATTGCTCAGCTCCCTTAACATGCAAGGAATCAGCAGTAATTGTTTCTTCCAACAACTGACACAAATTTTGCCTCTGTAGTTGAGGTTAAGGCAATGAGTGCTTCTTGTTTACATAAGACTTTTAGAAAAGAGTAAAAGCACTTATTTTTCTTCCAGAAATATGATTACAATATTACCTAATTTATACTGTTCCTATGAGATGTATCAGAAAAATTTAAGGACATTACTTAAGTTTTTTGCAACCAGCACTTTCTGACATTTGGAACAAACGTGCAGCCTAACATTCTTTATGAGGAAGTAAAGCACACGACTTCTGATGCAAGTCCATTTATGAGCTTTTAGTGTTATGGTACCTCCTTCTTTATATAATAATTTAATTATTTTAAGTAATCTAATTCAGGTGAAATTTTTTATTCCTACTCATCTCTTGTAGGGATAATGCCTTATGAGTTGTGTCCCTAGTTGTATGTAAAAATTAAAAAAGGAAACCTCAACTAAAATTGAGTCAGGAAGGCCTGTAGAGGAGCTCTCATGCCCTGCCACTCCTCATCAATTACCCCAAACAGGAAGAGACAGACCTTGCATCTCCAACAGGAAGTGGGCTGCTACTTTGCTACTCCAGCAGGAGGAAGGAAGAATTTCTTTTCACCTGGCAACAAGCCCAGCCCGTGGAAAATGCTGCAGCTCAGCCAAGGAGGAGCTGTTGCCATCCTCAACTCTTGCTCCCCTCCAATGAACTTTCATTTAGAACAGCCCCACCCAACTCTCCCTCTTTAAGTGAGCTTCCCTCTTTTGTTCTTTGGACTTACCTGCTGTTCACCATAGTTGGCATGCTCCGAATTGCAATTCCTTTGCTGTTCCTGAATAAACTCATTTTCCTGGTAAAATAACTGGCGATTGTATTTTAAAGTTCTCATTAAATGGTGTTAAAAAGTGGGATCTGAAGGAGGCAACCCTTGAGAGATGACGACCCCCGGAATCGAGCGGGTACCCGCATTGAGCCTCTTGCGCTCATCGCTGCCGTGGCTCTCCTCTCGGATTCTGAGCTCCACTCTCCTTGTGTTTCAAGCTCTGATTTTGTTCGGGATTGTGAAAGACTTTGTCCTTTCTGGTTCAGGGCCTCATCCTTATTGTCAAGGCTTTGTCCTTGGTGAATATATGGTTATTTTCCTTTTGGAAGCACGCTGAAACTTTTTTTTGAAACTGATCCTTTTGGGATCAGGCTAGCTAAGAATTTTCTTTTGCCCTCAGGAAAATTTGAGAAATGGGATCCCAGTCATCTAAGTGCTCTAAGGGCAGCCCGTCTTTAGGTACCCTGGCTCATTTCATGTTTAAAAACGATGGTCCCTCCTCATGCACACTTTTAACTAAATGAACTGATTTAACCAAAAGTGATTCAGAACAGCAGTGGCTATTATGGGGGATTTTTGGTCTTCCCAAACTTGCTTTTCTCAGTACTAAATTAGAGAAAACCCATCACTCTGAAATTAAATAAACTGAATGGGATATCTATTTTAATAGCTACCTCAAGGCCTCCAAACATACTCAGGACTCTAAAATTGCCTCTCTGCAGAACACCAAAACTAAATTAACCGAGACAACCAAACAACTAAAGGAGAACAAAATGGCTTCTAAATCTTCATGTTCCCCTCCTCTGGCTTCTTTGTCTTAGGCACCATCTTGTTGGTTTCTCCCTGCTCCTTCGTCGCTCGTGCCACTCCCAACACCGTCTTCCTCTTTCCCTTCTGTGCTGCCCCACCTTCTCTAGACCCTCCACTTCCCCATTCTAATGCTCTTGCCAAACTTCCCATCTCTGAACCTCTCCCTGCTCCTCCTCTGAACCTATCAGAACCTGCCCCTTTAAAGTTAAGTCTTCTGAGGATCCAGATAAAGCCCACATTTCTTATGTTCCCTGGACTAAAGCTGAGTGGTGAACCATAGTTCAAGTCTCCCAAAGTAACTGAGGACCCCCATAAGTTTGCTGAAGAGTTTGACATAGTTCTTCAGACTTATCAACCTGGCTTCTCAGGTTTATATCAATTAGTCCACATGCCTGTTGGTGAAGGTCAGGCCCAGCATTGGATGAAACTTGCCTGATGGGAAAACCCTGAAAGGGATTTAGAAAAACAGACCCCTAACATTTGGCAAGATACTGGAACACTCACTAGAGAGCTTCCCCGAACGAGTACGGTAGCTTTCCTAAGCCTGTTGATGAGAACAGGATTCAGGCTTGTACAGAATTCAGGGTTTCACAGGTGAGTCTGTTCATGACTATTATGATCAGCTTCAGATCGCTTTTAGAGAGAGCTCTGGCCTCGCCATGGGTGTTAAATCCATTTGGGTAGCCTTTAATTGTATGGTTATTAATGGGCTGAACCAGGACCGTTCCCTTCTAGTAAGAAGGACCAGGATGGAATGGGAGACTGTGTCCACTCCAGATTTGGTCAGTCTGGCAAATCGGCTCTCTCATACCCTAGATTACTCAGCTGAAAGGAGGAGCACAAAAATCCTTAATTTTGAACTTCACCAAATGGAGATCCTCAGACAGAACCAGAAAATTTCCAGTCTTTGCTATTATTATGAAAATCCAGGGCATTTGAAGAGACACTGTCTCAAGTGTAAGCACTCCAGGGGTTTTCGACCCTTTAACCACCCTTCCCAGTGCCTTCCTAATCCCCAGTGATGAGGCTCCAAGTCTTTCCCCTTAATCACCTTGGGGAAACCACTCTCCAGATTGGGAATGAATCTTTTCCTGTGTTTATTAACTGGAGCCACGCTCTCAGTGCTCACCCCACTGTTATTAAACAGCCCTGCCCCAGAATACTGAAATAGTTCAAACGGTGGGGTCTCAAACGAACCGCAAGGGGTCCCTGTCTCTAAACCCATTCTCTTTTATTTAGGCCCTTTGAGAAATACCTATCCTTTTCTTCTTTGTTCCTCTGCTCCTGTTCATTTATTGGGTGGAGATTTCTTAGAAAAATACCATGTTGGAATCTCTTTCTCTCAAAAGGGGGAAATAATTCTAGAATTTGACAGCAGCAATCAAAGTGGTCAACTAGGTGAATTAAATGACCCTTCAGCGTCTTTTATTTGCTCTGTCTCTGACAACATTAAAGCAAATTCCAAGGATATTAGTTATTTGTCCCGATTTGATCAGCTACCACCCTCTTTATGGGAAAATTCAAAACAGATGTTGGCAGAATCCACAGTGCACTGCCTGTTAAGGTCCCAAAAGATTTCTCAAAGACTTTTCCCAGAAGTAATCAATACTCTCTAAATAAAGAGGACCTCTAGGGCATCGAGCTGATAATAGAGGACTGTGAGGCCACAGGCCTTCTTGTCCCCTGCACTAGTCCCTATAATACTCCTGTCTGCCTGTGCGAAAACCCAGTGGCGGAGGATGGAGGTTTGTCCAGGACCTGAGCAATAAACAACATTGTTACCATCCTTTGGCACCCTGTTGTTCCTAACCCCCATGTGCTGCTGACATCCAGTCCGACTGAAAGCACATTTTTCACTCTAATTAATTTATGCAGTGCATTCCGTAGTATTCCAGTTGGTAAGGCGGGAATCTTAGCTTTTTGCCTTCACTTGGGAAGAATGGCAACACACCTGGACAGTAATGCTGAAAGTCCTTCTTATTTCTCACAAATCCTGAAGGCTGATCTGGATGATATAAAGTTTCTTAGAGGCTCTACTTTGTTGCAATTTGTGGAGGATTTGCTTCCTTGCTCTCCCTCCTAGGCCTCCTCACAGGAAGACAGCATCCACCTGCTAAAGCTTTTAGTCTTAAAGGGACACGAAGTCACGGAGGAAAAATTGCACTTTGTCCAAACCCAGTTTTGGTATTTAGGGCATCTGATATCAGAACAAGGGCTACACCTAGATCCAGATGGGCTTCGTGGTGGCCTGAGTTTCCCAAAACCCAAACTAAATGTCAGCTGTGAGGTTTTCTAGGTTAGTTGGCTATTTTCGAAATTGAATTCCAAATTTCTCTTTTGGCCAAACCTCTGTATGAGTTACCAAAGGACAATAACCCTGATCCAATTTTATGGGAGAACAGGATGATGTAGGCTTTAAAGACTTAAAGGAGATCTTAATGAAGCCCCCTACCCTTGGACATCCCGATTATCAGCTTCCCTTTTTCCTTTTTGTATATAAAAAGGAAGGGAATCCCCCTTGGGTGCTCACCCAAAAACACAAGGGGCCACCATTGACCTAGGGTGTTAGAGCCAGCACCTGGACCCTGTGGCACAAGGGTCCCCTCCTTACCTTAGGGCCATACTGCCACTGCCTTTTTGGTTAAGGTCACTGAGAAAATTGTTGTGGGATCTCCTTTAGCCATCTTTGTACCCCATGTAGTGGAAGCCCTCCTAACTTCTTACCACACTCAACATCTTCCAGCCGTGTCACCTCTTGGGAGATCTCTTACTAACTGTGCCTCACATAACTCCTTCTGGCTGCAATAACCTGAGCCCTGCTGCTCTTCCACCCTCCGTCTCTGACTAAGTCCCACACGGCTGCCTAACCCTGACGGATCACCTCCTGACCCCTCGTGATGATCTTCAGGGAACTCAGCTTCTCCTGGTTCACTGCTGGTTCTTATTTAAAAGGTTTCAATGGCAAATGTCGTGCTGAATATGCGGTATAACACATTTTGATGCAACTGAAGCAGTGCCTTTGCTTTTGGCTACTATGGCCCAGCGAGCTGAATTATATGCACTTGCCTGTGCCCACACCCTAGCCAAGGGCAGAACTGGCAATATTTATGCTGATAGTAGATATGCTTTTCAGTAGCTCGTGATTTTGGAATGTTGTGAAAGCAACATGGTTTCCTTCTATCGGAAATAAAATAAAAAATGTCCCTTATGTCCAGGACGCTTTACATTTTTTTGTGTGTGTGAGAAAGATTGGGCTGTGAGCTAACATCCATTGCCAAACTTCTTTTTGCTTGAGGAAGATTGTCTCTGAGCTAACATCTGTGCCAGTCTTCTATTTTGTATGTGGGACACCACCACTATCACACAAGCATGGCTTGATGAGCGGTGTGTAGGTCTGTGCCCAGGATCTGAACCCACGAACCCTGGGCCAACAAAGTGGAATGTGTGAACTTAACCACTACACGACTGGGCCAGCCCCTGGATGCTTTTACCTTCTGCTTTAGCTATTATTAAGATCCCAGGACATTCTAAGCTTGACTTTATGGAAGCTAAAGGAAATCACCTTACTGACACTTCCACAAGGAATGCAGCCCTTACAGGAACCTCTGTCGTGGTCCAAAGGGATATTTCCCCAAATAATAACTTAGAAAAACTGGCTAGAGAAGCCCAATAATTGACCTCAGTAAAGGAAAAAACAAGTCAACAATTGTTGATTTGACAAAAAGAAAGCTTTGGTTCAGGCCAAATTGCAGCCCAGTCCTATCGGAAGCTCGAAAGCTCTGACTGCAAACCGCTGTACATGCCTCGAGCTGTTGTTCTACTGATAAAATGGTGCCCTTTATGCACCAGTACTGGTGGGCAAATATTAATAAAGCCACCAGAAGTGCCTATACGTGACCGAAATACTATGCAAGAAAACCTGTGTTCACTGCTCCCGGACACTTTAAACTGCCCAATGGACTATTCAGGGGTTCGCAGATGGATTTCATACAGCTTCCCCCGTCTCGTGGGGATAAATGTGTCTTGGTCGTGGTCTGTATGTTTTCTCACTGGACTCAAGCCTTCCCTTGTTGACAGGCCTCTGCTATTTCTTGGCTAAAGTTCTTTTAGTAAAGATTATCCCCACCTGGGGAGCCCGGCTGGAACTTGATAGTGACTGAGAACTCATTTCACCAGGTGCTTCGACAGGTCTGTGCTGTTTGGCCAATTCTGCAGCAGTTTCGCTGTGCTTATCATCCTCGGTCTCCTGGTCTGGTCAAACCTGCTAACGGTGTTATTGAGACTCATTTGGTGAAGTTTGTAGAAACCCTCCACATACCCTGGCTAAAACCCCTGCCACTGGTTCTTCTCAATCTTAGGTCCTTCGGGACTCAAAAACTTACCTTTTGAGATAATTACAGGACGTTCCATGCACTTGGCTCCTGCTGCTTTCGATTCACAGCTTTTTAAAGGGAGACACACTTCAACATCGTGAAGGCCTGATTGCTTCTGTTGACGATAACCACCCTTTAGCAGAGCAATCTCTTCACAGCGTGCTCCTGGAGACAAAAACCCACACACCACACTTGCAACCTGGAGATTTTGTCTGCCGAAAAAGACACCTCCCAAAGTAGCCACTCCCGCCGCTCTTTCAGGGCTCCTATCAGGCACTGCTCACTGACGCTTGTGCTGCCAAACTCCAGAGTTTGGCATTCAGGCTCTGCATTCAGGTGTCGCACCTGGAGAAGGCAGCGCACCCTGGCTGGACCCACATACCATCCAGTTACCTGAAATGAAGATTTCTAGGAATTGAAGCTGACGGCATCTGAAGGAGACGGCTTTCCCACGATGAGCGGACCAGGCTTTTAACCCGTTTCTCACTGTTGCTTCTTACTTTATTTTCTCCCTCTCTTTCTTGGAAGGACAATGCCCTTGTCCACATTTCCCAATTTATTGCAAAAGGGAGAAACCTCTTGGATTGTTGGATCTGTCCTCAGAAGGCTTGATCAAGACAGTAATGACTCCTTGGTTCACCCTGAAAGTAATTTTGCTAGAATTCCAAATGCCACTGTATGTTTGAATTATTTAAAATTTAAAATAATTTTAAATGGTCTGTTTTATTCTTCTTCCAGAGACCTTTTGCCTGAAGATTTTGTAGTTTATACCTACGACAATGAAGGGGCTCTGATCTCTGACCATCCTGATGTACAGGTAGTATGTTCTCTTGATCCTGTAGCAGAATTTAAAACAATTATAGTTCTAAAGTGAATTCTACTCAGATACTCAGTACTGTTATATTGCAGAACTCCAAGGGCCATCTTTGAGGTTACAATATATGGAATTGTCCTGGATGGGGGTGGCGGCGGCATTTACATTAACCGAACTGTACCTTAGAGCTCTCTAGGTACTCAGTACTCAAGTGTTTTTTTTAAAGACCAGCAAAGTAATCTCTTCTATTCAATAATTGTTACTGATTATATATTAAGTTGGATATATTTTGAAAGTAGATTTTTTTTTGCTGAAAGTTAATATCTCTGAAAGCATGTCTTTGCCATTACTGCTTATTAAAGAATAAACACTAAAGAAAAAACAAATACTTGAAATAATTGGCAGATGTAGAATTTGGCTTTATATATTGTTAATTAGATCATAAACATTTCCGGTTTTATTCGGGAAGACTATTTTGCTGTCCTTTTTGGCAGTTAGGTATTATTTATTTTTATCTTTTTTAATAGCTTTCATGAGAAGTCTTCGTTCCCATTAAACATATATTATTCTTCCTCTGAGCTTTGTAAAGTTTGCTAGGTTAAATTGTTTATGTTAGTTATGCTCTTTTGCAACTCCTCGCATAAACTGAAGGCAAAAACTCTGTTTTAGGTTAATTATTAGTACTCTAAAAAATAAAAAGGAAATGCTGACTTAGCTCTCTCCTTTTCTGGTCCACTTTCTGCTTCTTTTGTCTCAGTGTTCTGTTTGTCCCTTGTTTAATGGCAAATTAGTGGAGGAGCTTCAATTTCCATGATGGCATAAACCAGATCACAGAGCATCCATCCATCCTTTCATCCACCTATCCTGTCGTCCATCCAAACATTGCTATGGCACGAGGCCAGAGACCACAGAATTTATGCCACTCCACAAAAGCAGTGATCTTAAAAAGGCATTTTTTTTTTCTTGGCGTGGGTTTCCTGGCATGAGCTCTGGAGACATACCCTGTTTGGATTTGAATCCTCAGCTCTAGCATTTGTTTGCTGGTCAACCTATTTTAACTTGTTTGTGCCTTAGTATCCTCACCTTAAAATGGGAATAGTAGTTACAACCTCACAGAGTTACTGGGAGGCTTAAATGAGTTAGTACTTGTAAGATACTTACAACGGTCAGTCTGACAATTTTTAACTCAGTAAATATTATTATTTTTGTTATTGAAAGTCTGTATGCTTAAAACTGCTAAAAATAGATTTCAGTTACGTAGAAATTTATGCAACTGTTATCTTAAAGTATTACTATGGAACTATACTTTCCTGAGTGTTTGAAAAATACAAACTAAGGCAGATGGAATCTTTTACTTTTTGTTGGTTATTGAATATTGTTCAGATAAATGAAAGTCTGACTGTAGATTTGAGATACAAATTAATACTGGTATTGGGACTTTTTTGTGTATGGCTATATTGTCAGTTATCATAATGACATATACTTTTGTCTATAAAATGCAATTTAAGTTACACTGAGAAAATTTAAAGATGTGTTGTATACGATTAAAGTAATTTGTAAAGATATTATCTGGCTTTCATCATCCGTGTCTTTCACAAGGCCATTTTTCATAAGGAAACAGTTTCAATAACCACTTTCTGTGAGTTGCTGTGTGAAATAAAGCTCCAAATTGCTCTGCCTTAGAACTTCGGGGTACCTTGCAAGCACACTAGAAAGCCTCTTAGCTAACTCCCTTAATAAATCAATGCTCTGTTTCCTCTGAAAAATGCACTGGCTGCCCGAGGCTCGCTGGGCTCTTGTGGCCCGCGGGCTGTTCTCCGACAGCTCTGTGCACTGCTGCCCCCACTAGTTCAGTTTCTTGCCTACAGTTTGTATGTTTCCAAAACTGTTTATGCCATTTGCAACTTTACTGTAATCATGGCATTTAATTAGGTGTTTTGTAAACTTATGGAATATGATTTGTTATTTTTTTAAAACTAAATTGAAGGCCTTGGAAGCATTTAATAAAACCTAGTTATTAAAAAAATACCATCAAGGTGGTAGATTAAGTAACCAAGTGCTGGATTTCAGTCATGTCACATAAGAGAGCTTCTATTACAGTCACGTGTCGCTTGACAGCGGGGGTATGTTCTGAGAAATGTGTCGTTAGGCAATTGTTTCTTTGTGTGAACATCACAGAGTATACTATATGGTACTCATTTCGTGGGACCACCGTTGTATGTGCAGTCCATCATTGCCTGAATTACTGTGTTACTATCTTGTGAGTGTTACCTCATCCGTAGTAGTAGAAGGTATTTATTTTCCCTAGTGAGAAGAAGGCAATATCAAAGCTACACGTTAACTACAAAACACTAGAAAGAAAAGCATTAGTGGTTGTGAATTGCCCCACACTAGAAAAAGTGGTAAAATGATGAAATTCAGCCTGTATTGCTCAGTGAATAATGGTTTAATTTTTTTATTTTCACAGTTTTAGACTTACAGGGAAAGTTGCATGAATAATATAAGACATTGAGGCATCCCCTTCACCTAGATTCTCTAAATGTTAACATTTTACTACATTTGCTTTATGCTTTCTTTCTTCTGTTTTTTTCCCTGAACCTTGTAGGAATATGTTGGAGACATGGTGTCCCTTTACCTTTAAATACTTCAGAGTAAATTTCCTAAAAACAGGGAATCCTTTTATGTAACCAAAGTACAGTCATCAAAATTAGGAAGTTGACATTGAAGCCATACTGTCGTCTGGTCTACAGATCTCATTGGTATTTCTTTGTCTGCTATACAATAATGTACTCTGTAGCCAAAGGAAATCCACGTTCACGTGTTGCCTTCGGGAGTCATGTCTCTTTAGTCTCCTTTAACCTGGCAATCCTTAGCTCCCCTTGTCTTTCGTGACACTGCGTTTTTGAGAAGTACAGGCCTCCTTTCTGTAGACTGTCCTGTCATTTGAGTTTGTGTGGTGTTTATGCATGATCAGATTCAGATCGTGCACTTTTGGTAGGAATACCACCCGAGTGCTCCTGAGTGGTCCTCAGTGTATCGCAGCAGCGAGCATGTGCTGCTGATCATTTGGTTAAGGAGTTGTCTGCCAGCTGTCTCCTCTGTAAACTTACTGTTTTTACCTTTTTAATTAATATTATGGTTACTTTGGTATTATGTGAATATCCTCTTACTTCTCAACTTTTTACCCACTAGTTTTAGTATTTAGTATTTGCCTCAATCAGTTGTTATTAGGATGGTTGTTGAAATGGTGGTTTCCTAATTTCATTGTGCTTCTATATTCATTAGTTGCTTTCTACTTGTAGGGAAGAGTTTTCCCTTGTCATTTGTTTGTATCATGCAGACTCATGGATTTTACTTTATCGTGAATGAAATTAAAAATCTTTTCACATATGTAAGGGCATTTTTATATTCTTTTGTGAATCCTCTGTTTGTGTTCTTTTGCTTAGTTTTTTAATTTTTTTGTCCCTCTAAGAAATGTTTTTTTTTTTTGTGAGGAAGATTGGCCCTGAGCTAACATCTGTTACCAATCTTCCTCTTTTTCTTGAGGAGGATTGTCCCTGAGCTGATATCCTTGCCAATCTTCCTCTATGTATTTTGTATGACGGACACCACAGCATGGCTTGGTGAGCAGCATGTGGGTCCATGCCTGGTATCCAAAACTGTGAACCCCAGGCCACCAAAGTGGAGTACATGAGCTTAACCATGATGCCACTGGGCCAGCCTCCTAAGGAATTTTTTTTTTTGAGGAATATTGGCCCTGAGCTAACTACTGCCAATCCTCCTCTTTTTGCTGAGGAAGCCTGGCCCTGAGCTAACATCCGTGCCCATCTTCCTCTACTTTATACATGGGACGCCTGCCACAGCTTGGCTTTTTGCCAAGTGGTGCCATGTCCGCACCCGGGATCTGAACTGGCAAATCACGGGCCACTGAGAAGTGGAATGTGCAACTTTAACTGCTGCGCCACCAGGCTGGCCCCCAGAAATTTTTTTTAATTGACATAAAATTGACATACAACATTCTATTATTTCAGGTGTACAATGTAATGATTCAGTATTTGTATATATTGTGAAATGATCGCCACAATAGTTAACATCCATCACTATATATTATTACAAAAATTTCTTTTTTGTGATGAGAACTTTTAAGATTTGTCCTCTTAGCAACTTTCAAATATGCATTACAGTATTATTAACTATAGTTTCCATGTTGCATGTTGATCCCCATGAGTTATTTATTTTATAGCTACAAGTTGTACCTTTTGTCTCCCTTCACCCATTTCACCTACCCCCAAAACCCTACCTCTGGCAATCACCAATCTGTTCTTTATATCTATGAGCTTGTTTTTTTTTTTTATATTCCACATATAAGTGAGATTGTATGGTATTTATCTTTCTCTGTCTGAGTTATTTCACTTAGCTTAATGCCCTCAAGGTCCATCCATGTTGTTGCAAATGACAAGATTTCATTCTTTTTTGTGGCTGAATAATTTTCTATTGCATACATATGATATTTTCTTTATTCATTCATCCATCAATGGACACTTAGATTGTTTCCATATCTTGGTTATTGTAAATAATGCTGCAGTGAACAGAGGAGTGCATATATCTTTTTGAGTTAGTGTTTTCATTTTCTTTGGATATATACCCAGAAGTGGAATTGCTAAATCACAAGATAGTTTTATTTTTAATTTTCTGAGGAACTTCTATACTATTTTCCATAGAGGCTACACCAACTTACATTCCCATCAACAGTGCACGAAGGGTCCCTTTTCTCCACATCCTCACCAACACTTGTTAGTTCCTGTCTTTTTGGTAATAGCCATTCTGATTGGTGTGAGGTGATAATCTCATTGTGGTTTGATTTGCATTGTCCTAATGATTAGTGATGTTGAGCATCTTTTCATGTACTTGTTGGCCATCTGCATGTTTTCTTTAGGGAAATGTCTATTCAGATCCTCTGCCCATTTTTTAATTGGCTTGTTGTGGTTTTTTTGCTATTGAGTTGTATAAGTTCTTTATATATTTTGGATAATCACTATCAGATATATGACTTGCAAATATTTTCTCCCATTCAGTAGGTTGCCTTTTCATTTTGTTGATGGCTTCCTTTGTTGTGCAGAAGATTCTTAATTTTATGTAGTCCCTCTTGTTTATTTTTCCTTTTGTTACCTTTGCTTTTGGAGTCAGATCCAAAAACTCATTGCCAAGACCAATGTTAAGGAGCTTACCACCTATGTTTTCTTCAAGGAGTTTTATGGTTTCAGGTCTTACATTCAAGTTTTTAATCCATTTTGAGTTAATTTTTATGTCTGATGTAATGTAGTCATCCAGTTTTGTTCTTTTGCATGTGACTATCCAGTGTCCCTAACACCATTTATGGAAGAGTCTGTCTTTTCCCCATTGTATATTCTTGGCTCCCTTGTTGTAAATTGATTGACCATATCAGCGTAGGTTTATATTTGGGCTCTCTATTCTCTTCGATTGATCTGTGTGTCAGTTTTTATGCCAGTACTGTAATGTTTTGATTACTATAGCTTTGTCATATAGTTTGAAAACAGGGAACACGATGCCTCCAGTTTTGTTCTTCTTTCTCAGGATTGCTTTGGCTATTCGGAGTCTTTTGTGGTTCCATACAAATTTTAGGATTGTTCATTCTATTTTTGTGAAAAATGCCATTGGAATTTTTTAGGGATTGTTTTGAATCTGTAGATTGCTTTGGGTTGTATGCACATTTTAACAATATTAATTCTTTCAATCCATAAGCGTGAAATATCTCTCCATTAATTTGTGTCTTCTTCTGTTCTTTCCTCAATGTCACAGTTTTCAGTGTACAGGTCATTCACCTCCTTGGTTAAATTTATTCCTAGGTATTTTCTTCTTTTTGATGCAATTGTAAATGGGATTGTTTTCTTAATTTCTCTTTCTGATAGTTTGTGTGTAGAAATGCAACAGATTTCTGTATACTGATTTTGTGTCCTACAACTTTACTGAATTCCTTTATTATTTCTAACAGTTTTTTGGTTGGAGTCTTTAGGAGTTTCTTTATATAATTTCATATCATCTGCAAATAGTGACTTTTGCCTCTTCCTTTCCTCTGTTGAGTTTTTAAGCTTTCCCCTTCATTGTTTAAGGGTTCTTTATAGTTAGGGGTATTAACCTTTTGTTTATTATGTTACAAATATTTTCTCCCAGTCTGTGAGTTTTCTTTTAACTTTGTTTTTTCATGTTTCTTTCCATGTAGAAGTTTAAAAAACTTTTTTTATATGGTAAAAATTATCGATCTTTTCTTTTATTGCATCTAGATCTTGAGTGATAGTTAGAAAGCCTTTTTCTACACCCAGGGTTGAAGAGGAATTGAATCTTGTTTTCTTTTAGGTTTTGTATGGTTTCATTTTTTGGGGTTTAGATTCTCGATCCATTTGGGGTTTGTTCTTATGGATGGTGTGCGGTATGGATCCAATTTTTATCCTTTCCCAAAAGTCTAACCAGTGGCCCAAGCACCATTTATTAAAAAGTACATCTTGCCCCAGTGATTTGAGATGCCACTCTTATCATATAAAGTTCCATATGCGCTTTGGTCTATTTTGAGACTTGTGTTCTGTTCCACTGGTTGCTCTCTCAATTAATGCACCACCAGTACTATACTGACTTTTTTTTTTCTGCAAGAGAAAATTCACCCTAAGCTAACATCTGTTGCTGATCTTCCTCCTTTTTTCTTCATTTTCCCCCCGCCAAATCCTAGTAGGTAGTTGTGTATAGTTGTAAGTTCTTCTGTGTGAGCCGCCAGCACCACAGCGTGGTTAATGACAGACAGGTGGTGTAGTTCCGTGCCTGGGAACCCAACCCAGGCTGCTGAAGCAGAGCACACTGAACTTTAACCAGTAGGTCATCAGGACTGGCTCCTGACTGTTTTAATTGTTAAGGCCTTGTGATATGTCTTAATATCTGGTATGGCTAGCACCAGCCAACCCCCTACCTCCCCACCTTGGGTTTTTTTTTAGTGTCTTGTAATAGTTTTAAAGATCAGAAAATCTCATTGTGTACTAAAAAATCTGATATTAGTAAGTGATATTATGCTTGTATTTCCACTAGTCATTTTCTTGCTCAAAATTAAGGATAAAGTCTCTTTGGTTTTTAAATATGGCTAAATGTATAGCATATAATAATAATAAGATAATCAATATACCTGTAGGAAGAAAAGAAAATCACCTGATCAAAATCACCTTTTTTTCCCCATATACTGTCTTTCTTTTCCCTTGGTATCATTAGCCTGTCACAAGGTCCTCTTCCGTATTACATGCCAATTGGCTACTGTTTCTTCTTGGTTTGACTGTCATTTAAAATGTTAAACATGACATAATGTTATCTTGTTTTGCTTCTAGGCTTACAGGTTATTGGGGTAGAGCTGTTTATACTTAGTATCCTCTGGAATTCTGCCTAAACATTGTGTACTTGTAGCGCGATAGTAGATAGTCTGAAGATAGTCCAAAGACTGCCATGTGATGTTATAAGATGCCAATAATATAAGTAAAATTTTAGTTTACTGACTTTAAATAATTTTGTTAGCTCTGTGAATTTCTATGATGATTTTCAGCAAAGTAACAGTATTTGAAGATAATATAATTTTTATCATTTAGAATCATTGTCATTATCGGGGCTATGTGGAGGGAGTTTATAATTCATCCATTGCTCTTAGCGACTGTTTTGGACTCAGGTAAGGAATTTTCTGTATCAGCTTTTTTTTTCTTTCCTCTATTTCTTACCGCTTTACCTATCTCTGTTTCCAAATCAAGTCATTTTGGAGGACTTAACAAAATTAGATTTTACTTTGATGTTGCTGAGGGTCTTTAGAACTGTGTTTCGGAGATCATTCTTGGCATGTTTATTTTGGAAATTATTACAGTAAACGAATATCTAAATATCTAAAAAGAAAACTTTGTCTTTTGAGACTGATAAATACTTTTTATTTAAAATAAAATATACTTTAAATTTCTGTAGCACTTTGTGTTTATAAATTTTCACCTATATTCTTTCACTTAAGTCTCATAATGGCTTGTGAAAAGGGGCTCATTATCTCCAGATTGAGTTGAACAAACTGAGGTTCAGAGGCTTGTATCACGTCTCAAGTGAAGTGATGATAATATTAAAATTACATTTATTGAGGGCCTGGCAATATTGTCATATTGTGCTGATTGCTTGGTTGAATGATTGATTGAACTAATAAATATTACTTTTAATTCTCAAACCAACTATGGAAGATGGCTCTGATTAGCTTTATTTAAGTAATAACACTTGTAGAACAGTTACTGTATGCCAGGCAACGTTCTAAATATTTAGTTTTCAACCCTACGCAGAGGTTAAATAACTTGCTCAGAGTCCCACAGTTGGTAGGAAACGTTTGTGATTCAGACTGGTTCTCTGGCTCGCCTGTCTTGCCTTCCATCATACAGTAATCACTCAGAGAGTTTCAGTAGTGTTCAGGAAGCAATGCTGGTAAGTAGTGTGGAGCTTGAAATTTAGGTCTGCCTGACTCTAAGGCCTTATATTTTTCTCTATACCATGCTGCCCTTTCTTACACTTGTTAACAACTAGCACTTGCATTCAGGTTTTCTGATTCCTTTTCCTGTGTATTTTTTTCTTCATTCTTAAAAATTGTGTATGTCTAACGCAACACTCAGAGGACTGCTGCACATAGACAATGTGAGTTATGGGATTGAGCCCCTGCAAGACAGCTCTCATTTTGAGCACATCTTTTATCGAATGGATGATGTCCACAACGAGCCTCTGAAATGTGGGGTTTCCAACAAGGATATAGAGAAAGAAACCACAAAGGACGAAGAAGAAGAGCCTCCTAGCATCACTCAACTACTTCGAGTAAGGAAATAATATATTTCCTCTTGGCTCAGACTAGAGTTTTAAAAAATCATGTATTTGTGCATTAAACCAATACTTATTATTGCTGTGTTTTTGCCAACTATGTGCCAGACATTGTCATAAGGACTAGGGAATAAAAGGATGATCAGAATGCCGTTCCTGCCACCAAGTTGGATACAGTCAAGCTTCTATGTGTTTTAGAAACTGGGGCTTAAATCTTAAACAGTAATCGTATTTCTTTTTATCATTGCTACATAATAGTCTGTTATACTGTCTTTTAGAGAGCAGTAGAATTTTTTTATTTGGATACGTTTTATGCAAACTGGAATGGTGATTCTTGAGCTCTGGATTGGAGAAAGAGAGGTAGGGCTTTAGGACTAGTTATTTCACGTCTTCCAGGAACACTTGTTTGTATCCCTATTTTGGGTCTTCATTGGGATTTCTTGACTTACCCTTGACATGGGTCTCTTAGACTGAAGTGTTTCTAGAAATAGATCATCCTCTGCTGCAGGCAATGCACCTTCTACATATGAGATGCTGCTACCGTGGTGGGAGAGGCGTGCGCCTCTTCCTGTATGTTTTCATTAACTCATACTAGTTTATGTGTTATTTTCATTGCCTCACCTGCCATCCACTCTTTTGACTATTGAACTGTTCTTTTTAATGTTAATCATTAGAAAACATTTAAATTTTAGCTTATTCTCTACTTTATATGAGTTTCTGTAAAATCACAAAATTAGTCTTTTTTTTTAAAGTTGCAATGTTGTCCTCACTTCTGTTCTGGATTATTAGTGGATATTCTTTCTTTCACTCTCAACATAGTAATGGGGTTTCCCATTAAAATGTGTGTGTGTGTGTGTGGTTGATATTAGAAAAACAGTAAGTCTGCTTTGGAAGCTTGAATAACTCACGTTGTCTTTAAGTATAATTTTTCTTCGATGAGTACAAATAGGAGATATCACTTAAAAAAATATGTTTTTGGTTTTATTGATCTAGGATGTGGTAAGTATAATAATTTTATGATGTTCTTAACAGACTTGAAATAAGTGACTAGAGATTCGGGTAAGATCATTACACATGAAAGTCGTGCAGCCTTCTAACTGTTTTTCCTCTATGATGTTCATGTTTTTGACAGAGAAGAAGAGCTGTCCTGCCGCAGACCCGCTATGTGGAGCTGTTCATTGTTGTAGACAAGGAAAGGGTAGGATTGGTGACAGTTTTTCTTCTTTTTCATGAAAAGCAGATGAGAAGTGAGCATCCCATGAAGGAAATATAAAATAGAGTATATTTGTATTGATTTTGCTTAAATGTGATTTTAATACTAAAATGGCTTTTTTCCTTTAAACACACTTAAGATTCATAAGATTCCACCAGAAGCTGAATGTAGCAAATGAGACTACCTCTAACTTTATTTTTCACTTGTGATTCTTTTTCCTGCTCTTTTGAGTGATTTGCATATGCTGAATTTAAGTGAAATTATACTGCTTTTCAGAGCCTTGAGAACTTTTCAAATGACTGTACAGGATTGTGGTGATAAAACCAGTTAATCAGATATTTCTTTGTTGACTAATAAAAATTGCTTTGCCTTCTAGAATTTCAGCTAACCTTTGCTTTGCTTAAAGAGAGAGAAAACTTCCAGCTCCTGGCATGCTTTAGAGGGAAAAAGGAGAATGGTTCATTTTAGCATTTACTGTTAATTTCAATATACAGAATAACACCCGGAATTTTCCTTATTCATATTTAAGAATTGTGTTTAACTTAACTAAGAAAAGAAATGGGTCTATTTCAGCATTTACAGGATTATCAGTTTTAGATATAGCTGCTATATAATTTAACACATAAGATTATTTGAAATGTTTTGTCTTTTATTGCCAACTTTTTGTTTGTGTGAAAGGCTTGTTTGTGGAAACTTAACATGACTGGAATTCCTTTCTTATAAGCTGCAGAGACAGTTTCAAGGATTTTTATGGTTTTAAAAAATCCCTTATTGTGTGTAGGTTGGAGGAGAACAAGCCATATTTATTGAGATAGAGATATATTCAGAATTGTTCATTATAGGTTTGTTACCCTCAAGTGGTAGAAGGAAAAGGCACAGGGAATATGAACAAGCATGAACTCTGCCCCAGATAATGGGTAAAAAGTTTCTCTAGAATGTTGGAACAAGTGACAAAAATAGAGATTTGAAATGTTTTTCTTTATCACGCTCTCCAGATAGATTTGTTATATACTGGTAGAAAATGGTTCAAAATAAAAATGGTTCCATTTTCATCAAACCTCGTCAAATGTATTACATTTTTTTTTCTTGTTTAGGAGAACCATGATAAAATGCCTAATTGATGGGATTTGATATATTCTGATATTAATGCCCTTATCACAGAGCAAAACCATGCATTCTTTTAAAAATTTCCTTTTTGTTAAGTTGGTTGTATTAAAATAATGTTAAAATAGTAGACGTTTGGATTTAGCCAGGTCTCAAAGAAAAGAATCAGTCATGTCAGCTATTTGGCTTAATACGCTTAAACTTTTAAATATCTCTATATTTTACCCACATATAATGTTTCAACTAGTGAACATTCATTGGTTAATCTCTCATTGTTAGTTTAGCTCAGAGTTTAGAAATGGTTTATTGGTGATGTGTTTAGCCTGAGGGGTGAAAGGGTCAGAAAATCCTTTAGATTGTCTTTATTCCCTTATCTGTGCATTTTGATTGTTTCAAACTCTACCTTTGTGAAATGCTTAATATTTTTGCATCAAAATGAATAAAAAGAGCATTAAGAAGAGAATTCACTTCAAAGTACTAATTTGGAAAAAATGAAGACTTCAGTGCTTTTACATTATTATTCATTTCATGCTTGTACCTGTTTTTCTTTTATTCCTATTTATCACTAAAATGTATCCTTTAGATTTATTAATTTGAAATACAGGTGAATGTCTAAATGCCTCAATTTTTGGTTCAGAGGAAATTTTTGGATTCTTAGCTTTATTGTAACAGATTATAGAGATCTTTTTCTAAATTACTTTGGTGATAATTTTCCTGTTGTGCTTTTCAGTATGACATGATGGGGAGAAATCAGACTGCAGTGAGAGAAGAGATGATTCGTTTAGCAAACTACTTGGATAGCGTAAGTCGTATTTCCTTTCAGCTGGGATTATTCTCTCTGATCCTCTCACAGTCTCAGAACAGAATTTTAAAATTGTCTTATTTTGAGCTCTGATTATCCTAGGGCCTAAATAACTCAATCTTTCAGGGTTCTGTTTTCTAGTTTGTTTTGTAACTTTTTATGTTTGAAAAGAAAGTACAATTGTAGAGAGACTTTGAGACAAGCAAGAGATTTCATCTTAGCATCTGCTTTATCTTCAGAGTGCAGGCTAAGGTACTTTGGTGTTTATGAAAAGATCTTTGAACGTTTACTGAGAGAATCTTATTTTGAATAAGGCTGCCTCCTCCTCTGACACCATGATATGACGATATTAATGTGTTTGTGGGGGAGAGGAAGGGGTGGGAGGGGAGGAAGAGGGACAGAGCTTTGGCTTGAGATTTTGGCCTTCATTCATCCAGTAGGAGATACTGAATAATCAGATGCATGTTCTTATGAGATAATTTCATCTATAAGGCTTTCCCCTGGTCTGAATACCAACCATAATAATAATGATGATGATAGCATCCTACTGAGTATTTATAATATGCTAGAAACGAGCCAAGCGCTTTACATCTGTTAACTCATTTATTCCTTCCAGTATCTCTGTGAAATAGATGTGAGTTCTATAATCCTTTATCTGAAACCTATGGGGCACATGCAATTAGAATTTTAGATAAAAGTTTAGAAAGGTAATGTGGTTCACTGTGTATTTATTACATAACACCTCCAACAGGATCTTGGGGTAGCACCTTGTAATCCAACTCATTGATATTTCTGTAGTGAAATCTATGAATATTTACATTAAGTGAGGTAAATATGGACTATTAGTTGGCTTGTATTAGTTTGGGGCAAGTTTTGAAACCAAATTTACCAAAAACTTTAAATTTCCAGAGTTTGTCAGATTTTGGAATGGAAGGTAAAATTTTGAAATTACATTACTTTTATTTTATGGATGAGGAGACCGAGACCCTTGAGAGGCTAGAATCTCATTATATTGATGGAAATATTTTTTTTGGAGGGGAGGAGTCCTATTTTTAATAGATGTTGTTGTGTGACTTCATCATAAATTAAAAAACTCTCGTATTCTTTAATGTATTTTATATACTTTTATTTCTGTTTTCTTCTTAGATGTATATTATGTTAAATATTCGAATTGTGCTGGTTGGACTGGAGATTTGGACAACTGGAAACCAGATCAGCATTCTTGGAGGTGCTGATGACGTGTTGGGGAACTTTGTACAGTGGCGGGAAAAGTTTCTTATAACACGTCGGAGACATGACAGTGCACAGCTAGTTCTGTAAGTGTTTTTTTTTTTTTTTTTTTTAAAGTACTATCAGGCCTGGCCCTCTGGCAAAGTGGTGAAAGTTCCATGAGCTCTGCTTTGGCAGCCCAGGTTTGTGGGTTCGCATCCCGGATGCGGACCTACTCCACTCACCAACCAAGCTGTGGAGGTGGCCCACGTACGAAAAAATAGAGGAAGATTGGCACAGATGTTAGCTCAGGGCTAGTCTTCCTCAAGCCAAAAAAAAAAAAAAAAAAAAAAAAAGGAGGATTGGCAATGGATGGTAGCTCAGGGGAAATCTTCCTCAGGAAAAAGAAGTACTATTAATGAAATGGCAGAGTAATTTTTCCTTGTTTTCTTTTATTAGAATCATATTTTCTTAAAGTTCTTCGGCATTTGTTTAGATATGGAAAACTTAGTTTGATACCATAGGACAAGTGACAGTATGAGAATGAGAACTCTCTTTTGTGTTGGATTCTCTGTCACCTTTATCCCATGACCTGCTTCTTGCTTGTATTTACTTCCTCATTTTGGCGTGGCATGTTTTCTAGTTTTTTCTTGTGAGAATACGTATGGAAAGAAAAAATTTTGACATCTTGCATGTCAGAAGATGTGTTTCACAGTCTCAGAACAGAATTTAAAAATTACCTCAATTTGACCTCTGATTAGCCTAGTGCCCAAGTAACTCAGCCTCTCAGAGGTGTGCTTGCTAGTTTTCTTAGTACCTGTTTTGACTCCTTGGCTGGTATGAAATCCTTTTCCTTTAGGACTTTGAAGGCGTGACTCTGTTGTGTTCTGACTTCCAGGAGTACTATTGGGAAGCCTTAGACCATTCTTTTCTTGATCCTGTATATGTGGCCTTTCTTTTTTCTTTTTTTTAGGTTCTCTGGAAACTTGTAGGATCTTCTTGGCTGCCAGGCCTCTGAATTTTCCTGATGATATGCTTGGTCGCTCATCGTGCTGTGTTCTTAGTGGATGATTTCAATCTTGAAACTGATGTCCTGCAGTTTCAGGAATTTTTCTCAAATTATTTTGTAGCTGATTTCATCCTGTTTATTTTTATTCTTCATTTCTTCTGGGATTCCTGTCACTTGTCTATTGAGTTTCTTTTGCCTTGTCCTCTAATTTTATTACCTTTTGTCCCCTTTCTTCTCTTTGTCTTTTGGTTCTACTTTCTGGGATATTTCCTTAAATTTATCTTCTAAGCTTTTTATTGAGATTTTCATTTTTGCTTTCTTATTTTTAATATTTAACAGCTTTTTGTCCCCCTTAATATTTTTATATAATCAAGTTCTTATTTCATGGATATAATGGTTTTTCTTTTCTCTTTGAGATATTACTGATCTATGTTTTTAAAATTTTCTTCTTTTACATAGCATTTTTGTGGTACTATAATAAAATTTAAACTTATGTAAATCACTTAATACAAATACATTCCAAAAACTTAGAGCAAAACTCTCGCTTAAAAATATTTAAAACATTTTATCCTTCTTCAGAGTTTTCTAGCTTGATAGGCTGGCTTTTTGCAAAAAAATTGTTCTAATTTATATAATATTTTTTTGCCTCCCTCAATGTTGATGGTACCTAAAGCTCACGATTTTTTCTGAGAAGAGATTTCCCTTGATTTTATTTTGTTTTCTTTTGTTATGTGAGTTAATTTAAAGCAAGACACTGAAAATGGCAAAATGGATTTTTATGGCCCCATAATCACAAAGGTTTGGTCCCAAGCTTTTTGTTAATTTTTAGTAAAATTGAACCTGCAATTGTCCTCATTCCAGTGAGCATACCATCTGGCTCACAAAGATCAAAGGAACAGGTGTGGAGCCATCTCCCCGTGCCTGCCCAGCCCCACCTACCAAGCTCTCTTCCCCTCCGTTTGGTCTCCATCTGTCTTGTTAGAGGCGTTTCCCAAATGTCTGATGATCCCTGGTTGGTTGGTTGTGGTTAAGGATGGGGCACTAAAAAGCCTGTGGAAGCACTGAGTCCATGAGTGGGGCTTGGAGACCATGACATTTGCTCTAGGGTGATCTGGCTGCAGTGTTTCCTTGGCAATTCCCTTTTGTCAGGATCTCTAGTCCTCTTCTCCTGGTTGGTCAGATGCCCCAGAGATTTATTCATTCATTTAAAAGATATTTATTAGGCGTATACCCTAGGCACTGGGGTATAGTGGTGAACAAGGCAGACAAAAATTCTTGCTCTCATCGAGTTCATGTTCTGGTGGAGGAGATTGGCCATAAATGAGATAAATAAGTATATGTAATGTGTTAAATAATGATAAGTGTTAAGGGGAAAAAATAAAGCAGGGAGGGTAGATGTAAAACTATTGGAGGAGTGAGGTTGAAATTATAGGTGACGTGGTAAGGGGAGGCGTCAATGAGAGGATGACTTTTGAGTAAAGACCTAAAGGAGCAGGGGAGTGAATGGAGGTGTATATTGGAGAAGGGAGTTCCAGGCAGAGGGAATAGGTCCTGAGATACAGGTGTGCCTGGGATGATTGAGGACACATGGAGGCCATCATGGCTCTTCTGTTCCCTGTGCTCCCTGCCTGTGGCCTCCTGTTTGTATGTGTTCACTGAGTTTGTTACCTGTCTTTCCTCATGAGAATTTTTTTTTTTGGTGAGGAAGATTGTCCCAGAGCTAACGTCTGTGCCAATCTTCCTCTATTTTGTATGTGAGAGGCCACCACAGCATGGCTTGATGAGTGGTATGTAGGTCCATGCCTGGGATCTGAACCTGTGAACCCCAGGCTGCCAAAGCAAAGTGTGTGAACTTAACCACTAGGCCACTGGCCCAGCTTCTAGGATTTTTGAATAAATAAACGTAATGCATTTTAGGAAGGTTTTTCATTTAGAAGGTAGAAGAAAACTTGTTTTGGTATCTAAAACTTATCTTCATTTGTCTGAAAAATGAATTTTTAATATTAATCTCATTCTTTGATAATAAAAAAGAGATAGGAACCGGCTCTGTGGCCAGTGATTAAGTTTGGAGCACTCCACTTTGGTGTCCTGTGTTTGGTTCCCGGGTGTGGACCTACGCCACTTGTCAGTGGTCATGCTATGGTGGCGTCCCACATGTAAAATAGAGGAAGATTGGCACAGATGTTAGCTCAGGACGAATCTTCCTCAGCAAAAAAAAAAAAGAGATAAGGCTTAATTGTATTCTGATTTTAAAATGTTATTTATCTTTGCCATTGTTCCCGTTTTTTTAGGTTCTACCAATCCAGTTTGAGATTACCCAAATAGGAGCAATGTATTCCCTTTTTCTCCCAAGTATATTTTTTAACTTTTACCTGTTCTTTTCATTTAGGAAGAAAGGTTTTGGTGGGACTGCAGGAATGGCATTTGTGGGGACAGTGTGTTCAAGGAGTCACGCAGGTGGCATTAATGTGGTACGTTTTTGTTTTTGCTGTTTGACTTTGGGCATCTGCATTAGGACAGTGTCAAGCATTTACTGACTCTATACTTCCTCCCCTAGTCTTCACAACAATATTTTGGGTATAATGAGGGGCATGATAGAGTGGTAGATGTGTTCTTTCCCTAGAGACTGGATTAAGCTTTCTAATATTTATTATGTGTCCTTTATTGTGGATAAGGAAATACAGATGCTATTTAAGAAAATTAAATTAGGACCATGAATTTGTTTTTCCATGAACCACCATGAGTGACTATTGGTGCTAAAGAAATTGCTCCATTGCTTAAAGGGTCCGCCTCCATCATCCGTGTGTTGAGTCACAACAGTTTCTCACTAGACTGCAATGTATGAAGACTGATGTTGGATGCTTGATTTATCATATAGTCTGTCAACATTGTAGCGATAAATTTCCTTTTGTGAAAAATAATCTGGGAGACAAAACATATCCTTTTTGTTCATAAACCTATTTAACAGTTTCCTGTGTTTGGACAGTTTGGGCAAAGCAGCGTGGAGACATTCGCATCCATCGTTGCTCATGAGTTGGGTCATAACCTTGGAATGAATCATGATGATGGGAGAGATTGTTTTTGTGGAGCAAAGAGCTGCATCATGAATTCAGGAGCATCGTGAGTAACTGAATTCTTTCTTCTTATTCTTCTTAATATAGTATTGTAGATCAGTGTTTCTTTTTTTTTAATTAATTTATTTTTGGATGTAAGTCATAGTATATTTGAAATTCTGTGTAGATTACATCATGTTCACAACCCCAAAACTAATTATAGTCCATCCCTTCACATGTGAGCCTAGTCACCCCTTTTCCCCCATCTTCCCCCATTGTAACCACCAATCCAATCTCCAGTGCTATCTGCGTGTTTGTCATTGTTTTTATCTTCCACTTATGAGTGAGATCATATGGTATTTGACTTTCTCCCTCTGACTTATTTCACTCAGCATAGTACCCTCAAGGTCTATCCATGTTGTCACAAACGGCTGGATTTCATCATTTCTTATGGCTGACTAGTATTCCATCGTGTATAAATACCACATCTTCTTTATCCATTCGTCCCTTGATGGGCACCCAGGTTGCTTCCAAGTCTTGGCTATGGTGTATAATGCTGCAGTGAACATAGGGGTGCAAGTATCTTTATGCCTTTGTGTTTTCAAGTTCTTTGGATAAATACCCAGCAGTGGGATACCTGGATCATATGGTAGATCTATTCTTAATTTTCTGAGGATACTCCATACTGCTTTCCATAGTGGCTGCACCAGTTTGTACTCCCACCAGCAGTGAACAAGGGTTCCCTTTTCTCCACATCCTCTCCAGCATTTGTTGTTTCCTGTCTTGTTAATTATAGCCATTCTGACTGGAGTGAGGTGATACCACATTGTAGTTTTGATTTGCATTTCCCTGATAGCTAATGATGTTGAGCATCTTTTAATATGCCTGTTGGCCATTCGTATATCTTCTTTGGAGAAATCTCTGTTCAGATCTTTTGCCCATTTTTTAATTGGACTGTTGGTTTTTTTGTTGTTGAGCTGTATGAGTTCTTTGTATGTTTTGGATATTAACCCCTTATCTGATATGTGGTTTGCAAATATCTTCTCCCAATTGTTAGGTTGTCTTTTCGTTTTCTTGAGGATTTCCTTTGCTGTGCAGAAGATTTTTAGCTTGATGTAGTCCCATTTGTTCATTTTTTCTTTTGTTTCCCTTGCCCGGTCAGACATGGGACTTGTAAATATGCTGCTCAGACCGATGTCAAAGAGCATACTGCCTGTGTTTTCTTCTAGAAGTTTCCTGGTTTTGGGTCTTACGTTCAAGTCTTTAATCCATTTTGAGTTGACTTTTGTGCCTGGTATGAGGGAATGGTCTACTTTGATTCTTTTGCATGTGGCTGTCCAGTTTTCCATTTATTGAGGAGACTCTCCTTTCTCCATCATATGCTCTTGGCTCCCTTGTTGAATATTAGCTGTCCATAAATGTGTGGGTTTACTTCTGGGCTCTCAATTCTATTCCATTGATCTGTGTGTCTGTTTTTGTGCCAGTACCATGCTGTTTTGGTTACTATGGCTTTGTAGTATATTTTGAAATCAGGGAGTGTGATACCTCCAGCTTTGTTCTTTTTTCTCAGGAATCCTTTGGCTATTCGGGGTCTTTTGTTGTTCCATATAAATTTTAGGATCCTTTGTTCTATTTCTGTGAAAAATGGTGTTGGAACTTTGATAGTGATTGCGTTGAATCTGTAGATTGCTATAGGAAGTATGGACATTTTAACAATGTTAATTCTTCCAATCCAAGAGCACGGAATATCTTTCCATTTCCTTGTGTCTTCTTCGATTTCTTTCAACAATGTTTTATAGTTTTCAGTGTACAGATCATTCACCTCTTTGGTTAAGTTTATTCCTAGGTATTTTATTCTTTTTGTTGTAATTGTAAATGGGATTGTATTCTTAATTTCTCTTTCTGCTACTTCCTTGTTCGTGTATAGAAATGCAACCAATTTTTGTATGTTGATTTTGTATCCCGTGACTTGACTGTATTGCTTTATTGTTTCTAAAAGTATTTTAGTGGAATCTTTAGGGATTTCTAGATATAAAATCATGTCATCTGCAAAGAGTGACAGTTTCACTTCTTCTTTTCCAGTGTGGATCCCTTTTATTTCTTTTTCTTGCCTGATTGCTCTGGCTAGGACTTCCAACACTATGTTAAATAAGAGTGGTGACAGGGGCATCCTTGTCCGGTTCCTGTTCTTAGAGGGATAGCTTTCAGTTTTTCTCCATTGAGAATGATATTTGCTGTGGGTTTGTCATATATGGTCTTTATTATGTTGAGGTATTTTCCTTCTATACCCATTTTATTTAGAGTTTTTATCACAAATGGTTGCTGTATCTTGTCAAATGCTTTCTCTGCATCTATTGAGATGATCATGTGATTTTTATTCTTCATTTTGTTAATGTGGTGTATCACGTTGATAGATTTGTGGATGTTGAACCATCCCTGCATCCCTGGAATGAAATCGACTGGATCATGTATGATCTTTTTAATGTATTGTTGTCTTTGATTTGCTAGTATTTTGTTGAGGATTTTTGCATTGATGTTCATCAATGATATTGGCCTGTAATTTTCCTTTTTTGTGTTGTCCGTGTCTGGTTTTGGTATCAGGATAATCTTGGCTTCGTAGAATGAGTTAGGAAGCTTCCCCTCCTCTTCAGCTTTTTGGAAGAGTTTGAGAAGGATAGGTATTAAGTCTTCTTTGAATGTTTGATAGAATTCACCAGGGAAGCCATCTGGTCCTGGACTTTTATTTTTTGGGATGTTTTTGATTGCTGTGTCGATCTCCTTACTGGTGATCAGTCTATTCAAATTTTCTACTTCTTGGTCCGGTTTTGGAAGGTTGTATGTTTCTAAGAAATTATCCATTTCTTCTAGATTATCCACTTTCTTGGCGTATAGCTTTTCATAGTTTTCTCTCAGTATCTTTTGTATTTCTGAGGTGTCCTTTGTAATCTCTTCTCTTTGATTTCTGATTTTATTTATTTGAGCCTTCTCTCTTTTTCGCTTGGTGAGTCTAGCTAAGGGTTTGTCAATTTTGTTTATCTTTTCAAAGAGCCAGCTCTTGGAATCGTTGATTTTTTTCTATTTTTTTTTTTAACCTCTATTTGATTTATTCCTTCTCTGATTTTTATTATTTCCTTCCTTCTGCTGATTTTGGGCTTTGTTTGTTGTTCTTTTTCCAGTACCTTTAGATGCCCTTTTAGATTGTCTATTTGGGATTTTTCTTCTTTGTTGAGGTAGGCCTGAATTGCTATAAACTTCCCTCTTAGAACCGTTTTGCTGTATCTCACAGATTTTGGCTTGTCGTGTTTTCAGTTTCATTTGTCTCCAGGAATTTTTTGATTTCTTCTTTGATTTCTTCATTGACCCAATCGTTGTTCAGCAGCATTTTGTTTAATCTCCACATTTTTGTGGCTTTTCTGGTTTTCTTCCTGTAGTTGATTTCTAGTTTCATCCCTTTGTCATCAGAAAAGATGCATGGTATTATTTTGATCTTAAATTTATTGAGCCTTGTTTTGTGGCCTAATATGTGATCAGTCCTGGAGAATGTTCCATGGGCATTTGAAAAGAATGTGTATTCTGTGGTTTTTGGATGGAATGTTCTGTACATATCTACTAAGTCCATCTGGTCTAATGTGTCCTTTAAGGTGAGTGTTTCCTTATTGATCTTCTGTTTGGGTGATCTATCCATTTGTGTTAGCGGAGTGTTAAAGTCCCCTACTATTATTGTGTTACTGACTATTTCTCCTTTTATGTCTGTTAATAATTGCTTTATATATTTAGGTGCTCCTATGTTGGGTGCGTAGATATTTACAAGTGTTATATTTTCTTGTTGGATTGTTCCCTTTATCATTATGTAGTGCCCGTCTTTGTCTCTTGTTACGGTTTTTGTTTTAAAGTCTATTTTGTCTGATATAAGTATTGCTACCCCCCTTTTCTTTTCTTTGCCATTTGCATGGAATATCTTTTTCCATCCTTTCACTTTCAGTTTGTGAGTGTCTTTAGGTCTGAAGTGTCTCTCTTGTATGCAGCATATACATGGGTCTTGTTTTTTTATCCAGTTGGCCACCCTATTGCATTTGCTCGGAGTATTTAGTCCATTGACATTTAAAGTAGCTGTTGGTAAATATGTATTTATTGCCATTTTGTGACTTTTTTTTCTGGGTGTTTTAGTAGTTCTTCTCTGTTCCTTTCTTTTTCTCTTGCTCTCTTCCCTTGTGGTTTGATGGCTATCTTTAGTAATATGTTTGACTTCTTTTGTCTTTTTTTCTTGCTTGTTACAGGTTTCTGATTTGTGATTACCAGGAGGATCCTATTTAGTATTCTATGCGTATAACAGTCTATATTGAGTTCATAGACTCGTTAGCTTGACCTACTTCTAAAAGCTCTACTTTTTCACTCCCCTCCTCCCACATTATATGTTTTTCAAATCATATTTAGTCTCTTGTTTAGTGTGTGTCTATCCATTACCCTCTTATCATTGAAATAGGTGATTTTAGTACGTTTGTCTTTTAACCTTCATAGTATTTTCACAGGTAGTTGATCTGCTACCTTTACTATATTTTTACCTTACAAGTGATTTTATTGTCTCGGTTTTTTGTTGTTGTTGTTGTTTTGTCTTTTTGATATTTTTTTTTTTAACTCTGTTTGTGGTCATTGCTTTCCCACTTAAATAAGTCCCTTCAGCATTTCTTGCAGAACTGGTTTCTTGGTGATAAACTCCTTTAATTTTTGCTTGTCTGGGAAGCTCTTTATCTCTCCTTCCATTCTGAATGACAGGCTTGATGGATAGAATATTCTTGGCTGTAGGTTATTTCCTTTTAGCACTTTAAATACATTATGCCATTCTCTTCTCGCCTGTAGGGTGTCCGCTGAGAAGTCCACTGATAGCCTGATGGGCTTCCCTTTATATGTCACTTGTGGCCTTTCTCTTGCTGCTTTTAGGATTCTCTCTTTGTCTTTAATTTTGGATGTTTTAATTATAATATGTCTTGGTGTGAGCCTCTTTGGGCTTATCTTGTTTGGAGCTCTCTGTGCTTCCTGACCTTGGATGTCTGTTTCCTTCCTCAGGTTAGGAAAATTTTCATCTATTATTTCTACAAATAAATTTTCTTCCCCTTTGTCTCTCTCTTTTCCTTCTGGGACACCTATAATCCGAATGTTAGCTTGCTTGATATTGTCCCAGAGTTCCCTTAGACTGTTCTCATTCTGTCTAATTCTTTTTTCTCTTTTCTCTTCTGCTTGGGTGATTTCCTCTAGTCTTTCATCTGGCTCGCTGATCCATTCTTCTGTATCCTCTACTCTGCTATTGAGTCCTTCTAGTGAATTGCTCATTTCCAGTATTGTATTCTTCATTTCTGATTGGTTTTCTTGTATATTTTCCAATTCTTTGCTGATGTGCTCACTGTGTTCATCCATTCTTCTCCCCATATCTGTGAGCATCCTCATGATGTTTTGGTTGAACTCTTTGTTGAGTAGGTCTCTTGTTTCTGTTTCATTTAGTCCTTTCTCTGGGGTTTTGTCCTGTTCCCTTGCTTGGAATGTATTCCTTTGTCTCCTTGTTATGCCTCTTTCACTGAGCTTATTTCTGTGTATTAGGTGAGTCGGCTATGTCTCCTGATCTTGGAGAAGTGGCATTATGTTTGAGATGCCTCATGAGGCCCAGCAATGTGCTTCCCTCTTCTCACCAGTCCATAAGAACCAGGAGTGACCCCTTCGTGGGCTACTTGTGTCCTTCTTCTGTGGCAGGGTTGCTCCCACTGCAGGTACCCAGGG
This sequence comes from Equus caballus, assembly GCF_041296265.1. Taxonomy (NCBI): domain Eukaryota; kingdom Metazoa; phylum Chordata; class Mammalia; order Perissodactyla; family Equidae; genus Equus; species Equus caballus. The sequence goes on along the minus strand of NC_091710.1, from coordinate 24,471,795 downwards.
AGTCTAATCTTTCTTTCCCTGGCCAGCTGTTTGTAAATCTGGTTTGTGGAGCCTCAGCACCCTTGGCTACAAAGTCTATCAGCACACTCCTATTGCACTTTTCCTCTTAATTGGGTTGGTACCCAGTGTAGCTGGTTGCTAGACTCAGGGGCTTACAGTTGTGATACGCCTCAGGCCTACAAGGCTGTTGTCAGTTCTCTTAGGAGTGCAGCTGAGTGGGGCTGGCCCTAGGCACGGGAGCACTCAATTGTTTCAGGCTTTGGAAGGTGGGACTGATCCTTTTTATATCTATTTGTGAAGCACAGGTCTTCTGTCACTGATAAGCCTCACCCCCGACAGGACTACATACACCATCAACACAGTCCTGGTCCATGCATACTTCTCAACCCCCTGGAGCGTACCCTGATGCTGCACTGCAGAGACCCCCATCTCTCCACCAATGCCCCCCAACAGTTCACCTGGTCCTCACGCAGGCCCTGCCCCACAGAGGCAGACACACTGGCCTGCCTGTAGAGGATCAAGGCACCCAGTCAATGCAGGCTGAAAAGTAGCCTGAGGGCTTGCTGTTAGGTGGGGCCAGTCCCTAGGGCTGGTTGCCTGCCCTTGCTGAACTGGGTTAAATCTGTGCTCTAGTGGGTGTGGCAGACCCCTGGGCTAACAGGCGAAGGGATCAACCTCAATGGCACCCACTGAGGTCTGTGTCAGCATGCCTGGACCAGCTCAGAACTATGGCCCCCACCAATGTCTCAGCATCCGGAGAGGTCCCTGCTCTCACCAAGATGCCCCCAGAGCCCACCAGGTGAGTCTCGTTTCACCAAAGGACTGTCAGGCTTCTCTCTGGTGATTCTAGGTTGCTGCACTGAGTGAGTTTGTGTGTGGGCCCTTTAAGACCCGGGTCCTTTCGGCTTTCAGTGGATAGCTTTTCTGGGGATATCCTCGCTGCAGTTAATAGCCAGCAAAGCCAGACAGTAAGACCCCTGTCTCAGTTGGGCTGAGTCTGAAGGATGCTTACAGCAGTATCGCCCCCACTCCGGACCTCACTCCTCCAGGTAGGGCCGCGTACCTTAGGGTGTCTCCTGCCTAGCCAGCTGAGAAGCTCTGCTGCTCCCAAAGGTGGCTTTTTTCCTCTCCAGAAGGAATATCTGCCTCTTCCGCCTTGTCAGGACTGTCCCTTGTTGTGGATTCTTTTTATCCAGTTTTCAGTTTTCAATCTGGGGTAATTTTTCCAAAAATTGTTGTAACCTGGTTGTGTTTCTGGGAGGAGACGAGTTCAACATCTGCTCACACCGCCATCTTGACGAGATCTCTAGATCAGTGTTTCTTAAACTGTGCTATACTCATGTCTTATGTTGAAAAAACAGGAAAATTATTCCTTGCTTCCCTGAAATTAATTACATGATACACCACTCAAAAGTCTATTTTTAAATTAAATAAATAATTCCAGGGAGCTTTAAGAAAGAAACATTTAGGTAGGCACAGGTATGTAGCTACACTCTGTTGTAAACCAATTGACAGACCAAAGAACTATAAGAACCTGTAATAATTTTCATCTGAAGTAGAAACTAGGCAAGAGTTTCTGCTAGATTCAGTGCAGGTTGGATTAGATTGGAGTATTTACTCACAAACTCCTCCTTGAGAAAGTGCTGCATTGTCACTGTAAGTAAAAGAAGTCCTGACACAGTCCTGCTAACATCCCCAATTTTATAGATAAATGTGGGAGGGAAGACAAAGAGGAGGAGAAACAAGAGGTAACATTTATAGAACTCTTTTTATGTATTAGCCACTGGTCTAAGTACTTAAAAGATACTAATCACTTAATGCTCAACACCCTCATGAGATGTAGCTACCTTGTTATCTCTTTTTGCGATGAGGTCACACATCTAAATAAGTGGTAAAGCTGGAATTTGAAGTCAGGAAGTCTGAGTCCAGAGGCTGTGGGGGATCTTAGAACCCCTTCCTTTGGCAGGGTTCAAAAATAATTACAATAGAGGGTCTGAGGGCAAACAAAACCGTTGAATTTGCTGGGCTGCTTTTTGATGCAGATTTCATAAGGCAACAAGATTCCTTCCTAATTTAGTAGGCAGTAGTGCTATGCAGAGAGCTGGGCATGGCCACAATGCATATGTGGAGTAGAAGCTGAGCCAGAGGAAAAATTAGATATGAAAGATGTTTGTCTTTAACGAACACAGATGAAGATTTCATGTGGGGTATAGCCATGACCCCCAGTGTTCAATCCTAAATTAGATATGAAAGATGTTCATCTTTAACAAACACAGATGAAGATTTCATGTGGGGTGTATCTCTGACCCCCAGTGTTCACTCCTTTCTGCCTCCCTCCAGCTCCTGGAGCACTGAAAGAATCATAACAGTTTCTATTAGCCAGCTCTTTATCTTCAGATCTGAGAGTACAATTCTAATCACATCCTGGTGTAAAGGGAAGCACTCAAGTTGAATTTACTGCAGGATTTGTTTTTGAGCAAATACTAGGCTGAAAAATAGAAAAGGAAGAAATAGAATAGTGTTTATGAAAAAACTATACTTAATAAAAAAATAGTGATATTCACAAGAAAAGTCATAAGTCTGTAATAGATTCCCTGTAGGAGAGAGAGGTAAATTTAGTGTTTGCTTTGGCGGACAGTGAAGTTGAGGAAGAAATGAATTCAGGGAACAAGAAATGAATAATCAACAATGTGATAAGACAGGAGACTAAGATGAAAAAGGGAGTCTTCCGATTTAAGGAAGGAATGTCATGAAACAGTGCCATAGTGGAATTTAAAATGATGTGAGAACTGATGAAGGGTGGACTCATCCTTTATTCATTCACTCATCAAATAATTATTGAGCCCTGACTATGTGGGAGTCTTTGTTTTAGGCATCTGGAATGTCTCAGTGAGTTAGATAAAGACTTGCCCTTCATGGAGTTTATATTTTAATGGGGGAATAAAAACTATTAACATAATAAATACATCAATAATATAGAACGTTAGAAGATGATAAACCCTATGGAAAATAAAATAGAGCAGGATTGGACGATGGGGAGGGCCAGGGGTGGTGTGGTGGTGGTGGTAGAGGTCAGTTTTCAATTTTAAATTTGTATCGTCAGGGTAAGTTTCTTTGAGATGACGTTGGCCCAAATGCTTGAAGAAAGTTAAGTAGAAAGTTAGCAATGTGGGTATCTGAGTGAACAGCAAGTACAAAAACAGTGCGGGCAGGATAGATTCTTTTTTTCAAGATGGAAGAAATTACAGCAGGGTTATACACTGATAGAACTGGTTTAGTAGAGGGTGAAAAATTGCTGATCTAGGATGGAGAGGGCAACATTGCTAGAGTCTTCCTTGAGTACATGAGAGGGTCTGGGAGCTGGGGCACAAGTGGAGGGCTTTGCTTTAGTGGAGAAGTGGTGGGGTATCTTAATCTTAAGTAACAGGAGTAAATGGAGGTAGCTGCTGGTAGATGGAGGGATGTGGTAGTGGGAGTCTGTGGGTCAGTTTTGTCAATGAAGTAGGAAGTAGGTTCTTCAGCTGAAACACAGGATTGGGAGGAGCTGTTGGGGGTTTCAGGAAATAGGAGAAGGTATGAAATAGGCATCTAGTAGAATGGGAGAGTAAATGCAGTAGAGTGTGTTTGTTGGGCAGCTTTTTTGTTTTTTTTTGAGGAAGATTAGGTCTGAGCTAACATCTGCCGCCAATCCTCCTCTTTTTGCTGAGGAAGACTGGCCCTGAGCTAACATCTGTGCCCATCTTCCCCTGCTTTATATTTGGGATGCCTGCCACAGCATGGCTTGCTAAGTAGTGTATAGGTCTGTGCCTGGGATCCGAACTGGCGAACCCCAGGCCATGGAAGTGGAATGTGTGAACTTAACTCCTGCACCACCAGGCCGGCCCCTGGGCAGCTTTAATGGGGCCGCTTGAGATTCACAGTTATGAATTTTAAATGAGATTAATCAGTATAGAGTTGTGTTTTTGTCCAGCCATATTCAATTGCATAGGTATGTAAGAGAGTTGGTTGTGTTTAGGCCAAGTACAATAAAGTAAGAGGGGGCAAGGAAGTCAAACCTTTATGCAAAGCAGTACTTATACTGGTGGACCGTGACATTTAAACTGGATAAGGCTTAGGAAATAGAGGACATCAAGGGGACGAGAGAAGTAAAAAGGGGAAACATCAATGGATTGGATGTCCTGGTAGGATTAAAGAGATTTTGGAGACTATAGCTATACTAAAGGGAGAGTGGAACGCATAAAGATGAGATTGTAAGTTATGGTTATTGGTAATGAGAAGGTGTCTATTAAAATCGTGGGCATGAGTGATTGACATGGTAGAGGATAAGATCGTTGGAGGAGACGAGTTCAAGCCACTGAAAGCCCAAGAGATTGATAAGATTATCGACCTGTATATTGAAATCAGCAAAAATTAAGACAAGGGTAGTGTTACAGTGAAAGTGTTTGCAAGAAGGATATGAGAAGGAGTAACCTGGGGGTTGGTAGATGTTAGTAACAAAGATAGTGGCTAATTTCGTGTTAAAAGATTCAAAGCTTGGAGATTTTAGGAAGGAGGGAGACAGAATGGCCTAAAAGCAGCAATCGAGGGAGAACACTGATTCCATCTCTAGATGTATCAGAGTTGTGGGAAAAAGCTGCCACCACTCGAGATGGTTCTAGTGGAAGCTGTGAAATCAGGGGCTGGCTGAATTTCAAGTAGAGCTTGAAGGTGAAGGCTACTCTCAGAGAAGATCTGGGAGTTTTTGCTGATGGTGGACTGTGATTTCCAGAGTGCATGGTAAGAGAACAGGATACATGTGAAGCCTCGTGGGTATTAGAGTGCAGGAGACAAGGGCCTACACAGGGGCTGCAGCTTCGTATGGTGATTGATGAAAACAGGAATAAAGGACAGAATGAGATAAAGGCAGATAGTGGTGCCAAGGCCACGTGTGTGTGTTAGGGGTGGAGAAGGGTAAAGTGTTTAGGGTTCCTTCTTGACCTCTGTCTGTGGATTCTAGGATGTCTCAATTTATCTCAGTCCTAGTATAGGAAATTCATTTTGGCCCTGGTTGGGTGGCTCCTCCTTGATGTCTGTTCAAAAACAATCTGCAAGTCAATCTTGATAAATTTTCTCAGATTCCAGGGGGAAGGGACATAGAGACTAAAAGAAAGATATGATAGATGTTGAGAACACAGTGGAAAGACAGTTTCAGGGCCTTTGGACTTACTGGAGAAGCAACCAGAACAAATGCAACTTAAAATATATAATATTAGAAAAAAGTAAAAGTAACTGAGTGGGGGAGGTAGAAAATTGCTGATAATTGGAGAAATATATGTCTAATTGTGTTTTATTTTATTTTGAAATTTCCTCTCATTTATTTTTGTTGAAGTATAGTTGACACACAGTGTTATACAGTCATGCACCACATAATGACGTTTCATTCAATGACAGACTGCATGTGTGAGGTGGCCCCATAAGATTAGTATCATATAGCCTAGGTGTGTGGTAGGCTGTATACCATCTACGTTTGTGTAAGTGCACTCTGTGATGTTCCCACAGTGACGAAATTGCCTAACGATGCATTTCTCAGAATGTACCACCATTGTTAAGCAAAGCACAACAGTAGTATTTTGAGGTGTACAACATAGTGATTCAACTATATCCTATAAAAAATGATCACCCTGACGAGTCTAGTAACCATCTGTCAACCATCTGTCACCATACAAAGTTATTATATTATTGACTATATTCCCTATGCTGTGTACTACACCTCCATGACTTATTTATTTTGTAACTGGAAGTTTGTACCTCTTAATCCCCTTCACTTTTTTGCCCATCCCCCCATCTTCCTCCCTCTGGTGACCAATAGTTTGTTCTTTGTATCTATGAGTTTGTTTTTGTTTTGTTCTGTTTGCTTTGTTTTGTTTTGTTTTTTTTAGATTCCACAGATAAGTGAAATCATATGGTATTTGTCTTTCTCTGACTTATTTCACTTAGCATAATACCCTCTAGGTCCATCCATGTTGCCGCGAGTGGCAAGGTTTCATTCTTTTTTATGGCTGAGTAATATTCCATTACTCTTCTTTATCCATTCATCTGTTGATGGACATGTAGGTTGCTTCCATATCATGGTTATTGTAAATAATCCTGCAATGAACATAGGAGTGCATATACCTTTTTGAATCAGTGTTTTCATTTTCTTTGGATAAATACCAAGAAGTGGGATTCCTGGATCACATGGTAGTTCTGTTTTTAAGTTTTTGAGGAACCTCCATACTGTTTTCTATAACAGCTGCACCAATTTACATTCCCATCAACTGTGTATGAGGATTCCCTTTTCTTCACGTCCTTGCCAGCACTTGTTATTTGTTTTCTGTTTTTAAAAAATAAATTTCTTTTTTTTTTTTGGCAGGGGAAGATTCACCTTGAACTAACATAATCTGTTGCCAATCCTCCTCTGTTTGCTTGAGGAAGATTGGCCCTGAGGTAACATCTATGCCAGTATTCCTCTATTTTGTATGTGGGTCACTGCCACGGCATGGTGGCCAATGAGTGGAGTATGTCCATGCCTAGGAACTGAGCCCAGTCTGCTGAAGCAGAGCATGTTGAACTTAACCACAAGGCCATTGGGCTGGCCCCCTCATCTCTTTCATTTCTAATTTTGTTTATTTGGGACTTCTCTCTTTTTTTCTTGGAGTTTCCCTAAAGGTTTATTAATTTCATTTATCTTTTCAAAGAACTGGCCCTTAGTTTCAGTGATCTTTACTTTTTCTTTTTTTAGTCTTTATTTCATTTATTTCTGCTCTGATCTTTATTATTTCCTTTCTTCTACTAACTTTTGGCTTTGTTCTTCTTTTTCTAGTTCCTTTAGGTGTAAGGTTAGATTGTTTATTTGAGACTTTTCTTTTTTACTGAGGTAGGCCTGTATTGCTGTAAACTTCCTCTTAGATCTACTCTTGCTGCATCCCATAGATTTTGGAAAGTTGTGTTTCTATTTTCATTTGTCTCAAGTTATGTTTTGATTTCCTTTTTGATTTCTTTCTTGGCCCATTGGTTGTTTAGTAGCATGTTCTTTAGCCTCCACATGTTTGTGTTTTTTCCCAGTTTTTTTCTTGTACTTGATTTCTAGTTTCATGCTGTTATGGTTGGAAAACATACTTGATATGATTTCAGTCTTCTTAAATTAATTGAGACTTGTTTTGTGGCCTAGTATGCAATCTCTTTGGGAGAACGTTCCATGTGCACTTGAAAAGGATGTATATTCTGTTTTTGGGTAGAATTTTCTGTATATATGTACCAGATCCATCTGGTCTAATATGTCATTTAAGACGACTGTTTCCTTGTTGCTTTTCTGTCTGGATGATCTATCCATTGATATAAGTGGGATGTTAAAGTCTCCTGCTATTATTGTATGACTGTTGATTTCTCTCTTTGGCCTGTTAATATTGGCCTTATGTATTTTGGTGCTTCTATGTTGGGTGTGTAGATATTTACAAGCGTTATATCCTCTTGTTGGATTGATACCTTTGTCATTGTGTAATGTCTTTCTTTGTCTCTTGTTATAGTCTTGGTTTTAAAGTCTATTTTATCTGATATAAGTATTGCTACTCCAGCCTTCTTTTCATTTCCAATTTCATGGAATATTTTTTTCCATTCCTTCACTTTCAAACTTTGAGTGTCTTTAGATCTTAAGTGAGTCTCTTGTAGGTAGCATATAGATGGGTCTCGTGTTTTTATGCATTCAGCAACCATATGTATTTTGGTTGGAGCATTCAGTCCATTTTATATTTAAAGTAATTATTGATAGGTATGTTCTTATTGCCATTTTTTAATTGCTTTCTGGTTGTTTCTATAGTTTTTCTGTGTTCCCTTCTTCTCTTGCTCTCTTCCCTTGTGATTTGATGACTTTCTTTAGCGTTTGTTTTCCTTTCTCTTTATTTTTTGTGTCTCTATTGTAGGTTTTTGATTTGTGGTTGCCATGAGATTCATATATAACAACAAATTTATAGAGCAGTCTATTTTAAGTTGATAGCTGCTTAAGTTTGAGCACATTCTAAAAGCACTTCATTTTTACTCTCCTTTCCCCCATGTTTTATGTTTTTGATATCATATTTTCTGCTTTTTTATTTTGTTTATCCCCTATCTACTTATTGTAATTATAGTTGATTTTAGTACTTTTGTCTTTTAACTTTCCTACTAGCTTTTTAAGTGGCTGATCCATTGCCTTTACTAAATGTTTGCCTTTACCAGTGGGTTTTTTTTCTTTCATATATTTTCTTTTTTCTACTTATGGCCTTGTTTTTTCTGCTAAAGAAGAACCTTTAGTATTTCTTGTAGGGCCAGTTTAGTGGTGATGAACTCGTTTAGTTTTTGCTTGTCTGAGAAACTCTTTATCTCTCCTTCGATTCTGAATGATAACCTAGCCAGGCAGAGTATTCTTGGTTGTAAGTTTTTACCCCCAGCACTTTGAATATATCATGCCACTCCCTTCTGCCTATAAACTTTCTGCCAGAAAATCAGCTGGTAGTCTTAGGGGGCTTACCTTGTATGTAACTATTTGTTTTTCTCTTGCTGTTTTTAAGATTCTCTCTTTATCTTTAACTTTTGATGCTTTAATTACAGTGTGTTTTGGTGTTGGTCTCTTGGGTCCATCTTAGTTGGAACTCTTCGTGCTTCCTGGACTTGGATGTCTGTTTCCTTCTCTTGGTTGGGGAAGTTTTCAGCCATTATTTCTTCAAATAGGTTTTCTGTCTCTTTCACTCTCTCTTCTCCTTCCAGGGCCCCTACAATGTGAATGTTAGATGTTGTCCCAGAGATCCCTTAGACTATCCTCAGTTTTTTAAGTTCTTTTTTCTTTTGCTGTTCCAATTGGGTACTTTCTATTTCCCTGCCTTCCAGAATGCTGATCCATTCTTCTACATCATCCAATCTCCTGTCAATTCCTTCTAGTGTATTTTTATTTCAGTAGTTATATTCTTCAGCTGTGATTGGTTCTTTTTTATATTTTCTAACTCTTGGTGGAAGTTCTCACTGTGTTCCTCCATACCTTTCCTGAGTTCAGTGAGTATCTTTATGACCATTACTTTGAACTCTTTATCTGGTAGATTGCTTATCTTTGTTTTGTTTAGTTCTTTTTCTGAAGTTTTGTCTTGTTCCTTCTTTTGGAACATACTCCTCTGCTCCTCGTTTTGCTTAACTCTGTTTCTTTCTCTGTTTTAGGGATCATCTACATCTCCTGGTCTTGAAGGGGTGGCCTTAAATAGAAGGTGTCCTGTGGGGCCTAGTAGACAGGCCCCCTAGTCACTGGAGCCAGGTGCTTCAGGTGTGACCCCTGTGTAGGCTGCGTGCACCCTGCTGTTGTGCCTGAGCTGTAATTGCTGTGGGTGCACTGATGTGCAGGGTCGGCCCTCTGGGGTGGGAGCTGCTTTGGAGGGGCTCTGGTGCTGGCTGTGTCCACCTGCTGGGTGGGCCGGGGCAGGGGCTTCCTTTAGGGCTTCTGGGTAAGTCAGGATGGGGGTTCTTTGGAGAGGCTCTGGTGCCAACCGGGGCCACCTACTGTGTGGAGTGTGGCAAGAACCAGGGCAGGTCCTCAGCAGAAAACAGGAGTCGGGTGAACGGTGCTGGGAGGGTAGATGGAATGTATCAGAAATGGTACCTGCCAGTACCGGGCAAGCTAGGTAGAAGGAAAGTTAAGAAAAAAAACCTCCACCCTGCATTACTGTCCCCAGAGAAAGTTCCAACAGATCCCTGCTCCTCTGGCATGTGTCCTAAAATTAGTCAATGAATCTCCTTCATATATAACCCAGGCACTTTTCAAACTGCTTCCTCCGCACGGGGACTTGGAACGAATGAGTTTGTGTGCACGCCCTTTAAGAACAGAGTCTCGGTTTTTCCAGCTCTCTCATTTTCTTGGGTGTCAGCCCTACTGGTTTTCAAAGCCAAACACTATGGGGGCTCATCTTCCTGGTGCAGGCCCCCTGAGCTGGGGAACCTGATGTGGGGCTTGGGCCCTTGGCTCATCTGGGAGGACCTCTTCAGTTGTGATATCCCTCCTACTTGTGTGTCATTGTTTGGGGGCTGTGGGTCCTGACTAGACTGTCTCCACCCCTCTTCCTGTCTTGATGTAGCTTTTTCTTCCTATCCTTAGTTGTGGAAAATCTGTTCTGCTAGTCTTCAGGTTGTTCTCAGCGATAGTTGCTGTCTATATAATTGTAGTTTTCGTGTGTCTGTGGAAGGAGGTGAGCTCCAGACCTTCCTACTCTGCCATTTTGATCTCGCTTCTAATTTATCTTAAATTGTTATGGTAATAACCCCTAAGTAAAATTGATAACAGGAAATTTATTTTACATAGAAGAAAGAAAGCAAAAACATATCACTAAAGTGTTCCAAAATACGAAGTGTAAGGTACAATGATTTAGGGCCAAATGTAACAGTTTTGACAAATATATGTGAAATGCCTCTTAAACTAGATCACAAACCACTGTAATTTTATGTTGTATCCAGGAAACATAGCTGAAGCAAAGAGACTCAATATAAGGCAAAAATGAACACTTTTAATTTATGAGATATACAATCATTCATGAGCATTCTTCATAATTGTTTGTTATGTCATAAATAAATATTAATATGATTGGTTTAATAGATAAAAATATAACTCTCTGCACAAGCAAAGCATAAATCTTCATTTTACGTGTCCAGGAACTTCAACAAAAATTGATCATATATTTTTCCAAAAGAAGACATACATAATTTCTAAAAAGCAGAAACAGAGCATTTCTCATTCTTTGACTACAAAGTGGTAAAACTAAATGTTCATAACAGAAACCCCTAAATGGACTGGTAATTTTAAAATGCTCTGCTAAGTAAATCTTGTGTCAAAGAAGAGACCTAAAGTCTAAAGTAATTATAAAATAGTTTGAAAATAATTGTCTTATGAATATTACATTTAAAATTTACTGCATATCAAAACCTAAGCGTGAATATAAGATTGTCTCAAATATGTTTGTCTCTTATTTATGATTCTATTTTCTTATTGATGGTTACTTCCTGTAAAAGCTATGACTCCACGTCAGCTTTCTGATCTCTGACAACCCCCACCAGGTTGAGCAAATTCATCCTTTTTTTCCTAAAGGATTTCTCAGTCCTCATTGAGTACCCTTCTGGTCTACTAGATGCCACTGAGCCTGACTGCAGGAAGGGACGCTCCAAGGATAACTCTTGCTGGGTCTTCTTATTCTGATGCAACTTGTGCTACATTAAAAAAGCCCAATTTTTATTGTGAAAATAAAATATACAGCAAATCTAGCTAAACAAGTGTACAGCTGAGCACAATTTTATAAAGTGAACACTTGTGTAACTACCCAAGTAACTACAAGTATCTTCAGAAGTCCCTTTTGTGGTTTTCCCCATCATACCTCCTTCCCCAAAGTTAACCATTATCCTGATTTTCAGGGTAATCCTTTCCTTGCTTTTCTTTACAGTTGTGCAACCTAAATATGTATTCTTAAATACTTTAATTTTTTTGTCTCTTTTGAGCTCTAATCATAGAATAGATAAAATAGAGTAATAAGCAGAGTTATATGGTATGTTTCCTGTTGGTGTGGCTTTTATTAGTTGACATTGTGTTTGGGATGTTTGCCCATCCTGATGCAGGTAGCTGCAGTACATTTTAATTTTTGTTGCTTCCACTGCCTTTGGTTTGAGGGTTGCCCCCAGGGATTTTAACTCCCCTGTGCTTTTGAGTTACACCTGAAGCAAATAAGCTTAGAGGTAGGAGTTGTGGGGAACTGTCCACTATGACTTTGCTGAAATCAAAGGTGGGTGGAGGGGGTGTGTTGTGGGGCACAATGAGTTCCCACTAGCTACCTCATCAACAATTGATATTCTTCCACTTGAAACTTTAATAATAAGTTGGGTATGTAGTAGTAGTTTATTGTGCTTTTACCTTGCATTTCCTTGATTACTAATGAGATTAGGTTAGATCACTTATTCATACTTACAGGCCATTTGGATTTCCTTTTATGTGAAGACACTGTTCAATAACCTCCCAGTTTTTCTACTGGGGTGTCTATCTTTATTGGTTTATAGAAGTTTTTAAATAAATTTTTTGATGACTTTAAGTGAAAAGTTCTTAATTTATAGTTTTACTGTAGTCATGTATAACAATCTGTTCCTTTATGACTATTGCTTTTTGTGTCTTAAGAAATTGTTCCCTGAGCTTGCTGTCACAGAGATATCCTTCTGTGTTGTCTTCCCAACTCTTCATCTGTTTTGACTTTCCTATTTAGGTTCATCATCCACCTAGAATTACCGTTTGTGCATTGTCTAAGTAGAGGTCATGTTTCTTCCAATATGAATACTTGGTTGAACTGGCACAATTTGTTAAAATGACTTTCCTTTATTGCTCCTTTGCAGTGTCACCTTTGTCATAAATCAGGTGTTCACAAATATATGTGTATGTTTCTGGGCTCTTGCTTCTATTTCTTTTGTTTATTTGTCTATATTTGCATCAATGCTGCACTTTCCCAATTCCCACGGATTTATAATGGGTTATATTAAACAAGTTATCCTACTTTGACCTACTTATTTAAGAGGGTCTTGGCTAGTTGTGGCTTTCCCATGTAAATTTTAGAATTAGCTTGTCAAGTTCCACAAAAAGTCTTATTGGAGGTTTGATTGGTATTGTATTAAATCTCTAGGTTAGTTTGGTGAAGAATTAACGTATTTTCAGTATGGAGTCTTCTTTAATTCCTCTTATAATACTTTTGTTATCTCTGTAGAGATGTAAACTTCCTGTATTGTTAGTGTTTTCTCTCTATTTAATATTTCTAGAAGCTGCTGAAAGTATCTTCTAAAACTTCAATTTCTAATTCTTTATATGAAAATAAAATTGACTTTATTTTATATCTAGCAGCCTTATTACACTCTTATATTAGTGTTAAACATTTACCTATAAATTCTTTTGGATTTTTACTTATACAATCATATCATCTGGCAATAATGATAATTTCTTTTCTTTCTCATCGGTCCTTAAAACTTATTTATATATTTTTGTTACCTTATTGTACTGGCTAGGAGCTCCTGTACAATGTTCAAATAGAAGTGATGGTAATGTGCATCTTTGTCTTATTCTTGATATCAAAAGAGAAGCTTTCAGCATTTTGCCATTAAATGTTATGTTTGCTGAAGATTTTGTAAATATCCCTTATTGGGTTATTCAAGAAGAAGTAATTGTTGCAAAGTGTTTCTGCTAGGCCCTAATTTAAGTGCCTCAGATATATTAATAATACAAAGATTTCTCTCCTTGCAGAACCAACATTCTGGTGAGAATTTGTTTTCTTCCTAGTGATCTAAGAGATTTTATTATTAATGGATGTTTAATGTTGTCAAATGCTCTTTTTTGTTTCTAGTGAGATAATCCTATGATTTTCTTCTTATTCTTTCAAAGTAGAGGATAATATTCATTGATATTGTAATGTAAAATTATTCCTGGAATAATGTATTACCCATAATGTGTTATTTTTATTTGCCATCTGTTTATCTTCTTTGGTGAGGTTCTGTTAAGGTCTTTGGCCCACTTTTTAAGTTGGGTCATTTGTTTTCTTATTGTTGAATTTTAAAAGTTCTTTGTATATTTTAGATGTCTTTTATCTGATAGGTGTCGTGCAAATATTTTCTCCCAGTCTGTGGCTTGCTGTTTCATTCTCTTTACAGAGTATTTGCAGAGCAGAAGTTTTTAATTTTAATAAAATCTTACCAATTCGTTTTCAAGGATCATACTTTTGGTGTTATATCTAAACTGTCATCACCAAACCCAAGGTCACCTAGATTTTCTCCTGGGTTATCTTCAGGAATTTTATAGTTTTGCATTCTGTATTTATGACTGTGATTGACTTGGAGTTAATTTTTGTGAAGGATATAATGTCTGTGTTTAGATTCATTTTTTTTGCATGCGGTTGTCCATTTGTTCCAGCACCATTTGTTAAAAAGCCTATCCTGTCTCCATCGAATTGCTTTTGTTCCAAAGATATGCTTTTTGGTACAAAGATACGTTGATTGTATTTGTGTGTGTTTATTTCTGGACTCTCTATTCTCTTTCATTGATCTATTTATTTATTCTCTGCCAGTACCACACTGCCTTGATTACTGTAGCTTTATCGTATGTGTTGAAATTAGATAGTGACAGTCTTCCATCTTTATTCTTCTCTTTCAGTATTGTGTTTACTATTCTGAAACTTTTGCCTTTCCATATAAACTTTAGAATCAGTTTGTTGATGTCCACAAAATAACTTGTTGGGATTTTGTTTGGGATTGCATTGAATCTATAGGTCAAGTTGGGAAGAACTGACATCTTTACAATATTGAATCTTCCTGTTCTTGAATATGGAGTATCTCTCCATTTATTTACATCTTCTTTGATTTTTTCCATCAGAGTTTTGTAGTTTACCTCATAGATCTTGTACGTATTCTGTTAGATTTATACCTAAATATTTCTTTTTTCTTTTGTCTTTGTTTCTGCTAATATAAATGGTATTGTGTTTTTAATTGAAAATTTCAGTTGTTTGTTTCTGAAATATAAGAAAGCAATAGATTTTTGTAAATTAATCTTTTATCCTACAACCTTGCTATAATCGATTATTAGTTTCAGAAATTTTTTTGTTGATTCTTTTGGGTTTTCTGAGTAGATGATCATGTCTTCTGCAAACAAAGACAGTTTTATTTCTTTCTTCCCAATCTGTATGTCTTCATTTTCTTTTCTTATTGCATTGGCTAGGACTGTCAATTTTGCCTGATAGTAATTTAGCTTCCCCAGATTTATTTTGTAATGTCAACAGTGTATTTTTTCATCCTTTTACTTTGAATTTCTCTTTATCCTACTGTTTTAGGTGTATGCTTTTAAACAACATGCATTTAGGTTTTATTTTTAAATCCAGCCTGACAATATTTGTCTCTTAATTGTATCACTTAATTTACTTATGATTAATGTAATTAGTACTATACTGTATTTATTGCAATGTAGATGTCATTGATTATAAGATATACCCTTACATATCACTAAAAAAGAAAAAATGGTGCCAATTAAATTAATACTTTAATTGTAAGATGAATCCCAATTTCAGAGTATTTTAAATTTATAAAAAATATGTTTTAGGATTAATGAAATACAGTAGTAGTAGTATAAATACCATCTTATAATGTCTTTTTTGTCTTCTTTTAGGTTCTTTTTAAAAAAGTCTTCTTTCTTCTTTTGTATTGGTAGTGTGTTTTCGATAGTCATTATTTCCCCTCTATTAGAATGGAACTTATTTAGTCTTTTATTATATTATTTTTCTTAGAAGTTACCCTAGAAATTAAAACACATGTTCTTAATTTATTGTATCTAATATTAAATCATTTCCTTCCTTACACAATTCTTGGACTTTGGAACAGTTTAACTCCTTTTCTCCCCTTCTTATGGTGGTCCAGTGGCAGAGATTCAGTGCTCTCATCACCGAGGCCTGGGTTAATTTCCAGGTTAGGGAACCACACCACCTGTCTGTTGATTGTCATACTGTGGTGGCTGTGGTCTTGACATGATGCTGAAAGCTCTGCTGGTATTTCAAATACCCCATGGCGAGTCACCCATGGTGTACAGATTTCAGCAGACTTTCCAGACTAAGACAGACTAAGAAGGAGGACCTGGCCACCTACTTCTGAAAAAATTGGTCATGAAAACGCTATGAATAACAGTGGAGCATCGTCTGATATAACACCAGAAGATGAGAGGATGGGATAGCAAAACAGGGCATTTGCTCTTCTGTACACAGGGTCACTAGGAGTCAGAATTGACTCAACAGCACTAACAACAAATTCCCTTCTTGACTTGTATAGCTATGTGCCAGAAAGATATTGTTATCATTGTTTGTTATTAATGTTTAATGAGCATTGTTTATTACTATTCATTTAGATTTGCCTGCATATTGATCACTTCCGTTGCTCTTTGATCCTCTTGAATCTCTGACCTTCTGTTTGGTATCATTTTTTAATGTCCTTGAAGAACTGTTTTTGAATTTCCTTTAGTGTGTGTCTGATAGTATTTACTATCTCTTAGTTTTTGTTTTTTCCTGAGAGTGTCTTTATTTCTTTCATTCTTGAGGATATTTTTGTTGAATATAGAATTCTATATTGTCAGTTATTTTCTGTCAGCATGTTGGTATTTCACTCTTTTTTTTTTGCCTCCATGTTGCTTCCTTCTCACTTTGGGCTTCGTTTGTTCTTCTTTTTCTCATTCCTGTAGGTTAAGGTTAGATTGTTTATTTGAGGTGTTTCTTGTTTCTTGAGGTAGTCCTTCATTGCTATAAACTTCCTTCTTAGCACTGCGTTGCTGCATCCCATAGGTTTTGGTATGTGATGTTTTCATTTTCATTTATCTCCATGTATTTTTTAATTTCTCCTTTGATTTCTTCATTGACCCAATAGTTGTTTAGTAGCATGTTGTTTAATCTCTACAAATTTGTGATTTTCCCTGTTTTCTTCTTGTAATTTATTTATAGTTTCATACTCTTGTGGTCAGAAAAGATACTTGATGTGATTTCAGTTTTCTTAAATTTATTGAGACTTGTTTTATATTTTAACATATGGTCTATCCTTGAGAATGTTCCATGTGCACTTGGAAGAATGAGTATTCTACGGCTTTCACATGGAATTGTTCTGTATATATCTGTTAAGTCATTCTGGTCTAATGTGTCATTTAAGGCTGATGTTTTCTTGTTGACTCTCTCCATGATGTGTCCACTGATGTAAGTGGGGTGTTAAAGTCCCATAGTATTATTGTATTGCTGTCAGTTTTTCCCTTGAGGTCTGACAATTGCTTTATATATTTTGGTGCTCCTATGTTAGGTGCATATATATTAATAAATGTTTATGTCTTCTTGGTGGATTGTCTCCTTTATTATTATATAATGCCTATCTTTGTCTCTTGTTACCTTTGTTTTCTGAAGTCTGTTTTGTCTGGTGGAAGTATGGCAACACCTGCTTTCTTTCAACTACCATTGCTTGGAGTATCATCTTCCACCCTAATTTTTTTTTTAAGTTTCACTATCATGTTCAAGTTAAATATATATATTATATATATATAAATATGTGTAATATATTTATAAATATATTTGTAAGTATATATAATAAATATATATATGTATATATAAAATATATATATAACATGCAGAAACACATACAAAATATGCATTCATATCCTACTTAGGGTTTTTTGAGTTTAAAGGTTTGTGGTTTGATAATTTTTGTCAGTTGTGAAAAATTCTCAGTCATTGTGTTTTCACATACTGCCTCTGTACATAGTGCTTCTGCATATTTGCTGTCTTTTTTCTTCTGTTATTCTCACTAACTGTGTGTGAGACCTCACAATGTGCTCTTTGTCTCTTACTCTTTCTTTTTATATTTTCTATCATTTTGTGTTTCTTTCTGGGTAATTTTTTTTTTTTTTGAGGAAGATTAACCCTGAGCTAACTGCTGCCAATCCTTCTCTTTTTTCTGAGGAAGACTGACCCTGAGCTAACATCAGTGTCCATCTTCCTCTACTTTATATGTGGGACACCTACCACAGCATGGCTTGCCAAGCAGTGCCATGTCCGCACCTGGGATCTGAACTGGTGAAACCCAGGCTGCCAAAGTGGAACGTGTGCACTAAACTGCTGCGCCACCAGGCCAGCCCCTTTCTGGGTAATTTTTTTGACATCTTTCAGTTCACTGATCCTGTCTTCATCTGTATTTAGTCTGTTGTTAAACCTATCTGCTGAATTCTTAATTTTGCCCCTTATAGTTCATTTGCCACATTTCTATCTGGTTCTCTTTCAAATCTCCTACATTGTGGATTTTCATTCCCTGCTAAAATTTTCACGCTTGTCATTCTTCTCCTTGACTGTAGCAAGCAGGGATTTTTTTTTGGTTATTGTTTGATAATGCTAGTATCTGGAGACTTTATTGGACTCTATCTTTTTTTTTTTCTTTATAGTGTCTCTTTTTTTCTCATAGTGGTTATCATAGTATCTTGTGTCTCTATGTTGTGTTTTGATAATGTATTGGCCATTGTATTTGAATAATTTTTGGTAAGAATAATTTGACAAGTAGGATTTTGTTATCCTTGGTGGTGTTAAATCTTCTTCTTTTGAGGACAGATTTTCCACCTTCTACTTCATATGCTATTTGGTAAATATTAGTTATAATCTAACTTTGTAACATGATATTCATTATTATTTAAGATATGTGGGCAACCTGGTAGTGTTCTTCTCACACACAGCTCTTGGATTCCTGGAACTGTAAGGTGCTCTTCCTGGGAGGTATTTTTCTGGAGAAATGGCTTTCTTAACTCCCCCTCAGTGCCACCTACACCAAAGGTCTCCAAAATCAGAGTGCTCTGTTTTTTTTTTTCCTTTTTAAATCTAAGTGCCATCACTTAGAGTCTTCTCTTAGGTCTTCCTATTTCTAGGCTGTGGGTGTTAGGATGTTAATGGTGGGAATGTGTTCTGGTTATTTCTAGATTATTGGTATAAAGAACGTTCTACATGATAGTTGATTTTTTTTTTTTTATCATATTCTGGTAGACCATTTCCATTATTCTCAGTCACATCTATCTCCTTTTGAAGCAGTTTTGGGAGACTCACCTAGATGTGAGAAAAGAGATAAGGAGATACTTTAAATTAATATCCTATTGCCCAGAAGTGATAGGTAGAAGAGTAGGAAAACTTTACTTGCTATTCAAGCCAAGTATCAGGAGAAAGATTATCCTTCTTATTACTGTAGGTGCCATCCAAGGATGACTAGGACAAGAATGTTTTCATTTTAGCTTCGAAAGCATTGCTAAAGGCCAACCTGGGGATGTTTGTTACTATCTCCATCTGCTAAAAAGTGCCAGAAGTGCTTATGATTTTGTTATCCTCTTCAGTACTATAGTCAACTTCATTGTGGGTGAAACAGACTTTCTTTTTGTAGATTGCTTTAGGATCAAACATTTAAAGCATTGTTTCTATGAGAAAATGTGTTCCATCTGCAAAACAACAGGCTTATTTTAAAATAACCTGTTTAGAAGTGGTGGACTTTGTGTAGATTAAAATTGAAGACTCAAATGTAGGAATATACGTATGTCTGCACAACTGCCGTCGCTGTTGGCTGATTAATATATTCTAACAGAAAACATTGTTGAATGTGTACTATGTGGCAGATGCTGTACTAACTACATAAAGATCAATAATAGGAAATAAAAAACAATTACAAACCTCTGTTTAAATGGAAGTCTCTTGTTTATCAAATTATTATTATATACTTTAGTTTGACATTTCCACTTGATGTCTATTAGACTCAAACTACTATTGTCCCTCCTAAAACCTGCTCTACCCACAGTCTCCCCCATGTCAGTTAACGGTAACACCTTCCTTTTGGTAGCTCAGGATGAAAGCCTCGGAGTCATTCTTGACATCTCTCTTTTTCCCCCACATTCTTCGTTTTAATGGCTGTTCTTTTAAAACATATAAATAATCCAAACACTTGTTACTGCTTCCGCTGATACCCTGCTGATCCATCATCATCATTTGAATGGATTTCTGAAAGAGCCTTCTGTGTGGTCTTCCTGCTTAACATAGCAAGCATGGTGATTCTATCAAAACAGAAGTCAAATCATGTTCGTCCTGCTCAACACTTTCCACTGTCTCATCCCCCCTGCCAGAATCTCCCCATTTCACTCACAGTAAAAAGTCAGATTCTTACAATGGCCTATTCCCACCTTCTCTGACTGTGGCTCTTCCTTATGCGTTCCCTCCCTGGCTCACTCCATTCCAACCCCCTGGCTTCCTTATTGTTCCCTGAACTTGTGGAGCAGGCTACTGCCTTAGGGCTTTTGCACTTGCTCTTCCTTCTCCCTGTAATGTTCTCCCCTTAGATATCCAGTTTTGATTCAGTTGTCACAATGTATGGAGTGTCTGTCCTGACTGCTCTTTTAAAAATTGCACTGGCCCCCCCACCCCTTGCACAGGTCATCCCCTTCACCTGCTTAGCTTTTCCCCCCATGGCTCTTATCTTCTCATATACTATCAAATTTACTTCCTTATGTTTGTAGTCTGTCCCACTCACTAGAATGTCACCTTCACAGGAGTGGGGATTTTTGTCTGCTTCTTTTTACTATTTTATCCCTTGCAAAAAGAAGAATGCCTTGTACATAATAGATGTTTGACAAATATTTGTTGAATGAATGATATTGTACAAAAGGACTCCTACTCAAAATATTCTTAAACAGAGAGTAGCAGGAAAAAGAATACAGAAAATAAGCATTTTTGTTACTGTCAAAAACCTTGTGGTAAGTCTTTTCTTTCCATATGAATTCAAATATTGTCTTTGTTTAGCTTTTTATTATAGACAATTGATTATTCATGTTCTTTCTGCTTTCTTTCTCTGCCGGTTTATCTGTTAAAATCCTTCAGCATCCTCCGTGCAAAGACCTTTTTGTGAAATAGTTAACAGTACTAAAATGTTCCAGGCAGACTGCTCTCCACTCCCAAGAGAAAAGAGCCAGAACTGTCTACTTCCCTGGAGATTTGGGCCAGTTAGCAAAGAAGAGTGTAACACGTATACCCAGGGGGCAAAGTCTCATATGAAGGAACTGTTTCTTAGATTCCACGGGTGTGCAAAAGACTCAGCTTAGATTGGGAGACCTCCTCAATCACTATAATGCAACGGTTTTCACTCCCACTGCTACTTTTGGCGCCATTACTCAAACCAATGGAAAACAGATTCTTTCAGGGCACCCCATATTCCCCTGATGAAATTTAATGTGACTTAGATTTCTCAGAGATTCTTGTTGTATATATTGGTGTGTTTCCCACTAGTCTTCGAAAGTAAAAATAGGGTCCAGCCCGGTGGCATAGTGGTTAAGTTTGCATGCTCCACTTCGGCAGCCTGGGGTTCATGGGTTTGGATTCGGGGTGTGGACCTACACACTGCTCATCAAGCCATATTGTGGCAGTGTCACACATAGAAAATTGAGGAAGATTGCCAACAGATGTTAGCTCAGGGCTGATCTTCTTCACCAAAAAAAAAAAGTAAAAATAGCCAATAGGACTATCTGAAAATATTTTATAGTTATTGAGTAAAAGAGTAACTAAAAAACCCCCAACAACATGTAGAACACATCAAGATTGTATGTGTAATTGTGTACGTATAAATCTCACATAGCTGCAGTTGAAGAGTTTCTAGAAGCCCATCTAGCGTTCAGAGTATAAACTGTCATTCTTAGGAGTTATCATAAAAGGTATTTAAACCTCAAACTGAAGCTTAAATTCTCCCCTGTGCGTTCTACTACTGGATGACTATAGTGCACCCTCACTGAAATTGCCCATTCACACTATTTTCACATGACTCCCTGTAAGTGACAGTGAGGGAACATAAGAATGTTACTGTGCAGAGTGAAAAAAGATTGGGGAAGCATATAGTTAGCTTCAAATATTTGAAGAACTTTTACTATGGAAGGTAAGCAAAACTTAATTCAGGATAGGATTAGATAGATAATTTTTAAGGTCTCTCCTGATGATGAGATTTATGATTTTGATTTTCAATGTAAGTGATGTGTTTGGAAGATATTTTCATGGAGGTATAATATATTGTAACCAAAATACTGAATTATGTAGTAATTGAAACAATGGTCTATATTTATTAGAAATAGAGATTAATTCCCATTCTCTCTATTTTTATTAGCTTATTTTCTGTCATTTTAAATATTCATTTGGTTGAAGACGTGACTTAAAATTTTTGAAATGAGTAATTGCTATGACATAAGGTCTTTTTCTTTTTCTTTTGTTGAGGTTATAATAGTTAAAAACATTGTGAAATTTCAGTTGTACATTATTATTTGTCAGTCACCATATAATTGTGTCCTTTCACCTCTTATGCCCACCCCCCAACCGCCTTCCCCTCTGGTAACCACTAATCTGTTCTCTTTGTCCATGTGTTTATCTTCCACATACGAGTGAAATCATATGATGTTTGTCTTTCTCTGTGTGGCTTCTTTCACTTAACGTGATACCCTCAAGGTCCACCCATGTTGTTGCGAATGGGATGATTTTTGTCTTTTTTATGACTGAGTAGTATTCCATTGTTTATATATATGACAATGAGATCTTTTTATTAATGTTTATTATAGAGGTTCCAGAAACTTTAGCAGTTGCAGTGCAGAGGACTTTGAGAAGTTAACTTTAAATAAAGGAGGAAGCTGCCTTCTTAATATTCCGAAGCCAGACGAAGCCTATAGTGCTCCCTTCTGTGGAAATAAGTTGGTGGACTCCGGGGAAGAGTGTGACTGTGGTACTCCAAAGGTCAGTGTAATGTTTGATTTTTGCTTTGTGAAGTTGCTTCAGGATTTGCAAAAAATAAAATAGCTTGCTTTGAGCGACTCTGGCATAGGGGCTAAAGTAAAGTTCAGTGACAAAATGAGGATAGGTCTTTTGCTTGTGGGGATGTATTCCTGGGATTGGTCAGAACATAACTAATGGAGTCGTCTATTCTGGTGTCAAGGAAAGCAGCATGTTTATTCATCTACTTTTTGCTACCTTCTGCCATTTCTCTTATGGTTATTGAGTCGTGTATTTGCTTTAAAGAGCTAACCAGTTTTTCCCGTGGCTCTTTACTTGTAAGCTTTCGCTATTCTGGCACTGCCATTGCAGAAATCTTTATTCAGTTGAACTCATTTTAATAATAAATTGAAGCCGGCCCATTCTCCAGAGTCCTTCCATTACAAAATTCTTGCTACTCACGTTAGCATTCTCTCTTATTAAGCTTCAGTTTACCTACTGGTGTCCTGCTTTATCACCCGTATTACCCACATTTATTGCTCTAAGCCCATGTCTATTTTTATTATTGTTCTGTATCTTAGCCATCCTCCTCTCAAAATGAGCCACTGAAGCCCTTTCCTCCTAAGCCTTGCACTAAATTTAAAGAAATTTGTTCAGTTGTGTAAGCTTTACTGTATTCTCAGTCTTTTCCACAAGTGCTGCTGCTGCTTCTTTACCTGACCACACCTGGCTTTTGCCAGAAGGCTTCATGTTCTAGAAAAGCAGTATGCAATTTATGATGAAATTGTAATGGGCCTTCATCGCACTGTTGTTGCATTTCAGGCACTTCTGCTAAATGTCTTACATGGTATAATCCTCACAGTAACCCTATAAGATTGATATTTTTTTGTATTCTCACTTTCAGATGAGGAAAATAAGGCCTAATGAGGTTATGTTTAATTTCTAAATTAACGTTATGCCGTTAGCATGACCAAGCCCTTCTCCTTTCCAGGCATTCTTGGATCTTTCTCCTTAAATATTTTATATGTTTTGCTTTCTCCTGACTGTTTACTTCGCTATCAAACTTATTGAAATAGTCTTTGTTTGCTTCTTGAGCTTTCACACTACAAAATTACTCTTTAAAAATGTACCCCCTGCCCCCTCAAACATCACAGGTTTTTTTTCTTGGTATAAAAGTTTCAAGGGGCTGGCCCCGTAGCAGAGTGGTTGAGTTCTCACGCTCCGCTTTGGCGGCCCAGGGTTTCGCTGGTTTGGATCTTGGGCGCAGACATGGCACCGCTGGTCAGGCTATGCTGAGGTGGCATCCCGCGTGCCACAACTAGACCCACAACTAAAATATACAACTATGTACTGGGGGATTTGGGGAGAGAAAGCAGAAAAAATAAAAAATAAGATTGGCAACGATTGTTAGCTGAGGTGCCAATCTTTAAAAAAGTTTGAAATAGTAAGTACAAACAAAATTCCCCTTTCCTACTTTTATTCCCCCCATAAATTTTTTAGCTTCCTTTTGCAATGGTAATCATTCTTACAGGTTTAGTGTGTTTCTTTTTAGACTTTATTCTCTCTCGTTCTGTATATGTTTATATACACACACACACAATACACACACACACACATAATATACACATTATGTACATTTGTAAATAGTTGGATTTTTTTTTACATAAATGAAATCAGACTTACTATGTTGTGTGCAGAGGTTTTTTTTCTATTAATATGTCTTGGAGATTTTTCTATGTCATTACATTATGTAGACATAATTCTTTAATCTACTGATTTGTTTTCCAATATAAGGATTTCTTTAACCATACTCTCATTGATGGGCATTTACTTACTGTAATTAGTGTTTTTCTGTTGTGAACAGTACATCCTTGTGCACGCCGCATGTGTATATATACAAGTATTTTTCTAAGATAAATAGATAAAGGCAGAATTGCTGAATTGAAAAGTATGTGTGTTTTAAATTTTATTAGAGGCTATGAAATTTCCCGCAAAAAAGCTTTGTCAATTTGCACTTCTGTCAACGGTATCTCATGGCATTCAATGCCCCCCCATAGACTTGCCAGCGCGGGATAATAAATGTTTTCTTAATTTTGATGGGTGAAAAATAAGATGTTGTTTTAATTTATATCTTTTCATATGCTTATAAGCCAAATGCATAATTTTCTTTTATGATTACTGTTTTATATCCTTTGTCAATTTTTCTGTTGGGTTATTGATTCTTCTTTTATATTGATTTTTAGATGAAATCCGTATATTATAGGCAAAGTCCTTCGTTGTGTATGTTCTAATATTTCCCTTCTGTCTGTAGCTTACCATTTGGCTTTTTAAAAATTAATTAACTTTATCTTTTAGAGCAGTTTTAGGGTCACAGCAAAACTGAATGGAAAGTTCCAAGAGTTCCTGTATCCCCCCCGTCCCCACATACGCGCAGCCTCCACCACCGTCCACATCCTGCCACACAGTGGTGCCTTTGTTACAATTGATGACTCTACAGTGACACGTCATTTTGTCCCAAAGTCTGTAGTTTATGTTAGGGCTCACTTTTGGCATTTAGTTTTTCATATGATGTATTTTATTATATTGAAATTTAAAATTTAAGTGAAGGCAACTTTATCAATTTTTTTTCTTAAGACTTTTTAAATTTTGTGTTTTGATCAGGCTTTTAGTACTCCTGTTTCAAGGTTATTATCATAATCCCTCTATAGTTTCTTCTAGTATTTCTTTAATTTAAAAGTTTTATATTAGCTCTTTAATTGAGGGGGGTTCATGTGGAGTGAGTTAGAGAATTAACTATTATCCACTAATGATCAGTTGTTGCAAAAACACTTAAAGTAGTACTTTTATAATAAACAAAATTCCTGTATACATAGTCTATTTCCTGATTCTCCATTCTTTTATGAGGCCATCTGTCTGACTTGCACAGTAGTTTTGAAAAAAACTTAACAGTTTTATTGAAGTATAATTGAAAAAATGTCAAAAAGCAAATTCGGACTTAGATAAGGAAAGGCTTTATTCGGAAGAAAGACTATTGTAATAGACAGAATGCTCTTATCTCATAAATCTTGAAGCATCTCACAGTCGAACAGAAAAAGGTTTTCCTTTACAGGGCAAAGGTGGGGGCAAACAGAGATAAGCCGAGTCTTAAGGGGAAGCTGGATAAGTAAGGGGCAAGGACCAATGAGGTCTGATAGGAAAGTGACCTCAATAGTAAACTGCACGTATTTAAAGCATACAAATTGATGAGTTTTGATACATGTATACATATGTGAAACCATCACCACAATCAAGATAATGAATGCATCATCATCCCAAAAAGTTCTTTGTGACCCTTTGTAGTCCGTTCGTCTCACCCCTTGTTCCCCCATCCTCCTCAGGCAATCACTGATCTGCTTTCCGTCTTTATACATTAGTGTGCATTTCCTAGAATTTCATATAAATGGAATGACTCTTTTTGTCTAGCTTCATTCACTCAGCATAATTATTGTACAGTTCATCGTGTTGCTCCTGTGTCAGTAGTTCATTTCTTTTTATTGTTGTTTATGGTTGAGTAGTATGGATATACTACAATTTGTTTCTCTCTTCATCTGTTGATGTATATTTGGACTGTTTCCAGTTTTTGGCTATTACACATAAAGCTGCTGTGAACATTCATATACAAGTCTTTATGTGGACTTACTTATGTTTTCATTTCTCTTGGGTAAATACTTCTGAGTGAAACGACTGAATCATATGGTAGGTGTATATTTAACTTTTCAAGAAATTTTCAAAGTGTTTTCCAAAGTGATTGTACCATTTAACATTCCCAGTATTAGTGTATGAGAGTTCTAGTTCTTTCACACCCTTGCTGCGACTTCATGTGGTCAGACTTTTCCATTTTAGCCATTCTATTAGGTGTAAAGTTGTGCCTCATTGAAGTTTTAATTTGCATTTCCCTAATGACTAGTGACGTTGAGCATGTTTCCATGTGCTTATTTGCCATCTGTGTATCTTTTTTGGTGATGTTGTGTTAAATTCTTTTCCCCATTTTAAAAATTGGGTTGGTTTCTTATTATTGAGTTTTGAGAGTACTTCTTATATTCTGCTTACAAGTCTGTTATCAGATATACGATGTACAAATATCTTCTCCCAACCTGTAGCTTGTCTTTTAATTACTTTAATAGTATCTTTTGAAGAGTAGAAGTTTTACATTTTGATGAAACCCATTTTATCAATTTGTGCTTTTATGTGTTGTGCGTTTGTTGTTATATGTAAGAAATCTTTGCCTAATCCAAGGTTGCAAAGGCTTTCTCCTGGAAGCTTTATAGTTTTTGGTTTTACGTTTAGGTATATGATCCATTCTGACTTGATTTTTTTGTATGGCACTAGGTATAGATTATAGCTCATTTATTTTAAAAATTTTATTATGAAATAATTATAAACTGACAGGAAGTTGCAAATGTATTTTTCACCCAATTTCCCACAAAGGTGACATCTTATAAAAACCAGGATGTTGCCGTAGGTACTTTAACTAGATTACAGACTTGATTCAGTTTTTACCATTTTTAACCTGCATTTGTGTGTGTGTGTGTGTGTGTATGTAGTTTTATCCCATATATAGATTTATGTAACCACTACCTCAATTAAAATACAGAACTATTCCATCATCACAAAAGAGCTCCCTCCTGCTACCTCTTTGTATTCACACCTACCCCAACTCCAGCCCTTATTCTTGCCATTGGCTACCTCTTATTTGTTCTCCATCAGTGTTTTTGCCATTTCAATAATGTTATATAAATGGAATTATACAATACGTAACCTTTTGAGACTGACATTTTCACTAAGTGTAATGCACTTGAGATCAATATAGGTTGCTGCATGTATTAATATTTCATTCATTTTTATTGCTGAGTAATATTCCATTGTATGGCTATTACTGCAAAGAACTTGGAATAGTGTTTATGCTGTTATTTTCACCAGCCCAGAGGTCCTGTCTGGAGTTTGTTTAACCATTCACCCATCAAAGGACATTTGGATTGTTTATAACATTTTGCTATTATGAATAAAGCTGCTATGAATGTATTTCATTGTTTATCATCAAAGAATTAAAGAAAAATATGATCTTCATGAGTAAACAGATAAGGAATCTCAGCAGAGAAATGTAAACTAAAAAAGAACCAAATGGAAATTATAGAACTGAAAAGTCCAATGAATGAAAGATTCACTGGAGAAAATTAATAATAGATTAAGATGGCAGAAAAAAGAAGAGTCAGTGAACATGAAGTAGGAAAAAAAAATAATTGAATCTAAAGAACAAATAGGAAAGGTTAAAGAAAAAAGAACAGAGCATCAGGGACATGTAGCAATATCAAATAGTCTCATATA
Source organism: Equus caballus (assembly GCF_041296265.1). NCBI lineage: Eukaryota > Metazoa > Chordata > Mammalia > Perissodactyla > Equidae > Equus > Equus caballus. Next base: position 24,444,124 of record NC_091710.1, on the reverse strand, counting down.
ACCATAAGTGAAATCCCAGGAGGAGAGCGAGAATGAGAGGGAAACAATATTTAAAGAAACAATGGCTGAAAATACAAATTAAGGAAAAACATTGAGTTACATTCCAAAACAGTAAGAGAACCCAAATTGGAATCATTACAAAGAAAATTCACCCAACTACATTGTAATTAAAGTGCTAAGACAAACAGAAAATAATGGAAAAATCCAGAAGACAATGTGGAACAAAACTATAAATGGTAGCAGATTTCTTCTCTGAAACAGTAAGGGCCAGAAGACAGAGGAACAGTAAATTTACAGTTCTGAAAGGAAAAAACTGTCAACCTAGTATTCTATACATAGCAAAAATATTCTTCAAACATTAGAGAAAGCTTCTTTCCCCCGCACCGTCTCTCTTCCTCCTCTTTTCCCCTGTCTTCTCTCCCCTTCCCCCATCTCCTTCCCTTCTCAAACAATTCAGACCTGCAGACATTAGTTAGCACATAGGAGAGTAGGTATCTCTGTGGGTGGGAGGTTGGGGAGGTGTGGAGAGCTGTAATGGCTCAGAGTAGGGTGAGAGAAGCCAAGCTAGATACAAAGGATGTTCACATAAGGTGAAGACCACCCAGCAGAGAAATCAGACCCCCCCAAGCATGAGGAGAAATGCGTTTGAGGAAGCTTGCTTTCCAGTGATCGTTAAACATACTGTTATGGACTGAATGTTGTGTCCCCTTGAAATTTGTATGTTGAAGCCCTAACCCCACTGTGACTGTAGTTGGAGATGGGACCTCTAGGGAAGTGATTAAGGTTTAATGAGGTCCTGAGAGTGGGGCCCTGATCTGATAGGATTAGTGTCCTTATAAGAAGAGACACTAGAATTGTATGCTGATGGATGGTAACTAGACTTATGCTGATGATCACTTTATAGTGTATACAAATATCCAATTATAATGTTGTACATCTGAAGTTTATAACAATGTTATCTACCAGTTTTACCTCAATAAAAAGCAAAAACCCCTGGAAAACATGACCATGCAGTTTTTGTGGTTACCAGCTCTGCCCTTCCCTTGCTTGCTGGGAGTTATAAAACCCAAGATTGGACAGTAGAAGTAGCGTCTGCCCTGGGCAGCCTTTCTGAGAAGATGCATCATCTTCCTCTTCCCCTGCTGCTCTTTCTCCTGTGCTCCAGAGCTGAAACTGGAGAGATCATTGGGGTCACAGAGTGTAAGCCTCACTCCCACTCCTACCTGGCCCACCTGGAAATTGTCACTCCCCAAGATGACCTGGTGACTTGCGGTGGTTTCCTGATAAGACAGAACTTTGTGCTGACGGCTGCTTACTAAGCCTGAAGGTCTATAACGGTCACACTTGGAACCCATAACATAAAAGAGAAAGTAGACACATGGCAGAAGCTTGAGGTCATAAGATAATTCTCTCATCCAAAATATGATGACTTTACTGTTTGCCATGACATCGAGCTACTAAAGTTGAAGGAGAAAGCCAACCTGATGCTGGCTGTGGGGATACTTCCCCTTCCACCCCAATTCAACTTCATCCCTCCTCAGAGAATGTGCCAGGTGGCTGGCTGGGAAATAACAGAAGTGGAGGAATCAGGCACTGTAGTGCAAAAGAGGTGAAGCTGAGACTCATGGATCCCCAGGCCTGCAGACACTTCACTCATGGATCCCCAGGCCTGTAGACACTTCACAACTTTTGACCACAATCTCCAGCTGTGTGTTGACAATCCCAGGAAGACAAAATCTATGTTTGAGGGAGACTCAGGGGGTCCTCTTCTGTGTGCTGGGATAGCCCAGGGCACTGTCTCTTATGGATGGTGGGATGCAAAGCCTTCTGCTGTCTTCACCCAGATTTCCCAGTGCCAGCCCTGGATCAATAGTGTTCTTAAGGGAAATTAACCCTGGAGCCTGGACCAGCCTGAGGGGAAATCTGGAAGTGGACCTGAGGAGGTTCTCTGTGCCACTCACTCTGGAGCTGCCTCTGGTTCCTGCTGAAGTCCTCTCATATCCTTAAACTTCAAGAAGTTTCATCCAGGTCACAGAATTCTCAGTAAACCTCAATAAAGACCCAACTTCCAGAAAAAAAAGAAGAGGAGACATGGGAGAGCTCACTTGTCTTTTCTCTCTGTGTCTCTCTAAACACACCCTGAAGAAAGGCCATGTGGGCACACAGCAAGAAGGCAGCTGCCTACAAGCCTGGAAGAGAGTCCTCACCAGAAACCACATAGGCTGGAAGTTTGACCTTGGATCTCTGGCCTCCAGAGCTGTGGCATGATAAATTTTGTTTGTTTCAGCCACCAGTCTGTGGTGTCTTGCTCTGGCAGTCCTAGCAGACAAAGACACGTACTTTCTATGATTTCAGTCCTTTGAAATATATTGAGAGCTAAGTAGTTTTACCTAAAGAGTCATTGGTAAATCCAGAAGGATACTAAGTGACTGTTTCCAGAGAGTAACTGCTCTAGCCGGGTTAGAAAGAAGTAGATTTTAGGTCTAAGGTAAGAATTTTATTGATGGATGTTGATGACAATAAATCATTTCTTTATTGACAGTCATTTTCTCTTCATAGGAATGTGAATTGGACCCTTGTTGCGAAGGAAGTACTTGTAAGCTTAAATCTTTTGCTGACTGTGCATATGGCGACTGTTGTAAAGACTGTCGGGTAAGGAATTCCTCCCTATTTGGAAAAAAAAATAAAAAAAGGAAAAATACGTGTATTTCAAAATTTGTTTTCTCTGATTTGTAAGAGCTCTATTTTTATTACATGATTATATGAAAAATTTGATGCCGCTTGCTTGCAATTTTGTCGCAGTCTTTTATGACATAGTCTAGTGAGATTTTTTCCTAAGTAAACACTTTTTTTATGATTTAAGAGCAATCTATGTTTTTTAATTAAAAATTTAACAATTGCAAAGTATATAAAGTAGACAGTGAAGGACCATCTATCATTTTACCTTCCTCAGGTAGCCATTGTTGATAATTTGTTATTAATTTAGTCACTTTTCCTATACAAATGTGAGTGTGTATATGTGTATATGTATGTGTGTGTGGGTAAGTGGGTAAACCCAGATCCACGTATTTTTACTACCTGCTTTTTTCAGTAAGATGCCGTGGACTTTCCTTTCGTTTCTGTAGGTCTACATGATTATATGGTTAGTACTCTTTTGTATGGCTGTATTATAATTTCTTTAGTTAACTAATGATGGACATTAAGTTTGTTTCCAATTTTTGTTTATAAGTGAAATTGTTGGGGCAGAGTATGCATATTAAAATTTTTGACACACATTTTATATACCTTCCGCAAATGCGTCAGTCTGTACTTGCAGTGTAATCAGATGCTTGTTTCTTCATGCTGGCATTAGTTGTGAGCAAGTGTTATAATCCTGGTTAGTTTGATAGATGTAGAGTGCTTTTATATCTTTGTTTAATTTGCATTGCTTTTGGTTATCAATGAAGTTATGTTTATTCATTTTTCATATTTCATGACTTTTACGAATTACCTATTATTGGCCTTTGTTCCTTTTTCTTTTGGATTATTTAATCTTTTGTTGTTGTTAGCACTCTTTGTAGATATAAATACTGTGGTTTCAGATTTGAGCAATTTGTAGGAATTGTCCTGATATTCCTGTTCAATTTGAATTTTATTACCCTAGTTTCTTCCAGGAGGTACTTTATGCCGAGGAAAAACCAATGAATGTGATCTTCCAGAATATTGCAATGGTTCTTCTCAGTTCTGTCAGCCAGATGTTTTTATTCAGAATGGAAATCCTTGCCAGAATAACAAAGCCTATTGTTACAATGGCGTGTGCCAGTATTATGATGCTCAGTGTCAAGTCATCTTTGGCCCAAGTAAGATATTTTATTTATAATTGATTGCTTTGGTTTTATTTTTTGCTTTAGTTTTGTTACAAATGGAATTAAAGCATTCTTGCTAAAATTGAAGTTCTCCTGTTTCTTTTCTCCTGTCAGATCTCCCTCTTTCCTTCTCCATGGGCAGTCATGCTCATGAATTTGATGTGTCGCGATTCAGTTGGTGATTTTTGCTTTTACTCTCTCTCTCACCTCTGTATCCTATGTATATAAATGCTATTTCATATATATACACACAGTATTCTAGTTTTAGTAAATTTATGGAAACAGTATGGGATATACACAAAGGTCTGCTCTTTTCATTGTCTATTCAAAATGCTTTTGAGACCCATTGGTATTGATACATTTAGGTCGTGGTGCCTTAGAATATTCCATTATATAAATGGAATCTGTTCTCTTACTGATAGGTATTTAGGATGTTTTTTATTTTTTTGAAGTTTTCATTTTTATCAAAATTATATGTACATTTAGGTTATAGTCAAATTATTTACAAGGTTTTATGGAAAAATAAAGTGTACTCCCAGCTAATAGCCCCATCTCTGGAAGCAACCACTTTTACCTTTTCTAGCTGACTATTTTATTACTTGCTCCAGGTCTTTAGATAATCTCTTGGTAATGCTACCTTTTGATATTTTCATTATAGGTGTTAACTATTGGTTTCTCACTATGCAAGATGAGAATTTAGTTTCCTTCCTTCTCTTCTCTCAACTCTTGTCAACTCTCATCATACTCAGGCTTATTTGCCATTCTCCATCCTCTTAATATGGATTAATTGTAATTTTAGTTAGAGCAGTGCTGACGGTTGTGATATTGTGATTTATAATAAGAAATATATATTTGGTCTTTGTCTAGTTCCTGGCACCCATCTCTTAAAACCCTTGGAATTTCCTAAGTGGTGAGAGTCATAAAGTTTCTTTTGTTATGTCAGTGAGGTGACTTTTGGAAAGCCCCTTGGCAACCTAAGGATGGGGGCTGGTTGCCTGGGAACCAGCCTTATGATTAGAGGGTTGGAACTTTCAGTTCTTCCACCTCCAGGGAGGGGAGAGTGGCTCCGAGATTGAGTTTAGTCACCAAAGGCCAATGATTAATCAATCATGAAGCTGCCATAAAACCCCAGAAAGACAGGGTTTGGAGATCTTCTGGCTTAGTGAACATGTGGAGATTCAGGGAGAGTGTTGCACTTGGAGAGGGCATGGAAGTCCTGTGCCCTTTCCCCTTACCTTGCTCTGTGCGTCTCTTCCATCTGGCTGTTCCTGAGTTATATCCTTTTATAATAAACCAGTAATCTAGTAAGTAAAATGTTTCTCTGAGTTCTCTAGCAAATTAATTAAACCGAAGGAGGGGATTGTAGGAACCTCCAATCTACAGCCTGTTGGTCAGAAGCACAAGTGACAACCGGGACTTAGGATTGGCCCCTGGATGGGGGGAATCAGGGGAGGAGGGAAGTCTTGTGGTTTGACTGAGCCCTTTAACCTGTAAGATCTGATGTGATCTTCAGGAAGATAGTGTCAGAATTGAGTCCCATCACAGGACACCCAACGGTATCAGAGAATTGCTTGGTGGTGTGGAGAAAACACACACACGGTGGAACTGTGTATTGTATAATAGTCTTATTAATGCTATTTACAGCTGAGCTATGTAGTAAGTTACAATTGCTTTCTTGCTTTTTTAATTTCTCTTGAGTTAATAATTCTCTCTCTGTCTTTGGGTTTGGTTAGTTTTCTATGTTCTTACCACTAATTGGACTGCAAATTATTCATCAGTGGCCTGAAGTGATTAGAGGCATCAGGTATTATGTTACCAGTAGGATATATATACATACATATATATATATGTATATGTATATATATATATATATATATATATATGATTTGTTATAAGGGATTGGCTTACACAATCCTGAGGCTGGTAGGTCCCAGATCTGCAGGATGAGTCAGCAAGCTGTAGAGTCAGAGAGGCAATGATGTAGTTCTAGTCCAAAGGCTGGCAGGCCTGAGACCCAGGAGGACTGGATGAGTCAGGTCAAGTCTGAAGGTGTCCTGGTCTGAAGGCCCTCAGGAAGAATTCCTTCTGGCTCAAGGACAGTCAGCTTTTTTGTTCTATGTAGGCTTTAAACTGATTGGATGAGGTCTACTCATATTAGGGAGGGCAAAATGCTTTACCCAGTCTACCAATTTAAATATTAATCTCATCTAAAATACTATTACAGAATAATATAAAAATAATGTTTGACCAAATATCTGGGTACCCTGTAGCTCAGTCAAGTAGACACATAAAACTAACCATCTCAAGTCCACCCCTTGTCAACTTGGCACCATTACACATCTCCTTACACCATATGTAATCTCCAAAAGAAGACAATAACAAGGTCATAATTCCACTTGACATGATACAGCTATCCTGTGTGCAACCAGAAATGCACGAAACACTTCCTTAGAGGAAGAGGTAAGGTCCTGGAGTGATGTTTACTCTTCTCCTTGATAACCCTTAACTTAAACACTAGGATGTAAAATGAACAATATTTATACAATCATATAAACTCAATACATCTTATGTTACATGATAAGAGAATAAGAGAGGGTACAAAACAAGGATATTATATGTATATATAATCACAAATATGTTTATAACAAAAAAGGAAGAAATATTCATGACAATTAAAGTCCTCATATCTCTAACTAGACATGTGGTCATAGCTGGTATTTTTAACAACCTTCTTCATTATCTGTTCCATATACCCTTTGCCTTCAGCAAGCATCTCAGCTGGTTGTGGTTCTTTATCTGGTGGGATGACCCAAATCTTCACTCCTAAAGGCTCTGGGCCATTAGGAGTCTTGCCTGGATTGGGTTGTTGTAGTTTTCCGTTAACCATCATCACAGGGCATGGTAGTACTAAGAGATGCCCTAAGGGATCTCTTGTATTCAGACATACTCTTCCTTACCTCCACTGTGGAGGAGCAGTCCAGTTTCCCCTTGGTAGTCAGGATCAATCACCCCAGCCAGCGCAGGAACTCCCTTTGCCTGTTCATTCAGAAGCTTGAGGACTCTAGAGTAGCTGAGCATCAGTCTTAACTTCCAGTTCAGTGGAATCATTGTTGTGTCTCCTGATGGAAGCCTTCCTCCCTCTAGAACTAAGACCTCTAGGCCAGCAGAGCAAAGATTTTGGGAACAGGAAGCAAAAATTTTGCTTGTGGGTCAGTGGGAGAAGTAGTGAGTGGTGCCATTCCACTTCCACCCCTTGATTCCTGGACCCATGAATCTTGGTTGTGGGAGAAACAGCACCATATATTAAACACTGATTCAGAGCACATTCAGCCTTCTGGAGACTTTGCTCCTTCCTGCAACATATTGCCACCTAGCTGGCACTATAACTGAGTCTTCAAAAGGCCATTCCACCATTCCCTCAAACCAGCCACTTTAGGATGGTGGGGAATGTGCTAAGACCAGTGAATTCCTTGAGCATGGGCCCATTACCACACCATTTGCTGTGGAGTGAGTTCTTTGATGAGTAGCAAATCTGTGTGCAATAAGGTGATGCTGGATAAGACATTCTGTCAATCCATGTATGGTAGTTTTGGCAGAAGCATTGCATATAGGGAAGGCAGTACTTAGCCAGAGTGTCTAGTCCAGTAAGAACAAACACTGCTTCTGCTATGATGGAAAGGTTCCCATGTAATAAACCTACCTTCAGGTAGCTGGCTGATCACCCAGGGAAATGATGCCATATCGAGGACTCAGTGTTGGTCTCTGCTGCTGGCAGATTGGGCACTCAGTAGTGGCCATACCCAGGTTGGCTTTGATGAGTGGAAGTCCATGTAGCTGAACCCATGCATAACCTCCATCCCTGTCACCATGGCCCCTTGCTCATGACCCCATTGGGCAATGACAGGGATGACTGGGGAGAGAGGTTGACTGGTATCCACAGAATGGGTCATCTTACCCACCTGATTATTAAAATCCTCCCCTCCTGAGGCCACCTTTTGGTGAGGTTTCACGTGGAGCACAAATATTGTCATGTGTTTTGCCCATAAAGAGATATATTGTAGAAGGGAAAGGGGATTAAGATCCCTGCAAACTAAATTATGACATGGGGCTGGAAAGTTACTATACCCTTGAGATAGGACAGTGAAGCTGTATTGTGGGCCTTGCCAGCTGAAAGCAACTGTTTCTGGTGGTCCTTATTGACCAATATGGATAAAAACTATTTTGTCAGTTCAGTAGCTGCGTACCAGGTACCAGGAGATATGTTAGTTTGCTCAAGCAATGGAGCCATAATTGCTACAGCAGCTGCAATTGCAGTTACCACCTGGCTAAACTTATGATAATCCACTATTGTTCTCCAAGATCCATTTGTCTTTTTCACTGGCCAGATAGGTGAGTTGAATTGGAATGTGGTGGGAATCACCACCTCTCCATCTTTCAAGTCCTTGATGGTGGTATTAACCTCTGCAGTCCTTCTAGGACTGTGATATTACTTATGGCTTACTGGATTCCTCAGTGATGGCATTTCTGTGGCTTTCACTTAGCCTTTCTCATCATGATAGCCCTCACTCCACAGGTCAGGGAGCTGATGTGGGGATTCTGCTAGCTACCGATTATGTCTATTCCAATTATGTAGTCTGGAGCTAGGGAAATAACCACAGGATAGGTCTGGGGTCCCATTGGGCCCACTGTGAGATGGGCCTGAGCTAAAACTCCGTTGATATCCTGACATCCGTAAGTTACTTTTCTGACTTGTAGACTGCAGTGATGTTTTGGGTCTCCTGGAGTTAGTGTCAGTTCTGAGCCAGTGTGCAATAGTCCCTGAAAGGTCTTATCTTTTCCTTTTCCACGATGCAGTTACCCTAGTAAAGAAGGATGGGAGAAAGATTAACAGGATAAATTTTTGGCAGTGCATCAGGGTCTTTCCCGGAGGGGCCTGTCCTCTGCTTCATTTAAGGGGTTCTGGATCTGTAATATGACTCAAGTCTGGGAGTCGATTGAGGGCTCATAACTGTTTATTTGATTTAGGTTAGACGTTTGTTTACTTGACCTGGAACTTTTCTGCTTATACAGACCTAGTAAGAATTTACTAGTAGGCTTCCTATCTTTTCACTTCTAGGAGTACTATGGTCAACTAACTAGTGCCATATGTCTGTGCAAGTCAGACTTGTCTGATTGCTCCTTTGACTTTGCTGTCCATTATGGTAACCATGTCCACCTTGCCTTTGCAGTTGAGTGCCTTTGTACTTGGCCCTTGCCACTGGGGATCCAGTTACTCCCTATGCATTTAAGTTCCCCTGTTTAGTGACCATAGTTCCCAATGTAAAGTGGCCTACAGAGAAGAGCAATCACAGAGCTATATTTTAGGTATGTTGGGGCTCCCCTCACAAATTTATTTCTCACAGTCATGGTGAAAGGTGTGTCTTCTGGATCCTCCCAGAGTGAGTAAGTAGGTCTTAAATGGCAAATCCACTCTAGCAGTACAATCTCTGTAAACTCCTGGATCTCTTTTCTATATTAAACCAAGGCAGGTCCAGCATTTCCAACTTGCTCCCTGACCTTTTGGTCCATGTTTCAGCCAACCAATCACACAAACTGTTACAGCCCTTTCTAACTCCCCTTGCTGCAACATTAAATGTGGAATCTCTGCTTAATGAGCCCATATCAATAAATTCAGCGTATCCAACTTTATGTTTCTTCTTCCATTATCCCACATCTTTAATATCCATTCTCCCACATGTTTTATAGATTTCTTTGTGTATAAACTGGAAAATCCAAGTAGTTCTTTTCATGAGTCACACTTATTAGGGGCCTGCTGGTACTTGAATCTTGTTATAGGTCTAGAAGCAAAGAGGGGTGGTGGGGGTGAGTTCTGGTGAGAATCAGCATGGTCTTGCATGGCAGTTTCCTCAGGGATGCCACCACAGTTTCCTCAGGCAATGCAGGCTTAATCCCTTTAGATGAGGGTATAGACGATGCTGCTTCCCCTGAAAAAGAAGACTCATCAGAATTTAGGGGCTGAATGTCCCCAGCTCCATCAGGGTCTTTCAACATCTCCTCATTCCAACTTTCAGGATCTCATTCTCTCGCAATCAATGCCTTCACCTTAACAGTAGACACCCTATGAGGCTGGGAGTTCAACTTTGGGCTGTAATTCAGCGGGTTGCAGAATGAACTTCTGGGTTTGAGTTTCAGCAGTCTCGGCCCTCTCACTGAAGGAGATAAGGGTCTTCTTCAGGGCAAACAGAGGAGCTTTCAGGTCATTTATGCAGTGCTTGAGCTGGGCATTGGAATAGCTGAGCATCACCATCCTCCTGCTCTGCCCCCCCTCCCCCCCACTACTTTGTCTAATGATATCAGGAACAATCAGTCAATCTCATCCTACTCATTTGTTTGACAAATGACAAAAATATTCAAATTATCACATACACAGTTACCCAGATCCTTGCTTCTTATAAGTGATTGAATAGGAGTCTCCAGTGGTGATATTTTGGAAATATCTATTGTCAGATAATGCCATAGCATATGAGTGCTCTCTTTACTACAGGAAATAGTCATTAGCATCTTTAAATGTAATCAGATTAGAGACCCAATTCCAGAAACCCCAGAACCAGTTCAGAAAACTCATCCTTAAACTTCTTCTCCTCTAGAACTACTCTCGGTACCAAAGTCTGTACTAGTCAGGGTTCTTCAGAGAAACAGAAAAAATAGGATGTATGTAGATAGATAGGTAGATACATAGATATAGATATAGGTATTTTAAGGAATTGGCTTATGTGATATTGGAGCCTAAGTCCCAAGATTCTGCAGTTGTAAGCTGGAGACCCAGGAGAGCCGGTAGTGTAGTTACAGTCTGATTTTAAAGGCCTGAGAACCAAGAGAGCCAATGGTGTAGTTCTAGTTCCAAGGTTGGCAGGCTTGAGACTTAGGAAGAGCTAATGTTTCAGTTTGACTCCAAAGGCAGGAAAAAAGCCAGTGTCCCAGTCTGTAGGCTGTCAGGAAGAATTCCCTCTTACTCAAGTCAGGGTCAGCCTTTGCATTCTATTCAGGTTTCAGCTGATTGAACGGGGCTCACCCCCATTAGCGAGAGTCATCTGCTTTACTCACTCTACTGATTTCAATGTTAATCTCATCCCAAAACACTGTCACAGAACAAGCAGGCTAATATTTGGCCAAATATCTGGTGCAATCAAGATTGACAGTTGCAATAAACCGTCACACCCCCTGTATCTATCTCAACTTTCATCCTGAGATTTCGTTTCATCATAATCCGGGAGTGGCCCATTGTCTCTCTCCTGTTTGTATTTCCCATTTCCCATTGCTTTCTCTCTGTCTAGAATTATTTCTTCCTTTCTATGGAGTTTTCCTTTTAGTAGTTTCCTTAGAAATCTTGAGCTTGGAGTAAATTTCTTGAGATCTTGGAAGTATGAAAATATTTTTGTTTTATCTAAATAGTTGATTGGTAGTTTGGCTAGATTGGAAATAATTTTTCCTCACAATTTTGAAGTCATTGCTTCATGGTCTTTTAGCTTCCACAGCTGCTGTTGAGAAGTCTGATGCCATTCTGATTCTTGCATACGGCCTTTTTTTTTCCCTCTCTCGGAAGGCTTGAAGGGTCGTCTCTTCAAGGTGATATGCTTTGATGTTGGTCTGTTTTTACCCATTTTGTTGTGTATGTGGTGGGTGCATTCAATTTGCCAACTCGTGTCTTTAGTTCTGGAAATTTTTTCCCCTTGGTTTTTTTTTTTTTCTGGTTTCTTTTTATAGCTCACATTATTTGGATATTGCATTTCCTGGATTTTTTTTTTTTTTAAATCTTTTCTTTCTTGTTTTCTATCTCTTTGTTTTTTGTGCCCACTTTCTGGGTGACTTCTTCAACTTCATCTTCTGATTCTTTTACTGAGGTTTTCATTTCAGGCACCACAGTCTTGGTTGTCATGAACTCTTATATTCTCTGAGTGTTTTCACACTTCTTTTTAAGAAATAATATTCTGTTCTTGTTCCATGCATGAACATCTTCTCTTATTTCTCTCAGTATGTTAATGATAATTTTTGTAAGTTTTCTTTGCATACTTTGTGTTCCAAGTTACCTTTTTTGTGTATTTGGATATCTGTCTTTTATATTAGAAGTTTTCCTCAGATGTCTGATAGGAAGATACCTGATTTCCCCAAGAGAAGGGAAGAAGGACCAGATGGGTCACACTAGGTTCTTGGGTGAGGCTTCGTAACTGTAAACTTTCCTGTAGAGTGACATGGATGAGCTTTTTAATTGAGGAAATGCTAAAATCCACATCTTTAGGTTTTTTCCTTTTAGGCTCATTAGAGTCCCTTGTAAAGACTTACTCTATCTCCAGTCTGGAGGGTAAAGTCCTAGAGAATGCTGGAAGCTGCCAGCGTTCTGAGAGTGAAGAGGCAAGTGGGGAGAATAAGACTGGGGATCTCAGAATTGGGTAGGCAAGTGTCTGATTCATCCCCTTACTTTTGGAATAGTTTCTCAGCTTTTTAGTGATATCTCTGAGTCCTGAACCCCTGTCTTTAGTCTACCCAGAGGTTAAACTTCAGGTCTTTTGCTAGGGTAGGGAAGGGACAGCCACCCGGCTGCACAAAGAGCAGAGGTGATCTGAGGATCTAGCTGCTTCTTCAACAGTCTTTAAGCTTCTTTTCTTTATTTTAGCTGCTTGCCCTTCGTTACCCCTGTGTTCAGAGGTATCTGGTACTACCAATTTCTTATCTTTGGAGAATTCTGTGGTGTTAAAAGGGTTGATCTCTGCTTTCTGCGCTGTCAGCTTAGCATTTGTTTTCTTTCAGATACACTGAGTCATTTACCACTTAACGGTCTGCTTTTCAGCTTCTAATATTTTGTGCTGTCTCCTCTCCCAGTTCCACTGTCTGTTTGAGTTTATGAATTAAAAAAAAAGCCATTTTCTTTGTCTAAGTGGGATTTCAGGAGGGAGGGAAAATAAATACATGTGTTCAAACTTTTTACCGGAAATCTGCTGATGGCTTGTAATTTTAAAGATGTAGTTAATTGAAGTGTTATAGGTCTAGTTTTCATTCCTATGAACTTTTGAACTTATGGATATGAAAGTCCTTTGCTAGTTTATGCATTTTCAAATTCCTCATTCCTTATAGTAAACACTAAATATTTATTAAAAAATGAAGAGTTTGAGAGGGAATGTATAAGAGGGGTGTTGATATGTATTATCAAATTTGGGCCTTAAAACAACCTCATGAGAAAGCTAAGGCTCAGAGAAACACAAGGTTTGCCCATGGTCACACAGATAGAAGGCAGCAGAGCCATGATCTTAACCACTATAGTGTGAAGAGCTGGTGAACACTGCTACTGGAATTTATCAAGGAGATCAGTAAAAGAAAATAACTTCAGTTGGTTTACTTTCTTAAATGGAAATAGTACATGTTTTTTTAAATACTGAAAATATAGATTATCACAAAGTAGAAAATAAATATTGCCTATCCTCTTAATATCCTGAATAAGTAACCACTGTTAAAAATCTGATGACTGTCTCTCACATCTTTTTTTATGCTTATATGAGGGCATCATACTGCTTCAAAACTACACTTTTTTCAAAACCAACAGTCAGTTGTGAATACTTTTCCATGTCATTAAGTATTTTTCTACAACATCATGTTAATGATGTACTATTATTTATTTAACTAGCCAGCAATGCTGATTGTGACTATCTCTATAGTTTATTTTAGTCTTTGCCACCGTCCATTTTGTTCTTCAGGATAAATTCCTGGAAGTGGGATTGCAGTGTTAACAAGTATGTTCTTTAAAGACTTTTAAGACATTTCCACATAATTTCCAGAATTATTATGCTGTTTTAGACTCTCATTAGCTATACATGTGTGTTTATTTCCTCAAATATTTCCAACACTGAGTGTTTCCATTTTAAAAAAAGCCCTACATCATTTAATAAGTGCAAGCCATATTTTTATTTTTAAATGTGTTTTTATTACTAGTGAAATTCAATTTTTTATATTGATATTGACCATTTGTGTTTTTTTATGTCTTGCCTGTTCCTGTCCTTAGTTCATTTTTTCTACTAAGATATTTATTCCTTGTTACTTTATTTTAAAAGATTTAAAAAAAATTTTTTTTGAGAAAGATTAGCCCTGAGCTAACATCTGCTGCCAATCCTCCTCTTTTTTGTTGAGGAAGACTGGCCCTGATCTAACAACTGTGCCCATCTTCCTCTACTTTATATGTGGGATGCCTACCACAGTATGGCTTTTTGCCAGCAGCGCCATGTCCGTACCTGGGATCTGAACTGGCGAACCCCGGGCAGTCAAAGCGGAATGTGCGCACTTAATCGCTGCGCCACCGGCCTGGCCCTTAAAAGATTTTTTTATGATTAAAGAGATTAACTATTTTTCATACATTGCCAACATTTTCTCTCATTTTGTCCTTTAGTTTTGTTCGTTTTCTTGATAGTATCCCAAGTTTTTCTCATTTAATATATATTTTCACTTATGATTTCTGTCTTTGGTATCATGCTTAGAAATTCTCATTCCTCGGGGTTTTTACTTGGTCTTTTAGTACTATTATGATTTATTTTTACATTTAAGTCTTTAGTTCTGGGATTTATTAAATACTCAGTGTTCCTACTGATCTGAAATAACACTTATATCAACATGCCAAACATCATGTATACTTGAGTCTATTTCTGGATTTTCTGTTTTGTCCCAGTAGTTGGCTGAAAGAAGAAGACATTCTTGTGACATTCTTGCTTTTACAGGATTATTTGATGGGAAATCCTGGCTTTTACTGTTATTTCATAGGCCAGAATATATCCTCCCAGAACTTCAGTACAGGGAGAGGGAACGAGACGAGATGAGACAAGAGAGTTAGATGTCAAATTTAGACTTTTCCGGGAATTTTGACTGTGTACTCCAGATTGCTAATCTTAATGTTTTTTGGGTCATGAATTTCAGGTTAAAATTTTTCCCCTAGGTAGTGGGGAATCATCTTCTCCCTAGATAATGGGGAACTGTGGATTTTAAGCATAGAAATGACATGATTGGATTTGCTTTTGGGATTTCTTTGGCAACATTGTGAATAGTTTTGAAGGAGCAGAGAAAGGATATCAAGAAGATGATATGTAGTAGTTCTTTTTTTAAAAAAATTATTTTATTGAGGTCATATTGGTTTATAAATGTGTAATTTGAGGTGTACCTTATTATATATAAATTTCTGTGTAGAATGCATTGTATTCATAACTGATACTCTAGTTTTTATACATCGTCATACATATGTCCCCTTTACCCCTTTTGCTCCCCCCTCAACCCCCCTTCCTCTCACATAACCAGTAATCTGTACTCCTTATTCATGTATTTGTTTATCTTCTACATATGAGTGAAATCATATGGTGTTTGTCTTTCTCTGTCTGGTTTATTTCACTTAACATAATACCCATGGACAAGGTCCATCCATGTTGTTGTTGCAAATGGCATTATTTTGTCTTTTTTTATGGCTGAGTAGTATTCCATTGTATATAAATACCACATCTTCTTTATCCATTCATCCTTTGATGGGCACTTGGGTTGCTTGCACATCTTGGCTGTTGTGAATAATGCTGCAGTGAACATAGGGATGCATAATACTCTTTGTATTGTTGATTTCTTGTTCTTTGGATAAATACCCAGTAGTGTGATAGATGAATCATATGGTATTTCTATTGTTGAATTTTTGAGAAATCTCCATACTGTTTTCCATAGCGGCTGCACCAGTTTGCATTTCCACCAGTAATGTATGTGGGTTCCCTTTTCCCTATATCCTTGCCAACGTTTGTTATTTTTTGTCTTAATTATAGCCATTCAGATGGGTGTAAGGTGATATTGTAGTTTTGATTTGCATTTCCTTAATAATTAGTGATGTTGAATATCTTTTCATGTGCCTGTTGGCCATCTATATATCTTCTTTGGAAAAATGTCTCTTCATATCCTCTGCCCATTTTTTGATTGGGTTGTTTGCTTCTTTATTGTTGATTTGCATGAGTTCTTTATATATTTTGGAAATTAATCCCTTGTTGGATATATGATTTACAAATATTTTCTCCCAGTTGGCGGGTTGTCTTTTCATTTTGTTGATGGTTTACTTTGCCTTGCACAAGCTTTTTAGTCTGATGTAGCCTCATTTGTTTATTTTTTTCTATTTCCCTTTCTTGAGTAGACATGGTGTTAAAAAAGATGCTAAGACTGATGTCAGAGTGTACTGCCTATATTTTCTTCTAGGAGTTTTATGGTGTCAGATCTTACATTCAAGTCTTTAATCCAATTTTAAGTTAATTTTTGTGTATGCTGTAAGATAATGGTCTGCTTTCATTCTTTTGCATGTGGCTGTCAAGTTTTCCCAACACCATTTATTGAAGAGACTTTCCTTTCTTCGTTGTATGTTCTTGGTGCCTTTGTCAACAATTAGCTGTCCATAGGTGTGTAGTTTATTTGTGGGCTTTCAGTTCTGCTCCATTGATCTATGTGTCTGGTTTTGTGCCAGTACCATGTTGTTTGGATTACTATAGCTTTGTAGTATGTTTTGAAGTCAGGGAGTGTGATGCCTCCAGCTTTGTTCTTTTTCCTCAGGATTGCTTTGGCTATTAGGGGTCTTTTGGCGTTCCATGTAAATTTTAGGATTCTTTACTCTATTTCTGTGAAGAATGTCATTGGCATTCTGATTGGCATTGCATTGAATGTGTAGATTGCATTAGGTAATATAGACATTTTAACTTTGTTTATTTTTCCAATCATGAGCTTGGAATATCTTTCCATTTCTTTATAACTTCTTCAATTTGTTTCAATAATGTCTTATAGTTTTCAGTGTGTAGATCTTTCACCTCCTTGGTTAAGTTTATTCCTAGATAGTTTATTCTTTTTGTTGTGATCGTAAATGAGATTGTATTCTTGACTTCTCATTCTGCTAGTTTGTTATTAGTGTATAGAAATACAACTGATTTTTGTAGGTTGATTTTGTATGCTACAACTTTGCTGTAGTTGTTGATTATTTCTAATGGTTTTCTGGTGGATTCTTTAGGGTTTTCTATATATGAAAGCGTATTGTCCACAGACAGTGAGAGTTTTACTTCTTCCTTTCCAATTTGGATAACTTTTATTTCTTTTTCCTGCCTAATTGTTCTGGCCCAAAACACCAGTACTATGTTGAACAGGAGTGGTGAGAGTGGGCACCTGTATCTTGTTCCCGTTCTCAGAGGGATGGCTTTCAGTTTTTCACCATTAAGTATGATGTTGGCTGTGGGTTTGTTTGTCATATATGACCTTTAGTATGTTAGGTACTTTCCTTCTATACCCATTATGTTGAGAATTTTTGTCATAAATGGATGTGGATTTTGTCAAATGCTTTCTCTCCATCTGTTGAGATGATCATTTGATTTTTTTATTCCTCATTTTGTTAATGTGATGTATCACATGGATTGATTTGCAGTTGTTGAGCCATCCCTAGATCCCTGTAATAAATTCCACTTGATCATGGTGTATGATCCTTTTAATGTATTGCTGTATTCGATTTACCAATATTTTGTTGAAGATTTTTGCGTCTATGTTCGTCAGTAATGTTGGCTTGTAATTTTCCTTCCTTATGTTGTTCTTGTCTGGGTTTGGTCTCAGCGTAATGTTGGCTTCATAGAATGAGTTAGGGAGCATCTTATCTTCTTTAAGTTTTTGAAACAGTTTGAGAAAGGATAGGTATTAAATCTTCCTTGAATGTTTGGTAGAATTCTCCACAGAAGCCATCTGGTCCTGGACTTTTGTTTTTTGGGAAGTTTTTGATTACTATTTCTATTTCTTTACTTGTGATTGGTCTGTTCAGATTCTCTATTTCTTCTTGCTTCAATTTTTCTGAGGCTGTATGAGTCTAAGAATCTATCTATTTCTTATAGGTTATCTAATTTGTTGGCATATACTTTTTCATACCATTCTCTTATAATCCTTTGTATTTCTGAGGTGTGTTTTGTAATTTATCCTCTTTAATTTCTAATTTTATTTATTTGTACCTTCTGTCGTTTTTTCTTAGTCTGGCTAAGGATCTGTTGATTTTATTTATCTCCTCAAAGAACCAGCTCTTAGTTTCATTGATTCTTTCTATTGTTTTAGTCTCAATTTCATTTATTTCTACTCTAATTTTTATTATTTCCCTCTTTCTGTTGACGTGGGGTTTTCTTTATTCTTCTTTTTCTAGTTCTGATAGGTGTAGTTTAAGTCTACTTGAGATTTTTCTTGTTTGTTGAGGTAGACCTGTATTGCTATAAATTTTCCTCTTAGTACCACTTTTGCTGCATCCCTTAAGAGTTGGTATGTCATGTTTTAATTTTCATTTGTCTCCAGGTATTTTCTCCTTTGATTTCTTCATTGATCCAGTGGTTATTTCTTGTTTATCTGGGAAAGCTTTTTTTTCCCTCTTTCATATCGAAAGATAGTTTCACTGGATAGCATACTCCTGGCTGAAAGTTTTTGTCTTTTCAGTATTTTGAATATGTCATTCCATTCTCTCCTAGCCTGTAAGTTTTCTGCTGGGAAATATGCTGAAAGCTTGATAGGGGTTCCTTTGTACCTTATTTTCTTCTGCCTTGCTGCCCTTAAAATTTTTTCTTTGTCATTGACTTTTGCCAGTTTTACTATTGGAGAAGGTCTTTTTGCATTGATGTTATTAGTTCTATTGGCTTCATCTACTTTTATGTCCATTTCTTTCCCCAGGTTTGGGAAGTTCTCAGCTGTTATTTCTTTGAACAAACTCTCTGCTCCATTCTCCCTCACTTCTCCCTCTGGAATACTGATAATCCTGATATTGCTTTTCCTATATGAGTTGGATATTTCTTGAAAAAAATCTTCATTTTTTTAAAAATCTTACTTCTCTTTCCTCTTCCTCCTGAAGCAATTGTATATTTCTATTCTCTAATTCACTAATTCTGTCCTCTATAACATCAGCTCTATTTGTTGTAGTTTCTGCATTATTTTTTATCTAATTAATTGTGTTTTTGATATCCAGATTTTCTGTTTGTTTTCTTTTTAGACTTTCAATCTCTTTGGTAAAGTATTCCTTCTTTTCATTAATTCTATTCCTGAGCTCATTGAATTGTCTTTCTGAGTTTTCTTGTAGCTCGTTGACTTTCTTTATGACAACTATTTTGAATGTTCCCTGTCATTTAGATTGTAAACTTCTGTGACTTCAGGTTTGCTTTCTGGAGACTTGTCATTTTCCTTCTTCTCTGAAGTCTTACTATAGTTTATGGTGTTTGATGAGTTGATCCTTTGCTAGCACATTTGTTGTAGTATCTGGTCACAGATTCCACCTGCCACCACTTGGGGCAGGGCTTCAGCTGTTTTCTGATCCCTCCCCGTCTGCTGTAGTTGTGCTGGTAGGGCCGTTCTGTGTTTGTGCAGGCTGGCTGCAGCCACTCAGCAGGTTGCACTCCCATGGACGAGGCCTCTGCACTAGGAGGGCAGGTTGTGCATTGCCAGCAGTGGCTCTGTGCTTGGCAGGCAGGTTACTCTCACGTGGGTGGGGCTGCTGTGCTTGTTAGGAGGCTTGCTGTGCTGCTTCACTAGGTGAGAGGGACACCTATGCAGGGGCTTGGTTGCTGCCAGTGGGTTGGAAGTATTCCCATGGACAGGCCTGCTGTGGCATGGGGGGGTGCTCCTGCCGGCCACACTGTCATGCTGAAAGTATTTGCACATGGACTGGGCTACCCTCACCTTCACTCATTTGTACTGAACCCCTGTGTGAGGATCTGAGACCTGGATTGCTGCTGCCAGGGAGGGGGAAGGGTGTGCTCATCTAGTTTCACTGCTTCCCTGGGATCCAGTCCACCCACCTTCAGAAGTATGGCTGCGTGGATCTCTCAGGCACCCTGTTGTGCTGTGTAAGGAATCCACTGCTGATTAATGAATGTCCATTTAGTTGTAACTTGGAGGGAAGAGACAAAATAAACAACTCACTCTTCCAGCTGATAGAATGATGCTGACGTCTGCTTTGTAGTGGTGAGAGCCCAATGGAGAGTTTACATTGAGGCATGGTGGCATCTCCAGTCAGCTTTGTTTGCGTTACACATTGGTGCTAACAGTGCTCTAACAGTAGATACTCTACCTTGTGTTATATCCTTGGGTTTCCTTTCTTGGCTTGAGGTGACTGAGGTTCTCAAGGAAAAGGTTGCTTTTCTGCACAACTAGGCTTTGGTTGATAATTGGCAGCGATAGTTTATGCCAAAACCATCCTGGAGTCCTGTTTTCCCGTAGGAAAAAATAGGAGCTTTTCTGTTTCCCACCAGTGAGCTACTGGTAAACTATATCCATTACCTATCAGAGTGCGGGACACCTAGTTGGGGATTAATACATATTTAATGAAGGAAAGAAGGGAAGGAGGGAGAGAGAAGGGAAGGAGGAAGGGGGGGAGGGAGAGAAAGGAAAGGAAAGAAAACCCAAATCTTCTATTTTTATGTTGGTTTCTCTTACTTAGTTTGAAAGATCAGGTGTGGTTACTGGACTGGATTCTCTAAAGCTAGCGTTATTGATTTTGACCAGACTTCTGCTGTCTCTAGTTTCTGTCTGCTGTACTTCTTATCTTATGGTGGGTCATAGGGCCTGAGTAAAGAAGACCATCTAAGAATTAAATGGGCCTTATTTATGTGAGGTCATGGGATAGAGTGGTAGAGATCTGTCAACTTCTGATATATTTTGAAGGAATAGGTAGGTTATTCCATACTACAAAAGTAATTACAGATAGGCATTCAATGAAGTAAATACTATTATTTGGCAAAGATATTATCTTCATAGAGGCCTACAGAAAAGTCCAGGAGTAAAGGGACCACAGTTATTTTTTTCTTTGGAGATTATCAGGAATTTTTATAGCTACATCTGTTCTGTAGAAGGGCTTTGCTAGGGATAGTGCCATGTGACATTTACCTTCTGCAAGAATTCTGCACTCGTTTTTTGTATTTTCTGATTCCCTGCCTCTTTTTCTGCTCCAACTCCTTTCACTTGCTATCCATTTTCTTTTAAACTAGACAACATAGTATTGAATGTGTAAATTAGGCAACTGAATTTCCTATATTAAATAGAAAGAACTAGCAACTTGGCTTAAGAATTTTTCCAAATAAACCATTTTTAGGAATGTATAATTAAGTGGAAAGAGTCATCATTAAGTCATACCTATATAAAATATCGGAAAGCAAGAATGGATTGATGCTTTATCAGCTGTCATGGCTGTTTTTCTATCCGTCTAATTAGTAGGAATTATGTAAATTAAACATCCATATATGATAAATAAAAAATAAATAATAAGAGCTGGCAATGTTTTCACCAACCCTCCCAAGCCTGCTCTAACCAGGGGTGCAGTAGATATGTGTTTGAGAGCAGTGAGAATGAATATGCTGGAAATGCTACCATACTGTGCGTGATTTATAATTTGTAATTTCATCTGTTTAATGACATTTCTTTTAGGTCCTGAGTGTTCGAGTCCAGGCTAACTTTTAAATACAATCTAAGCTTTCTTTTTACATTCTGTTGTTACGTATAAAATGTGGAACAAAAATGTTTTATCTGTAAGACCTGAAGCTTTGTCAGAGGTGTTGAGGCACTTCATCCGGGTGTATGGACTGTCATAGGGAATATTTTTATTTCTGAATTAAATTTGCCATAACTTTTTCTTTTTAATTTTTAATGTTACAGAAGCCAAGGCTGCCCCCAAAGATTGTTTCATTGATGTGAATTCTAAAGGTGACAGATTTGGCAATTGTGGTTTCTCTGGCAATGAATACAAGAAGTGTGCCACTGGGTAAGTGGAGGCCAGGTCGTAAAGGAGTATGGCAGGCTGTGAGACCAGTCATCGTAGTCTCTTCTCTGACTCCTTGTGACTGCCGACTTTCTCCCGCTTAAATGCCTAACTTTTCAGACTTACGATGTTGTAAAACAAGGCTTCAGAGACACCCTGAATCGAACGGGTAAAATAGTTCACCCTTTGACATCACCTGTCTAAAAGATAGTGGCTTTTAGAATCTTACTTTGTTTTTGTTCTACCATGAGAACCCCGAGTAAACACTCTTCCTCCTCTTCCTTTCATTAAAAGATTATGCTGCTAATCCTACAGAATTTAGCAGGAATTTAGGTAATCCTAAAGTTACCTACAGAATTAATTCTGTACTTCATTATTTTCTTCTAGCTCTATATAATTTTAAAGTGACAAATTGAAACCTTTTTTCTATAACGTTTACTCATTGTAAATTAATAATATTAAAAAATTATATATGAGAAAACTCATCCACAATCTCAATCCATATATATGCACTCATTTCGGTGTATTTCTTCCCTTTTTTGTTTCTGTGCACTGTGTATACACATATTGACATTTTACATAATTGGAATTATTCTCTAATACTGTGTATCTTTTCTTCTACCCACTCTACCTCCTACTCTGCCTGTTAGGCTAAACAACTGTGGTGAAACGATGCTTACTAAGAAGAAATAACAACATGACCTTCATATCGCTAAATCCAACAGACATTACTTGAACTTTCAGTACCATTCAACTATGTTGACCATTTTCTCCTTTTTAAGAAACCTCTTTCCTTGGCTTTTGTGTATAATGTTCTTCTAGTATTTTTTCTATGTTTCTGGATACTTCTTTAATGTGTTTATTTGTAGGCTCATCTTTTTATACCCAGACATTAAATGCTGTGAAATGCTTCAGCTATCCTGGGCTACTTTGGCCTTCTGCCACAGGGCCTCTGCACATGCTGTTCCTTCTTCCTGGCATGCTCTTCTCTCCCTTCCAGATCTTAGTTCGAGTATGATTTCTCTAAGCTAGACTTCCTCAACTGCCTTAACAGGACCGGATATCCCTTTTATAGGTGTTCTTAATGCTATCAGCTTCTTTAAATTTTTTTAAATTTATTTTAAATTAATTTTGTTCTAATTCTTTAAAAATTAGTTATCCACTTAAGGTGTATTTCACAGAATATTCAGAATATACCTTTCTTAATATATAAAACAGAATAGATTGAGGGAGTTTAAAAACCAAGAAAGTGTTTCAAAAGGGGATATGAACATAATTGTTTTGATTTTCTATCTTGTGTAGTCTCAAAAGTAGTTGTAGAGATAAGTTCTCTTGCGTTTATATAGCACTGTTTTTCTGGGGAATTCAAACTATTATTCTCAATAAATTTTTAGTGTATTTCAATTCCATGAGGAGATTTTTATGTCCAAACCACTGCCTTAGCAAGAACAATCATTTAAAAATGATACTGCCTTAGAATAAAATAGGTAGTTTAATAGGTAATTTTCCAGATAAAAGGAAAGTAAGATACAGTTCTAGACATAACATTTTCATGATTCTTTTATGGTGTTTAGCAAAAACCACGGAGGGCTCTGTCCTGCATTTTGGGGAGATTGGACCCATCTTGGCTATCATAATTATTCTAAATCAACATGAGAAAAGTAGCAACTTGAAGGTTGAAGAAAGGATAAACTGGTTAAAAAGTTGTATGCTTCTTTTTCATTGAATTTGATATGTTTTCAGTTCATAACACTTTCTAACTTACATTGTTATTTCTCCTTTGACTCATGAGTTACTGAAAGTGTATTGCGGATTTCCAAATATTTGAGACTATTCTAGTTATGTGTTTGTATTTGATTTCTAGTTTAATTCCATTGAGAACATACTCTGTATGACTTGAATTCTTTACAGTTTCTTGAGATGTGAATTGTTGCCCAGCAAATGGTCTGTTTGGTGAATGTTCCATGTGCAATTGTAAAAAAAAAAAAAAAAAAAAAAGTGCCTTCTGCAGTTGTTGCATGTATTATTCTATAAATGTTAAGTAAGTTAATGGTCTTTCCCACCCTTCTATATCTTTGATGTGTGTGTGTTTTATCTGTTTGTCCTTCAATTTCTGAGAGAGGTATGTTAAAATCTCAAGCTGTGATTATGAAGTTGTCTATTCCTCCTTTTAGTTTTATACATTTTTGCTGTATATGTTTTGAATTTGTCTTCTTAGGTGCTTATGTTATTAGGAATACACATTTGAAGGTAGACTCTTTGGGTTCGAATCCTACTTCAGCCACTTAAGATCTCTGAGACTTTGGACAAGTTGCTTCACTTATAACTCGTTTTCCTCTTGTGAAATGGGGATAATAATGGTACCTGAAGTTCTGAAGACTGAATGAGGTGATGGATGTTAGTACTAAGAAGAGTGTCTGGTTCCTCATAGGACTCATCATTATTGTCATCATCGTCAGTGTCTTTATAATCATCCTCATCATAGAAAATGTATAAAATCTAGAAAAACCTAAAGAAAGTGATCACATGTAGCCCTACATCCAGAAATACCCCGTTAAATTTTTGTGGTATTTCCTTCTCGTGTATATATATTCATAAACATGTCTATGTGTGTCATACATATATATAGACACACACGTATGTGTGCAGAGAAACCCACATCTCTATGTATAAACAAAATTGCCTCCTATGATTTATACTGTTTTCTAAATTGATGTGTTCACTTTCCACTATATTAGGAGCGTTTATAGGATGAACCCAGCTTCTTTTAACCATTTCTTTGTATTAGAAATTTGATTTGTTTCTAGTAATTTGCTATTTTTTAACAAGGCTGTGATAAATAGAGTTTAAGTATTTTTTTGTTTCTCTGATTATTTTCTTAGTAGATTTTTCTTAGTCAAAGGATAGGGAGGATAGTTTCTAGGGTCTTCATTGATACTTCCAAATTGACCTTTAATGTGGTTAGCTGATTTGTGTTTCCACTGCCCCCTTACCAATGCCAGCGTATTATCTTTAAAAATGCTTTTCCCATGTGTTATGTCAAATAGATATTTCAGTTTTGTTTTAAATGAATTTGTAAATAATTACTTAATTTTTTCTATTGTTGAAAAAATGTTTAAAGGGATATAGAGAAAATGTGACTTGCACGCCTATCCTCTTTTTCTCTGTTCCCACCCTACCCCTGAGGTACCTATTTCTTTTAGCTTCTTGTATGTCTTTCCAGAGTTTCTTTTTTTTTTTTAAAGATTTTATTTTTCCCTTTTTCTCCCCAAAGCCCCCCGGTACATAGTTGTATATTCTTCGTTGTGGGTCCTTCTAGTTGTGGCATGTGGGACGCTGCCTCAGCGTGGTTTGATGAGCAGTGCCATGTCCGCGCCCAGGATTCGAACCAACGAAACACTGGGCCGCCTGCAGCGGAGCGCGCGAACTTAACCACTCAGCCCCTCCAGAGTTTCTTTATGGAAATATATACTCCTATTCCCCACCCCACTTCCTCCTTTCTGTTGTGCATACTGCAGATGCCGCTGTACACGTTGTATTGTTCTGTTTCACTGAAAGAGCTGTCTTGTTTCTTAGTACATAGATGGCATCATCTTTTTAAACTTTTTAAATGAAAAATTTCAAATGTACAGAGGAGTAGAAAGAATAGTATGATGAACACCCATATATCCCAGACTGAAACACTGGTAATATTTTATTATATTTACTTTGTCTAGACTTTGCTGAACCATTTTTAAATAAATTATAGGCATTATGATACTTTGCTTCTAAATTCTTCAGCATTCATCTCCAACATATAAGGCCATTCACAACACCATTATCATACCTAACAAAATTAACAATTTCCTAATATCGCATAATACCTGGTCAATATTAAAATTTCTCCAATTGCTCTCAAATTGTCTTTCATAGCTGTTTTTTTCTTACATCTGGACTCAAACAGGGATCACTCATTGCATTTAGTTGTCATGTCGCTTAAGTCACTTTTAATCTAAAATATTCTTCTTCACTTTATTTTTTTCTTTTCAGTGACAGTGAGCTGAGGAAATGACTGGGCCAGTGGTCTTTTAGAATGGCCCGTGTTCTGGATTTGTTTGATAGTTTTTTCTCAATGTAGCTTAACTTGTATCTCTATCCCCTGAATTTTCTATAAATCAGAAGTTAAATCTAAAGTCTTGATTAGATTCAGGTTAAACATTTTGGGGAAGAATATGCCATAAGTGGTGTATTATATCAAGAAGGCACATAATCCTGGATTGTCTTATATAAGTGTTACTAAGTGGCCATGACTAGATCTTGCTATTGTAAAGTTATATTTCTCTCATTGCAACTGTCAAGTAATATGTGAAGTGGTGATTTTGTGTCATATGAGTATGGAGCTCCCCACCAATGTTTCACCTCATGGTTTTAGCATACATTGATGCTCCTTGTCTGAAGCAATTATTCTATTGAGGCTTGAAATAGAATTTTCTTTTTATTAATATGATAACAAACATCTCTTAGCTTTGTTGGCTGTTTGCATTTCTTATTTTGTAAATTTCGTGTTTACATCTTTGCTGTTGAATTTTTTCTCTTGAAATGGTTATCCTTTTCTTATTGATTTGTAACGGTTTTTTATATATTAAGAGTATTTTCCTTTTAATCTTTAATATGTTGTCAGGACTACTTATGAAACACTGAGTATGTCATAGCAACACAAATTTTGGTAGGTTCCAACACATGTTAACTGAGGTCTACTTTGCAGTATGCTTTATTTTAGAAGTTTTCATATATAATTCAAACAAGTATGTGAAATAGGCATTATTCTCTATGGTTTTTCAGATGAAGAGACTGAAGCTCAGAAAGTTTAAGCGCTTTACATAGGTTATCTAGTGAATAAATATAAAGTTGGGACAAAATGACTAACTCTTAAATACCGATGGAAGGAGGAGGAGACGTAATAGTGGCATGTGTAAAGAATAAATAGGGCTTTTAGCTAGTGGTAAGTTTGGGGGCATCAGTTGTGTAATGTAGTTACCGTAAAAGCTACTGTAATCTTGGGCTTACTAGAGTAAAGTATCTAGGATAAAGGAAATGAGAGCTCCGTTTTCTTCTTTGCTTGTCAGGCTACAGCTGAAATTTCATGCTCCGCTCTGAGCACTGTGCTTCAAGAGGCAGTGAGACAAACTGGAACATATTTAGAGGGGAGTGTCCTTGTTGCATGAGAAATGATTGTAGGATATTGTCCTGGTGAAGTATTTAGGAGCTCCATGTTAATTGTCCTGAGTTAGCTATCATGTGGAAGAAGGAAAAGACATTATCTGTGTGGTCTCATGTGGAAGATCTGGGACCAATGAGGAAAAGTTATGGGGAGATAGATTTTATCTCAAGAAGTAAAAGAATGTTATGATAGCCAGAATGGGAATTTTCAGGAGGTAGTAAGTTAGAGGAATTAGAAAACAATATCGTATAGTGACCTGGCAGTGAAATCCTAGAGGAGATTCAAGTATAGGGTAGGTGCTTGGATGAGAAGACAATCAAATAGGAAATTTCAGTACAGCATCATAAGAGTTGATGTTAGGGGTGCTCAGTGTGTTACGAAAGGCTGTAGGAAGGACATTTGACTCGCACAGCCTTGGTGATAGGAATTGTAGTCAGGGATGGCTTCATAGAGTTCTAATACTGAATTAATGAATGAATTAGTGAATTAATGAGTTAATGAATTGAGTCTTTAAGTAATTAACTAAGAGTTAGCCAAACCAAGAAGGGTGGAATCCTTTCTTAGTCATTTTAGGTTACAGAGTCTAATTTTCTCCTTACCTTAATTCTGTAAGAAGACACACTTGAATTTTGGTATAGTTCTGTTATTTTCTGTGTAATAGTATTTATAAAATTATATCATATTTATAAACAAATTTATTAGTTTCTGAGCCCTAGACAGATAGCGAGGAGGGATTAGGTATGGGGAAAGAGGGAGCATCAGCACCACCTGGTACCCCACTAATTTAAACTTTAGCATCCACATATCTCTTTTATTCTCTCTCTACCATGTTTAAGGAGAGCTGCATTGGTCTCTGTTGCTCTTACACTCTTTTTCTGTTGAGAGTCCCTTCAGCTAAGTCTCTGTAAATCTCTGTCTCTATATAAATATATAATCTTTCTTTTGTGTCTACACTGGATGCATTTTATGTTTGTGTTATTTCTCTCTCTTTATAGGAATGCTTTATGTGGAAAACTTCAATGTGAGAATGTACAAGACATGCCTGTATTTGGAATTGTGCCTGCTATTATTCAGACTCCCAGTAGAGGCACCAAATGTTGGGGTGTGGATTTCCAGCTAGGATCAGATGTTCCAGATCCTGGGATGGTGAATGAAGGCACGAGATGTGATGTTGGAAAGGTAATCAAAATGTTTTCTATTTACAAAGTAAAATTTTAAAAACTTGAAAAATTATTATACACAGTAAGTGGTTGTTCTTTTTTGATTATGAAAGAAATCTGTATTTATTGTAGAGATTTTGGAAAATACAAAGCCCACCAAGAACAAGATTAAGAATAGCTATAAATCTTCTATCTAGATTTCTTCATTGGGGTCATATGTTATAACCTGTGGTTTCTGTGTTGCAAGATACTGTGCATATTTCTGTCCCCTATCAATGTGCTATAATTTGTTGGTCAGGCTGCTATTATTGGCACACTTAGGTGATTTCCAGGATTTTGGATGGATATGTGTGCGCATGCATGCATGCATGTCTCTGCATTAGAAACGTCGTAGTTCTTGTCCTGCTCATGCTCCCTGCTCCCTTAACCACAGCTGTTTGGATCAGATATGAGCCAAGAGTTGGTCAGCCCCAGACTTATTATCAGTGGTTCCATATGCGAAGATGAGCTAGACCAAATTCCTTTTTTTGGGAATATATAATTAAAGAAAGGTAGTTAAGAGTAGGGTAGGAGCTAAGAATTGTTTGAGAGATGCCATGAAGTAGGAGCAGGGCTAAAAGAGTTATGGCGAGCTTAAGCCTCATACAAGAGATATAAGGGAGCAGGATTGTTCAGCAAGTTGAAGAAACCGACTCAGAGCAGAAGGGAGGAGGAGGAGGAGAGAGAACACAGCTGACCGATGATGTGACACATGCCAAAGACAGGCGGGCCTTCAAGTTAACTCACTTCCTGCCAAGTTTTCAGCTCCAATTCTGTTCCTCACCTCTTACAGAAAGACCCTGATATTTTTGTGCCTGTCCTTGCTGCTACATAAGCTTGACTGCTGCAGGTATTATAAACAAAGCTGAGGTAAATGGCTTTCTAAATAAATTTTCAGAACATCCTGATTGTTTCCTGAGGTTAAACTTCTATAATGGTATGCATGCTTTTAAGGTTTGTATATAGTTTTGCCAAATTTCTCTTTAGAAACGTTTTTACTAGTTTGCCTTTCAACCAATTTTCAATAATAAATGTTTTAATTTTTCACACCATAGTCAAGATTAGCTGCTGTTGTTTTAAAGCTTTCATTGGTAATTTCCTTTTTATTTTACTTTTTCTTGATTATTGGTGATTTTGAATTTTTTTCTCTCTTATATTTCTTTATTTTTTTATGATTTGCTTATTGATGTTCCTTGTGTGTTTAAAAATTGGTGTGTTTTTCTTATCGATTTTAAATAACTTTAACTTACGTCATATAAAACATAATGTAATATATATGACATTTTTGCCCAGTTTATTGCGTCTCTCTTTCTTTTGATTTTAGTATTTTTTTCCATGTTTACATTTTTATGTATTCACATCTGTTATTCCTTTCCTTCATGGTTTCTAAATTTGCTTACATATTTTACAAGACCTTTCTCAGTATAGTATCAGATCATTATTCTCTTGTATTTTCTAGTAGGTTTTTTGTTTTAACACTTGTCTCTTTAATCCAGGGGAATATTGAGTGTGTATAGTATGAAGTTGGCATTTTTTTTTCTCCTTTTGTCATTTTCATTCAGAAATGATTCCTATATGTTGAGTTCTAATGTTATTTTTTTCAGAATGGTTTATCATTTGCCTTAAGCTCAGTTATAATCTCTCCCCTCTAATTTGAAATCCTATTTAAATTACTTGTTAAATTTGTATATATACTTGGGCTTGATTTTTGGCTTTTCTCTTCGTGTCTATTGATCTGTCTGACTACTCGTGTCAGTACTGCTTTGTTTTAGTTTTGTTGGTTTTATATTTTTAATGTCTGGCCATACAAATGCACCCTCAGTTTTTCCCCATAGTTTTCTTGGCTGTTTTATTCATTTATCATTTCAGATGAACTTGAGATCATTCTGTCAAGGTGCAAAATAAATAAATAAAAGAGCTTTGGAATTTTGCTTGGGATGACATTAAACTTATAAGTTTATAATGGGGAAAACTGACATGTTTCCGTTATTGATTCTTCTCATGGAAGAGCATGAGATGTCTCTTCATTTTGGGGGGGTCTTTTCTTAAAGATTTAGCTATAAAGATCCTTTCTATTTTTTTTGTTAGTTTTATTCCTAGGTATTTTATGTTTTATTGCTATTATGAATAGGCCCCTTTTCTCCTATTATATTTTCTAATTTGTTAGGTTATACTTTCAAATTGGTTTTTATTGAGAATAAAAGCTATTTTGGTTATATTTTTTACTGAGTATTATTGATATTCAGAAAAAAATCTTCATTTGTATTTATTTTGTTATCAGCTATATACTTAGTGATACATATTTTTATTGTTGGTTGTATTAGAATTTCCTGGGTAAACGGTCATCGTCTGTAAAAGATGAAAAGTTGATTTCCTCTTTTGATATTTACATTTTGGACTTATTTTCTTGGGTAATTGCAATGATAGCACTTTCAGAATAATTTTAAATAATAATGATGATAGTGTACGTCTTTGTCTTGTCCCTAACTTGACTGCATCTAACTTTGTAAGGTTATGTATGATTTTGGCTATTGGCTTAGGGTAGAGAGTATTTTTCATTTAATGAAGTATCCTTTTAATCCTAATTAATAAGAATAATAAAGTAATAGATTTAAAATTTTATAAGTAGTTTTTTCAACAGCTATTGAAATAACCATTATTTTCCTTTGAACTATTGATGTGCTGTTATATCAATAAATTCCCTAACATCAAATTATCTTTACATTACTGGAGCAAACATTTGTAACATTGAATTTTTTTAGATATATTCTTGGATTCTATGTGCTGGTGAATATACTTTTGTATTTCTGAAGCTGTATACTTACAATTTTTTTTGAATTTATGAAATTTTACTCTGGATTATAGTCAGTACTCTTAAGTCTCATAAAAACTCAGCTAATACTGAATTAAAGTATAGCCAGAAATTTATTGATTTAAATCACAAAATTAAAGAGCTTTGGACCCCAGAATCGCAGATAATGTTTCTGCAATTCTTTTCCCATATCTCTCATCTCTGCCTTTCCTCATTGGTTCTTTTCTTTCCCCAGCTTTATTGAGATATAATTGACATATTATATAAAGTTAAGGTGTACAATGTGTTGATTTGATACATGTATATGTTGTGAAATGTTTATCACAATAAATTTAGGTAAAACATTCGTTACCTCATATAAATACGACATTTTTTGTGTGAGAACATTTAAGATTTACTCTCTTAGAAACTTTCAAGTACCGTATTGTGAGCTATAATTACCATGATGAATATTAGATTCCCAGAATGTATTCGTCTTATAACTGGAAGTTTGTACCCTTTGACCAACGTCTCTCCATGTCTCCTATTCTCTAGCCCCCACCAGCCATTCTACTCTCTGTTTCTATGAATTTGGCTTTTTGTTTTTGGTTCCACATATCATTGAGATCATTCAGTATTTGTCTTTCTCAGTCAGACTTATTTCACTTAGCATAATGCCCTCAAGGTCCATCCGTGTTGTTGCAAATAGCAGGATTGGTTGTTCAGGAATATGTTATTTAATTTCCATATTTTTGTGAATTTTCCAGTTTTCCTCCTGTTATTGATTTCTGGTTTCATTCTGTTACCATTGGAAAAGATACTAGATCTGATTTTGGTCTTAAATTTGTTACGTCTTGCTTTGTGGCCCAACATATGATTTATCCTGTAGAATGTTTTGTGTGCGCCTGAGAGGAGTATCTATCTTGCTGCTGTTGCATCGAATGTTCTGTGTGTGTCTGTTAGGTCCATTTTGGTCTACAGTGTTCTTCAGGTTCATTGTTTCCTTATTAAATTTCTATCTGGATGATCTATCCAATGTTGAAAGTGGGGTATTGAAGTCTCTTACTGTTATCTTATTGCTGTCTATTTCTCCCTTCAGTTCTGTTATTATTTGCTTTAAATATTTAGGTGCTCCAATGTAGGGTGCATATACACTTAAAATTCTTATGTCCTCTTGATGAATTGATCCCTTTCTCACTAGTGACCCTCTTTGTCCCTTGTGACTGATGTTGACTGAAAGTCTATTTATAAGTAATATAAGTGTAGCCACTCCTACTCTCTTTTGGTCACCATTTGTATGGAATATCTTTTTCCATCCCTTCACTTTCTACCTATGTGTATACTTAAAGCTAAAGTGAGTCTCTTGTAGGCAACAAGTTATTAGATCTTGTTTTTTTCAATCCATTCAGCCTCTTCCTGTCTTGATATGGAAATTTAGTTCATTTAAGTTTAATGTAATTATTGATAGGTAAGGACTGACTTATTGCCATTTCATTAATTGTTTATTGACTGATTTTTAGTTCTTTTGTTCATTTCTTCCTCTCTTACTGTCTTCCTTTGTGATTTATTTTTGGTAGTGTATGCTTTTAGTTCCTTTCTCTTTTGTGTATCTACTTTAAGTCTTTTTCCTTTGTGGTTACCATGTGTCTTACATAAAACATTTTATAGATATAACAGTCTGTTTTAAGCTGATAACAATTTGCTTCCAATTGCACACACAAACTATACACTTTACTTTTCCTCTCCTTGTATTTTATGCTATTGTGTCACACTTTACATCTTTTTATATTGTGCATCCATTAACAAACTATGGTACCTATAGTTATTTTTAATATTTTTAAAAAAACTTTTATACTAGAAGTAAAGTGATTTATACACCATCATTACAGTATTAGGGTATTCTGAATTTGACTATATGTTTACCCTTTACCAGTGAGTTTTATACTTTTATATGTTTTCATATTGTGACTTAGTCTCCTTTGATTTCAACTTGAAGAACTCTCTTTAGCATTTCTTGTAAGGCAAATCTAGTGATGATGAACTTCCTTAGCTTTTGTTTGTCTGGGAGTATTTTTAACTCTCCTTCATTTCTGAAGTACAGTTTTGCCAGGTATAGTATTTTGGTTGGGAAGTTTTTCATTCCGCACTTTGAATATATCAACCTATTCTCTCTTGGCTTGCAAGATTTCCTTAGAAGAATTCACTGATAGCTGAATAGGGGTTCCTTTGTATGAAATGAGTCATTTTCTCTTGCTATTTTCACAATTCTCTCTTTATCTTTGACTTTTAACATTTTGATTATTGTGTGTCTCAGAGTACTCTTCTTTGGGTTGATCTTGGTTAGGGTCCTTTGAGCTTCCTGTACCTGAATGTCCGTATTCTTTCAAGATTTGGGAAGTATTCCACTATTATTTCTCTAAATAAACTTTCTGCCTCTTTCTTCTCCTTTTGGGCCTCCTATGCTGCTAATGTTTTTTCGCTTGATGGTGTGCCATAATTAACATAAGCTTTCTTCACTCTTTTTCATTCTTTTTTTCTTTTTGTTTTTCTAACTGGCTAATTTCAAATGATCTGTCTTTGAGTTCACTGATTCTTTCTTCTGGATGATTAAGTCTGTGGTTGAAGCTCTCTGTTGAATTTTTCATTTCTGTCATTGTATTTTTCAGCTCCAGGATTTCTGTTTGGTTCCTTTTTATGGTTTCTACTATTTTACTAAATTTCTCATTTTGTTTGTTCATTGTTTTCCTGATTTTGTTTAGTAGTCTATCTCTGTTCATTTCATTCTGTTCCTTTAAAATGATTATTTTAAATTCTTTGTCAGGCAAAATATAGATCTCCATTTCTTTGGGATCTTTTATTGGAGCTGTATTAATTTCCTTTGGTGGTGTCATATTTGCCTGATTCTTTAATGTAGCCTTGCACTGGTGTCTGTGCATTTGAAGGAGCAAACACCTCTTTTAGTCTTTACAGACTAGTTTCAGCAGGTGGAGACCTCCTGTCTGTTCTTTATGCTGATGGGATTACCTCCAGAATCTCAGGCTGGGTTACAGCTGATTACAAGGCTGTCTCTGGGTCTGCCGTGGGGTCTGTGATTGATGGGCTTGTTATCAGGGTCTTGGATGCTAACTGCTCCCTAGGTAGATTGAACTGGCTCCAGTACCTTGTTCAGTAGGGTTGCCCTGGGACAAAGGTCTGCTTCAGAGTCCACAGTTGGGTCCTCAGACAGCAGGCCTATTACCGGGTACACGGACAGGTGTGGTTCTCACTAGATAACTCAGAGGGCTGCTCTCTGTTTCCTAGTTGAATCCCTCAGTGGGCAGGACTGGCCCAGGACTGTCGCTGACATGGGCTGGAACCAAATCCCAGGGCTGTTTCAGCTTCCACAGCCAAGGTTGAGGTCTGTAGACCTGGCTCCTGAGGCTCGAATGGGTGTGTCACCTGCCAGGTCCCTGGATGTTGCTGGACTGCTCCCTGACCTTGGCTAGAGGGGCTGGGGCTGAGTATAGGGCTAGTTCAGGATCTCCTGAGGCATAAACATGAGTATCTCCCTCTGGATCCCTGTGTTGGCAGGACTGCTTGCAGACTGAGGCTGGAAAGTGCTGGAACCAAATGTGGAGCCATTTCAGGATATCTAGGAGTGAAAATGGGAGCGTTTCCTTCTAGTTCCCTGGGCCAGAAAGACTGCTGTGGATGCGAATGGGAAGTGCTGGAGCCAAGTAGAGGGTCCTTTCAGTATCTTTGAGCATGCAGGAGATAGGAGTGCCTCCTTCTGGGTCCCTCAGTTGACAGATCTGTTGGTAGACTGTGGCTGTGATGGGGCTGGAGCTGAGTATAGAGTCCTTCAGAATTTCTGGGGGTGCAGCTGGGAGTGTCTCCTTCTGGGTCCCTGTGCCAGCAGGACTGTTCATAGACTGCAGTTGGTAGGGACTGGGGCCAAGTATAGGGCCCTTTCAGGACCTCTGGAGGTACGAAAAGGACTTTCTTCTGCCTGGTCCCTGTGCCAGCAGGCCTGCCTAGTATAGGACCCTTTCAGGATCTCTGGGGGCATAGATGGGACTTTCTCCCTCCGGGTTCCTGTGTGAGCAAGCCTGTTTGAGGACTGTGGCTGGAGGGGCCTGGAGTTGAGCCCTTTCAGAATCTATAGTCTGACTGAGTTTGGCAGGCTTACCTCCAGGGACTCCTGGACCGTGGCTTGGACGGGCTAGAGCCAGTTCATGGACAACTTCAGAGTCTACAGCAGGGACTGAGGTCTGTATGCTTATTACCTGATGCACAGGTGGATGTGACTCCTCATGGGTGCCTTGGTGTATGGTGCTGGTGACAGACCCAAAGCCAAATGGGGCTGTAGCCAAGTCCTCAGGGATAAGGAGCTGTTTCTGTGTCTGTAGCCAGGACCATGGTTGGTAAGTCAGCCTCCTGGGTGTGAGCCTGCCTTCTCAAAATGTGCTCTCCTCAGTCTTGGACTGCACGGGTTTCATAGTCTCCTGCCTGGATTCCAGAGCTCCCGCAAAGGCACTTTGGTCTGTGGATGGATTCCAAATTGTTATTGTTGAGGAGAGGGGGATGTAGTTGATGGACATCTTATTTGGCCATCTTGCTGATGTCACTCCTCTCTTGTTGGCTTTATTTCCTCGTGCTACACACAGATCTTTACCATATAACAGGGAAAAACCAACCTCACATTTTTCCAGCACCTCAGAGCTAGGTAGGTTTGTTTTTTCTCCAGCTGGAAGTCAAGACATTCTGGAAAAAGAATGTAATGTACAGCTAGAAGGACCAGTTGTAATGTCCAGAGGAATAAAGGAATACGATTGCTAGGACCTGGAGTTCCTGTTCTCCCACATGCTTAATCCTCTGCTATGAGGGGAGATGGAGAGTTAGGTAAATTTCTCAGAAAAAAGAAAAAGAGATGGGAAATCATATTGGGTAGGAGAAGGGAAAAAAGTCAACAAAATACAGAAATGAAAGTAATAAAATAGTTAGACACCACTACAGCCAAGTTTTATTATAGTCTTATCTGTTTTTTGCAGTTTCAGTACCTGAGGTTGGCCATTAGTGGGAGTGTCTTCGTCTGCTTAGGCTGCCATAAAAATTACCATCTGCTGTGTGGTTTAAGCAACAGAAATTTATTTCTCACAGTTCTGGAGGCTGGGAAGTCCAAGATCATGGTGCTGTCAAGGTAGATTTCCTCCTTGGGCCTCTACTCTTGGCTTGTAGGTGGCTACCATCTTGCTGTGTGCTCACGTGACCTCGTTGTTGTGCATGCAGGGGAAGAGAGAGAAAGAGAGCGCAAAGTCTGGCATCTCTTCTTATAAAGGCTTTAATCCACTGGATGAGCGCTCTTCTCTCATGACCTCATCTAACCCTAATTGCTTCCCAAAGGCCTCATCTCCTAATGCCGTCACATGAGGGTTAGTGCTGCAAGATACGAATTTTGAGGGGGCACAGACATTGAGTCCATAACACAGAGCCACTAGAATGGACTTTGGTTGGTAGAAATAGGATAATTTCGCTCCTGCCTCATGCCCATGTAGTTTTCGCTCTTGAGTTGTGCATCCTGCCCAGTGTGCCTAAAGTCTGTTTTCCCTCAACATTTGCACATTTCAGTTGTTTCGAGTGTTTGTTTGTTCTTGGTCTGGGCATGAGTGAGAAATATTGATCAGTGTATTAGGGTTCTCCAGAGAAACAGAACCAATGGTGTGTGTGTGTGTGTGTGTGTGTGTGTGTGTGTATAAGATTTCTTACAAGGAATTGCCTTATGATTATGTAGGCTAACAGATCCTTAGATCTGCATTGTGCAAGCTGGAGACCCAGAAGAGCTGATGATGTAGTTCCAGTCTGAAGGCCAGCAGGTCTGAGACCGAGAAAGAGCTTATGTTTCTGTTTAGATCCAGAAATGGGAAAAGAAAAACAGTGTCCTAGCTTGAAGCCAGACAAGTAGGAGAAACTCTGTCTTATTCAGTTAAACGTCAGCCTTTTAGTTTTATTTAGGCCATTAACTGATTGGTGAGCCACAACATAAGAGAGGGCAATCTGCTTTACTCAGTTGATCAATTTATATGTTAAGCACATCCAAAAACACCCCAGAGAAGCACCTGGAATAATATTTGCACAAATATCTAAGCACTCTGTGGCCCAGTCAAGTTGATACATAAAATTAATCATCGTAAGTCCAACCCTTGTCAGCTTGATGCCCATATGCCTCTCCTTATACTGTACATAGTCTCCAAGTGAAGATAACAACATGGTCATAATCCCACCTAACATGACACAACTAACCTGCATACAACTGAAAATGCACTAAATCCTGCCTCAAAGGAGAGATAAAGTCCTTGAGCATTGATTACTTTTCTTGATATCCTGTAGCTGAAATCCTATGATGTTAACAATACTTAAGTACTGTGATATAAAGTCGATACATCTTATGTTACATGATAAGGGAATAAGAGAGGGGAAAAAGCCAAAGGTATTTCATACATGTACACACATACAAACATACTCATAACAAAATAAGGAAGAAATACACATGACAGTTAAAGTCCTGTTCCTGTAACTGGTCACATGATTATAGCTGATATTTTTAACTATCTTCTTCCACTTCTTCCATCCTATATTCTCTTTTCCTTCAGCAAGCACCTCAGCTGGTCATGATTCTTTACTTGGCAGGGTGAACCCAAACTTTATTCCTGGAGGCTCTGGGCCATTAGGAGTCTTGCCTGGATTGGGTTGTTGTAGTTTTCCATTAACCATAATCACAGGGCATGGTGGTACTAAGAGATGCCCTAAGGGATCTCTTGTATTCAGACATACTCTTCCTTACCTCCACTGTGGAGGAGCAGTCCAGTTTCCCCTTGGTAGTCAGGATCAGTCCACCCTAGCCAGCGCAGGAACTCCCTTTGCCTGTTCGTTCAGAGGCTTGAGGACTCTAGAGTAGCTGAGCATCAGTCTTAACTTCCAGTTCAGTGGGATGATTGTTGTGTCTCCTGATGGAAGCCTTCCTCCCTCTAGAACTAAGACCTCTAGGCTAGCAGAGCATAAGGTTGTGGGAACAGGAAGCAAAAATTTTGCTAGTGGGTCAATAGGAGAAGTAGTGAGTGGTGCCATTCCACTTCCACCCCTTGATTCCTTGACCCATGAATCCTGGCTGTGGGAGAAACAGCACATTATATTGGACACTGATTCAGAGCATACACAGCTTTCTGGAGAACCTTGCCCCTTCCTGCAAGGTACTGCCACCTAGCTGGCATTGTAACTGAACTTTCTAAAGGCCATTCTACCATTTCATCACACTAGCTGCTTCAGGATGGTGGGGAACATGATAAGACCAGTGAGTTCCGTGAGCATGGGCCCGTTCTATCACTGCATTTGCTGTGACATGAGTTCTTTGATGGGAAGCAATGCATTGTAGAATACCATGATGGTGGATGAGACATTTTGTCAATTCACCGATGGTAGTTTTGGCAGAAGCATTGCATCTAGGGAAGACAAATCCATAGCCAGAGTAAGTGTGTATTCCAATAAGAACAAAATTCTGCACCCTCCATGATGAAAGAGGTCAAATATAATCAACCTGCTGCTAGGTAGCTGGCTGATTGCCCCGAGGAATGGTGCCATATCGGGGACTCAGTGTTACTCTATGCTGCTGGAAGATTGGGAATCAGTGGCCGAGCCCAGTTGGCTTTAATGAATGGAGGTCCATGTTGCTGAGCTCATGCATAACCTCCATCACTGTTACCATGGCCACTTTGTTCATGAGCACACTGGGCATTGACAGGGATGGCTGGGGGAAGAGTCTGACTGGTATCCACAAATGGAGTGGCCTATCCACTTTTGATTCTTAAAATCCACCTGTGCTGAGGTCACCCTTTGGTGAGCGTTCACATGGGACACAAATATTTTCATTTTTTGCCCAGTCATATAGTTCTTTTCATATAACTCTTCCCCAAATTTCCTTCTCACCGATTTTCCAATCATGCTTTTCTCAAGTCCCTGACCATCTAGCCAAACCATTGGCCACAACCCATGAATTGATATATAAAGCATGTCTGGCCATTTCTCTTTCCAAGCAAACTTCCAAGAGAACAGCCTGGTACACTGCTTGAGATTTTGTCCCTTGGGAGGACTTCCCTTCACCGTTATTCTTCAGGGATGTCCCAGAAAGGGGCTGTGATGTTGCAGCTGTCCACTTTTGGGTGGTGCCTGCATATTGTGCAGAACCATCTGAAAACCAGGCCTAAGTCTTCTTTTCCTCTCTCAACTGATCAGAGAGAACTCACTATGAGGCCATAGGTGCAGGCTGCCAGAGAGAAGACAGTGTAGCAGGAATGGAGACCATGGGCAATTGGGCCATTTCTTTTATTTTCTTTTTGAGGAAGATTAGCCCTGAGCCAACATCTGCCACCAATCCTCCTCTTTTTGCTGATGAAGAGTGGCCCTGAGCTAACATCTGTTGGGCCATTTCTTCATGTAACTCACTAGTCCCTTCAGGGCCTGCTCAGGCTGTATCATGTATGTACCACTTTCATTTGATGATGAAATGCTGCTGTGCATTCAGTCTCTACAAAGGCCCAGCAGCAGGCTAAGAGCTGTATCTCAAAAAGAGAGTGGTTATCTGCAGAGGATGGCAGAGCTTTTCTCTGAAATCCTGAGGGCTTGCAGTGCTCTTCACCTGTAGGAAACTGCCAGAGGAGCATCACTGTCTGCCACTGACCCTTCAATCACCGTTGGATCTGCTGGATCATGTGGCCCAAGTGGCAGAGCAGTTTGCTTGTCATCCTAGACCTGTTGCAGAGCCTTCTCTTGCTCTGGTCTGCACTCTACTAGCAGCTTTTCAGGTCACTTGATAAATAGGCTAGAATAGCATGCCCAAATGAGGAATATGTTGCTGCCAAAATTGAGAGGCCAACTAGGTGTTTTACCTCTTTTTGTGGTTGTAGGTATGGCCGGATGCAACAGCTTATCCTTCACTTTTGAAGGGAAATCTGGGCATGTCCCACCCCACTGGGCCCCTAGAAATTTCACTGAGGTAGAAGACTCCTGAATTTTTGTCACATTTATTTTCCAACTCTGGCACACAAATGTCTTACCAATTGGTCTATGGTAGTGGCTACTTCTTGCACGCTAGGTCCCCTCAGCATAATGTCATCAACATAATGGGCCAGTGTGATATCTTGTGGAAGGAAAGGCAATCAGAGTCCCTGCAAACTAAATTATGACGTAGGGCTAGAGAGTTGCTGTACCCCTGAGAGACGACAGTGAAGCTGTATTGTGGGCCTTGCCAGCTGAAAGCAACTGTTTCTGGTGGTCCTTATTGACCAATATGGATAAAAACCATTTTTTCAGTTGAGTAGCTGCCTACCAGGTACCAGGAGATATGTTAGTTTGCTCAAGCAATGGAGCCATAATTGCTACAGCAGCTGCAATTGCAGTTACCACCTGGGTAAACTTATGATAATCCACTATCATTCTCCAAGATCCGTTTGTCTTTCTCACTGGCCAGATAGGTGAGTTGAATTGGAATGTGGTGGGAATCACCACCCCTCCATCTTTCAAGTCCTTGATGGTGGTATTAATCTCTGCAGTCCTTCTAGGACTGTGATATTACTTCTGGTTTACTAGATTCCTCAGTGGTGGCATTTCTGTGGCTTCCGCTTAGCCTTTCTCATCCTGATAGCCCTCACTCCACAGGTGAGGGAACTGATGTGGGGATTCTGCTAGCTGCTGATTATGTCTATTCCAATTGTGTGGTCTGAAATTGGGGAAATAATCACAGGATGGGTTTCGGGACCCATTGGGTCCACTGTGAGAAGGACCTGAGCTAAAACTCCATTGATCGCCTGAGCTCCATAAGTCCTTACTCTGGTAGAACACACTGATGTTTTGGGTCTCTTGGAATTAGTGTCAATTCAGAGCCAGTGTCCAGTAGTCCCTGAAAGGTCTGAGTATTTCGTTTTCCACCTTGCACAGTTACCTTGGTAAAAAGACAGGTCCTGTTGGAGAAAGAAAGATTAACAGTATAAATTTTTGGCAGTGTATCAGGGTCCTTCCTAAAGGAGACCTGTCCTCTTCTTCATTTAAGGGGTTCCGGGTCTGTAATATGGCTCAAGTCTGGGAATCGGTTGAGGGCCTGTGACTGTTTTTTTTAAATTCAGGTTATACTCTTGTTCACTTGACCTAGAACTTTCTGCTTATACAAATCTAGTAAGAATTTGCTAGTAGCTTTCCTATCTGTTTCACTTTCAGGAGCATCATGATCAACTAGCCAACACCACAGGTCTCTGAGAGTTGGATTATTCTGATTGCTACTTTGATTCTACACCTCCACTACTTTAAACTTGCTCATATTTGTTTCACAGTTGAGTGCTGCCGCTTGGCCCGTTACCCTGGAATCCTAATACTCCCATTGTGTTTCAGTTTCTCCATTCAGTGACCACAGTTCTCACTGTAAGGTCTGGCCTATAGAGAATAGCGATCACAGAACTCTTCAGAGATGCTAGAGCTCCCCTCAGAAATTTATTTCTCACAATTGTGGAGAAAGATGTATCTTCTGGACCCTTCTAGCGAGTGAGTAGGTCTTACATGGCAAACCCACTCTAACATTCCAATCATCCTAAGCCTTGGAATTGTTTCTTCTGCCTTAAACCAAGGCAGGTCCGGCATTTCCAACTTGCTCACCATGGGCTACCTTTTAGTTCCATGTTTTAGCCGAGTAACCAACAAACTGTTGTAGCTCTTTCTAAATACCTGACCTGCAGCGTTGAATACAGAATCTCTACGTAGGAAGTCCATATCAATAAGTTAGACTTTACCCAACTTTATGTTCCTTCTGTCATTTTTCCACACCCTTAATATCCATTACCGCACATGCTCCCTGGATTTCTGTCTGTATAAGTTAGAAAACTCAAGTCGTTCTTTTGGTATGTAACACACCTCCTCGTGGGTCATACTTTGTACCTCACCTTTAAGGGCCTACTGGTACTTGAGTCCAGTTATAGGTCTAGATGCAAGGGTAGTAGAGGTAAGTCCCGAGGACAATCAACATTGTCTTGCATGGCAGTTTCCTCAAAGTAGGCCATTACAGTTTCTTCAGGCAATGCAGTGCTAATCCCTTTTCTTGGGAGTGGAAAGGCCTCTATTGAGGGTAGGGAGGCTGCTTCTACCGGCAAAGAAGACTCATCAGAATTTAGGAGCTGTGTCCCCAGCTTCATCAGGGTCTTCCCACACATCCGCCTTCGAACTTTCAGGATCTCATTCTTTCCGAGTCGGTTCCCTCACTTTGATGGTAGATACCCTGCGAGACCGGGAGTTCCACTTATGCTGTAATCTTGCCATTTGCAGGATGAGATTCTGGGTTTGCTTTTCAGACATCTCAGCCCTTCTACTAAAGGAAGCGAGGGTCTCCTTCGCACCTGGAAGCTTAAGCTCATTTATACCCTACTTGAGCTAGGAATTCAAATTTATGAGCTCATCCTTTTCTTTCCCCACTTTGTCCAGTGATTTTAGGAGTAACCATCCAATCTCAAATTTCTTAGTTTGACAAAAGTGTTCAAAAGTATCATACACAGTTACCCAGATCCTTGATTCTTATAAGTGGTTGATTAGGAATAACTGGTAGTGATATTTTGTGTGTCTCTATTTCGAGATCATGCCATGGACCATCAGTAGTCTCTTTACTATTGGAAATAGTCATTAATATCTTTAAATGTAATTGGGTAAAAGTGCCAATTCCAGAAAACCAGGAAGCAATTCAGAAAACTCATCCTTAAAACCTGTTTTTCTAGAACCACTCTTGGTATCAATATCTTCATTAGTCAGGGTTCTCCAGAGAAACAGAACCAATAGGAAGTATATATATAAAAAGATTTATTGTAAGGAATGGACTCACACGATTATGGAGGCTGACAAGGCCCAAGATCTGCAGTTGGTGAGCTGGAGATCCAGGAGAGACAGTGTGGTGTAGTTCCAGCCTGAGTCCAAAGGCCTCTGAACCAGGAGACCTGATGATAGTTCTAGTCCAAAAGCCAGCAGACTTGAGACCCAGGAAGAGCTGATGTTTTAGTTCAAATCAGGAGGCAGGGAAAACTGCAGTCCCAGATCAGAGACAGACAGGTAGGAGTAATTCTGTATTATTCAAGGGAGGGTCAGCCTTTTTGTTCTATTTCAGCCATCAACTGGGTAGATGAGGCCCATCCACATTAGGGAAGCCATCTGTGTTACTCAGTCTGTTAATTTAAATGTTAAACTCACCAAAAAGCCCTCATAGAAACATTCAGAGTAATATTTGGCACCCTGTGTCCATACAAGTGGACACATAAGAGTAATCATCACAGTAAGTTGCTGCAAATTAATGGAGTTCCCAGTAAAAGTATGAATTGGAAAAAAGCATCTGTAAAAGATGGTGGGTTGTAATGTTCATTTATCTTCTTTGTCTGCCAAAACATCTCAAAAGATAAAGGAATAAATAGGGAATAACTCCCAAAGTATGAAATATACTAAATGAATCAATAGATAAAGATTTCAACAAGTTTTGAAAAACTGAAAGAGTACAGAATAGTGGAACCTACCACTTGCAGTGCAAACTGATAGGATGTGAATAAGAAGGCCGTATCTTAGCCTGGCAGAACCCTAAACAAATTGGTGATTTGGAATGAATGGTCATAGCAAGAGTGGAGTGAAACAGGAGACTGAAAATGGAATTACTTTTAGTCTACTGATGGAGAGGCCAGCTCCTTCTCCTATCTGTCCACTTCTCTTATCCTGTCAACAAAGCATAAGTAAGCAGTTCCCTGTTTCTCTAGGTTGGAGATGAGGAGGTAAGATTTTTGGTATTATATTTGGCCATCCTCCTTTGAGACGCCTGTCTCCCTATCTTAATCCTAGTGCACCACTCCCCTTGGAGCAGGCATAACTGAACTGTAGACGGATTGTTACATACAGTTGGACAATGCTCTGAGGAAGCAGAACAAAAAGACTGAGATAAACAAATGGAAAAGATTCAAGCCTATGAGGATCAAAGATTTTAAAATCCAACAAATTTAAATCTCTATTTTACAGAAAAGAAACAGAGAAGGTGGACATTTATAAAATTTCAGAATACTTGTGAAGAAAAATCCTAATAGCTTCCAGAGACCAAAAGAAAAAGTAGGTGAGATATAAAGGAATGAGATTAAGAACTGAATTCTGGAAGATAAGGCTGCAATACTTTCATCTTTCTGAAAGATTCTCAACCTAGAATTCCGTACACAGCCAAAGTCTCAATCAAATGAGAGGACACAATAAAAACATTTGACACATTTGAAGGCTCAGTAAAT
Organism: Equus caballus; assembly: GCF_041296265.1. NCBI lineage: Eukaryota > Metazoa > Chordata > Mammalia > Perissodactyla > Equidae > Equus > Equus caballus. The sequence continues at coordinate 24,399,982 of NC_091710.1, read as the reverse complement.
TTATCTTTTATTTATCCTTTCTTAGGAAATCATCTAACATAATAGTCCAGTAAATGAGGAAGTAAACCAAAAAGAGAAAGAATTGTAATCTAGGATGCAGAAGAATGTCAAAGAGAAATTCCAAGATAACAGCTGTGTATCAGGCCAGGAGAGAATTAGTTTAGACTGGAGCAAGGGAACCCTGTAGGTAGGGAGGCTTCTAGAGAAAGAAGAAAAAAGAGGAAGTAACAGGCTAGCTTTTTTTGGTGGAGGTTGAATATTGATATGACAAAGGCCAGTTGTGTAAGAAGAAAGGCAAGTGTCAGCTATAGTAAAAACAAAAGCTATATAATAAAAGAAATATACCCTTAGTACTTAGCTTTGAAATCAACGGTGTTTTGTCTTAATTGTTGGTGGGGGTACTTATTCTCCAATTCCTTGTTTCCTTGTCAATGTCCTCCCCTCCCCACCAAAAGAACAATTTGGCATCCATCCACGGAAAAAAGTGCCTTTGTGGGAGTGGTGGGATCCAGCACCATATGTCAAGGGACCCTGGATGAGTCAGGTAATAGGCATACAGACCTCAGTCCTTACTGTGGACCCTGCAGTGGCCTGTGCCTGGCTCTAGCCCTTCTGGGCCACAGTCTGGAAGCCCCTGGAAAACATTGTCCTAGACAATCAGCCACAGATGAGAGAACCTTTGTGAGGTCCAGGTTTCAAGTGGAGAAGTTCCAGTACAATGTTGGAGCAAAAAAATATGACTTTGGGTGCAATGGAGAGGTAAAAATAAGAGTCTGACTTTACCTGCATCACCCCTCACCCAAGGTGGCACAGCTTAGGACCAGGAGAGATTTCTCAGCCCTTGGTTTCTCCTGCAGGGGGAAAATGAGAGTGGATTTGTAAGCGCCTGGCTTCCCCAGCTGTGTGGGGCCCATTCTTTCTCACCCCATCCAGAGCACTTACTTGTGAGCTGCATGACTGGTAGATGGGAAGAGCATGGGAGAGTGGCACATAGGACTGTTGGAGGACATTAAAGTGATGTGGATCTTACTAACTGTGTACTGGACTCCATCAAGAAGCCCACCCACAAGCAGCTTGGGAAGCCTTGCCTGTGGATCCCCCCCAAGTGACCTGTGGGTACCCTCAGTGCTTTGTTTGCCTCACCTAGACACCCCCTCACCCTGTGGCCAGCACCCTATGTGCCCTCCCAACAGCAGTGACAAGAGTAAGCTTTTGCAGACAGGTAGTAGTGTGTGCAGAAAACCAGCCAAAATCTGTGAGCCAGAGAGAGACCACAAACTTGGCTTTAGTGCCACTCTGGGGAAAGCAAAAAGGAGGTTGTCAGCATCTGGCTTGTGTTGGAGGATTGAGAGAAGGTAATAAGCTTAAGAATTCTGCCACAAGAGGGAGCAAGAAGTGTGATACAGGCATATCTATAGAAGTTCTGAGAAAGCCTCAGAATCCCTAGCTGGAGTGAAGGAAGGTGTTTCTCTCCTGAAGGCATTTAGTGAAGACTGGAGGAGTTGACTGCTACTTCAAAGGTAAAGACAGCAATGCAAAACTTCAAGGAATGTGAAAAACCAAGGAAACATGACACCACGAATGGATTACAATAATCTTCCAGTAACTGATCCCAAAGACATGGCAATCTGTGATTTACCAATAAAGAATTCAAATAGCTGTTTTAGAGAAGCTCAATGAGCTACAAGAAAACATAGAAAGAAAATTTAATGAAATCAGGGAAACAGTGCATGAACAAAATGAGAAGTTTGACAAAGAGATAGAAATCATAAAAAAAGAACCAAATGGAAATTTTGGAGCTGAAGAATACAATAAATGAAATGAAAAATACCATGGAGAGCATCAACATCAGAATGGATCAAACAGAAGAAAGAATCTATGAATTAGAAGACAGGAACTTTGAAATTTTCCATTCAGAGGAAAAGAAAAAACAAAGAATGAAGAGTGAAGAAAGCTGTTATGATCTATGAGATAACATCAAAAGAAACAATTGGCAAATTCTTGGAGTTCCTGAGGGAGAAGAGAAGGAGAAGGTGGCAGAGAGCTTATTTAAAAAAAAATACTGGCTGAGGTCTTTCCAAAGCTGAGCAGAGAATTGGATATCCAAGTTCATGAAGCAATTGGGTCACCAAACAAGCTCAACTTGAAGAGATCCAGTTCAAGATACATCATAATGAATCTGTTGAAAATAAAAGACAAAGAAATTCTTAAAAGCAGCAAGAGAACAGAAGCTTATAACTTACAAAGGAACATGCACAAGGCTTTCAGTGGGTTTCTCAGCAGAAATCTTTACAGGCCAGGAGAGAGTGGGATGATATATTCAAAGTACTGAAAGAAAAAAGTGCCAACCAAGAATATTCTATCCAGCAAAGTTGTTCTTCAGAAATGAAAGAGAGATAAAGATGTTTCCAGACAAAAGCTGAGGGTGTTCATTACCACTAGACCTGCCTTACAAGAAATGCTGCAAAGTTTAAGTTGAAATGAAAGGATGCTAATTAGTACCATGAAAACATATGAGAATATACAATACATTGGTAAAGGTAAACATATAGCCAAATTCACTGTAATATGATGGTGTGTTAATCACTTAACTCTAGTATAAAGGTTAAAGGGCAAGAGTATTGAAAATAACTGTATTTAAAATAATTTGTTAATGAATACACAACATAAAAAGTGGTTAATTGTGACATCAAAAACATAAAAGGGGAGGAGTAAAAGGGTAGAGCTTTTGTGTGTGGTCAACCATACAATCAACTGTTGTATGTATAAGATGTTTTATGTAATCCTTATGCTAACCATAAAGCAAACACCAACAGTAGATTCACAAAGGGTAAAGGGAAGGGATACCACTATAGCATACCACTATGGAAAAAATTGCTATTTCACAAAGGAGAGCAGCAAGAGGAAGAAAGGAACAAGAGACTACAGAACAGCCAGAAAACAATAAGATAGCATTAGTAAGTCCTTACATATCAATGATTACTCTAAATATAAATGGATTATATTCTCCAGTCAAAAGGCTTAGAGTGGCTGCATGGATAAAAAAAGCAAGATTAAACTAAACGCTGCCTATAAGAGACTCACTGCAGCTTTAAGGACACACATAAGCTCCAAGAGAAGAGACGGAAGTAGATTTTCCATGCAAGTAGAAACCAAAAGGGAGCGGGGGTAGCTGTACTTATATCAGACAAAATAGACTTTGTCAAAAACTGTAACAAGGGACAAAGAAGGTCCTTATATAATGATAAGGGGGTCAGCTCATCAAGAGAATATAACAATTGTGAATATAAATGAGTACAACATCAGAACACCTAAATATATTAAGCAAATACTAAGAAATCTAAAGGGAGAAATAGACACCAATACAAAAATTGTAGCTGACTTCAGCATCCCACTTTCAACAATGCATAACTCATCCAGACAAAAAAATCAATCAGGAAACATTGGACTTGAACTATGCTTTAGATCAAATGGACCTAACGGACATATATAGAACATTCCATCCAGCAGCCCCAGAATACACATTCTTCTCAAGCACACAGGGCACATTCTCCAGGATAGATCATATGGTAGATCACCAAACAAGTCTTAGCAAATTTAAGAAGATTGAAATCATACAAAGTATCTTTTCTGACCACAGTGGTATGAAACTAGAAGTCAACAATGAGAGGAAAGCTTGAAAATTTACAAATATGTGGAAATTAAACAACACCTTCCTGAACAACCAATGAGAAATCAAAGATATCTTGAAACAAAATGGAAACACAACAAACCAAAACTTATGGGAGGCAGCAAATGCAGTTCCAAGAGGGAAGTTTATAGGGATATATCCTACATTAAGAAAAATGCAAGATCTCAAACAAAAAAACCTAACTTTACACCTCAAGAAAATATATAAAGAAGAGCAAACTAAGCTCAAAGGTAGTGAAAGGAAGGAAAAGTGAAGATCAGGGCAGATAAATGAAATAGGGACCAGAAAAACAATAAAAAACATCAAAGAAACAATGAGCTGGTTTCTTGAAGATATAAACAAAATTGACAAACCTTTAGTTAGAGTAACTAAGAAAAAAAGAGAGAAGACTCAAAATCAGAAATGAAAGAGGAGACATTACAACTGATACCACAGAAGTACAAAGATTCATAGGAAACTCCTATGAACAATTATATGCTAACGAATTGGGTAACATAGAATAAATGGGTAAATTTCTAGACATATACAACCTACGAAGACTAAATCATAATGAAATAGAAAATTTGGAGAGACCAATAACAAGTAAGGAGACTGAATCAGTAATCAGCAATCTCCTAACAAAAGCCCAGGTGCAGATGATTTAAGTGGTGAATTCTACCAAACATTTAAAGAAGAATTAATGCCAATCCTTGTTAAACTCTTCCAAAATGTTGAAGAGGAGAGAATACTCTGAAACTCATTTTACAAGACCAGCATCACCCTGGTACCAAAGCCGGAAAAGGACACTACAAGAAAAGAAAATTACAATCCAATATCCCTGATGAATATAGCTGTATAAATTGTCAGCAAAATAGTAGCAAACCAAATTCAGCAGCACAATAAAAAGATTGTATACCATGGTCAAGTGGTATTTATCCCTGGAATGCAAGGATGGTTCAGTATAAGCAAATCAATAAATGTGATACACCACATTAATAAAATGAAAGATAAAAATCATATGGTCCTCTCAATAGATGCAGAAAAGTCATTTGACAAAATACAATGTCCATTCATGATAAAAACCCCTCAACAAATTGGGCATATTAGGAACGAACCTCTATGTAATACAGGTCATATATGACAAGCCCACAGCTTACATCATATTTAACAGTGAAAAATTGAAAGCTTCTCCAAGATCAGAAACAAGACAAGTGTGCCCAGTCTCACTACTCTTATTCAACATAGCACTGGAAGTCCTAGCCAAGGCAGTTAGGCAAGAAAAAGAAATAAAAGGCATCCGAATTGTAATAAAAAAGTGACATTGTCTTTGTTTGCAAATGATATGATCTTTTATATAGAAAATCCTATAGACTCCACCAAAAAACTGTTAGAACTAATCAACAAATTTGGTAAAGTTGCAGGATACAAAATCAACATACAGATATCAGTTACATGTATATACACTAACAATGAACTATCTGAAAGAGAAATAAATAAAACCATTCCATTCACATAGCATCAGAAAAATAAAATACTTATCAATAAATTTAACCAAGGAGGTGAAAGGTCTGTCCATTGAAAACTACAAGACTTTGATGAAAGAAATTGAAGACACAAATAAATGGAAAGATATCCCATGTTCATGGATTGGTCCTGTGTTCATTGCAGCATTATTTACAATAGCCAAGATATGGAAACAATTTAAGTGTCCAATTATGGATGAATGGATAAAGAAGATATGGGATATATATGTATACATATACATATATATATACACACACAATGGACTATTATTCAGCTATGAGAAAAAAGGAAATCCTGCCAATTACAACAACATGGATGGACCTTGAGGGCATTATGCTAAGTGAAATAAGTCTGACAGAGAAAGACAGATATTATATGATCTTACTTATATGTGGAATCTAAAAAGCTGAACTCAGGCCAGACTGTGGCCAAGTGGTTAAAGTTCCATGCACTCTGCTTCGACAGCCCAGGGTTCACGGGTTCAGATCCTGGGTACAGACCTACTCCACTCATCAGTCATGCTGTGGAGGCATCCTGCATACAAAGTAGAGGAAGATTGGCACAGATTTTAGTTCAGGGCTAATCTTCCTCAAGCCAAAAAAGAGGAAGATTGGCAACAGATGTTAGCTCAAGGCAGCTCTTCCTCACACATGCATACACACAAGTTGAACTCATAGAAACAGAAAGTAGAATTGTGGTTGCCAGGGACTGGGGGTGGGGTGGTGGAAATGGGGAGATGTTGGTCAAAGGGTACAAACTTCCAGTTACAAGATAAGTTCTGGGATCTAATATTCAGTATGGTGATTATAGTTAACAATACTGTATTTATATACCTGAAAGTACTACGAGTGTAGATCTTAAATGTTCTCACTACAAAAAAAGGGCAATTTTGTGAAGTAATGGAGGTGTTAACTGATGCTACTGTGGTAGTCACTTCACAAAATACAAGTTTATCAAATCAACGTGTCGTACACCTTAAACTTACACAACATAATACATCAATTATATTTCAATAAAGCTGGAAAAAAAGTAACACTCTTGGTCTCAGGGTGTTCCTCCTTCACTTTGCTCCAAGGGAAGCAAAGTGACTGATGCAATTAACGAGTTTGGGAGAAGACATGTGCATGGGTGGCTCAGCCCCTTCTGTCTTCTCTTTTCAGATCTACCTGGCTGCAGAGAGGGTGCATTCTGGCCTGCTCTCTCAACCATGCAGTAAATTTAGCAGGGTAGCCTCTGCTTATGTTGGGGGAGGCCTGTGGTTGTCCAGAGCAGCCTGGGACTAGGCAGGTAAGTTTGATTTTGGGATGCAGTATTAGGAAGCCCATTTTGCTATTTACTTAAGTCGTGTTAAATGCTTTATTGATAATAAAGATGGTACTTTGATTGGCAATTGACATCCTCCCCTGTCTTCTGTCACCTAGTTCTGAGCTCAAGGAAAAGTGGCGTTTGGTCTACTGACTGGATTGTATCCTGGTATTAATGGTGTAAATATTAAGCAATGTTTACTTTGAGAAGGTTGAGGAGGGGAATTTGGTTTTGTGTTAGAAAGCTGACTTCTTATCTATCATCAAGGACGTTAATTGATGACGTCTGGAATAGATGTCAAGAAATAGTATACTGATTTAAAATAGAGGCAATGGTGATTGCCTCCCGACTGCTAGAGTGGCAGAGGAGATAGAATGGAGTCATGGAGTTGTTTCATCATAGGCACTTTTAGCAATATTAGCTTTTTAACCATGTGCATGTATTATTTTGTTTTGAAAAAATTAAATGAAAAACTAAGGTTAAGTGGCACCCTGTTCTTTAGAAGTGACTTTGGAAGTGTTCTGTCAGCTTGATTGAGAGTAGCACAGCGTGTTCATTCAGAGGCTTTGATTGACATCATCGGCTGAGTGAATCTACAGCAGGGAAGAATTCATGATAGTAGTGATACAGTTTGCTGGAATGCTTGATTACTTAAAAATTTACGTGTTACCAAGGCCATGAGATTTTTCTTGGAAACTGTTGCTGTAACAGAAAAAAGTGCTGATTGCCTGGTTTGAAAATCATAACCAAAAACATACCTTTTTCTTTTCCCAAAATGTAATGTGAGAGAAGGCAAAAAGATTTACTGAGTATGAAAATGACTCTTTGCTTTAGAAATTGAACATGCTCTGATGGCTTTAAAAACCACCAGGAGTTTGGTGCTTGGTTTAATGTTTTTGGTCATTTCTAGGAATGAAACCCATACTTAATGAGTTGACTGTATATGTTCATTTTTTGATAAAGGTTCTGAGTTTGAAGAGAGTGTATTCTTACTTATTTAGTGCTTGATAATTATATATTCAGATCTTTCACATTCTTATTTATTGCTCCTCTTATAGCTTTATTTTATTTATTATTATTATTATTTATTTATGTATTTTCTGAGGAAGGTTTTCCATGAGCTAACATCTGTGCCAATCTTCTATTTTGCATGTGGGTTGCCACCACAGCATGGCTACCAATAATTGGTGTAGGTCTGTGCCTAGGAACTGAACCTGTGTCACTGAAGTGGAGCGCGCTGAACTTAACCACTAGGCCATGGGGCTAGTCCTTTATTCTTCTTCTTAACGTGATAAAGATTTAAAGAAAGGACTGTTAAAGTCTCCTGGTAGCTTTCTCTTTTCATATTCCCTTGCAGTTATAACATTTTTTGCACAAAGAATGCTGAAACTATGTTTGTTGACTGTTACATTTTAGTTGTGGATTATATCTTTTATTAGTTTAAAGTGTATTTTGCTATATCTTCATGTTTTTATCTTAAATTTTACCTTAATTGGTACTATTACCACAGTTTCTTTATATTTAAATTTTCCTAATAGAATTTTGCCCAACTGTTTTCAGGGTCATTTTGTTTTAAGTGTGTGCCTTGTGAATAGCATATAATTATATTTTATTTTATGGCTCAATCTGAGTTTTTCTTTGTTTGGAAAAGGTTTTTTAAAAAAATTATGGGACTATCATATTTTAATTATTAAAATATTTAAAAATATTGTGTAAAACAAAAAATAAAGATCCCCTGCTGAATCCCTACTCATTGTTTCTTTTTGCAAACTCATTTCCTAGGGGTGACTACTGTTAACACTATGTTGTATATCCGTCCAGTCTTCTTTCTGGGCATGTACAAATGTATACTCCCCACCACCCCCGTTAGACTTTAGGACTAGACTTTAAATAATCTGAAATGTTTTTACTCAACCACACAGTGCAGAGATCCTTTATCTCATTATATGATAATGCACTTCATTCCACTGTAGATATACCAATTACTTAACCACATTGTAGAAATTTATATTGTCTGCAGTTTATTTATATATGTCTTTTACTAGCACTGAGCAGTCTTGTGACATTTAAGCTCACCTACTTTTGTGAGTACTTCTGTAGGATAGATTTCTAGGAGTAGGTTTTTTAAATTAAGAGAGATATACAGTAAAAATTTGATAGAAATTACCAATTCGCCTCTCAATAAGGTGGTAACAATTTACATTCCACTAGTTGTGTGTGAAGGTGTCTTATTTTCTGCCACGTTCTTGTTAACATTGTATGTTATTCATCCTTTTAACTTTTGACATCCTGGTTAAGTGACAAAAAGCCTCATTATTATTTTAGTTTGCATTTCCCTTCTTGGGCTACTTTTCCTATCTTTATTAGCTCTATGTATTTTTTTTATAAGTCCATGATCTTATCTATCTGTTTTTCTGTGGAGTTGTCATTTTATTATTGTTTTTAAGGGCTCCTCATATATAAAGAATATTAACAGTCAGTTGTGTCTATTGTTAAAATTTTTACAGTTTGTCATGAAGAAATTTTAAAATATCATGGTATCATTCCAGTTTTGTCTGTTTTATCTTGGTTTTATGTCGTGCTTAGAAAATGTTTTTATATCCCAATATAATATAAACTGTTTGCTTTTTGTATTTTTATAATTTTGTTAGGCTTTGACTTTTATTGACAGTGTAATTTGTTAACATTTCATCTTATTTCTGTGATTTTATTTGCCGTTTTTTTGTTTCTTTTTCTTTTTTGGTGAGAAAGATTGGCTCTGAGCTACCATCTGTTGCCAATCTTCCTCTTTTTGCTCGAGGAAGACTGTCACTGAGCTAACATCTGTGCCAGTCTTCCTCTATTTTGTATGTGGGATGCCACCACAGCATGGCTTGATGAGTGGTGTGTAGGTCCGTGCCCAAGATCTGAAACTGTAAAGTCCAGGCTGCCAAATTGGAGCATGCGAACCCAACCACTACGCCACTGGGCCAGCCCCTTATTTACTTTTTTTTTTTTAAATTAAGATTATGATAGTTAACAACTTTGTGAAATTACAGTTGTACATTATTATTAGTCATGCTGTAGGTACACCACTTCACCCTTAGTGCCCTCCCCTCACCCCTCCTTTCCCCTGGTAACCACTGATCAGCTCTCTTTGTCTGTATGTTAACTACCACCTATGAGTGGAGTCATACAGAGTTCATCTTTCTTTGTCTGGTTTATTTCACTCAACATAATACCCTCAAGGTCTATCAATGTTGTTGTGAATGGGATGACTGTGTCCTTTTTTATGGCTGAGTAGTATTCCATTGTACATATATACCATATCTTCTTTATCCAATCATCAGTTGCTGGGCACTTAGGTTGGTTCCATGTCTTGGCTATTGTGAATAATGCTGCGATGAACATAGGGGTGCCTGGGACTTTTGGAATTGCTGATTTCAGGTTCTTAGGATAGATACCCAGTAGTGGGATGGCTGGGTCATAAGGTATTTCTATTTTTAACTTTGTGAGAAATCTCCATACTGTTTTCCATAGTGGCTGCACCAGTTTGCATTCCCACCAACAGGGTATGAGGGTTCCTTTTTCTCCACAGCCTCTCCAACATTTGTCACTCTTGGTTTTGAATATTTTTGCCGTTCTAACAGGTGTCCTTCTATACCTATTGTATTGAGGGTTTTTTATCATAAATGGATGTTGGATCTTGTCTAATGCTTTTTCTGCATCTATTGAGATGATCATGTGGTTTTTGTTTCTCATTTTGTTAATGTAGTGAATCACATTGATTGACTTGCAGATGTTGAACCATCCCTGTGTCCCTGGTATAAATCTCACTTGATCATGGTGTATAATCTTTTTAATGTATTGCTGTATTTGGTTGGCCAAAATTTTGTTGAGGATTTTTGCATCTATGTTCATCAGTGATATTGGCCTGTAGTTTTCCTTCTTTGTGTTGTCCTTGTCAGGTTTTGGGATCAGGGTGATGTTGGCTTCATAAAATGTGTTAGGGAGTGCTCCATCTTCCTCAATTTTCTGCAAGAGTTTGAGAAGGATAGGTGTTAAATCTTCTTTGAATGTTTGGTAGAATTCTCCAGAGAAGCCGTCTGGTCCTGGACTCTTATTTTTGGGGAGGTTTTTGATTACTGTTTCAATTTCTTTACTTGTGATTTGGGTCTATTCAGATTCTCTATTTCCTCCTGACTCAGTTTGGGGAGGTTGTAAGAGTCTAGGAATTTATCCATTTCTTCTAGGTTGTTCAATTTGTTGGCATATAGTTTTTCATAGTATTCTCTTATGATCCTTTGTATTTCTTTGGTATCTGTTGTGATTTCTCCTCTCTCATTTCTAATTTTATTTATTTGAGACTTCTCTCTTTTTTTTCTTAGTGAGTCTTGCTAAGGGTTTATCGATTTTGTTAATTTTTTCGAAGAACCAACTCTTTGTTTCATTGATCCTTTCTGCTCTCTTTTTTGTTTCAATATCGTTTATTTCTGCTCTAATTTTTGTTATTTCCCTCCTTCTACTGACTTTGGGCTTTATTTGCTCTTCTTTTTCTAATTCTAAGTGTTATGTCATCTTGGTGGAGTGTCACTTTTATCATTATATACTGCCCCTCTTTGGCTTTCTTTATCTGTTTTGCTTTGAAGTCTACTTTGTCTGATATAAGTATAGCAACACCTGCTTTCTTTTGTTCATTATTAGCTTGGAGTATTGTCTTCCATCCCTTCACTCTGAGTCTGTTTGTCTTTGGGGCTGAGGTGTGTTTCCTGGAGGCAGCATATTGTTGGATCTTGTTCTTTGATCCATCCTGCCACTCTGTGTCTTTTGATTGGAGAGTTCAATCCATTTACAATTTAGAGTGATTATTGAAGTGTGGGGGCCTACTGCTGTCATTTTATCACATGATTTCCATTCTTTTGCATTTCCTTTGTTTCTCGTCCCATGATTTTTGGATTCCTAATTCAGGTAGGTAAATTTCTGTATTGGCTTTCTTCTTGTTTGTAATTTGTGTCTTTATTCTTGTTATTTGTTTAGTGGTTACCAGCTGGTTTGTATAACACATCTTGTAGATGAGATAGTCCTCTTTCTGATAGCCTCTTATTTCCTTAAATTAAAATGTTCCATCCCTTTTCTCTTCCCCTTCTAGGTTGTTATTGTCAGATTTTTTTTTCCTCTTCCTTTTTGTGTTGTGAGTTTGTGGTTAAAATGACAAGGTTATATTTATTCTTGGTGTTTCTGTTCCATTTATCTTTAATGTTTTATTTAACTTTGGCCAACCTGTTCTGATGGAGAGCTGCTACTTTCTGTTACTGTCCTTCTGCTTATCTCCTTTGTTCTGGATTTTGGAACCCCTTTCCTTCTTTTGATTTTTCAGGTATGAGGTTCTTCCTGAGCATTTCTTGAAGAGGAGGTCTTGTGGCAATGAACTCCCTTAACTTTTGTTTATCTGGGAAAGTTTTTATTTCTCCATCGTATTTGAAGGATATTTTTGCTGGGTAGAGTATTCTTGGCTGCAGGTTTTTGTCCTTCAGAGTTTTGAATATTTCAGTCCAATCTCTTCTAGCTTGAAAGGTATCTCCTGAGAAATCTGCCGATAGCCTTATGGGGGTTCCTTTGTAGGTTATTTTCTTCTGCCTGGCTGCCCTTAGTATTTTCTCTTTGTCATTGACTTTTGCTAGCTTCACTACTATATGCCTTGGGGTTGGTCTTCTTACATTGATAAAGTTTGGAGATCTATTGGCTTCTGTCACATGAAGTTTCATCTCTCTCCCCAAGTTTGGAAAGTTCTCAGCCATTATTTCTTTGAACAGGCCTTCTGCCCCCTTCTCCTTCTCTTCTCCCTCTGATATACCTATAATCCTTATGTTGCATCTCCTAATTAAGTTGGATAATTCTCAGAGAGTTTCTTCATTTCTTTTTAGTGTTAGTTCTCTCTCCTCCTCTGTCTGCAGCATTTCTATATTCCTATCCTCCAAATTGCTAATTCTGTCCTCCATATTATCGACCCTACTGTTCAGAGTCCAGATTTTTCTTAATCTCCTCCATTGTGTTCTTCATCTCCAGTATTTCTAATTGGTTCTTCTTTATAGTATCAAGCTCTTTTGTGACATAGCTCCTGAACTCATTGAGTTGTCTATCTGAATTCTCTTTTAACTTGTTGAGTTTTTAAATAATGGCTGTTTTGAAATCATCATCATTTAGGTTATAGATTTCATTGTCTTTGGGGTTGTTTTCTGGGTACTTGTCATTTTCCTTCTGTTCTGGAGATTTAATATATTTTTTCATGCTGCTTGATTGCGTGGATCTGTGCCTCCACATAGAGATAGGGTTTAGTTACTGCTTCCACTTGTTGCAACTGGTGTTGGTGGGGGATAACAGCTGGTTAGACTGCACCGACCAGCAACCCTGTCAGCTGTTACCTATTGGACCTGGGCTCCTCCTCGTATTCACACTGGTCCTGTGGGGTCCCTTGTCAGTTGTGGGGGCAATCACAAGGGGGCCTCAGGCTGCTGGTGCCTACTGTTGCAGACCACCTAGACATGCTCCCTCCTTATGGTCTGCAGTGGTGTTATGGGCTTTCCCAGCAGCCGGGAGCAGGATCACCTATAATTGCAGCTCTGTCACTGTCAGAGCCCGCAAGATCACACTTGTCCACTATAGGTCCCAGCAGAGCTATGAGTATCTTCTGCAGTCTGTGGTTAGCTCACCTAGCTGTGCTACTTTTGCCCCAGGGCCTTCCATCCTTGTGACTGCTGGTCAGGGCCTCTCCACTAGTGCTGTGCAGAGGCTTTCGGTGAGGCTGCTGTGGGAACCTGGAGTTTCCCCCTGGGCCACGGAGCCAGGCGCTGGAGCTCCACCCAGCCCCCAAGCATGCCCACGGGAACTCTGGGCGGTGCCTCTTGCACCATCCCATGCACAGCCAGAGTCTGTGGGCCTGGCAGTGGCTGGTGGGCTGGTGCCCTGCCGGGGTTTCTGCTCTTTGGGAGCTTCCCGGTGTTCTGAATGCTGGGTGGGGCCTCTGTGCTAATGGCGAGCAGAGGCTTTCCCTGCCGGCAGGTGCGGGACCCTGGAGTTTCCCCCTGGGCTTAGGTGTAATCATGGGGCCTTAGGTAGGGCTGTAGTCACCTGTTTCCACTGTCGCTCCGCCAGTGAGTGCACACTCCTGCCCTTGGTGCGTGGCGATGCTATGGGGTAGTCTGCTGGAAGAGAGCCTCTTGCAGGTACTAGGCTGTCCGGGGGTCAGGGATCGGAGAGTTTTCACCTATCTCCACCTCCTCCTGGGGGGAAGTCCGTCTGCCATCCAATGTATAGCAGCACGGGTCTCTCAGGCGTCGAGATGCTATATGGATATCCTTTGTTAACCAGTGAATGTCCAATTAGTTGTAGATTCGAAGAGGGAGAGACAAAGAAGATTACTCACTCTGCCATCTTGGTCCTGCCTCCCAGAGAACTTCTTATTTGCTGTTTTTAAATGTTTTCTTAATATTTCCTGCTTTATCTTCCTCTTGCTGTACTGCACAAGTTGTATGTTTGCGTGTATGTGCGTGTATGAGTTCAGTTTGGCAATTATATATCTTTTTCCTTCTCTTATACTGCTTGTTTTTTTATAGCATGAAAAACACATTAATATATTTTCCCCACTGACGTCAAGAATGAAAGTAGTGTTTACTGATTTCTCCCATGTAAGATGTATCACTGTTACTTCCAAACCTCCACGTGCTTTTTTTTTGTTGGAAAAATATTGGCTTCAAACTCCAGGTTATTACTAACATATATAGATATATGTTAAGGCCTTTTGTCTTTTTTCATTTTGTTAGTTTTCTTACTATGTCAACAACATTTGTGTACAAGAAGGATGGCAAATGCTTGGTATGTGTACGTATACTGTCACTCTGATGGAATCAAACACCAAACATTTTGAATAGCCATAAGGTAGGATAGGTTGGATCCTGTCCTTTCTGGCCTTTAGTAAAGGGTGGATTCTGGGCACTTTGAGCAGACTGACAATTTGGTACTACTTCAGACCTATATTCTTTATATATGTATCCAACATTTATTTAGTGGAGAAGCTAAACATTAATTGGGAAAAAAAATGGAAAAAGAAAACTCTTCAGCTTCTTTTTTTTGTTGTCCCCAGATAGCTCTTCTTTGGCTCTAAACTCATATCCTGAAATCTGTAAACGAGAAGACCTGTAGCTACCTTCGTCTGCCCTCCTTCGTGTGTGGTGGTCAGTGGTGGCGGGGGTGGGTGGTGTTGGAGCGGACGGGCTTACTTTTCTACTCCAAGACGTTTATCAGTGTGTTCCTCCCAGTTTGGTTCTACCCATTCCAGAAAGTAAACACTGCCAGTCAGAACACCCTTTTCCACTCAGAACTTGGAATTTTTCTGCTCCTTAAAGTAAATCTTCCAGATATTAACACATTTCATCGTATTTCTTTGATCTGATTTAATGCCTCAAGTGTCCACTGTAAATCAGTATTGAAAGAAAAGTCTCCTTTTGGCTGAATAGGGAACCTATTAGTAAATATGTCCTCAAAAGACTTATGGATACATGAAAAAGTACTTTAAAATCTTTATGCAGGAGAAATGGGTGGGTGCAGGACTGCTGAGGAATGACTTACGACTGTGGAATCTTTTGTACTTAAAAATGTTTTAATCATATAAATATATATATATTTAAAAAATTAATTGAAAATTATCAAAGGAAACAGATTTTGAGGATCCTCTGACTCTATAGTGCTGTTGAACCTATGTAGTTTTTAGAATAGTAAAGGGCTCTATTGATATTTCATTGTTTGTTCTCTTAATTGCTCTTTATTTCATTAGAGCATTTAAACATGTTGATTTTGTGTAGTTGGTTACCTAATAAAACTTTAAAATAACACTCAACATTCTTTAAAAAAAAAAGGTTAGTCTTCATTTTTTCTAACATCGCAAAAAGGCAGTTTTTCATAAAGATGTCAATTTTCCAGAAAACTGGAAAATTTCTAAGTTTTTAGCTGATTCCTTTAGATCTTTAATATTTTTCTCAGATAATGATACTTTTTATATCTCTTTCAATGTTTAGGACTCATGTCTCTTTCATATCTTATTACATGAACTAGAATTTCTAGAACTATAGAAGATAATGGTTTATTTTCAATAGTACTTTTAATAGAAATGCCTCTGTTGTTTCATAATTAATCATGGTACTGGAAGATAGGTTTTGTTTTATCAAGAAAGTATCCTTTTATTCTTATTTTTGGAAGAATTTTAAAAATTAAAATATCTCTAATTTTATCACATGCTGTTTTGGTATCTGTTTTAACGGTGACAGTTTATGTGAGAAATTGTTAACAGATTTCCTATCATTGAGCCTTTCTTGTACTAGTGGGATTACCTCTATCTGGGTACTTTTGATTTGAAAAAACTCCACTTGTGATATTAGGATTTTCAAATCTATATTTGTATGGAAGGATAGATTATAGTTTTATCTTTGTTTTTGTCCATTGTTTCATTTTTGTCTTCTTGATCATTAGTTATATGTCCATTAGTTAATTTCACTTCTTTTTCTATGTTTTCAAATGTATAGTATGGAATTAACTGTTCCTTAAAAATTTGAAAGAATTCACCAATAAGATAATTATGTCCAGGTCTTTTTTTCTGGCTAGTTTATTAATGTGTTCAAATTTTCTTTACTCATTACTTCATTTTCTTTTTCAGGTCTGTAGAAACTTCCAGTGTGTAAATGCTTCTGTTCTGAATTATGACTGTGATATACAGAAAAAGTGTCATGGACATGGGGTAGGTGATACTTTCTTTTGGTTTGTTCATGGAAGTAGTGCTGAATAATGAGAATTCCTGGTGAGGGTTAGATGAAACTTCTCAAGTTTTTTAGATATTGGAGAATTTAGATACCCAATAAATTTTTCATTTTTGAAAAGAGTGTCTATGAATTTGCATGAATTTAGTCCTTTCTCTTGGTTTCCATTCTTGAGTTAATGATTTAGAGCAACATTCACAATTAACAAAAGTGGTATTTTGATTGTTTTGAAGGTATGTAATAACAATAAGAATTGTCACTGTGAAAATGGCTGGGCTCCCCCAAATTGTGAGACTAAAGGATACGGAGGAAGTGTGGACAGTGGACCTACATACAATGGCAAGTAATATAGAAGAAAATTAGTGTGATTTTTCCATGGCCCACCTCAGAAATTGGGCATCCTTGTACCTCTCCCTCACTTCCCACGTCAGTTATATGTTAAATTATGTTGATTCTACCTCCTAAATTCCTCATGAATATTTTCATTTTTTTCATCCCCATTAATTACCTTCAGTTTCTTGCCTGGGCTTATGTAACAGCCTCTTAACTAGGGTCCCTCTTTCCCATCTTGTTTCCTATAATCCATGATCCACATTACATTACAGAGTTTTACTGTTTCTTCAAGAATTCGATTTTGATTAAGTCAGTGTGCTGCTTTAAATTTAGTGTTTCTGCGTTGTTATTAGAATGAAGTCCAAAAATCTTTAACATGGCTTAAGTACCCTGCATGATTTGCCCCTGGTTTAACTTTTCCAGCCTCATTTCATTATGCTTAAGATATTGTGGCTTCTTTTATTTCCTCTAAAAAGTTACTCTCTTTTACCTCTGGGCCTTCATACTGTATTATATTCACATTGTTGGAACTTGGCTAGTTGCTACTCAGATTTCAGCTTATCCTTTATTTCCTCTAGGACATTTTCCCTGAATGCCTAAATCTGAATTAATATGCGTCTTCTATGTGTTCTCCTGTTACTGTAAACACTATCACATACTATAGTAATTACTTATTTACTTATTTTTATTCCCTGATAGACTATGAATGAACTCCTTCTTCAGCAGTATCTTCCTAGTGAGAATATATACTTTCTTTCTTTTGGGTAAATACTAGGTGGAATGGCTGGCTCATAGAATAGGTTTGTGTTTAGCATTTTAAGAAACTGCCACACTGTTTCTCAACATGGTTGTACATTTTACCTTCTCTCCAGGTGTATGTGAGGGTTCCAATTTCTCTATAGCCTCTCCAGTATTTTGTATGGTCAGTCTTTTTAATGTTAGCTGTTCTAGTAGGTGTGTTGTGGTATTTCATTGTGGGTTTAATTTGTATTTCTCTAATTACTAACGATATTGAGCATCTTTTCGTGTGCTTATTTGCAATCCACATATCTTCTTTGGTGATGTGTCTGTTCAGATCTTTTGCCCAGTTTTTAATTAGGTTGTCTTCCTTCTTGAATTTTGAGAATTTTTTATTCTGGATACAAGTCTTTTATGAAATACGTACTTTGTAAGTTTTTTCTCCCAATCTGCTTACTTTGGGTTTCATCTGTTGTTCTTTTTCTAGTTTCTTAGGTAGAAGGTAAGGTCATTGATTTGAGACCTTTTTTCTTTTCTAATATAGGCATTGTAGTACTATCAGTTTTCCTCTAAGAACTGCTTTTGCATCCCACAAATTTTGACATGTTGTGTCTTCATTTTCATTCAGCTCAAAATAACTCGAATATACTTTTTTTTGTCTTTGACTCGCAAGTTATTTAGAAGTGTGTTACTTTGTTTTAAAGTGTCTGGGGGATTTTCCAGATATCTTAGTGTTCTTGCTTTCTCATTATTCCACTGTAGTCAGAGAACATACTCTGTATGATTTAAATCCTTTTATATTTTTTGAAACCTTTTTTATGGTCCAGAATGTGGTTTATCTTAGTAATAAGTTCTGTATATACTTTTCTTCTATAATTGAGTGGAGTATTCTA
This sequence comes from Equus caballus, assembly GCF_041296265.1. Taxonomy (NCBI): domain Eukaryota; kingdom Metazoa; phylum Chordata; class Mammalia; order Perissodactyla; family Equidae; genus Equus; species Equus caballus. The sequence continues at coordinate 24,381,734 of NC_091710.1, read as the reverse complement.
TAAATTTTATAAATTATGTATTGTGAAGCTTTGTTATTAGGTGCAAAAACATTTAGGATTGTTCTGTCCTCTTGGTATATTGACCCCTTTATAACTATGAAATAGCTCTCTTTATACCTGATAATATTCTCTGCTCTACAATTAGATATCAATATAGCTACTCCAGATTTCTTTTGATTAATCAGCTTGGGAAACGCTTTCTCTTCCTTCTACTTGTAATCTATTTGTGACTTTATATTTAAAGCAGGTTTATCATAGGCAGCATATAGCTGAGTCTTGCATTTTTTGTGTGTGAGGAAGATTGGCCCTGAGCTAACATCTGTTGCCAGTCTTTCTCTTTTTGCTTGAGGAAGATTGTTGCTGAGCTAACATCTGTGCCAGTCTTCCTCTCTTTTAGGTAGGCTGCTGCCACAGATGGCTTGATGAGTGTGCTAGGTCTGTGCCTGGAATCTGAACTTGCAAACCCTAGACTGCTGAAGCAGAGCACGCAAACTCAACCATTACACCACCGGGCCAGCCCTAGGTCTTGCTTTTTTATCCAGTCGTCCAGTCTCTGCCTTTTAATTGAGTTGTTTTCACCATTTACATTTACTTTGATTATTGATATGTTTGGGTTTAAAGCTACCATATTGATATTTTTGTATCACAGTCTCCCTTTGTGTGATATTGCATCACTTCAGTGTGCCTCATTTCTCTCCTGGCTTTTGTACTGTTGTGTCATACTTCTACATATGTTATAAACCCTACAATACATTGTTAGTATTTTTGATTTAAACAGTTGATTATCTCTTAAAGAGATTTAAATAACAGAAGTGTTCTTTATATTTGGCCACACAGTTACCATTTCTGGTGCTCTTTCATTTTTTGGTGTAAAGTCAGATTTCCTTCTGGTATCACTTAATTTCTACTGGAAGGACTTTTCACATTTCTTATAATGCAGGTCTGCCAGTGACAAATACTTTTAGCTTTTGTATATCTGAAAAAAATCTTTATTTTACTTTCCTTCTTGAATGATAGCTGGGTAAAAAATCCTAGTGTGACAGTTTTCTCCCCCTTTTACTTCTTCAGAGATGTTCCTGTATTGTCTTCTAGTTTGCATTGTTTTTTTCCTGAGAAATGTACTATCATCTTTCTTTTTTACTCTTCTGTTTGTAATGTGTCTTTTTTACCTTCTGATTGCTTGTAAGATTTTTTCTTTATCTCTGGTTTTTAGTATTTGATTATAATATGCCTTGGTGTGCTTGGGATTTGTTGAACCTTTTCAATTTGTGCTTTTATAGTTTTCTTCAACTATGGAAAAATTTTGGCCATTATTTCCTCAAAAATTTTTTCTGTCTTCCTCTTTCCTCTCCTTCAGGGACTCCAATTACATAACGTTTGCTTACTTGAAGTTCTTTCACATCTCAATGATTTGCCTTGATTTTTAAAAACTTTCTTTATTCTCTGGATTTAGTTCTGAGTAGTTTCTATTGTTATTCTTCGAGTTCTCTTCTGTGATATCTGATCTGCCATTAACTTCATTCAGTGTCTTTTTCATCACAGACGTAGTTTTTATCTCTATAAGTTTTATTGGTTTCCTTTTTTTGTATCTTTCATGTCTCTGCATAGCATGTTCAGTCTTTACTCTAGCTTCTTGAACATATGGAATACAGTTGTAATAACTTCTGATCTCCTTGTTTACTAAGTCTATCAACGGTGTAGTTTCTTAGTCAGTTTTGCTTAATTGATTTTTCTCCTCATTTTGGGTCATACTTTCCTGCTTCTTTTCATGCCTTATATGTTTTATTTGATGCCAGGAATTGTGAATTTTGCCTTGTTGGATATTAGCTATTTTTGGATTTCTATTGATGAACTTTGTTCTAGTGTGCTTGAGTTACTTGGACATAGCTTGATCCTTTTGGGTCTTGCTTTTAAGCTTTATTAGGGAGGACCTGAGCAGCATTTAGTCTAAGGCTGATTTTTCCCCATTATTGAGGCAAAATCCCTTCTGTTTATTCTACTCAATGCCATATTAATTCTGTTTCCTGCTGGACATGGTAGGAACAGGCACTCTTTTTAGTCCTGTGTGAATTAGGGGTTTGTTCCCACTAAGCCTTTCAGGTGATTCTTTCTCTGGCTTCAGGTGGTTTCCTTACGTGCATACATTGATCAGTACTTAGCTGAATATTTGAGGAGAACCCTCTACAGATCTTTCAAGTTTTGTCTGTGCAGCGGTCTCCCTTCTGGTGCTTTGCCCAGTGAACTCTAGCTGCCGTGGCTTCCTTAGACAACCAGCTCCATCTCCTCAATTCAAGGAGACACCGAGCTTTGCTTGGGTTCTCTCATCCCTCGTCACGATCTGTTATCTTTCTCTAGGCAGCATACTGGGACAGTTACAAAGCTCATCTTATTTCTTTTGTGTCTCTCTGGGATCACTGTTCTTTGTTGCCTATGTCTAATGTCTTAAAAGCTGTTGCATCACGTATTTTGTCTGGTTTTCTGGTTATTATAGCTTGCAGGATAAATCTGGTCCCTGTTACTCTGGCTTGGCTAGAAATGGAAGTCACAACTATGGATTTTAATAGCTGTGTATCATTCTATCAAGTGGATGTGCCATAGCTTGACTTAGATGTTTTCTAATTATTTGACATTTAGCTTGTTTCTAAGTTTTTGATATGCACCGATAACATTGTAGTGCACATCTTAATGCTTATGCATTTTTTTCCACTTGAAGGATAAATTGCCAGTAGTGAGATTATTAGGTTGAATTCTTTTTATGGTTCTTGATAAAAACTCCAAATCAATTTGAGCAATGCCACTGACAGTATGAAGGTACCAATTTCAACATAACCTTACCAGTGTTGGATGCTTTAATTTAAATTTTGTCTATTCTTTTGTAAGTATAAAATGATATATCAAGCTTGCTTTAATTTTTCATATTTCTACTTTTAATTGGGTTGAATGTTGTTTCATGTAGCTTCCTACAAGTTTAAATGGAAAGTTTTGATACTTTTAAAAACTTAAAATTATGAGCAAAATTTCACAGTTTATGACTCCTGTTCATATTTGCTATATTCTTTCCCTAAAGAACATGGAACAGATAAAATTAATGTTAATTAATGATTTTTTTAAAGTTATAACAAGACTTAAAATCCAGAATCCATAAAAAGTAGGATTGATAAATTCAACCACCTAAGAAAAGCATTGTACCACATGACAAAATGGGGAAAATATTCACAACTCATATCACAGACAAAGCTAACCTCGCAAGTATATACAGAGCTTTTAGAACGGAGAAGAAAAAAACCAAGAGACCAATAGAAAAATAGTCAAAGGACTGAGCAAAAAAAGAATAGTGTTTCTGTAAACAGGAAAAGTTGCTTAACTCATAGTATAAAAAACAAATGCAAATTAAAATTACAGAAGGTGTAGTTTTTCACCTACCAGGTTGGCAGAGCTGCAGAAATTTGACTCTGTGCGTGGGGTTGTGGGGAATTTTTGTGTATTGCTAGCTGGCATGCTAAATTGTAACCACCACTCCTATGGGCGATTTGACAATGCCTTATAAAGAAGAATTCATTTACCCTCTGACACAGCAATTCTACTTTTGGGAAATTATTCTATAGATATACCTGCACCCATATGACGTGACACATGTACAAGGTTATTCATTATATCATTTTTGTAATAGCAAAAGATTGGAAAAATGAAAATATCAGTCGTGTACTTACTAGTTAAATAAACTGTGGGACATACTTGCAATGGAGTTTTGTATAGCTGTATAGAAAATGAGGCAGTCCTGTATGTATGGTTTGGGACGATAAATAGATAAGTGATTTGGGAAGATAAAAAGTGATTTATTGAATACTGTTTGTGGTGTACTGTGCTACCTTTCATGTGAGAAAAGGTTGACAGTAAAAACATATTCTGTTCTTATATTTGCATGAAGAAATACTGTAAGATTATGTAAGAAAGTAATGAAAGTGGTTATCTTTGGAAAGGCAAAAGTGAAGTGGGCAGGGTGAGGTGTGAACCAAGACTTCTCAGTGTATTCAATTTATATCAGTTTGACTTTTGAACAATGCGAAAATTAATGCAAAACATTTAGAATTGCTTAGTATGTTCTAGTTAGTACGAGTTAACTTCTAATTTAATGATCACTAATGTAAAATTCTTCTCTCTAGAAAAGAATACTGCACTGAGGGATGGGCTTCTGGTGTTCTTCTTCGTAATCGTTCCCCTTACTGTGTTGGCTGCTTTTGTCTTCATGAAGAGACATCAGCTACGGAAAAGCTGCTTCAGAAAGAAGAGATCACAAACATATGAGTACTTAGATTTTTCTTTTAAATTCATGTTAAATTAGGTAGAGTAATTATTTATGGTGATAGTCATATCATAGAGGCTGGCCTGAAAATAGCATCCTAGGTTATCTCTCTGTTTTTTGACATGATTTGCAGGGACTAAAGGACAGTGGTGACTCAGCCGTCTCTTATAATGGGAGGGGAAAGGATTATGGTGACCAGCCTGTACACTACTGAAAATGGCCGTTAGGGTTCATTTTGCTTGACATTGATTTCTGATAGTGGGGTCAGTAGAATTTTGGACTACAACTTCTGATTTGGGCTTTTTTCTTTCCTGGTAAAGATTTTCTCTGAGCTAACAGCGGTTGCCAATCTCCGTCTTTTTTTTTCCCTCCCCAAAGCCCCAGTACGTAGTTTTATATTTTAGTTGTGGGTCCTTCTAGTTCTTCTCTGTGAGCCACTGCCACAGCATGGCTGCTGACAGACAGGTGATCTGGTTCTGCACCCTGGAACTGAGCCCAGGCCGCCGAAGTGAAGTGTGCCGAACTTTAACTGCTAGGCCATCAGGGCTGGCTCTGGGCCTCTTAATTAGAGATTAAAATACAGGATAAAGATAAAACAATGAAATATTGAAAATGTTCTTCCATGCCTATTTCAAGCATCAGTTCTCACAGAGGAAGAGTCTTTCAAATCTCAGTTTTGAAAAACAGATGTGAATTATAAGCTTTTAAGAAATAAGTTTTGATGGAAGAAAGGGTTGTCATAATTCAGACACCTGACATTTCTAGTCTGTGTGTTGGACTCTTGTACAACTGTCTCTCAACCGTTCCTTCTAATATGTTGGCATTAGAATTTTTAGTGATGACTACAAGTTTTGTCTGTGTAGCTTAAGAATATGCTTTTACTCTTCTCTGATTTTTAGGAAGACATGAGGAGAAAAGTTAGAGAACACTGGCCTGATTGACTGAATTTCATAATTTCTTCTAGTTTGAGTTTATTTAATTGTAAAATGGGGTTAATAAAATGTTCTAGGACTGCAGGGGTTAAAAATGTGTGAAATGTGGCCAGCCCCGTGGCCGAGTGGTTAAAGTCCCATGTGCTCCGCTTTGCCGGCCGGGGTTTGCGGGTTCAGATCCCAGGTGCAGACCTACTCTGCTCATCAGCCGTGCTGTGGAAGCATCCCATATACAAAAAATAGAGGAAGATTGGCACAGATGTTAGCTCAGGGCTAATCTTTCTCAAGTGAAAAAAGAGGAGGATTGGCAACAGATGTTAGCTCAGGGTGACTCTTCCTCACCAAAAACAAAGTGTGAAAGCTGTTAAAAATCCCATAAAAATTTCAGCTGTCGTCATGATCATCGTCATCACTACCACCAATGTCACTATTCTGTATTTGGGAGAATGTGAGGTATGTGTGATATGTCATGCAGAAGTGTTTTAATCTTAATTTGGCTCAAAAGTAATTGTATCTTTCAGGTCAGATGGCAAAAATCAAGCAAAAGTTTCTAGACACCCAGTGAGTGTTCCTCGACATGTTTCTCCAGTGACTCCTCCCAGAGAAGTTGTAAGTTTAAAATGAAAAATTCTTTTTCTTTACACATTATGGTATCACATTTTTAAAGATTGAAAAAGTAATTGTTACATGCATATAGACGTAACAGATAATTTCTTAAGAATTTAGGAGTGTGGCCTTAGGTTGTCTCTGGGTTAGTGAGACGAATACCAGTTGGGTCCCTGGCTCAGCGGAGACCAAGAGAAGACAACACCTAGACATTGAGAATGCCTCACCCTGAAACCAAGCCTGGGAAGTGAGATATTGGACCTTTGCTATCACTGTTTTTTCCGATGTCTGTGATCTTTGTGTTTTCATGCTGGCTTCTCTCAGGCATGTCACCAAATATCTGGTGCTGAGCTCCTGGAAAAGGCCTAATTGTCTCAACAATGGGACCAGTAATCACTATTCCTCTGAATGTATTAGGGAACATGGGGATAAGAATGTACTTTTTCTTATATGCATATATCCCTAAGAAGTATACGAGATTACTTTATCTGTTTTTAAGCTTTGCATAATGTTTTGTTTGCTGTTTTACACATATATCTGCAACCTGCTTTTTCCTTTGATATTGCTGTGTGATTTATCTCTATTGATATGTATAACTCTTGTTCATTCATTTTTGCTGTTGATATTATGTTACATAAATACTACACAATTTAAAAGTGCATTTTCCTATTACCAGATTCCAGTTTTTCATTACCATGAACGAGGCTGAGATGAACATTCTATATAGTCTTCTCATGCATGTGTGTGAGTTCTAGGACTGTGCTGTCTTTAAATACAGTAGTTACTATCTACATGTGGCTATTTAAATTTCATTTTAAATTAAATAAAATTAAGAATTCCATTTCTCATTCACATTTTACATGCTCAGTAGATCACATGTGGCCACTGGTTACTGTATCGGACAGCACAGACATAGAACATTTCCATCACTGCAGAAGAGTCTATTAGCACCGATCTAGGGGCATATAGGAATTAAATTGCTGGGTTGAAAGATATGTGACTTTTTACTGGAAATTGCCAAATTGCTTTCCAAAGAGGTTACACGATTGGGTGATTGTATCGTCAGTGGTGTATGAGCATTCCTGTTGATCTATATGTTTGCCAACACTTGGTATTTTCAGATTTTAAAGTCTTTCCAATTATGTGTAGGTAAAATGATTAGGTATCCTGCCTCATGTTTTAAAAAATGTAAGTATATATATGGGATCTCCTTATTCTACTCCTTTTCCTTTATAAAAAAGAAACAAAAAATTATGATGTCATTTTCCCCCTTAACCATATATCTTGGAGATTTTTCCATATCACTACATATATAGGATGATCACACAGTCCCTATATATACAGGTTAGAAATTACATATATACTCGTCTTCATCCTTGATGTATTTTTTTAATTGCAGTAAAATATATGTGCCATAAAAGTTGCCATTTTAACTATTTTTAAGTGTACAATTCAGTGGCATTAAATACATTTACAATGTTGTGCAATCATCACCACTATCTATTTCTAAAACTTTTTCATTACCCAAACAGAAACTCTGCACCCATGAGGCAATAACTCCCCATTCTCCTCTCCCCATAACCCCCTGCCACCACTATTATACTTTTTTTTAAATTGAGATATAATTGACATATAACATTATATTAGTTTCAGATTACAACATAATGATTTGATATTTGTGTATGTTGTGAAATGATCACCACAATAAGTTACAATTTTTTTTTCTTGTTATGAGAACTGTTAAGATTTACTGTCTTGGCAACTTTCAAATATACAGTACAGTATTTTTAACTGTATTCACCATGCTGTGCTCTACCTCCCCAGGACTTATTTATTTTAGAACTGGAAGTTAGTACCTTTTGAACCCCTTCACCCGTTTTACCCATCCCCAAGCCCCAAACCTCCAGTCTGTTCTCTTTATCTATGAATTTGTTTGTTTGTTGTTATGTTTTTGAGATTCAACGCAAAAGTGACATCATACAGTATTTGTCTTTCTCTGTTTTACTTATTTCACTTAGCATAATATCCTCAAGGTCCATCCATGTTGTCACAATGGCAAGATTTCCTTCTTTTTTATGGCTGAATAATATTCCATCACACACACACACACACACACACACACACACACACACACACACTCACTTCATTTTCTTTATCCATTCATCCATCGGTGGACACTTAGGTTCCTTCCAGCACTTGGCTGTTGTAAATAATGCTGCAATGAACATGTCGTTTTAAGTTAGTGTTTTCATGTTCTTTGAATAAATACTCAGAAGTGGATTTGCTGGATCATATGGTAGTTCTATTTCTGATTTTTCGAGGAACCTCCATTCTGTTTTCCATAGTGGCTATAACAATTTATATTTTACTAAAAGTGCACAAGGGTTCCCTTTTCTCCACATCCTTGCCAACACTTGTTATCTCTTGCTTTTTGATAATAGCCATTCTGACAGGTGTGAGGTGATATCTCACTGTGGTTTTGATTTTTTTTTATTGAGTTAATGATGGGTTACAATCTTATGAAATTTCAGTTGTACATTAATGTTTGTCATTTGTGTTGTAGGTGCACCACTTCACCCTTTGTGCCCACACCCCACCCCATAGAAGTTTCCTTCTATGCCCATTTTGTTCAGAGTTTTTATCATAAATGGCTGTTGGATCTTGTCAAATGCTTTCTCTGCATCTATTGAGATGATCATATGGTTTTTATTCCTCAGTTTGTTGATGTGGTGTATCACGTTGATTGATTGAGGATGTTGAACCATCCCTGTGTCCCTCGTATGAATCTCACCTGATCATGATGTATGATCCTTTTGATGAATTGTTGAATTCTGGTTGCCAAAATTTTGTTTAGAATTTTTACATCTATGTTCATCACTGATACTGGCCTGTAGTTCTCTTTTTTCGTGGTGTCCTTGTCAGGTTTTGGTATCAGCGTGATGTTGGCCTCATAGAATGTGTTAGGAAGTGTTCCATCTTCCCTAATTTTTTGGAATAGCTTGAAAAGGATAGGTATTAAATCCTCTGTCAAAGTTTGGTAGAATTCCCCAGGAAAGCCATCTGGTCCTGGGGTTTTATTCTTTGGGATGCTTTTGATTGCTGTTTCAATCTCTTTCCTTGTGATTGGTCTGTTCAAATTGTCTGCCTCTTCTTGAGTGAGCTTTGGGAGATTGTAGGAGTCCAAGAATTTATCCATTTCCTCTAGGTTATTCATTCTGTTGGCATATAGTTTTTCGTAGTATTCTCTTATAATCTGTTGTATTTCTGCAGAGTCTTGTTATTTCTCCTCTTTCATTTCTGATTTTGTTTATTTTCGCTTTCTCCCTTTTTTCTTTGTAAGTCTGGCTAGTGGTTTGTCAATTTTATTTATCTTCTCAAAAAACCAGCTCTTTGTTTCATTGATCCTTTCTACTGCCTTTTTCGTTTCAATAGTATTTATTTCTGCTCTGATTTTTATTATTTCTCTCCTTCTGCTGACTTTGGGCTTTATTTGTTCTTTTTTCTTTAGTTCAGTTGGGTGTACTTTAAGATTGCTTATTTGGGATTTTTCTTGTTTGTTAAGATGTGCCTGTATTGCGATGAACTTTCCTCTTAATACAGCTTTTGCTGTGTCCCATATGAGTTGGTATGGCATGTTATCATTTTCATTTGTTTCCAGGTATTTTTTGATTTCTTCTTTAATTTCTTCAATGATCCATTGCTTGTTCAATAGCATATTGTTTAGTCTCCACATCTTTGTCCCTTTCTCAGCTTTTTTCTTATAATTAATTTCTAGCCTTATAGCACTATGAGCGGAGAAGATGCTTGTTATTATTTCAATTTTTTTAAATTTGTAGAGGCTTGCCTTCTTTCCCAACATATGGTCTGTCCTTGAGAATGTTCCATGTGCACTTGAGAAGAATGTGTATTCAGCTCTTTTAGGGTGAAGCAATCTATATATGTCTATTAAGTCCAATTGTTTTAGTTTTTCATTTAGCTCCACTATTTCCTTGTTGATCTTCTGTCTGGATGATCTGTCCATTGATGTGAGTGGGGTGTTGAGGTCCCCTACTATTATTGTGTTGTTTTTAACATCTTCCTTTAGGTCTGTTAATAGTTGCTTTATGAACTTTGTTGCTCCTGTGTTGGGTGCATAGATATTTATAAGCATTATTTCTTCTTGATGAAGTGTCCCTTTGATCATTATATATTGTCCCTCTGTGTCTCTCTTTACCTGTCTTATTTTGAAATCCACCTGGTCTGATGTAAGAATTGCAACACCTGCCTTTTTTTTCCTTACTATTAGCTTGAAGTATTGTCCTCCACCCCTTCACCCCAAGTCTGTGTTTGTCCTTGGGGCTGAGGTGTGTTTCTTGGAGGCAAGAAATTGTTGGATCTTGTTCTTTAATCCTTTTTGCCACTCTGTGTCTCTTTATTGGAGAGTTCAATCCGTTTACATTGAGAGTGATTATTGATGCATGTGGACTTAATGCTGTCAATCTGTCGCTCATTATCTTGTTTTCCTGCCTTTCTTTTCCTGTGTACTTTAGACTACCCATTTAATAGTGCAATTTATTATGCTGGGTTTCTTAGATTTTTCCTTATTTATGATTTGTGACTCTGTTCTGTATTTTATTTTAGTGTCTACCTTGAAGTTTGTATTTAGAATCTCTTGTATAATATAGTCTATTTTCTGGTGGTCTCTTACTTACTTGACCAATACTGATTTAGACCCTTTGCTCTTCCCCTCCTAAATAATTATTTTCATTTATTATTCCAACTCATGTTATGAATTTGTAGTTAGAGTGCTAAGATCATCCTTGTTTTGGTAGTTTCCTTATTTTTACCCTAATGCTATTGTTGAATATTTGCTATCCTGTTCTGCTTCTATCCATCGGTCTCCCTAGTCTATGGATTGTGACCCCTTTCTCCCTTTTTTCTTTTTTCAGGTATGAGAGCCTTCTTGAGGATTTCTTGCAGTGGAGGGCTTTTAGTTGCAAATTCCCTTAACTTTTGTTTGTCTGGAAAAGATTTAATTTCTCCCTCATATCTGAAAGAAATTCTTGCTGGATAGAGTATTCTTGGCTGAAGATTTTTATCTTTTAAAGCTTTGAATATGTCACTCCATTCTCTCCTAGCTTGTAAGGTTCCTGTAGAGAAATCCGCTGACAGTCTGATAGGGGCTCCTTTATAGGTTATTCTCTTCTTTTTTCTTACTTCCCTGAGTATTCTTCCCTTATCTTTCCTTCTTTCCAATTTTACTACTATGTGCCTTGCAGTAGGTCTTTTTACATTGACAAATCTAGGAGATCTGAAAGCTCCCCCTACACACATTTCTCCGTCAATCCCTAGATTTGGGAAGTTCTCTTCAATAATTTCATTAAGCACACTTTCTGCTCCATTTTCCTTTTCCACGTTCTCGGGAATTCCTATGATCCTTATGTTCTTACTCCTCATTGGATCCATTATCTCTCGGAGATTTTCCTTGTTTTTGTTAATTCTTAGTTCTCTTTCTTCCTTTGTCTGGAGCCATTCCGCCTGTCTATCTTCAATTATGTTAATTTGCTCTTCTATAGTGTCTACATGGGCATTCAGGGAATCTGTATTCTGTTTTATCTGGTCCATTGTGTTTTTCATCTCTAGTAATTCTGTTTGATCCTTCTTTATGATTTCAATCTCTTTTGTGAAGTAACTCCAGAACTCGGCTTGTTTCTCTATCTTTCTCTCTACCTCATTGAGTTTTTTGATTATAGCTGCTCTGAACTCATTCTCACTTAGTTTACCTAATTCCAAGTCCTTAGGACTTAATTCTATGTTTTTATTGTTTTCCTTCTGATCTGGGGCTTTTATAAATTGCTGGATGGTAGAGGAGCGTTTTTTTCACATGGTGGTAGAATTCGGTTGCAGTTACAGCCTGTCGCCACTAGATGGGGGTCGAGAGCCGTGTGTTATGAGCTCTCTGCCTTCGGGCAAGATGGCTGCGCCCAGTGGCTTTGCTGGGAGGGAGGGGCTGCTATTCTCGTGCACCAATCTGGATTCAGATCAGTTCTGTTCTCTGGTCTACTGAGGCCCTGAGTTTATGGGCTCCCTGCGGACGGAAGCTTCCCCCGTCAGTGGGTTTCCACTGAACCAGCGGCAGGAGTCCTGGATGATCCCCGGGTCACGTGGCCCCTCCCCCCGCTCCTTCCCGACCCACGCAGCAGCAATCACAGACTCTAGGGGAGGGAGCGATGTTCTCTCCTACCGTTCCAGTGCCTCCGAGGCCATAAGGAAGGTTTATGATCTCCGCCTTCTTGGTATTGTAGGTCTCTAACGTGTTGGCATTAGATTTATTCTCTGAAATTCAGTTTTTCCAATCCTTTGTTGTATTTTGGAGGGGAAAGAATCCCGGGTCAGCTCACCCCACCATTTTGCTCCGCCCCTTCTCCACTGTGGTTTTGATTTGCATTTCCCTGAAGAATAGTGATGTTGAGCACCTTTTCATGTACCTGTTGGCCATTTATATGTCTTCTTTGGGAAAATGTCTATTCAGATCTTCTGCCCATTTTTTAGTCAGATTGTTTATTTTTTTGTTATTGAATTGTATGAGTTCTTTATAGATTTTGGATATTAACCTCTTGTCAGATATATGATTTGAAAATATTTTCTCCTATTCTATAGATTGTCTTTCATTTTGTTGATGGTTTCATTTGCTGTGCAGAAGCATTTTAGTTTGATGTAGTCCCATTTGTTTATTTTTGCTTTCGTTGCCTTTGCTTTTGGTGTCAAACCCAGAAAATCATCTTTAAGACCAATGTCAAGGAGCTTACTACCTATGTTTTTTTCCTAGTTTCATGGTATCAGGTCTTACATTCAAGTCTTTAATCAATTTTGAGTTAATTTTTGTGTATGGTGTAAGATAGTTGTCCAGTTTCATTCTTTTGCATGTGGCTGTCTAGTTTTCCCACCACCATTTATTGAAGAGACTGTCCTTTCCCCCACTGCATATCTTGGATCTTTTATGGTAAATTAATTGACTATATATGTGTGGGTTTGTTTCTTGCCTCTCTGTTCTGTTCCATTGACCTATGTGTCTGTTTTTCTGCCAGTACCATACTGTATGGATTTGTTTACTCTGGCTTATAGTTTGAAATCAGAAAGTGTGATGTCTCCTGCTTCGTTGTTCTTTCTCAAGATTGCTTTGGCTGTTTGTGGTCTTTTTCCACTTTCGCTATGAATTTGCCTATTCTGGGTACCTCATACAAGTGGAATCATACAACATTTGTTCCTTTGTTTCTGACATTTCATGCAGCACAATGTCTTCAAGGTTCATTTCTATAGTAGCTTGTATGAGAACATTGTTCCTTTTTATGGCTGACTAATATTCTATCATATGTATATAAAATATTTTGTTTATTCATTCATCTGTTGATGGATTCTTGGGTTGTTTCTATCTTTTGGCTAATGTGATAGTGTTGTCATGAACATGGATGTACTTGTCTGAGTCTCTATTTTCAGTTCTTTTCAAGTCCTGTGCCCATTTTTTAATTGGGTTGTTTGTCTTTTTGTTGTTGAGTTGTAGGAGTTCTTTACATATTTTGGATATTAACCCTTTATCAGATATAGGATTTGCAGATAGTTCCTTTCATTCTGTAGGTTGCCTTTTCACTTTCTTGATAATGTCCTTTGATGCACAAAATTTTTAATTTTGATGAAATCTAATTTATTTTTTTGTTTTGTTGCTTGTGCTTTTGATATCATATTTAAGAATCCATTGTCAAATACAAGGTCCTGAAGATTTACTTCTAAGAGTTTTGTCTTTTCAGTTCTTATATTTAGGTCATTGACCTATTTTGAGTTAATTTTTGTATATGATGTGAAGTAGGGATGCAACTTCATTCTCTTGCATGTGAACTCCATTTGTCCCGGCACTATTTTTGAAGAGACTATTCTTTTCCCATTGAGTGGACTTGACATCTTGTGGAAAATCAATCAGCCATAGATGTATGGGTTTATTTCTATACTCTCCATTCCATTCAGTTGGTCTGTATGTCTATCCATATGCCAGTACTACACTATTGTGATTACTGTAGCATTATAATAAGTTTTGAAATTGCAAAGTGTGCGTCCTCCAAATTTGTTCTTCTTTTTCAAGATTGTTTTGGTTATTCAGGGCCACTTATGATTCCATATGAATTTGAGAATCTACTTTTCCATTTCTGCAAAAAAGGCTGTTGGAATTTTGATAGAGATTGTGTTGAATCTGTAGATCACCTTGGGTTGTGTTGACAAATCTTGACAATATTAAGTCCTTGAATCCATGAACACTACTTGTCTTTCCATCTATTTAGGTCTACTTCAATTTCTTTCAGCAATGTTTTGTAACTTTCAGTGTACAGGTCTTTCACCTTCTTGGTCAAGTTTATTCCTGGATATTTTATTCTTTTGGATGCTATTATAAATGGAATTTCTTTCTTAATTTCCTTTTCAGATTGTTCATCATTGCTGGTGTATAGAAACAAAACTGATTTTTAAAGCATGTTCATCTTATATCCTGCATCTCTGCTGAATTCATTTATTACCTCTAGTAGCTTTCTGTGGATTCTTTGGGCTTTTCAATTTACATATGGGATCATGTTGTCTAGAAATAGAGATAGTAACGCCTCTTCCTTTCCAATTTGGATGCCTTTTATTATTATTTTTTCTTGTTAGTCGTTCTGCTAGATCATCCAATACTGTGTTGCATAGCAGTGGTAAAAGCAAGCAGCTTGCATTATTTCTGATCTTAGGGGGAAAAGCTTTTGGTTTCCTTGGCGTATTTAAAAATTTCCCCATGTTCTTCCAGTGACATCTTTCATATTGATTGTTAGAAGTCTTTAAAGTAGTCCCTGATAGCTGTTTTTAGGTTTTCAACTGTCAGTAAAGTCCTTATGTGTGAGATTGGGAAAAATAATCTCTCATCTCAAATCCATTTTTTAAAATATTAATACAGCAATATCAAATTTTTCTTTTTGTTTACTATTTATCTTATATCTTTTTACATGCAACTTTTCTTTGTCCTTATGTTGTCTCTTGTAAACAGAATATCTTGGATTAAAAATTATTTATTTATTTTAATTTCAGTAACATTGGATTATAACATTACATAGCTTTCGGATGTACATATTTCAAATTCTGTGTAGATTACATCATGTTCACCACCCAAAAACTAATTATTATAATCCATCCCTTCACATGTGAGCCTAATCACCCCTTTTGCCCTCCTCCCCCTTTCCCCTATGGTAACCACCAATCCAATCTCCAATGCCGTGTGTTTGTTTGTTGTTGTTTTTATCTTCTACTTATGAGTGAGATCATATGGTATTTGACTTTCTCCCTCTGACTGATTTCACTCAGCATAATACCCTCAAGGTCCATCTATGTTGTCACAAATGGCCGGATTTCATCATTTCTTATGGCTGAGTAGAATTCAATCATGTATAAATACCACATCTTCTTTATCCATTTGTCCCTTGATGGGCACCTAGGTTGCGTCCAAGTCTTGCCTATTGTGTATAATGCTGCAATGAACATAGAGGTGCAAGTATCTTTATGCCTTTGTGTTTTCAAGTTCTTTAGATAAATACCCAGCAGTGGGATAGCTAGATCATATGGTAGATCTATTCTTAATTTTCTGAGGATACTCCATACTGCTTTCCATAGTGGCTGCACCAGTTTGCACTCCCACCAGCAGTGAACAACGGTTCCCTTCTCTCCACATCTTCTCCAACATTTGTTCTTTCCTGTCTTGTTAATTATAGCCATTCTGACCGGAGTGAGGTGATACCTCATTGCAGTTTTGATTTGCATTTCCCTGATAGCTGATTATGTTGAGCATCTTTTCCTATGCTTGTTGGCCATCTGTATATCTTCTTTGGAGTAATCTTTGTGCCTTTTATTGGAGACTTTAATCAATTTACATTGATTGCAATTATTAATATAGTTCTTATACCATATTATTTTATGATTTCACTGTTTTCCTGCTTTTTCTGTTTCCTCCCCACACCAGAAATTCTCTTGTATTCTTTTGGGTTGATTTAGTTTCCCCTTGCCCCATTTCATTTTCCTCCTCTGCTAGTCTCAAGACATATTGTTAAATAAATTAGATTTCAAATCTGGCTGGTTATTTGTGATAGTTTCTTGTAGCTTCATTGTATTTTTAAAAGCATTTATTTCTGTAAACATATGAAAATGCCTACTTTTGGTCCTTTATCTGATCATTTTAATGTGTGCGGTCTTCGTGGCTTCTGTAGTTTATTACTGCTGACTGTCTTGCAGTGTCTTCTTTCTTAGTGTGCTTTGTGATATTGACTGTAAACTTATGTTCTTTGGAACTTTATATGGGGAAATTATTTCAGTCCTCAATTATCATGAGTTCCTACAGAGAGTGTATATTTTCCCTGGCCAGATGCCTGGGGGGCATGGTCAATCTTTGATGCCTTTGAACTAAAATTTTGTTGGTGTTTTTTGGGTCACACAAGTGTTATGAACTCTGGCCCCCAAACCCTTGTAAGGGTGGGCATTTGGTTAGAAATTCTCCATGATGATCGTTTTCTTTTATTCTCCCTCTACCAGTACCAAGGCCTATATAGTCAGTACCTTCACTGTTCTTCCTTGGGACAGGTGTTTCTTTATCTCGTTAACCCAGTGGGGATATTGCTCTTCGGGGGTCTAGGCTTTATGGAGCGTCTTATCTTCAGTATTCCATCCAACTCAGGCCCCAGGTTTCGTCTTCTAGGTCTATATTACTTGATAATGCATAATGTAGCCCATCAAGGATGGGAAGATATTCACAGGACAAATGCTACTACAGACTCTGGACTCTCATACTTTCTTATTGTTTTTGATCTATAAGATGTCTCACTTCCTAGAAACTCATCCAAGCATTTAAAAGTACATAGCTAATATTTTAACCAGCATTTTAGGTGCCCTCTACTTGGAACATTTTAGTCCACTCTTTGTGAGTAATGAGAATGTACTTATTCTTTTTAATAACTGCATACCTTCCCATATTAAGGATTTAACATAAGTTTAAAAACAGGTTGTTTCAAATATTGTTACCACAAAAAATGCAGCATCAACCATCCTTGCCTATGGGTCTCTGCATACATGTAAAAGAATATGTCAGGTAAATTCTAAGAAGTGGAGTTTATTCCTTTGAAGTGCTGCTCCTATGGCTTGGTAGAAAGGGATGGAAACATTTTCTTGCGTCCTTTCTCCATTTTTACAGTACAAGCAAATCACTGTGTGGAGCAAAAAATAGCTGATGATACACCACCAGTTCCACATTGGGACCCAGGGAATGTTCAAGCTCTTCTCCAACACTGTGCATATTCTGCAATTCACAGAGCTTTAGGAAATAATGGTAGATGACGGTGGAGAACATCTTGGTCAAGGTCACTTCGTCAGTGATTTAGTAATTCCCTCTGGTCTTCCCTAACTTTTCCTATTGTAATGTGATATGTGAAAAATATTCTTAGTTTTACTTTCTTGTTTGAGGTCACGTTATAGAGTCTCACTTGTTGCAAAGCTTCACGTCAACTACCTCATCAAGGAAGAATTCCAAAATCAAGGGTTGTAGATTAGTGGTATTTATAGTACCAGTTAGGTACTATAATTGGCAATACATTTTTGGAATGTTTTATTTAAAATATATTGACAGAGGAAATATGTTACCTTTTAACTAAGGTAGTTGATTAGGACCAAGATTATAATACTTAAGTATTATTGAATTAAAAGATATAGCTTTTAAAGAATTAAGTATTCCACATTCAGTGGCAAAGGTATGTTGAATAAGAGAAATATTTTTAAATGTCAGCATTATAAGTCAATCATCTATTTGTTGATTTTCAATATATTGATTACTTTTATATGGGAAATAGACTGTATAGAAAATATATTTATGAGTGCATTGCGGTAATACCTTTTTTTTTCCTTTTTAGCCTGTATATGCAAACAGATTTCCAGTACCAACTTACGCAGCCAAGCAACCTCAGCAGTTCCCATCAAGGTCTGAAGTGAATTAGCTTAGATTACTTGACCAGAATGAAACCCAGGGTTAATGTCTAATATCTTCCCTTGTATTGTTTTTTTCTGCTTTTCCTCCCCAAGTCCCCCCAGTACATAGCTGTATATTTTTAGTTGTGAGTCCTTCTAGTTGTGGCATGTGGGACGCCGCCTCAGCATGGCCTGATGAGCAGTGCCACGTCTGTGCCCAGGATCCCAACCAGCGAAACCCTGGGCTGCTGAAGCAGAGCACTCGATCTTAACCACTCAGCCATGCGGCTGGCCCCTCCCTTGTATTTTAATTTAATTTAGGACAAGGTATTTATTGACAACAGTTTAGATAGAGCACAAATTGCAGAAAAATTTTTAAGAACTTTATATAAGTTTTGTCATTTTAGTGTGGTGTCAAAGTGAAATTTTAAAGAAACTTGAGCAAGGCAATCACCTGCTAGTGCAGCTGTGGTGTACATAAGATTCAGAAGCAAGGGCCTTTAAAACAACCAGCAATGGGAATCTGGAGGGGTTGGACCAGCCTTCCCATTAAGAACAGCTAGAAAAGCTAGACAATATAAGAAAATATGTGTTTGAAGGCATCAGAGAACCACCAAGGAAATGAAGAGTTGTGGGGCTAAGGTCCAGGAGAGGAAGGCAGTCTGGAGATGATCCCAGGTTTGGGGGCCATTTTTCTGTCCTAGCTGTGTCTGTCTATTCTGTGAGAACTGAGAGGCTAGCATGCCGAGGACAACTTTCCACAAACTCCCAGGGCTGATGGGACAAAAACTGGAGACCTGCCAAGGAGGAAGTGACCTGCAAACATCCCAGGCTTTGTGTTGGGACCTGGGAGTAGGGTTGGACTAGATCCTTAACTTATTTCTACAATGTTTTATGTTTGGCCCCCAATCAACCAGACATATAAGAAAAGAAATTGTGACTAAAACCAAGAAAGGCAATAGACCATAGAAACAGACTCAGAGGGTATCCAGTTACTAAAGTTATCAGACATGGATTTTGAAATAACTGTGATGATTATGTCATGGAATTAATAGTCAAGATTGATAATTTCAGCACAGAACTAAAAACTTAAAGAAAAAAATCAAATGGAAATTCTAGAACTGAAAAAAATAAGAACTCAAATTAAAGACTCAGCGGAGGGGTTGAAATCAGCAAGAAAGGAGAACATTTATTACTATATTTTGCTTCACATAAAATGTATTTCGCTTCTCCTACCTCCAAAAGTCCTTCAAATTACAATTGAATTGCAACAGTGAGTAGCGTCTTACGTATAATCTTTTTATGCAATAAGAGGGCATTGAAGTCCAACTGAGCATCAAGAGAAGAATATATAAGTAGCAAGACAGTGTGTTATTAGGGTACAGGTATACTAGAATTGGATGAAGAGTTTAAGGAAGGCTATCCATAGATTAAAGAAGGACGGTCTAGAAGTCACAGCAGGTTTAATTCTCAGAGTGGATATTATGCTTCGGAGAGCTGGAATTTCAGCCCTATGTATATAGGTAAGGGTTACACTTAGCAGTGATTTGCTGCCCTTAAATCCTAACAGCACAAGAGGTGCTTAATCCACCTAGTGTCCTCATTTATCTTTTACAATTTATCTTTTCAATGTCATGTACTGTTCTTTTTAAAAACATATAAAGCAGAACCTTCATCCAACATTGTCAATTATAGAATAGCATTGATTTAAGGTAGTTACTCCATTTTAGACTCTTGATTGGAGGCCCCTAACCATTGCATATCAGATTAATAATAATCTCAGACCGTAATGTACCCTTAAGAATTGTCAGTGATGTTAAGGATGGTGTTATGCTGGGCTTGTAATGAATGTAGCATTATTTCATTGAATTGAAACACACGATTAACTGTCTTTTTTCCCCTCACAGGCCACCTCCACCACAACCGAAAGTATCATCTCAGGGAAATTTCATTCCTGCTCGTCCTGCTCCAGCACCTCCTTTATATAGTACCGTCACTTGA
This sequence comes from Equus caballus, assembly GCF_041296265.1. Taxonomy (NCBI): domain Eukaryota; kingdom Metazoa; phylum Chordata; class Mammalia; order Perissodactyla; family Equidae; genus Equus; species Equus caballus. The sequence goes on along the minus strand of NC_091710.1, from coordinate 24,361,898 downwards.
TTTTTTTTGTTACCTTTCCTTTTGCAGATATCTTCAGGGAACTGAGCTGATACTTTTTTCTCCTGATACTTTCTTGAAAAGCCTTTCTTCCTGCTGCAATATGAATGAGAACACAATACTGCGAAACAAATTTTACTAACGCAGAAAACCCAGAAATTGAATAATAGGAATTGAGAAATATAAGAAATGCAGTAAAGCCAAGGAATTTAGAATAACATTTCCATTTCCATCCCTGAATAAGTCTTATTCAGTCATGTGTGAGGTTAATGCACCTAACATGGATTATATTATTTTGAACATGTTATTGTAATGATTCTCAAATAAATTGTATTGATTTGTTTTGTCAATATGTGCTGAAATGTAATTCTGAATTTTGATCTTAGTTATCATTAATGTAGTTTCTGGTTGAACATGTGATAATCTAATACCTATGAAAACTGATTACCAATAATATCTAATATTTTTCATCTTGCACAGACTAATAATCATCATATCTCATTCACTACATGAATAAAGGAATATTTTGTCTTCAGAAGAATGCACAAAACCCACAACTAAGATATCATAATATTTTGAAAGTACAAAGTACACTACAAGTGTGTATGTGTGTATTCACACACAGTTATTTTCTTCCATTTTTATGATCATTCTATGGATAAATGATTCTGTGGATCTATCTATGGGTAAGGAGTGTTAGAAAATTTAATTTAATAGTAGAAATTCTATTATGAATCATGTTAAAGCATGACATCCTTTTACAATAGCATTATTTTAAATAAATTATAAACTTTAAGGTACGAAGTATTTAATAGAACTAATCAGATATGCTGTTGATTCATGGCTATAATAAAGCAGGAGCAATTATAATATCTTCAATCAACTGAGCTGTCATAAAACCACTTTAGAATTTCATGAGCACTTTAAGTCTAAAATCTGAAACTTCGAAGCTTGCTATTAATATAATTTAGAATGTTTACATTTTCTAAGGTGTGCTGGATCATGTCTCTGTTGACACTAATATTTTCAAAGAAATTGGCCTGGAGAAAGGAAGGAAGAAAAGGTTTTCTTAGATAAATGCAAAAAAGTTAGTGTGGTATCTGTGAGTTATCATCCCAGCTGTGTTAAAAAAATAAATTTTTACTGTGGAAGAAATGGTATGGATGGTAAAATTTTAAACATTTAAAATTTTTTCATAACCTTTCATAATAAAGTTTAATATAGCTTTATTAACTGAATTTCATTAGTTTTTCAAAAAATTTTTGATTTGTGTATATATACGTATACAAATATAACATTTACAATAAATAAAATACTTGAAATTCTCATTTGTGTCGCCCAGTAACTTTCTAAATGTTCAGCTATTTATAACTTTGTTAATTAAAACATTATACTAGTTTTAGATAAAACTACTAGTCAAACTTTTACAGATATTATCTCACTAGTTTCTCAGACTTCTGCCAAATTGTGCACTATGGCTTTTTGTTATTAAAGGTAGACAGATTAGTTTTGAAGAGAGAGATTTCAGTTCTCTGAAGATAGTACATTAACAATCAGGTATATATTAAAAATTGTCAACAATCCCAAACTAAGAGTCTTCTTCTCAATTTAAATCTCTGAATGAATTCATAGAAGACTAAACGTTTATCATCTGTCTCAATATTTGCAATTGTAATTCATATCATTGAAATTTTACAGTCGGTAATATATTAACTACGTAACTTAAAGCTTTCCTCGGAAATAGATGCTTCCTCGGATCTTTGAATATTTAGAAAGTTTTTCTAAAAGACTGTTTGATCAGCCTAAACTTCTTTTACTTATTTATATAGTTTTACACATTTTGTATGCTTTTCACTTAGGTTTGTCCTTGATTTAGTTTGCATTGCTATTAAAAATTGTAAAATTTCTTAGTCATAGATGCCACTTCAAAATTTGAAAATATTAAAGTGCTTTCTTGCCATCTGCAAAAGATGTTTCAATAATCAAGGATAAATTATATGTATCTTTGATAGCACTGTGTGACTATGTGTTCGAAAATTAACCTTGTTCAGGGTACAGTAGTCCCCCCTTATCCGTGAGGGATACCTTTCAGGAACCTCAGTGGATGCCTGAAACCACAGATCGCACCTAACCCTATATGTACTATGTATTTTCCTATTCCAGTGGGCAGGTGACGCATACAGCATGGACACGCTGGACAAAGGGATGATTTACATCCTTTGCGGGAGGAAGCAGGACAGCAGGAGATTTCATCATGTTAGTCAGAAAGGGCACAATTTAAAACTTAAGAATTGTCTATTTCTGGAATTTTCCATTTAATATTTTCTGACCCTGGTTGACCACGCGTAACTGAAACCACAGAAGGTAGAACTTTGGATAAAGGGGACTACTGTATTGCATTTTCCCTTTCTATCAGTTGGATACCTGGGTCTCTAACCATATAGTTAAGCACAATCCCAGTGTTCTAAGCACAAATCAGATTTTATTAAATTTCATAGATGTTTACTGAAACTACCTCTTGCGGGTACCATATTAGGTACTGTGATATCTAAGTTCTGGATGGGACATGCATCCTGTTACGGAAAGGGCTATATACACAAGTAAAAATAATATAAAATCTAATCTATTAAAGATTGAGACAGGAAAGGCTGAGGAGAGGGAAGTAACGAAGAAAGGAAAGGACTAGAAATTCATTCAAAACACCGCTAACTGACAAGTCTAAGCATTTACTGTAATTGTTCTTCTAATACTGTGAACCCAACTTTTGGCTCAACTACTTAAAAGCAGTGTTAGTCTAGCATTGGCTGTTCCTGTTGAGATACTAGCTAAGTGTATATTTTTGTTGCCTTGTTTTTGCTCACGCTATTGCTTTTCAGGCTGCGATTGCCCTGCCGAAATCCTCTGCATCCATGAAATCTCATCCCAGCTGTCAGTTTGGATGTGATTCCCCAAGTGAGCTTCTGTGTTCCCACGGGTCCTGTTAGTTTGCGTGTTTGCTTTTCTGTTAATTAGTATGAGGGATGAATTCGTGCTTTGGGATTTGAAAAGAAACAAAAGATGGTGTGTATAGGTGAGACTGGGGGTGAGGGTGGGAGGGAGGAGGCCCTGCAGCCCCAGGGCATGAGCCGCTGTTCACTCAGGAGAGACCCGAGGTCGAGGCGGCTGAGCCCTGGGGACGGGAGAAAGCGGGCCGCAGAGCCTGCGCTCCGAATTCAGAAAACTGAATACTCTGCTGAGGAATTTGGCTAGAACTCTCTAGTGGAACATACACACTGTAATTATGGGCAAGAATCTCGTGCATCTCATTCACTGCGTGAGTGAATGAATATTCCTTGTCCGGAGAAATTACTGAACAGGAGAATGGCAACCCATGAATTTTAGCCGAGGGCTCGTGGAGAGCCAGGTCGATGGGAGGAAAAAGTAGATACAGCCTGGTCACAAAGTGCGTTTGGGCAAGTGGGTCTGGAGGAAAGCCGTAGCAGGCTCTTTCCAAGGAGAACAAAATCTACTCAGTTTTCCCTTTTTTGGAATCTTCTTCACACATCTGGTTAGTTTTTTAATTTGAGAAACCCAGCTTCAGTAATAATGAACATGTATATTTGTGTGCGAGCGTGCGTGGGTATATTTTCAGTGCAGAAAGTATTACACGTTCGCCTTTTAAAGCACATGGAAGTGCCTGAGACAAAACAGCGCACAGTCGGCGTGTTAGTTCTTCTAGGTCCGTCCCCACGGGGCGAAAGGGGGACGGGGGACGGCGACCGCGACGGAGGGGAGAGCCGGCGGCCGGGAGGCGGCGCGGGGCTGGTCCGCTCGGGGCGGGGCGGGGCGGTTCCGGGCGGCTGGGGGGCGGGCGGCGCGGGGCGGCTCAGGGCGGGGCGGGGCGGCTCGGGGCGGTTCGGGGCGGGCGGCGCGGGGCGGCGCGGGGCGGTTCCGGGCGGCTGGGGGGCGGGCGGCGCGGGGCGGCTCGGGGCGGGGCGGGGCGGCTCGGGGCGGTTCGGGGCGGTTCGGGGCGGGTCCGCTCGGGGCGGCGCGGGGCGGTTCCGGGCGGCTGGGGGGCGGGCGGCGCGGGGCGGCTCGGGGCGGGTCCGCTCGGGGCGGGGCGGGGCGACCGTTGGGCCGGCGCAGCGGCGCGCGGGGAGGCGGCCTCGGGGGCCGCGCGTCCCGGGTCGGCGGGAGCGGCGCCCGCCTCCAGCCGGCCCAACGGTCGGCGGCCCAGTCCCCACACGGAGCCGGGAAGCCACAGCATGCTCCGCCTCCTGATGCTGCTTGCGGGGCTCGGTGGCGCGCTGGCGTCTGGACCTGGTAAGCCGCTGGAGACGCTGCTGCTGCGCTCTGGGGCGGAGGAAGGTTCTTCTTTTCCTCCCTTCCCGTCGGACTGTGACACAACTCCGGGAAAAACCCGGGTTCCCCCGCTGGTCGGCTCCTCGTGTCCGGACACCCTGCCACCCGGCGAGTGTGGGCGCCGCGTCGGGATAGAGAGGGGACTCAGGAGAGGGCAGGTCGTGTGACCAGCTCAGGGTCGAGGCTCTTGCTCTTTTGAATCCCAGTGTTCGTGGTGGGCCCGTGTGCGCTTCACAGAAGTGCCTCCAAATTTCCTTCGCTCAAAAGCATGCCGGAACCTTCTAGAAGTCCACCCAGACACCAAAAAGCTGACTGTCCCCGAGGAGCGTTTGTTCCGGCAGAATAGCTTGTCCTGCGTACAGTAATTTGTCCTGCGACAAAAAAGCATTCAGTGCCTGCTCCGCTGACACCGACAGAGATAGATTATGGCGGGAAACGAAGAACAGTAGACAGAGTCCTCAAACTTATAAAACACATCAGGAGAGGTTTGGGTGCGAGTGAAATTTTTGCCTATGTTGTTTTCCTTCCCTTTTTATCTGCTGTTCCGAATCTGCCGTCCCGCTGAGTCCTGGAATGCCCGCCCCGCCCCCCTCCGCAGAGCGTTCGGGGTTTGGAGGCATCACGATTTATTTAGCCAGCTCTCTGAGTAACGGACTTTTGGGTTGATTCCAGTCTCTTTTGCTATTATGTGCTGTGTTGGTCAGCTCAGACTGCCGTAACAAAATACCCAAGACCGGGTGGTGTAGACAACAGAAATTCATTTTCTCGTAGTTCTGGAGGCCGCAAGTCTGGGATGAGGGTGCCCTTGGGGGGGCTTCTGTGAGGTCTCTTCCTGTCTGGTAGACCGTTGCCTTCTTGCTGTGCTCACACGACCTCCTCTTTGTGTGTAGACGGCGCAAACTGTCTCTTCTTATAAGGGCGCTAATTCCATCATGGGCGCCACCTTCGTGACCTCATCTAACTCCAGTTACCTTCGAAAGGTCCCACTTTTTACCATCATATTGGGGATTAGGGCTTCAACATGAATTTTCGGGGCACACAAAACTTCACCAGAACACGTGAAAGATTTGCCTTTTTTAATGTAGCTTTTTTTTTTTTTGAGGAAGATTAGCCCTGAGCTAACATCTGCTGCCAATCCTCCTCTTTTTGCTGAGGAAGACGGGCCCTGAGCTAACATCCATGCCCATCTTCCTCTACTTTATACATGGGACGCCTACCACAGCATGGCTTTTTGCCGGGCAGTGCCATGTCTGCACCCGGGATCCGAACCCGCAAACCCCGAAGTGGAACGTGGGAACTTAAACACTGTGCCACCAGGCCGGCCCCCACATGAAAGATTTTAATGCAGTGGTTCTCAAACTTTTCAGAATTTTTCCTTAGAGGTTAGAAATTATTGAAAGTCTCAAAGAGCTTTTATGTTTTTGTTTATATCTGTTGATATTTATCATATTAGAAATTAAGGAAAAATTCACTAGAATTCAAACAGCTGATATTTATTTGGGCAATTAGAATTGCAATTTGGGAGATGCAGAGTCAGGTAGAAACCCAAAATGGAACACGAAAGAGGCAAGGGTTTATAAAAGCAAAAAGAGAAATCACACAGGTGGTTTTGTAAAATTTGTGATTTGTGCTGGCAACAACTGTTACTTCTTGGCTGTACTGATTCGTTGCCAAGGCCATCTCTAAGGCAAAAAGTTCTTTTCTATGGGAATAAGCGTATCTCTTGACAGAAGGCCAAGATGACAGCAGTATAGCCCAGTTGAAAAGTTATGTCCTATCTGGGTAGAGATGTAGTGTGCGTGCCTAAGTCCCATTCTCTTAATGGCCTCCTAGGTCCATTTTTATTTTTATTTATTTGTTTTTTTGAGGAAGATTGGCCCTGAGCCAACATACGTGCCCATCTTCCTCTACTTTGTATGTGGGATGCCTGGCACAGCATGGTTTGATAAGTGGTGGTTGGGATCCCAACCAGCGAACCGCAGGCTGCCAAAGCAGAGTGTGTGAACTGAACCGCTGCCCCAACAGGCTGGCCCCTCCCAGCTCCTTTTTAGAAGCCTTGACAAATGTTACTTCATTTTGTTGTCACTGTCCACGTAATATGGAAATTTAAGAATTTTTATTAATTCGCTTAAAAATAACAGGATTGACTTATTATGTGTTAACATAAGTAACACATTTTAAAAATAAAAACTGTATTTTCCAAAACAAAAAGAATTTAGAGAGGGATATTGTTTTACGTTTTTATAAATCTCCTTAATGTCTAGCTTAATAGATGACAACTAGATTCTCATATCTACCTGCGCATTCAGTCTGTTGCTATATGTCTTGTTGGAAATACATGAAGAAAATCCAGTTTATGTAGTTGGAAAAGGGAAGAGTGTTTTGATAGCCTTTTCAGATAATTAACAATATTCTTCTTTTGATATTACACCAAAACTTGTTAAGTGGTAAAGGTTAGTTGCAATGCAGAAGCTAAAACCTACCAATGAACTTTTTAATATGCTATATTAAAATTTATTGGTCTATCTTGAACTTTAGTGGATCTTTTACCCATGAGTTTTTTTAATGTATTACCTTTATTTTTTAATTTTTAATTTAAGTTGTGGTAAAATACACATAACATAAAATTTACCATCTTAACCATTTAAAAAAGTGAATAAACTTTATATTTTAGAGCGTTTTAGGTTCACAGCAAAATTGAAAGAAGGGACAGAGATTTCCCATACACCCTCTGTCATCACACATGTACAGCCTCTGCTGTTGACATCCTGTGTCACAGTGATACGTCTGTCAGGACCCCACACTGACACATCATTAACACTTAGAGTCGGTAGTTTACCTTAGGGTTCTCTCTTGGGGTTGTACGTTCTATGAATTTTGACAAGTGTATAATGACATATATCCTCCATTATAGTATATAGAATAGTTTCACTGCCCTTAAAATTCTCTGCACTCTGCCTGCTCATCCCTCCCCCCTAACTCCTGGAAACCACTGCTATTTTTACTGTCTCCACAGTTTTGCCTTTTCCAGAATGTCAGGTAGTTGGACTCATACAGTATGCAGCTTTTTCAGATTGGCTTCTTTCACTTAGTAATATGCATTTATGTTTCCTCTGTGTCCTTTTTATGGCTTGATAGCTTATTTCTTTTTAGTGATGAGTAATATTCCATTGTCTGGATATACCGGTTTATTTATCCATTCACCTACTGAAGGACGTGTAGGCTGCTTCCAAGTTTTGGTAATTATGAAAACAGTTGCTGTAAACGTTCATGTGCAGGTTTCTGTGTGAAGATAAGTTTTCAGATCCTTTGGGTAAATACCATGGAGCACAATTGCTGGATCATTTGGTAAGTGTATGTTTAATTTTGTAAAAAACTGCCAAACTGTCCTTCAAAGTGGCTGTACCAGTTTGCATTCCCACCAGCCATGAGTGAGCGCTCCTGTTGCCTCACATCCTTGCAAGCATTTGGTGGTGTCAGTGTTCCTGACTTTGGCCGCTCTGGTAGATGTATAGTGTTATCTCACTATTGTTTTAATTTGCAAGTCTCTAGTGGCATATAATGGAGAGCATCTTCTCATCTTCTTATTTGCCATCTATATGTCTTCTTTGATGAGGTGTCTGTTTGGGTATTTTGCTCATTTTCTAACTGGGTTTGGTTTCTTATTGAGTTTTAAGAGTTCTTTGTATATTTTGGATAACACTCTTTTATCAGATGTGCCTTTTGGAAATATTTTATCCCAGTCTGTGACTTGTTTTCTCATTCTTTTGATGTTGACTTTCTCAGAGCATAAGGTTTTAATTTTAATAAACTTCAGCTTATCAATTTTTTTTTTCATGTGTTGTACCTTTGGTGTTGCGTCTGAAAAGTCCTTGCCATCGTTAAGGTCATGTAGATTTACTCCTACTTCTAGGAGTTTTATAATTTTGCATTTTGCATTTAGATCTATGATCCATTTTGAGTAAATTTTTGTGAGGTATGTAAAGTTGGTGTCTAGATACATTTTTTTTTTTTGCATGTGGAAATCCATTGGTTCTAGCATCTTTTATTGGAAAGACTATCATTGCTCCATTGTATCGCCCTTGCTTTGTTGTCAAAGATCAGTTGACTATATTTATGTAGGTCTTTTTCTGGGCTCTCTATTCCAACTGATTGATCTGTTTGTCTCTTTTGCCTGTACCACACTGTCTTGATTACTGTAGTCTATAAGTGTATAAGTCAGATAGTGTCAGTCCTTCAACTTTGTTCTTCCGCAATATAGAGTTTGCTATTCTGGGTCTTTGCCTCTCATATAAACTTTAGAATAAATGTGTTGATATCCACAAAATAACTTGGTGAGACTTTGTTTGGGATTTCATTGAATCAATAGAAGAAGTTGGCAAAGAATTGCCGTTTTGACAATATTGAATCTTCCTATGTGTGAACATGGACTATCTCTCCATTTATTAACTTTTTGTTCGGTAACTTTCATCAGTTTTATAGTTTTCCTTATAGAGATCTTGTACATACTTTCTTAAATTTATAACTAAGTATTTCATTTTTGGGGGTGCTAATGTAAATGACATTGTGTTTTAAATTTCAAATTTCACTTATACTTTACTGGTATATAGGAAAGTGACTGACTTTTATATATTAACCTTGTATCCTGCAAACTTGCTATTTTAACCATTTTTACCTAAATAGTTCAGTAGTGTTAAGACATTCATATTGTTGTGTAACGTATCTCTAGAAGCCTACATTTTAAAATAAATAAATTAAGTTTTATTATGGTAACATTGGTTTATACATTATATAAATTTGAGGTGTACATCATTATATTTTGCTTTCTGTGTATATTACATCATGTTCACCACCCAAAGACTAATTAAAATCCATCACCACACACATGTGCCTAATCACACCTTTTGCCCTCCTCCTATCCACTTTCTGCTTTGGTAACCACCAATTCAGTCTCCGTCTCTATGTGATTGGCTGTTTTTGTTTTTATCTTCTACTTATGAGTGAGATCATACGGTATTTGACTTTCTCCTTCTGACTTATTTCACTTAGCGTAATACCCTCAAGGTCTATCCATGTTGTGACAAATAGTCAAATTTCATCATTTCTTATGGCTGAGTAGTATTCCATTGAGCATATATACCACATATTCTTTAACCGTTCGTCTGTCGATGGGCACCTAGGTTTCTTCCAAGTCTTGCATATTGTGAATAATGCTGCAATGAGCATGCAGGTGCATGTATTTTTATGCACTCGTGTTTTTGTGTTCTTTGGATAAATACCCAGCAGTGGAATAGCTGGGTCATATGGTAGTCCTATTCTTAATTATTTGAGGAATCTCCATACTGTTTTCCATAGTGGCGGCACCAGTTTGCACTCCCACCAGCAGTGTATGAGAGTTCCCTTCTCTCCACATCCTCTCCAACACTTGTTGTTTCCTGTCTTGTTAATGATAGCCATTCTGACGGGAGTGAGGTGATATCTCATTGTAGTTTTGATTTGCATTTCCTTGATAATTAGTGATGTTGAACATCTTTTCATGTGCGTGTTGGCCATCCGTATATTTTCTTTGGAGAAATGTCTGTTCAGATCTTTTGCCCATTTTTTAATTGGGTTGTTAGTTTTTTTTGTGTTGAGAAGTATGAGTTTTTTATATACTTTGGTTATTAACCCCTTGTCTGATATATGGTTTGCAAATATCTTCTCCCACTTGTTAGGTTGTCTTTTCGTTTTGTTGATGATTTCTTTTGCTGTGCAGAAGATTTTTAGTTTGATGTAGTCCCATTTGTTTGTTTTTTCTATTGTTTCCCTTGCCCAGTGAGACATGGTACTTGAAAATATGCTGCTAAGACTGATGTTGAAAAGCATACTGCGTATGTGTTTTTCTTCTAGAAGTTTCATGATTTCAGGTCTTATGTTCAAGTGTTCAATCAATTTTGTGTTAATTTTTTTCTGTATGGTGTAAGATAATGCTCTACTTTCGTTCTTTTGCATGTGGCTGTCCAGTTCTGCCAACACTGTTTATTGAAGAGACTTTCCTTTCTCCATTGTATGCTCTTGGCTCCCTTGTCGAAAATTAGCTGCCCATAAACATGTGGGTTTATTTCTGGGCTCTTGATTCTGTTCCATTGATCTGTGTGTCTGTTTTTGTGCCAGTACCATGCTGTTTTTGTTACCATAGCTTTGTAGTATATTTTGAAATCAGGGAGTGTGATACCTCCAGCTTTGTTCTTTTTTCTCAGGATTCCTTTGGTTATTCAGGTTCTTTTGTTGTTCCATATAAATTCTAGGATTCTTTGTTCTATTTCTGTGAAAAGTGTTGTTGGAACTTTGATAGGGATTGCATTGAATCTATAGATTGCTTTAGGAAGTATGGACATTTTAACTATGTTAATTCTTCCAATCCCGGAACACAGAATATCTTTCCATTTCTTTGCATCTTCTTCAATTTCTCTCAACAATGTTTTGTGGTTTTCAGCGTATAAATCTTTCACCTCTTTGGTTAAGTTAATTCCTAGATATTTTATTCTTTTTGTTGCAATTGTAAATGGGATTGTATTCTTAATTTCTCTTTCTGCTACTTAGTTGTTAGTGTATAGAAATGCAATTGATTTTTGTATGTTGATTTTGTATCCTGCAACTTTACCATATTCATTTATTATTTCTAGAAGTTTTTTAGTGGATTCTTTAGGGTCTTCTGAATATAAAATCATGTCACCTGCAAATAGTGACAGTTTCACTTCTTCCTTTCCAATGTGGATCCCTTTTATTTGTTTTTCTTGCCTGATTGCCCAGGCTAAGACTTCCAATACTATGTTAAATAAGAGTGGTGAAAGTGAGCATCCTTGTCTGGATCCTGTTCTTAGAGGGATAGCTTTCAGTTTTTTGCCATTGAGAATGATATTAGCTGTGAGTCTGTCATATATGGTCTTTATTATGTTGAAGTACTTTTCTTCTATACCCATTTTATTCAAAGTTTTAATCATAAATGGATGCTGTATCTTGTCAAATGTTTTCTCTGCATCTATTGAGATGATCATGTGATTTTTATTCTTCATTTTGTTAATGTAGTGTATCACGTTGATTGATTTGCAGATGTTGAACCATCCCTGCATTCCTGGAATACATTCCACTTGATCATGGTGTATGATCTTTTTAATGTATTGTTGTATTCGATTTGCTAGTATTTTGTTGAGGATTTTTGCATCAATCTTCATCAATGATAATGGCTTGGAATTTTCTTTTTTCCTGTTGTCCTTGTATGGTTTTGTTATCAGGGTAATGTTGGCTTTGTAGGATGAGTTAGGAAGGTTCGCCTCCTCTTCAATTATTTGGAAGAGTTTGAGAAGAATAGGTATTAAGTCTTTGAATGTTTGGTAGAATTCACCAGGGAAGTCATCAGTCTGGACGTTTATCTTTTGGGAAGTTTTTGATTTCTGTTTTGATCTCCTTACTGGTGATTGGTCTATTCAAAATCTCTCTTTCTTCTTGATTCAGTTTTCGAAGTTTGTATGAGTCTAAGAATTTATCCATTTCTTCTAGATTATCCAGTTTGTTGGTGTATAGCTTTTCGTAGTATTCTCTATAATGTTTTTTCTTTTTAAAGATTTATTCATTTATTTATTTTGAGGAAGATTAGCTCTGAGCTAACACCTGCTGCCAATCCTCCCCTTTTTGCTGAGGAAGCCTGGCCCTGAGCTAACATCCATGCCCATCTTCCTCTTCTTTATATGTGGGACGCCTACCACAGCATGGCTTGCCAAGCGGTGGCATGTCTGCATGCGGGATCTGAACTGGCGAACCCTGGGCTGCTGAAGCGGAACATGCACACTTCACTGCTGCGCCACCAGGCCAGCCCCTACATAGTCTTTTGTATTTATGAGATGTCTGCTCTAATTTCTCCTCTTTCATTTCTGATTTTATTTATTTGAGCCTTCTCTCTTTTTTTCTGGGTGAGTCTGGCTAAAGGTTTGTCAGTTTTGTTTGTCTTTTCAAAGAACCAGCTCTTGGATTCATTGAGTTTTTTCTGTTGTTCTTCTTAGTCTCTATTTCATGTATTTCTGCTCTGATTTTTATTATTTCCTTCCTTCTACTTATTTTCGACTTTGTTCATCTTTTTCTGCTTTCTTTAGGTGCACTGTTACCTAGATTGTTTATTTGGGGTTTATCTTGTTTGTTGAAGTAGGCCTGTATTGCTATAAACTTCCTTCTTAGAACTGCTCTTCTGTGTCCCATAGATTTTGTCATGTCTTATTTTCATTTAAATGTCTCCAGGTATTTTTTGATTTCTCCTTTCTACTTTTATGTCTGTTACTAATTGCTTTATATATTTAGGTGGTCCTATTTTGGTTCATAGATATTTACAAGTGTTATATCCTCTTGTTGGATTGTACCCTTTATCATTTTGTAGTGCTCTTCTTTGTCTTTTGTTACATTTTTTGTTTTTAAGTCTATTTTGTCTGATGTAAGCATTGCTAGCCCAGCTTTCTTTTCATTGCCATTTGCATGGAGCATCTTTTTCCATCTGTTCACTTTCAATTTGTGAGTGTCTTTAGGTCTGAAGTGTGTCTCTTGCATTCAGCATATATATGGGGCTTTTTTTATATACAGTCAGCCACCCTATGCCTTTTGATTGGAGCACAGTCCATTGACCTGTAAAGTAGCTATTGATAAGAACATAGTTATTGCCATTTTGTTACTTTTTCTCTGGGTGTTTTAGTAGGTCTTCTCTGTTCCTGTCTTCTCTTGCTCTCTTCTTTTGTAGGTTGATGGCTTTCTTTAGTATTATGTTTGAGTTCCTTTCTCTTAATTGTTTTGTATTTATTATAGGTTTCTGGTTTGAGATTGTCATGAGATTCATATATAATAACCTACATATACAGCAATGTATATAGAGTTGATGGTCTCTTCAGTTTGACCTCTTGCTAAAAGCTCTACTCTTCTACTCTCCTCCTCCCACATTTTATGTTTGTGATATTATATCTAACCTCTTTTTTTTCATGTGTGTGTATCCATTACCTCTTATCATTGAAATAGGTAATTTTAGTACTTTTGTCTTTTGACCTTCATATTATCTTCATAAGTGGCTGATATGCTACCTTTACAGTATTTTTGCCTTTACCAGTGATTTTATTGCCTTTTTTTGGATAATTTTCTTATTTCTATTTGTGGTCTTCTTTTTCCCACTTAAATAAGTCCCTTTAGCATTTCTTGTAAAACTGGTTTCTTGGTGATAAACTCCTTTAAGTTTTACTTGTCTGGGAAACTCTTAATCTCTCCTTCCATTCTGAATGATAACCTTGCCAGGTAGAGTTTTCTTGGCTTTAGGTTTTTTCCTTTCAGCATTTTAAATATATCATGCCACTCCCTTCTAGCCTGTAAGGTTTCTGCTGAGAAGTCAGCTCATAGCCTTATGGGATTTCCTTTGTATGTCACTTGTTGTCTTTCTCTTGCGGCTTTTAGGATTCTCTGTTTAACTTTGGACATTTTAATTATAATGTGTCTTGGTGTGGGCCTCTTTGGGTTTATGTTTTTTGGTGCTGTTTGTGCTTCCTGTACTTGGATGTCTGTTACCTTCCTTAGGTTAGGAAAGTTTTCAGCTATTACTTATTCAAATAGATTCTCTGCCCCTTTGTCTCTCTCTTCTCCTTCTGGGACACCTATAATATGAAATGTTAATGTGTTTGATGTTGTCCCAGAGGTCCTTTAGAATGTTCTTGTTCTTCTTTTCTTTTCTTTGAGGAAGATTAGCCCTGAGCTAACATCTGCCACCAATCTGCCTCTTTTTTTGCTGAGGAAGACTGGCTCTGAGCTAACATCCATGCACATCTTACTCCACTTTATATGTGGGATGCTGCCCCAGCATGACTTGACAAGCAATGCATAGGTCCACAGCCAGGATCTGAATTGGTGAGCCCCAGGCCGCCAAAGCAGAACATGTGAACTTAATCGTTGTGCCACTGGGCCAGCCCCCTCTTCTCATTCTTTTTAATTCTTTTTTCTTTTATCTGTTCAGCTTGGGTGATTTTCTCTAGTCATTTGTCCAGCTTGCTGACAGCTCACCTCCTTCTTCTCTATCATCTCTACTGTTGAGTCTCTTTAGTGAATTTTTCATTTCCAGTATTTATTTTTCATTTCTGATTGGTTCTTTTTTATATTTTCCAATTCTTTGTTCAAGTTCTCACTGTGTCAATCCATTCTTCTCCCAAGATCAGTGATCATCCTTGTGACTCTTAGTGTGTACTCTTTGTCAGGTAGCTTGCTTTTCTCTGTTTCATTTAGTTCGCTTTCTGGGATTTTGTCCTGTTCTCTTACTTGCAACATATTCCTTTGTCTCCTCCATCTGCCCCTTTCTCTCTTATATCTATGCATTTGGTAGGTCAGCTAAATCTCCCAATCTTGGAGAGGTGGCCTTGTGTAAGAGATGCCTTATGAGGCCCAGGAGTTTGCTTCCCTCTTGTCACCATTCCTAAATTTTCCAGTTGTGTCCCCTGTCTGGGCTATGTGTGTTCTTCTGTTGTGACAGGGTTGCTCTTGCTGAGGGAGTCGGGGAGGCTGGGTTGTCCCCTTGGCCAGCTTGTTGTAATGCTCAGCTCTGTGTGGCTGCTATAAACCCTTTAGACACTTTACCGTGGGGGGAAGCCTCAGCAGAGTTGGCTGCAAGGCCTAATAGCACATTTGTTTTGTAGCTTTTCTGTTAAGTGAATAGGCCCCCAGCATGCCTGGTTGCTATGCTTACAACTGCTGTAGGCGCTTGTCAGTTCTTTCAGGATTGCAGCTGAGTGGGGCTGGCCTCAGGTATGGGAGAATCCAGTTTTTTCAGGCTTTGGAAAGTGGGACTGATCCCCTATCTGGCTGTTTGTGAAGCACAAGTCTTCTGCAGCTAAGAAGGTCCACTACCCACAGGGCCACAGACACCATCAACACAGTTCTACCCTGTGTGCATACCCTGACCTCCTGAAGCAGACCCAGCCCCCCAGCTGCAGAGGCCCCACACACTCCACCAATGCCCCACACGCTCCACCCATTCCTCACACAGCCCTGCCCCTCAGACGCGGATCCATTTGCCTGGCTGCAGAAGATCCAGTCACCGCCCCCCCCCCCCCCCCATGCAGGCCCACAAGTTGCCCGAGGGCTTGATGTTGGGTGAGACCAGTCCCTAGAGCAGGCTGCCCGCCCTGTCTGCGGTGGATGAAATTGGCGCTCTAGTGGGTGTGGCAGGCCCCTGTGCTAACAGGCCAGGTGAAGAACTCCAATGGTGTCTTCCAGCTTCTTTTACAGCATCCTGTCCTAGGTCACAATAATGTCGGCTGCCAATGTCTCAGTCCCTGGAGAGGTCTCACCCCTCACTGAGATGCACCCAGAGCCTATCAGGTGAATCTCTTTTCACCGAAGGACTGTGATTTTGGTTGCTTTTCAAAACTGGTGAATTTGTGCATAGGCTATTTAAGAGCCAACTTTTTTCCCCTTATGTCTGATAGCTTTTCTGGCGGCATTCTCCATTGTTGTTAGTAGCTAGTAAAGCCAGATATTATGACACTTGTCTAGGTTGTGCTGAGTCCAGAAGATGCTTATAGCAGTAACACTCCGCTGCTGAGGTCTCCCGCTCCTCCAGGGAAGGCTGTGTACCTTAGGATTGCTCCCAGCTGGCGATGAAGCACTGTGGGTTGCAACTGTGGCATTTTCTCTCTCTAGAAAGGAATTTCTGCCTCTTGCACCTCAGTTAGGAGAGTCCCTTTTTATGGGGTTCTTTTTATCCGGTTTTCAGTTCTCTCTCAGGGGTAATTGTTCCAATAGTAGATATAAATTTGTTGCATCTATGGGGGGAGGTGAGTTCAGAGTCTGCCTATGCAACCCTCTTATACCAACCTTGTACACAGGAAAGAAACTCCTTATGGGAATCTCAGATTCCTGCAGCTCCAGCTGCACGGCCTGGGCTCTGCTTGGCATTGAGCCTGCCAGAGTGTGATATCAGCAACATTTCTTTTACTGAGTTCCCCAGGCTGACTCTCCTCTATATGCACTGCCACCAAGAAGCCTTTTCATCTTGCAAAACTGAAGCTGTGTGCCTATTATATAGCAAATTTAAAAACGTGGTAAAACATTCATAACATAAAATTTCCTACTTTAACCTTTTTTTGCTGATATTTCCTCTTTTTAAATAGGATCTAATTGAGGAAAACATTTATATTCAGTATTCCCTTTCTTTTTTAGATTCTTTTTTTTCCAGCTTTACC
Source organism: Equus caballus (assembly GCF_041296265.1). Classification (NCBI taxonomy): domain Eukaryota; kingdom Metazoa; phylum Chordata; class Mammalia; order Perissodactyla; family Equidae; genus Equus; species Equus caballus. The sequence goes on along the minus strand of NC_091710.1, from coordinate 24,345,327 downwards.
ACTGAGTTTTATACTTTCATAATTTTTCCTGTTACTGTTTCATGTCTCTTTTTTCAGCATGAAGAACTCTCTTTAACATTTCTTGTAAGTTCAGTCTAGTGGTGATGAACGCCTTCAGCTTTTGTTTTTCTGGGAAACTCTTTATATCTCCTTCAATTCTGAAGGACAGCTTTGCTGGTTATAGTCTTCTTGGTTGGCAATTTTTGGCTTTCAGCACTTAGAATAAATATATCATCCCACTTCATTCTGGCCTGCAAGGTTTCTGCTGAAAAATCCATGGATAGTCTTATGGGATTCCCTTGTATGTAACAATTTGCTTTTCTTTTGCTGCTTTTTAACAGTGTCTCTTTGTCTTTAAATTTTGGTGATTTAATTATTTGGCAATTAATTTAATTATAGTGTACCTTCCCGTGGGTCTCTTTGAATTCATATTTTTTGGTCTTCTTTGGGCTTCCTAGATCTGGATGTCTATTTCCCAGGTGAGAGTAGTTTTTAGCCATTATTTCTTCAAATAAGCTTTCTGCCCCCCTCTCCTTCAGGGACCCTTATAATGTGTATATTGGTCTGCTTGATGGTCTCTCTGAAGTCCCTTAGGCTATCTTCACTCTCATCATTCTTCTTTCATTTTGCTTCTCTGATAGGATGAATTCTATTGCACTGTCTTCAAGATCACTGATCCTTTCTTCCGCTTGATCTAGTCTCCTTTGAATCCCTCTATTGAATGTTTTAGTTCAATTATTGTATTTGTCAGCTCTGTGATTTCTGTTTGGTATGCATTTTAACCGTTTTTCAGTATACAGTTCAGTGGCATTAAGTACATTCACTTTGTTGTACAACCATTACCACCATCCGTCTCCAGAACTTCTTTTCATCTTCCCAATCTGAAGCTCTGTACTCATTAAACATTAACCCCTCATCATCCCATCCCACCAGCTACTGGAAACCACCATTGTACTTTCTGTATCTGTGGATTTGACTACTCTAGGTGCCTCATATAAATGGAATTAATACGGTTTTAAACATTTTTGTGAGTGGCTCATTTTACTTTGCATGTTGCCCTCAATGTTCATCCATGTTGTCGCCTGTGTCAGACTTCTTCCCTTCTAAAGGCTGAGTAATATTCCATTGTGTGAAATACATATAGAAAAACATATATTTCATTTTGTTTCTCCATTCATCTGTTGACGGATACTTGGGTTGCTTCTACCTTTTGACTATTATGAATAATACTGTCATGAACATGAATCTACATGTGCTTGTTTGAGTCCCTGCTTTCAATTCTTTTGGCTGTATACCTACAAGGGGAATTGCTGGATCATACACTAATTGCATTTATAATTTTTTGAGGCATTGTCACACTGTTTTCCATAGTGGCTGTACAGTTTTACATTTCCACCAACAGTGCACAAGGGTTCCAATTTCTCCACATTCTTGCTAATGTGTGTTATTTTTATTTTACTTTATTTTTTATGACTATAGTCTTCCTAATGGGTATGACATGGTGTCTCATTGTGGCTTTGATTTGCATTACTTCTAATGATTAGTGATGTTGAGTATCTTTTCATGTGCTTATCAGCCATTTGTATATCTTATTTGGAGAAATAAGTATTCAGGTACTTTGCCCATTTTTAAAATTTAGTTCTTTTTGTTGTTGCGTTGTAAGAATTCCTTTTATATTCTGGATACTAGATTTTTTCCAGAAAAGTGACTTGCAAATATTTTCTCTCATTCTGTAGGTTGTCTTCCCTTTCCTTTGACTCACAAAGTTTTTAACTTTGATGAAGTCTAATATATCTGTTTTTTGTTGCTCATGTTTTTGGTGTCATATTTAAGAATCCACTGCCAAATCCAAAGTCATGAAGAAGATTTACTCCTGTCTTCTTCTTCTTTTTTTTTTTTTAAAGATTGGCCCTGAGCTAACATCTGTTGCCAATCTCTTTTTTTTCTTCTTCTCCCCAAAATCCCCCAGTACATAGTTGTATATTCTAGTTGTGGGTCCTTCTAGTTATGCTATGTGGGATGCAGCCTCAGCATGCCTTGATGAGCGGTGCTAGGCCTGCACCCAGGATCTGAACCGGTGAGACCCTGGGCTGCCAAAGTGGAGCACGCAGACTTAACCACTTGGCTGTGGGGCCAGCCCCTACTCCTGTCCTCTAAGAATTGTATTGTTTTAACTCTTATATTAATGTTAATCCATTTTGAGTTAATTTTTGTGTATTTTTTTGTGGTAGGGTTCCAACTTAATTTTTTTGCATTTATTCTAGTTTTGTTGGAGTTTTTTTGGTGAGTAAGATTGGCCCTGAGCTGGCACTGTTGCCCATCCTCCTCTTGTTTTTGCTTGAGGAAGATTGTCACTGAGCTAATATCTGTGCCAATCTTCCTCTATTTTGTATATGGGATGCACTGACACCATGGCTTGATGAGTGGTGTGTAGGTCCACGCCCAGGATCCGAACCTGCGAACCCTGAGCTGCCCAAAGTAGAGCGTGCAAACTTAACCACTACGCCACTGGGCTGGCCCTCTTTTGTTTTTAAACTATATCCTGCCCCTATTTATTCCTAATAATACTTTATTCTTCCCTTAAAATCCACTTGTGCTAATGTTAATGTAGCTGGGCCAGTTTTTCCTTGGTTAACATGTGCTGTAAACATTTTTTTCCATCCTTTTATGTGTCAGAGTGCCTACTGCTCACAGAATGTCCATGTTCCTGCCTAGATTTCTTGGCCTTTTTCCATTTAGACTTGGTCAGTTGAGCTAGCCCTTGCTCATGGGGTTGAGAAGAAAAGATGTGTGTCATTTTTGGATCAAGTCAATTAAGAACTGGTATCCTTCTTCCATTTTTCTTTTCTGCTGCCACAGTAACCTTAGAAGCCATGAGCTGAATTTATAGTGTTACCACTTGGAGGGAGCCTGGATCTCTGAGACACTAGTTCAGTGAGAGCTCCTGGTGACTCTCATCAGACTTTGCATGAAAAACAAATAAGGTCTTATTGTCTTAAGCCACCGAGATTTCAAGGCTTATGTCTTACCATTTTATAGCCTTGTCAGCCTAAATTGACTAATATAGAAATCAGAACTTTGAAGTGGTGTGTTGCCATAACAAACTTAAAATATGTGCCTTTGACCTAGCTGCTGGGCAGTGAGTGGTGGGTGATGCACAGCAGGTCACAAGAAATTGAAACCAGCTGGAAAAAATGGAGATCTGCGTTAGGAAGTCAAAAAACATTTGGTAAAATCAGAGCAAGCTCTGACAGCCTACATTCTACAGTAGTTAGATAACAGAATGTTAGCAGTGGAGTGGGTTTCATTGCCCAAGTTTGGCCAAGTGTTAACAGAAAGAGAGCATCTCAGGAAACAGTTGGCTAGTTTGCAAATAGAAATGGTAGGGAATAAGTCTAGAAACTTGGGGCCTTGCAAGCTTTTAAAAGGTGACTGATTCCAGATTCCAAATAGTAAGAAATGAAATTTGAACAGTTTGAGCACTGGGGCCAGCACGGGGTGCAGCGGTTAAGTTCACACATTCTGCTTCTCGGCGGCCCGGTGTTCGCCGGTTTGGATCCCAGGTACAGACATGGCACTGCTTGACATGCCATGCTGTGGTAGGCATCCCACATATAAAGTAGAGGAAGATGGGCACAGATGTTAGCTCAGGGCCAGGCTTCCTCAGCAAAAAAAAGAGGAGGACTGGCAGTAGTTAGCTCAGGGCTAATCTTCCTCAAAAAAAAAAACACAAAGTTTGAGCACCAAAGCCTCAGTAAAAATTCTCAATTAGAGAAAATTACTCAGGGCAGAGCTGTAATTAAGGTGTGGCCTTAAATTATATTTTTCTAGATAGACTCAAGTTTGCCATCACTAAGTTGAGAGAGAGAGAGAGAGAGAAATGAGAGAGGAGGGAGGGAGAAATAGGAGTTAGGCAAAGAAATGACAGAATGAAAGCAAATATTTGAAAATCATTTGTCTGAAAAGGGTCTAGTATCCAGAATATAGAAGGCAAAGAAATAAAGCAGATTTGAAAACTGTGACTTGAAAAAATTTTGTATGTATGTTACTTGCACATCGAACTTACTGAAAGCAACTAGGTGAGAAACTGCTGAGTTTTTGAGGGTCGTGTGTTGCCAAAGGAACTTCAAACTCAGATTAAGCAAGATTTTGACTATTTGAGAATTAAAACAACCCTTAAGCCCGGAAACTTCCAAATACAGGAAGTAAACTGAAAAAGCCATTCAACTCTCAAGGAGGGTATACTTATAGGTGTCTGTTAAGATATTGTATGCTCTCTATTTAGCATTCTTTTTATTTGATATCATTAAAAAAATCTCATTTCCTGTCTTATGTGTTTTGTATTTATAATTTTAGTGTAACGTGTAATTGACTTACAAAGTGTAAAATTAAGCTATATATTTTCTTCCAAAAATTACAATGACCTTAGAAAGTTGTGAGGCACCACCTTCATCTCCTTACATATTGTTATTTAGAATTTAGTGCCCCTTTTATTTATTGTTTCCCAAATTAGTCATCCTCTTTATTACTATTTGTTTACTTAGTGCTCACTTAGATTTGTCCACAAGTTTACACCTTTCTTTGCTTACCTTTGTTCTAGCGCCCTACTCCTTCCTCCTCAGTAGCTTTTTCGTCAAGAGTCTCAGCGGTAGATTATCTGTCTGTTCACTTGAAAATATATTTATATCTCCCACACTCTTGAATGACAGTTTAGCTTGATGTAGAATTTGAGACTGACAGTTGTTTTTCCGGTAGCACTTTGAGAATATTACTCCATTGCTCTTTGGCCTCTTTCGTGATTGTTATATAAAAAACTTTTTAATTATAGAAATTTCAAATAAATGCAGAAGTAGGCAGAAGAATATAAGCAACCCACCTTCAACAATTATAAACTCTTGGCTAATTCTGTTTCATTTTTATATTCCCCACCACTTCCTCTGTTCTCACATTAATTGGAGCAAATTGTAGACATTATTTCATTTCATCTCTAAATATTTCAGTATGTATTGCTAAATGACAAAAAGGATACTTTTGAAATATAACTGCCGTATCAAGATCACAGCTTAAAAATTAACGATTTCTTATATCACCCAATATCCAGTCTGTGTTATTTTCAATTGTTTCATGAGTGTAATATTTTTCCTTAGAGTTTGTAGTCATCAACCAAATAATGTCTACACGTTGTTTGAATCAGCGTCCAAATAAGATCCACTCATTGTAGCTGGCTCCTTTCCTCCCCCTTCTCTTGTTGATTTCATTGAGTCTACAGCTTTTAGTACCATCTTGATACCGATAACTCCAAATTTTTCTCTCTCTTCTCTTGCCCTCTGGTAGGCAGCCTATAAGATGGCTACCGATGTTCCTCACATCCTGGTAATCACACTGGTGTGTAAATCCTCCTCTTAAATGCAAGCTATGTTTTATGATTGCTTCTAGTGAATAAAATGTGGTAAAGATGATGGGATGTCTGTTCTGAGATTAGGTTACAGAAAGACTGTGGCTTTTGTCTTGGGTGCCCTCTTTCAATTTTTCTATTTCAGAGCCCTTGCTCAGGGGGAAGCAAGCTGCCATACTGTGAGTAGCCTTATGGAGAGATCTGTTTGGCCCTTGCCACTGAGGCTTTTCATTAACAGCCTAGGAGAACCCAAGGCCTGTCAACAGCTAAGTGCATGAGCTTTGAAGTGGATCCTACCCTAGTCAAGCCTTGAAATGGTTGCAGCCCTGGCCAATACCTTGATTGCAGCTTTGTGAGAGACACTGAGCCAGAGGCATTCAATTAAGCTATGCTCAGATTCCTGACTTAAGGACGCTGGGGATTAATAAATGTTCATCATTTTAAGCTGCTAAATTTGAGGATAATTTGTTGTGCAGTAATAGATAACTGATACATCATCCTTCAGTCTATTCTCAACATAAAGTTTTCTTGTTAAAATGTAAGTCGGATCATAGCCCTCCTCTGCTTTAAATCTTCCAATGTTTTCTCATCTCACCAAGAATAAAAATTAAAGCCCTAACTATGACCTATAATGCCCTATAGGATCTCACAGCTTGAATCTGCCCTGACCTCATCTCTTATTCTTTTCCTCCTTGCTCCAGCTATTCTAGTAGCTTCCTTACCACTCCTCAAACACGCCAGACAACTCCTCCAAAAGAGCCTTTATACTTGATATGTTTTTCTCCCTGGAGTGTTCTGCCATAGATGTTCATTTGCCCCCTTCTTCACCTCCTTCAAGTCTTTGCCCAACTGTCACCTTTTCAGTGAGCCTTCACTGACTGCCTTATTTAAAACTGACCTTCACCTCCAGCATTCTCTATTCTATCACATGATTCTGTAGGTTGGTTGTGCTGTTCTCAGGTTTAGACTGGCTTAACTCACCTCTGGCTCGGCTATGCTGTTTCCTGCATCTGTCGTCAGCTCCTGGGTTGGTTGGCAGCTGGATGATCTAGGATGGGCTGAGACACTGGTCTGTCAGTTGGAATCTGTTCAGCTAGGGTGCTTTGGTTCCCTTTCAAGTGTCACTTAGCCTCCTGTAGGCTAGCTCAGGCTCGTTTACATGTGATTTCAGGATTCTAAGGCAGTGAGAGGACAAGCCACAGTGCACAAGCACTTTTCAAGTCTGCCTGTGTTACATTTGTTATTATCTAATTGGCCAAAATAAGTCACATGGCTAAGTCTAGAGTTAATGAGAGGTCTACCAATGGGAGAGAATATGGGGAGGGAGATTCTTGTAGCCATTTTTGTAAGAGTCTACTTATAGGCTTAGTCATACAAGGTAAAGAAAAAGGAAGTTGTATTTTTGGCACACTTGAATTTGTGGCCTATGAAAACTGAGTCTTGTATAGAGACTTTCAGTTAATCTTTTTTGGCTTATGTCTTACTCTTACCTTCTAGTGTACTTACCACATCTGATTTCTGAAATTCTTTGGAGTTTTTCTAGGATCTCTCAAGAATTATACCACTTTGATTTTTAGTTCGCCTTCTGGAAAATTGTTGAAACCTCTTATTTGCTGATAGTTCCTTTCGTTTTTATACTTTTAGAAGGGTTTTGGTTGAGAGAACAGAGAAACATGTGGTGAGTTAGCTATCTTTAATCAGAAATCACATTATGGATGTTAATCCTTTGTCTTTCATAGTATGTATTTTCTTCCAATCTTTGCTATGTCTTTAAGGATTTTAAAAATATTTCTATTTATTAAAATATGTTTATCTTTTGACTTTTGGGTTTTGAATATAGATATTCAAAATACATATTTGAATTGAATTGTACACGTTTGAATACATATGCAACACACACACACACGTAGGAATCCAACTTAATTATTTTTTAAATGGGTGTTCACCATCCATTGAATATTTTCCCCCAGTGATTTGAAATGCTACCTTTTCGTATATTCTATTCCATTATTTTTTTGATGACTCCTAATTCAGTTATTTAATTATAGTAGTTTAGACTTTTTCTGTTGATTCTCTAAGAACTTTAAATAGTTATATCATTTGCAAATTATGACGTACTGTCTTTTCCTTTCTAGTATTTATACCACATCTTTCTTGTTATCATCTTATCATATTAACTAGGGCATTCAAAACATTTTTTAAAATGGCAGTGATAATAGACTTCTTTATCCAGCTTCATTTGAGATTCTCCTTAGTGTTTCATCATTAAAATAATTTCTTATGTTTGCTTTCTAATTCTCTTTTTCTAGTTAAGGAAATTTCCTTCTATTCCTAGCTGTGTCCCTCTTCTTTAATTTTCTTCATCAGAAATTTTTGGCCAAGTTCTAATTGTTTATTTTTTGTGCATATGAACTTTAGAATCATCTTGTGTTGTTTCAAAAAATTCCTGTAGACTTTTTAATCTCTGTCCCAGCGATCCAAAAGGACCAGACGATTCTATCACCACATATGTCAGCAGGACCAAATCTTCACAGGTGACTACAACCTGACAATGCTCGCTTCTGCATCTAAGTCTTATCTGGGTGTATGAGTAACAGGACCTAGTCATATACTCTACCCTAACTGCAACGGAGTCTGGTATATGAGTTATTTGGTTCCCACCCTCAGATAGCAGAGGGAGACAAGGTTGAAGTAGGTAGAATGATTGAACCCATCAACAGTATCCCACAGTCCACCTCTAGGTGTGCTACTTAACATTCATATTCATCTTTCTTACCATTCTTAAACTTTCAAGAAACAACACAAAAAATAACTTTTTTCTGCCTCATTTAATATAATCATTCCTTATACAGGAGAACTAGACAGATAAGTGTATCACCTGAAATTCCACTTGCTGGAAGCGTTTCCTTTGTCTACTCTCTTTTGGGGCCAAGTATAAATGGGTTTGTAAGGTTATACCAGTTGACTGACTTTGAGTATTATTGGCATCTCGTGCGCCTATTTTTCCTCCTTCAGTTAGCTGATCATAGGAAACCATGAATGCAGGTTTTAAGAAGTGATGGAATTGTGATAGGAGTAGACCTACCAGAATATGAATTACTTGGTTATGCAACTTAAAGTTTTCAGGATCCGTTCAAACACAATCTTATATATAACACTTAACATTTGATGAGTACTCCTGGGAATGTCTGATGATGTCAGTCTGTGAAGAGTGGCTCAGGTTGCAAGACCATATAGTATCACACGGTCTGAATTTTAACCTCTATCAGAGTCTAGTGATGAGCTAGAAACTTTCATAAAAGAGATATAGTTATATACTATATTAGTTTCCTGTGACTGTCATAATAAAGTGCCACATACTGGGTGGCTTAAAACAACAGAAATTTATTCCCTTACAGTTCTGGAAGCCTGAAATCCAAAATCAAGGGATTGGCAGTGGTGATTCCTTCTGGGGCTCTGAGGGAGAATGCATTCCATCCTCTTTCCTAGCTTCTGGTGGCCACCAGCAATCCTTGGCATTCCTTGGTTTGTACACATATTACTCCAACCTCTGCCTCTATCTTTGTATTGCCCTCTCCTCTGTGTGTCTTCTCCCCTTCTCTTCTTGTAGGACACCTGTCACTGGATTCCTAAATCCACCCTAATCTGGAATGGTCCAGAGGCTACATACTGTATAGCCTATAGACATTTTGGGAGGGATTATTCTACCCACAGATATTGAGATGTTTAGGACCCAGGTAGAAGCAGAACCAGAGATGATAAAGACCTGAGGCAATATGGATGTAAAGGTATTCTGTCATCACTGTGAGGCGAAAATGCACACTTGCTCCTGGAATTCTCTGCTTATTGATAGAAAGAAAGCAGCACCTTTCGCTATCAATGGTTACATACAGGTGCGAATGCCTGTGTTGATTTGCTTCAGCAAAGAGGCCATATTTGGAAAAATATTTGTTATTGCAGTCATCACCTGATTAAACTTAAGACAACTCATTGTCATTCTCTGTTGCTTATCTATCATTTGCACAGATCAAATAAGTAAAATGGAAATATAATAGGAATCGCTGCCCTTGTATATTTCAATTCTTTTCATGGTGGGACTACTTTCTGGATTCAGAAGGACTTTTGACTTAATGTTTTGATGATGGTGCAGGTGATATTCAGAGGCTTCCATTTGGCCCTCTCTACCATAATAATCCTTGTCTGATGGGTCAAGGAGACAAGATGGGGATTCCACAAGTTACTAATTATATCTGTTTCCACACACTATTCCATAATTGGGCAAATTATGATAGGATGAACTTGTAGACCCATTTAGGTTCAATGGAACCTAAATTCCATTCATCACTGACTTCTCCTTGAAAGCATACGTCTTTTCCTGAAGTGAACTACAGTGGTATTTTAGGTCCTCAAAAACCAGTATTAGTTCAGAGCCAGTGTTTAATATTCCATAGAAAGTCTGGGTATGTGTGTTTTGATTTTGTGGATCCAGTTTGAGAATTTTTCTTCTCGTTGAGTTCATCCTACATACATTTATTGATATGACTAGGATTTTTAATCTTAGTGCTTCTTATTTATGTCATACTTTTCTGATTTTATGCTTTTGTTTTGATAAAAAGTATTTCACTGTAAAAATCTGTAACTTTTTGATTTATTTTCTGGGTGCCTTGTGTATGATCTTTCTTAGTTTGGAATATTTAATCAGCTTTAAGTCACAGTTTTTTTTACCACACAGCTATAAATTTCAGAAAATCAGTATTCACATATGGTATTCCTCTTCTGCTACACGTTATGGTGCATGTTAGTGTGTCTATATAGTCATAGTTTATGACATTACATCCTATTAAAGGACTATGATTCCCACAGTTGTTTTAGCCTTTATTCTATATTTAAGTTTATTTAATGCTCACTGTGAGGTCCTTTTACGGATGTATTTATTGGGAAAAGTTTGTCTGCCCTTTGTGACAGGCACATGCAGACTATTTTCCTTGAGTTTTTGCTTATAAATGTCTATCTTTTACTTCTATATTTGAATAACAGTTTTTCTGGGTATAAAATTCCTGGGGCCACACTGTCTTTTCTTGAAGATTTTTTTTAAGACACTGTTCTTTAGTCTTTTAACATTGAATACTGTTGTAAAAAATGCTCACGCCAGCCTTATTTTCTCCTGTAATGACCAATATGGTTTTTTCTTTTTGCTTGTGTACCCATAGGATTCTTTCTTTATCTTAGACATCCAGTAACTTTAGTAGAATATGTCTCAGTTTTAATTATTAACAGGTATTGCTGAAATGCAGTGTACTTTCCAGTCTATTGTTTCAAATCTTTTATTTCAGGAAGGTTTTCTTTTTATTTTTTTTGAGGAAGATTAGCCCTGAGCTAACATCTGCTGCCAATTCTCCTCTTTTTGCTGAGGAAGACTGGCCCTGAGCTAACATCTGTGCCCAGCTTCCTCTATTTTACATGTGGGACGCCTGCCACAGCATGGCCTGACAACCATTGTGTAGGTCCGCACCCAGGATCTGAACCAGTGAACCCCAGGCCGCTGAAGAAGAATGTGAAAACTTAACCACTGTGCCACTGGGCTGACCCCTCAGGAAAGTTTCCTTGAAGTATATTTTTGATTATTTTTTGGTGTATTTGTTCTATTTTCTTCAGAAATAGCAAATTTTGTGTAAGTTGAATACTTCCCCCTGACCTTTTTTGGTCTTTCTTAACTATTTTGTCTGTTTTTAAATTAAGTATTTTCAAGATTTTTTATAGGAGTACACAGTGATGACTCATACTTGCATAAGTGAATCTTATGAAAGAACCTGAACAGATGTTTAAGACACAGTTATTAACTGCTTTTTTTTTTTTTTGCTTTCTTCAGGTTCTCAGAACTCATCTATACAAGTTATATTTCCAGAGAAAATGCAAGCAAATACAAGCAATGGTTCAGAAGTAGAAGACGTAAGAGATATTTTCTGCCATCAATATTATTATATGAAATTTCTTATTTTTATTACATAGCAATGAAATATATCAAGCCCATTATACAGTCATGTGTCTTTAACATCATGGACACGTTCTGAGAAATTCGTCATTAGGTGATTTCATCCTTGTGCAAACCTCATAGAATGCACTTACAGAAACCTAGATGGTGTAGACTGCTGCACACCTGGGCTATATGGTACTAATCATACACTGTCATATATGTGATTTGTCATTGACTGAAATGTTATGTGACACATCACTGTAGTATGAATATAAGAATCCAGTATTACTACTGATAAGGAATTTAAAGTTTTGATTGTAAAAGCAAATACATAAATAAGAATGTTCTATTTTGTCTAACATTTCTCATATCCTCATGGTAAAACTTTTTAAAAATTCAAATACAGATAATAATGTAGCAGAATTAGGGTCTTATCTAAGGATATCTAGATAATTCAAATGAAGAGAACAATTTTCTCCAAAATGATTGAGGAGAATCTCTTTTAACGAAAGCCTCATGCCTTATTCTTCCCCGCCATGCCTCTACCAGTTCTCAGAGAGAAGAAACCCTTTATTCTACCAGTTCTCAGAGAGAAGAAACCCTTTATTCTATTATTTTTGTTAGAAGGGGAGATACTTTATCTTATTCATTGATTTATTTAACAGATATTTCTCTGGACTTGTTATGTGCATAACTATATGCTAAGTGTCTTGGGGGTAAGAAAAAGAAATACAGTAAAGCAAGCCTTGCTTGTAAGTAGCCGATCTTTTGATAACACTTTATTTTTAAAAGTTGTATTGAGGTATAATTTAGACACCACAGAATTCACCCATTGAGCTCAATGATTATTAGTACATAAATGGAATTTTGTAAATATTACCACAATCGAGTTTAGAACATTTCTATTGTCTTAGCAAGTACTCTCATACCTATTTGCAGTTCTTTGCTTCTGTCCCCAGCCCTTGGCAACCACTGATCTGTTTTCTGTTACTATAATTTTGCCTTTTCTGGACATTTTATATAAATGGAAACATGGTACGTTGGTCTTTGCATTGGGCTTCTTTCACTTAGGTTTATCCATTTCATAGCATTTGTCAATAGTTCATTAATTTTTATTTTTCAGTAGATGTGGATAACACATTTAGTTTATCCATTCACCAGTTGAGGGACATTTGGATTGTTTTCAGATATTGGCTATTAAATTCTGCTCTGAACATTTATGTGTGGACATCTATTTTCCTTTCTCTTGGGTCGGTTCTTAGGAGTGAAACTGCTATGTCATATGGTAAGTCTATGCTGTCTCTGTTTTTCAGAATAGATAATTTCTATTGCCCTCCCTTCAAGTTCACTTATTCTTTCTTTTGCCAACCTTGATCTGCTGTTGAGTTCCTTTAAAGAGTTTTGCATTTAATTATTGTATTCTTCCACTCCAGGATGTATATTTTATTTAAAAAAATTTTTGGATCCTTATTGAGAATTTTAATCTGTTGATTCATTGTTGCCATATTTTCCATTGATTCTTTAAACATAGATTCCTTTAGTTCTTTAAACACTTATAGTACCTGCTTTGAAATCTTTGTCTACTAAATCCAATACCGAGACACTCAATTTTTATTGACTGATTTTTTTTTTTTCTGAGAATGGGTCACAGTTTCATGGTTCTTTGCCTGTCCTATAATTTTTGTTGAAAATTTTACATTTTAGTTAGTATAGCAACTCTGAATTCTGATTATTTTCCTTTTGAAGGTTGTCCTATTATTTGTTTAGTAACTTGTCTTGGCTAAATCTCTGAAATGGGTCTTCTCCATGTTATGCTGCTGCTGATTTAAAAGAATTCCTATTTTTCTCTGTAAGCCTGGTTTCCTAGAGGTTAACCTTATGTCTGTGTAGTTTAGTGTCTTCCAATTTTTGAATGAGAGTTGTGCTCAAACACAGTGATCCATTTAATGAAAACCCATCCTTTCCTCATTGCATAGTATTGTTACTTTGGTCATAAATCGGGTGGCTCTATATGTCTGGTCCTGTTTCTAGACTCTTTATTCTGTTCTATTAGTAGGTTTGTGTCTCCTTGCACCAATACTACATTGTCTTAATTACTCCATCTTTTTAATAGATCTCCATATTCTTTATTGCTCTTCAAAATTATTTTGTTATTGTTGGTTTCTTGTATTTTTTTTTTCCCCTGAGGAAGATTCACCCTAAGCTAACATCTGTGCCAATCTTCCTCCACTTTGTGTGTGTGTCGCCACCATAGCATGGCTTGATGTGTGGTGTAGGTCTGTGCCCAGGATCCAAACCTGAGAACCTGGGCCACTGAGGCAGAGCATGTGGAACTTTACCCACTTGGCCATGGGTCTGGCCCTGGTTCCTTCTATTTTTTAAGGCATTTTAGAATCTGCCTTTCAATGTCAGCAAAATAAATGCCTTCTGGAATTTTGATTGTGATTAAATTGAATCTATAGATTGATTTGGGGAGAAGTGACATCTTTACGATAGTGAGTCTTCTAATCCATGAACATGAAACATCCCTGCACTTATTAGGTCTTATTATTATAGGAAGAGAAATAAAATTTCTTTTCATGATATTTTATAGTGTACAATCAGAAGTTTTGCAAATTTTTTCATTAGATTTTTTCTAGTTATTTCATGTTTTTTGATACCTTTAGAAATGTCATTTAAAAATTTTATTTCTTATTTGTTGCTGATAGAGAGAAACACAATTGATTTTTGTATGTTGATCTTGTATCCACTAACTTTGACAAATTCCTTTATTGTCTTAGTTTGAGTTTTCATTATAGAAAGATTAATGTGGAAGTAGTTTATTTGTGAGGTGATCCTATACTAGTAGTGGGGAAGTGAGACAGAACAGGAAAGGCAGCATATAAATGGTACATTATCAAACTAGTTACCACTGTGGGTAACTGGAACATAATCATGTTGGGAAACTCTGAGAGTCAGTTGAAAAGCACATCAGAATTATTCAAACAAGGAACAAATAAACTGGGGCATTTACATTCCAACTCCTAACAGTCATTGGTGGAGAGTTACTTCTGGGGCAGGGGGCACTAATTCTTAAACATTTTCAGTCTTTGGTGTTTGCAGGCAAAGTGGGTTGCCATTGCCAGTTGGAAGTTGGGCTGGTAAGCTACAATGATAAGGCCTTAGGGTCTAAGTGTGGAACACTAATGTCATGCACTACAGCCTATCTATTGCACATCTCAGATCTTTTGTTCACTGTATCCCATCCCTGTTTTTCAAGGTGTATCTGGTGAAAATTTATAAAAACAAATATGTACAACATGAGGGTTATTGACAATCTACAGTCTTTTTGCAGGTTGTCCTGACACTACAATGGCTGGTAGAGGTTGCTTGCCCAGAGAGTAATCCAGAACTTCATCCCTGAGAGATTGGACCCCTGGTTACTCTACCTTTGTCAGGTTTGTGATTGTTGCAATAGTTCATTTGTATTATCTCTGTGCATGAAAGTACAGGAGATGTCCTACTGAATCCCATGAGTTCCAGAGATATTCCATGCTTCTTCAATTATATCATAGCTGCCCTCTCTCCTTTTGTTAATCATCATCAGTTATCTTTGCTAGTGTAGTAACTGTTGCTTGTTGACTGGAAAGAAGTCATAGCTTTAGGTTTTGTGGAACCCTTACCGTGTCCAGTAAAAGTTTACTTCCTCTGGGAACCAGGATCTCTAGATATGAAGAATGTCACTGACCAGGGCCATTCTTAATCCATTCCTACTTCTACCTCTTGTTCTCAGGAACCTGTTAAATTTTACCTGTTTGCCACTGTTCAAAGTATATAGTACATCTTGAAGAATCTCGAAGAACAAGGAGTTGACACCTTACTTGCACTTCTAAGAGATCATTTCAGTACTTTCATGATGTATGGTAGGACCAGTGGATTGTACGATCATGTTACCTTTGTTGCCTCTCTTCCACTGTAAAGTTTTTTGGTTCTATTGTCCAAGGCAGTGTTATGTGGGATAGCATAATGACATAATTAGACAGTCCTTGAATCCTTGGATAGTACTAATTGCTGAGTCACTAAGGGCAGGAAAGGCAAACCCAAGTTGTCTGCTTTTTTCTTTAGTGTTAGGAGATACAAGCTGTAGTAAGTTGGTTTTTTACTTTGAAAGGGATGTCTTGGCATGTCCACAATCACTGGACCCCTAAAAATCACTGATATGACAAGCTTCTTACTCTTTGTAATATTTTTCTCTCTATCACATGTGTCTTACTAGGGCTCCCAGTGTACTTCTCAGGCAGTTCCTTCTTCGCAGGTCTGAACAACATGTCATCAGTATAATGGACCATTGAGATATTCTGTAGACTATTCAGATGATTAATAGTCCCTTCGGACTATTCGTCATTGGGAAGAGGAGAGTTAGCATAGCCTTAGGACAAGACTGTAAATGTGTACTGATATTCAGTGCAAGTGAATGCATACTAATTTTAATTCTTTTGATGGCAATTGAAAAATGTATTCAGTAGAAAAATAGCCATGTAGCAAGTGCCAGAGGTTGTACTAATCTCTTGTAGTGGGTACAGCATCCAGCATGGCAGCTTCAACTAGGGCTATAACTTGGTTAAGTTTATGGTAGTTCATCATCATCTCCACAAGACAGTTTTATATCTTCCTTTCCAATCTTTTTGCCTTTTATTTTCTTCCTTTATTTCTAGCCATTACAATGGCTAGTATCTTCAATACAGTTTTAATAGTAGTGGTGAGAACAAACAGCTTTGTCTTGTTCTCATCTTAGGGGGAAAACTTTCGTCAAGTATGTTATTAATTGTAGGTTTTTCATAGATGCCCTTCATCATTTTGATGAAGCTCTCTTCAGTTTTCTGAGAGTTTTGATCATGAATAACTGTTAAATTTTGTCAAATGAGTTTTCTGCGTACATTGTCATTATCATGTTTTCCCCCAAATTTTCTGTTAAAATATGTTTTTCATTATGTATATGTTATGTCATGTATGTAATATAGTGATTACATTGATTTACAGATTTCAATTCAACTTTGCATTTCTCAGTAAACCCCACTTTCTCATGTTATTTTAATATTTTTATATATTGTCAGACTTTATTTGCCAATATTTTACTGAGGATTTTTTTGCTTCTATATTCAGAGGGCTATTAGTCATAGTTTTATTTTCTTCTAATGTCTTTGCTTTTGGTGTCAGGGTACCATTTTGAACTCATAAAATGAGTTGAGAAGTGTTCCCTCATCCTCTGTTTCCTGAGAAAGGATTAATAGTATTTCTTCTTTAAATATTTGATCGCATTTACCAGTGAAGCCATCTGGGCCTAGTGCTTTACTTGAGGGAAGGCTTTAAATTAGAAATTCGACTTCATATATATATATGTATATATAATTATTCAGATTTTCTATTTTGTCTTAATCAGTTTTGATAATTTCTTACTTTCAAGGAATTTGTTAATTCCATACAAAGCTGCTCATAATATTCCGTTTTGTCTTTTTATCTTAGTCAGATCTTAGGTACTATTCCACTCCCTTGTATGGTCTCATTTGTATCACAGAGGAGAAATAGGTCTCGTAATTCCCCTCCCTGGTATGTTTCTGGGTTAGAGTCTTTCAGTAAGAGACACTGAAAGAAATTTTCAAGATGCAGGAGGGGAGGCTAAAGTATGTCAAAGCACTTGCAGAGAGATGCATAGGCAGAGGGCAAACTTAAGGTTATTCAATAACTTTCAGCCAAGATCCTGTGAATCATCTGCCAAAGTGTTGTAACTAGATGAGTTAGCATGTGGCAGATTCTGAAGAATCACTCAGATGGTGCTTCAGCTTGAGATAGTTGGCAAGTGCTTCCTAGAGGCTCTTAAGATTTACAAGAACTTCTGGTGAACTTTTGATACCCACCCACTTCAGTATCAGAGACCTTTGCTCACTTAGCTCTTCTAGTGGTTATTCTATTTATCAGTATTAAAACGTTTTATGTTTGGAATATATAAGTGGCTTCTGTTTTCTTGACTGAACTCTGACTGACACAAATATTTGTCTAAAGTTAGTCACTATCTCTACCCTCCTCGTTGACCTTGCAATGAATTATAGTTTTTTAAAACTTGAATGGCCCCTACTTATTTTACATATTATTACTGTCTATTATTTTAGATCAGGTTTTTTCAGCCTCAGCACTACTGACATTTTGGGCCAGATCATTCTTTCTTTTGGGGGGCTGTGCTGTGCATTGTAGTTTAGTAGTATTCCTGGCCTATACCCGCTATGTGTCAGTAACATCGTCCCAATCAGTGACAATCAAAATGTCTCCACATATTGCAAAATGACACCTGGGGGGCAAAATTTGTTCCCATTTGCAAACCACTGTTTTAGATCCTCCTTGTTTTTTAAAATCGCTAAATAATAATTATAATAAAAAGTATAAAATATGATCATTTATAGCCAATGTTTGTTTAGATTTACTGATGCTTTCCAATTTCTTTGCTTACCATCTCTTCTTACATCTCAGTTTTTCCTTCTGGGTTAAATTCCCTTATTTTTGAAGAGATTCCTTGCTATTTCTTTGCTGTGCATCTGTTGGTGACAAACACTTTTTTTTTTTGTCCCCAAAGTCTTTATTTCACCTTTATTTTTCAGTGATTATTTATGTGGGCACAAAATTCTAAATTAACTCTTTTTTTTGCATGTGTCAGGATTTTGAAGATATTGTCTTCTCGATTCTCTCTCTCTCTTTTTTTTTTTTTTTTGAGGAAGATTGGCCCTGAGCTAACATCCATGCCCATCTTCCTCTATTTGATATGTGGGACACCTGCCATAGCGTGGCTTGCCAAGCCGTGTCATGTTGGCACCCGGGATCTGAACTGGTGAACCCCAGGCCGCCGAAGCGGAACGTATGCACTTAACTGCTGCACCACTGGGCTGGCCCTCGATTCTCTTGTTTTGAGATGCCTTTTCAGATTGATTATCATTCCTTCTGAGTTTTGTCTTTTTCTTTCTGACTCCTTTTAAAAATCTTTTCTTTGGCTTTGGCTTTTGTACTTTCACTAAAATGTGTTCATTATAGTTTTTCAGAAGGTGATATCATAGAATTCTAAACGTGCTCAGTTATCTGGTTTCTCAGTCCATGGGCTATTTGTAGTAACTTACTAGAGAGGAGTAAGTAGACGGAAGCAAGGTAGAGAACTGCTAAGCACAGTCGCAGTGAGAACGGGAGAAATGGTCCATCATTAAAGGAAAGACAGATAAACAACTCTTTCTGTCATCTAGTGGTCCAAAAAATGCTTTTGTTGTAGAGTTGTGTTTACACCTGCATTTACTGCTTTATAAAGCGTTAGAATCAAGACTGTTCTTTTATGATGGTGTCATTAGTGTTTTATTACTTATCATTTCTTATTACTTATCATTATCATTTGTATTTGCTATGTCATCAGTTAAGTGGATAAGCTGATTCCTGATCTTTTGGCTTGTTTTAGGCCTCTAGGGTGAACAAAATATACAAACTATAGACAGATAGAGTATATATAGTGAGAAAAGCCACAAAAATTTCTAAGTGTATATATTACCATTTCTTTAGAAATTTACAACTGTGATTATGATGAGAAGGGCTCTACTATTATTTTTAATTTTGTGTTATGAAACTTTCAGAATACAAACAGTTGAGAGAAGAGTAAAATGAACCCTGTGTAACTAGCACCCATCTTCAAAAGTTATAGACATTTTGCCAATCTTTTTTTTTTTTGCTGGAGTATCTCAAAGCAAATTTCAGTCGTTTAATCCATAAATACTTTAGCATGCATCTTTAACTGATATAAACATTTTTATATATAACCAATCATACAATTGTCACATCATATCAAAATTAAGATGAAAATCATTTATATCATCCAATCCTAGTACCTTGTCAAATGTCTCCAATTTTCTAAAAATTTCTTTACATTTAGTTTGACACAGGATCTAAATAAGGCTCAAACACTGTATTTTGTGTTTCTATTTTAAAATTTTATTTCTATAGCTACCCCCCTTTTTTTTGAATGCCATTGATTTATCTTATGGGGTGTCCCTCAGTCTGGCTTTAGCTGATTCCAAACAGGACTTGGAAGTATTCCTGAAAGGATGTTTTGTGGACCATCAGCATCGGGATTACCTAGAAATGCAAATTTATGGGTTTTACTCTTGGCCTATTGAAGAAGAATCTTTGGGGATAATTTTGATGCTCACTAAAGTTTGACAATCATTGACCTACAGGTTTGATTAGGTTTAGCCTCTTTTTGGGTGAGGGACGAAAACAGTGCCTTGGTGGAGTTGAGCACTGCGGATTGTATCGCATGAGCGGTACACGACACAA